>NC_134709.1:48859191-49459191 GCF_043290135.1 Rhipicephalus microplus
CCTGATATACTACCTGAAGACACCAAGTCTGTCAGAACGAGACCCGCGCTATGCATGAAGGAAAAGAAGTGTACACTCACGGACTCGTTTTTCTTTGTTAGTCACAATATTATGTAGACCTAACAGACAACCATGCCGTGGAAAGTATAGGGAATATTATATGAGCTAAATGTAATGTAAACGGGAAGAATTCAAAATGCCTGAAAAGACAACTTGCCGTAGGCGTAGATTTAACCTGCGTCCTTCGAATAACCAGAGATTAGTGCAATTTTTGAGAATTAGTGGCAATCTATTCGTGAGTCAATAAGCTACAATGAGAGGTAATTCAATGTTCGCTTGGAAACCTTAAACGTAAGCACGTAAAAATATCTTTCTGGCTGGCTGTACTATTCTTGAGCCTACAACAGTAACTGCCAAACCTTAGGGCAGTCTCGGTGCAATGCATCCGGTCAAGTACTTTTTCTTAGTCACGTGGTTTCACAGCCTGTTTATGAAAAAAAAAAACTTTTAATGCGCTGAACGTTCTTCATTTGCGTTGAAGCGTCAAACAGAAGGTGGTAAGTGTATTCTTTCTGCTAAACAATTTGCGAATGCACTACGTGGTTTATAGGTACACACCAGCCAAGGTGTGGTGGTGGTCGTGGCGCTCAACTGTTGGTGTGAAGGTCACGGGATCGAATGAGGACTGCGGTGGCCGCATTTCCTGTACCTGCGAATACGCTTGCCCTCTTTTTACTTAGATTGAAGTCTGCGTTGAAGAACCCCAGGTGGACGATATTTCTGGTGCCTCTCATTACAGCGTCTCTCATAATCACATTGTAGTTTGGGGGCGCGAACCACTCTCCCCAATTATTATTCTAGTTGGGAAAACAACTAAATAACAATGCTACATTTGGTAGTAGTTCAAATGTGTGGATACGCGACAGCTACGGGATTTGGGCCTAGAAGAAAGAAAGACCTCTTCGTCCAGTGCTTTACTTAGCGATAATTCTGATACAATACAGCGCTAATCTTTCGGTTACATAGTGCTAATATAGTTTCTGTATTGGGCGTTAAGTAGTTTTTGGTCCTGCGCTAAATACTGTGATAATGTCGTGCTTGTATATGTCTCTGTGCAATTAGAAATCCAGCGCTTAGTGCAGCTCTAATAACACGAAACCATAAGGAGTGCGCAGCACAGGCAATCCCGCAATTTCTTTGGCAATGGCGTGCTGGCCGAGATAGTGGCGCCTTCTGTGGTGTGAGTGTATACCAGATAATTTAGAACCAATTTCTTGCAATTTCGAACCAATTACGGTAACAAAATTCTGGTTATCTCAGGAGTGTATAATATCTTAGACCTTCTTATAGATTATTTTGAACCTGTAATATTTTAAGCCTTCTTTTCGGCCTTTATTCACAACCGCGTGATCATGTGACATGAGACAGTGGATTGACAACAAACGAGGGCCATGAAGTGCAACTTAGCGAAAGCATTGGCGATAGTTATCGCTAAAAGAAAAAAAAAACGATTACATAATGCTCTCTTGAGGAACCTTGTGCCCCACACAGCATGCTAACCATCAAACTGTATCACGAGACCGTGATGCGACTAGTTCAAACCGTTTGTCGGCTAAGAAACGACAAAAAGTGCGGCTGTGTTTGGTAATAACATGTGTATGCTAGTAGGCATGCTCGAATACTGATAATATGCCAGTTGGAATTAACATTGCAAGCTTATCAACGGAAAAACTTATAGCGCCACTGGAGAGAGTGCGTGCCCAGTCTTTGACATGCTTTACGAATGCTTTCGTTTCAGCGTATCCCGTATTGACATCATTCTATGTCAGTGTGATCGATGATAAAAGCATCAGTGTGAATTGGGAAGCCTGGTCGCCAGAGAGAGGAGACAAGGGTGTCGGAGAGCCTAATGGCTACATCGTACAATTCAAGGTAAGTATTACCTCACGGACGTCCTTGTGCCAGATTCTTTTAGAGGATGTCAGGCGACATTGAAGACGTCACAACAGCCTCTAGTTCGGAATTCGAGGAGGCATTACCTTTTTGAGCATAGGCAAGCGCATGGAAAGTGCCAGCCCCACTTAATCACTTCCAGTGAAGTGGGTGGGGTAGGGGGGGGGGGGGGGGGCGTGCTTCTACTTAGTTGTACATGCCCCGTTATTCATGAAAGCTGTATTCACACGACGGACGTGATCGCGGACGGATCAGTCACGTGGCATGTGACGTAATTCTGATCTCTCCGCAGGCAGCATTCACATGACAGGGGAAGAATAACGCTACAAACGCGGATTTCGGCATTGCTCCCCGAGGATAACAAAAGTGATTTCGGCGTCCGTCTTTTCACGAATCGGTTGCGCATGGGCCGAAGTGGCAACGTTGGAACGGCTGACGTATGGTAACGTAGAACGCCATCCACAGGCTCGATTCACAATTTGATCCACCGTGTGAAATAGCTTAAGGAGCAGAGTAAGGACAAGAAGTTTCGTGAGAATCATGGTGATCGAGGGCACATGATATTCTGCATGCATTCAAGGAATTGTTCGCTTCTAGTTTTCGCTCCCAGAAAGCCAGGGACCATTGTGAGATCCACGTCATCACATTATTTCAGGTCTTTTTTTTTCCAACACTTATGAAACATGTTGTCCTAGTCGAGTATTCCCCTCCACCAATTTATTTTTCAAAGGGGAGTCCAGCAGACGTTTAAGCTTTCGTGTATGAATAGCGAAACACAGACGGCAACACAGTATGAAATTCCCGCTTTATTCGGACGCATCTCCCAGAGACAGCCATTGAAGCTATTGCATTGTATCGTAGCCTATATAGCACGCATCTCAAAAATCAAGTTCTGCTTCATGGGTCAGACGTCCGGCCTTTCGCATACTTACTTTGAAACTGTCGTGCCTGAGCGCATCGACCCTCCTATATACGAGCACGCAATTCTAACACACGCAATGTTCAGGCAAGAAGCAATACCTCTTTATGAAGGCCTTTCTTGCACCGTTTTCATTTTAAAGCGGCGCCACAACACTTTTCGAGCATGTTCAGAAAAGGCTGCCGATCGGTAGTTGAGGCTCCCGAGAACATCGAGTCAATTATTACAGCGCAGTACGCGGCTTTGAATGTACAGTTATTTCATTGTGATAGCAATTATATGGACCCTCTCAACTGATTTCGGCCGTCGCCTTCATGCGCCGGGTATGCATTAGTATTTATATATGTAAAGAAGGCATAATGAAAAATAAATCAGTAGAAAAAAATTATAAAGCCTCTTATCGGGGATTCGAACAAGCGAATCCGCGCTCCGTAACCTGCTGCGCCAGGCAACACAGGTATACACCCCATGCTTGTGCCGGTGATATAACGGTGTACTATTCATAGGCGTCCTTTCTCAATTTCTTGAGGTGATTGATCGAACGATTGATTGATTGATTGATATGTGGGGTTTAATGTCCCAAAACCACCATATGATTATGAGAGACGCCGTAGTGGAGGGCTCCGGAGATTTGTACCACCTGGGGTTCTTTAACGTGCACCCTAATCTAAGCACAAAATTAAACGATACATTTTACAGAATTAAACGATATGTCATGTTTTTCAAAGGAAATTTCATGCAGAGGGTCTGTTTGCGTGCATAATCTAATAACCTTCGCATGTATCCTGGGTTTTATTTGCGTACCATAATTTCGGATTCGCATATAGTTGTGCACCAGTCAATTACAGAATCTTGGTGCTTTTCAACGAGTATCATTAGATGTCGATCGCGTGTCATTGTTTGTTACTGCATTCATTCGTTATCTTTCGCTTAGTGGTAGCATTCATCGCAAGCCAACGATAGTCTGTCTAAGCTAAATGCGAAATAAATCAGATCATAGTTGATACATATTTACAACAAGAACAACAATTGGTCTATTTCTCCACACAAAACAAAAAATCAAACCGCAACTTCGTTTCGCCGATACGTTCATGATTCTATCCGATAAAAACACCGCGTTTTGCCAGACCCATTCCCTGTTACTTCTCGTTCATATTCTGATGAAGTGATAAATACGGCCACACCTAACCAAGGAAGAAAAGGAGACACCAAAGCAAAGGAACACGCATGCACGTACGAACGCTTATGCTTCGACGCGATACATTCACACACACAGCATGTCACAGACACCGACCACCCAGCCCCCTTTTATCAAAGCGTGAAGGGCGCTACCGTTTTGTAGCAACGCAAAACAAATCTACGTAGACTAGGCCGCGACGATTGCCTTCTAGAGAGACCACGCTAGCGCCGAGCGTTGGACTACTTTTGTGGGCACGCTCCGCAGGCAAGCGGTGGCGGAGCGTGTCGCTTCCTTATATCCAGAGCATGGTGGCGATTGCAAAAATTGTCCCCGTATCTTCATGTTTCAGTGCAAATCTTGTCGAAAGACGATTTGCCTCTGGAAAGAGTGAACAAAACGTTTATTTGATGTTGTGCGCGAGTGAATTGGTTAATTGTATTCTGTAGGCGCTGCGTTAGAGTGCCTCGATCTGTGCAGCGAAGGCGAACGAGCGCATAGAGGCACGTTAGACACGAGTGCTATCTGGCACTTATCTTCGAAAACTAAGGAAGGTGCGCGCGCCTGTCTCGGAAGCGATAATAAGGAGTGTTAGAATAGCGCACGGCGAGCCTTTGCGGTGCGTTCGCTGCCACTGCGCATGCGTCGTAACGTGAGTCGGCGTTCGCGTTCGGACCGCACGCAGAAAATCCGAAACTGCGTGCGGTGATGGCGGCCCGCATGTGACTCGCAAGCACTGGTTTCGAGGCTACGGTGTCGCTGCGATCGTGCTTTGCGGTTCGCAGCAGGGCAAACGCTATTCTAAAACTGTTATGGCGCCCGCAACGCCCACAGCGCTTGCAAACGGTATACTCTAAAACTCCCTAATGTGTAGAACGCAAGGCGACGAGCAGGCGCCACAACCACGTCGTTTTAGCAAAGCGTTGGAAACACTTGCCTTTTTGAGCATCGCGTTGCACTGTCAGCGCTGCGTGATAAACGCTGCGGTCCTTAGAATTACTTACATATGCCTTCTCTAGTACAGAGACACCATACGAAATATTGACGTGTTGTTATGGCGCCTCAGATATGCACAATAATTGCTTTTTATTTGACAATCACACAAGTATGAACACTGAAACTTGAGCAATATTGAAGGGCGCCGCGGATAGGGCTGTCCGTTTCGGGTGTCGTTCGGGACCGTTTGGGGTAACGTTACGGCAGACAAACAGACAAACGTACAGACAGACAGATAATTTTTTTTTTTGCGTCGAAGTAAACCAAGAAAGACTATCGTCTTCAAAAGCAGCGGAGAGTGTCCATATTGGAATAAAAGGAGAAGCATGGCTGCCTGTATCGGCACGCGTCGATACAGGCGATCGTGAGAGAAACGAGTACCGAAATAAACAGCGACAAGCGCGGCAAGGTCGTACTCGGCACAGCGTATGGGTCATGGCATATGAAAGCGCCGCAAAGCCCCCCAAGCTTGCTCCTTGGTTTCATCAAGATCAGAATATGCTACAGAGAACAACACTCACTGCGTAAGGCCCAATTAAGAATACATGACAGCATATCATGCTTCCAGTCACCACGCGCACGATGTCAAAAGTCCATTTCTCCAAGTGCGTATACCGCTTCATACGGCACCATGTCATCTGCAAGAGGGAGAGGGAGGAGAAGATCGCTGCGTTGCGGCGTCTCTTCCCCACTTCCCTTGCGGAACTTTTATTTTTATTGCGATAGCAATTATAAGGACACTCTAGGCTGGATTTCGCCGTATATATATATATATATATATATATATATATATATATATATATATATATATATATATATATATATATATATATATATATATATATTTGAAAACGCAAAAAAGAAAAAAAAATCTCTAAAAAAATACTCCAGCGCGCGGAATCAAAGGGGGACCTCCGCGTCGTGAATGCGAGGTGTTAACCACTGAACCACCGAAAGGTGCCACCTTCAACGTTCAAACGGCAAACTATTCATATCTACCACTTACTGCTGTTGGCGGGCACCTCGAGGGGGGGGGGTGAACTATCGTGTGTCCAGCATTATCACCAAGATGGCGCAGTGGGCGCCCGGCGGCTCTCATCTCTTACGCGTACTATGGCCCGCGTAGAGAATAAGGGGGTGTACGCTCGATCGCGCACCCTTATCTTTCAGTGGGGAGAACCGCGCGTCTTCGCTAGCCTTTCGGTTTCGTAGGGAGATTCCGTTGTAGTTACCTGGCGCACAAAGGTCACTGGAATCGTTGCAGAGCCTTCGTTTGCGAAAAGGGCGCGCTTCTCAGACACAGTGAAGTAACAAGTGAGACGCTTATTCGCGTTAATCTGTACCTGTGAGTAGGTTTTATGCGTCATTTCTGCGTAAGAATTGTGGGGCACGTTTCGATCTGCTTGCCATTCTGCGCGTGACCTTCAAATTTGTTGCTATCGCATTAATTGCTTCGGCTTTCTGGCAATGCTGTGACTTTTTTCAATAAGAAGGAAAAAAGCGTACATTTTAAGAACCTGTTTTCTTTATTAGGCACAATAATAATGAGATCTAACAGACAATCATGCCAAGAAAGTATAGGGCATGCTAAACGACGTAATTAGTATGTGAAGTGATGAAACAAAGCTTGACGAAGAGGTAGCTTGCAGTGGACAGGAACCGAACCTGCGACCTTCGAATAAAATGCCCTGTATGCTCTACCAACTAAGTTACCGTGACGGCTATCTCCCCGTTCACTTTGTGGGGTAAATACGCGCATTAAACGTTGGAGCGCCAGTCGGCACCGCCAGTAGCCATGACAGCGAATGGCGGGCGCTAGTCGAACGGGACGGCTGAAGATGCACTGCCGCGCACCCGCCATCTTGGAGGCCATGGCTCGAATCGGCCAGTTACCGCGGCCGCCACGGTATGCCGCCACCTCCCACGCTAGCTGTCTCGATGAACGTACATCGGGCGTTGGAAGAAAAAAGAAGTGTTCAATGTCATGATGCGCATTCCCTACGGGACGCATCTTCTGGACCCCTTTTCATCACCCTCCCGGCGTGCGATTGATTGTTCTGAGAGAATAAGAGGAAGTTAAAAGAAAAATGCACCCCACAACCATCTCTATCAGGGCAGAACATATGAGCAGTAGTGCACAATGCAAGGCACAAGTGGCGGACGCTTCATCTTAGAATATTTCACGGACGAATCTCATGGAAGTTATCGGGAAGGCAATCGCTTAGTTCAAGCACGCGAGGTAAACTTCTGCTGAAAGTATTGGTACGCCCGGAAATGCATGTTTCACCGTTGTGTAATTCTTGCCGTACGCGCAGTACTGTTCTTTTCATACGTCTGCACGAGGCACGTCTCCAGGATTTGCCTAACCTTGTTCGTTTGCAATTCGTCAAATCGTATTTGTCACGTGTTTTCCTTCTCTTCGCAGGAGCGTGCGGCCAACAGTTGGAACCAGACCGACATAATTCCAAACCCTGAAAATGGCACTCTGCTAGCCGACATCACTGACTTGAAGGCAAACACGGAGTACAGGGTTCAGGTGTTAGTGCATGACGTCAGCGGCCACGTCCACTCGCAAACCGCTCCGACTGCTACGGTCAGGACCCAGTGCGGTGGTGAGCACGGCCAAGTACTTTCTTACTACGTTGCGTAAAAACACTGTTTGTAGATACCGTATGATGCGAAAGTCACCTGTTGTACGCAGTGTCAAAGTCATTCTAATTCATAAAAAAAAACAAGATCAACCTAACACTGGAAGCTTACCTCTGGAAGCACCTTACATATTCCGTCCGTTGAGCGTAAAAGTTACTAGTTATACAAAAACAACTTCGTGGGTACATGAGCTTCGCGAATAAAAGTAGTACGTGATAGCGTATTGGGGCCCGTTAAAGATCATCTTCTTAGCTGATAGTTTGGTTTCTGCTCTGTGGGCACGCTCCAAGAGTGCCGTAAGGAAACGAACGACTGCGCGTGTATAGCTATTTAAAAGTATCCCTGATGCAAGTACAGTTGTTAAGTGTCAAGTGCATTGTTAAATGCATTTAAAGAAATGACGCTACAGACACTAAAATCACCAAGTGCTACGCCAAGTATGAAACATTGGCTCATTTGGGCATAGCGCGGTCGGTCGTTACTTGGGCTGCCGTGGGATGGCGCAAGTTGATCACGCGTGCACGCACTGAGAAGACGCGCATCCGAAAGAGAGAGAGAGATAGCTCGACGTTACGAGGCAAGAGTGACTTATCTTGTTCCCCCATGCATCCCTTCCTGCTTAGCTCCCGGCGTTTTCATCTGGACGGTAAAAAAAGATGTTGCGATTTCATTGTGCGACAAATTTTCGTAACTCCGCTCGTACTGAATGAATTGTAGAAGCATTTGCGGCGGTGAATTCTTCGGGCAATAAGCTCGTTTAGTGAATCCATTACCAAAGCTGCTTGAAAAAATGTTTCAAGGCTCATTTAGCACCCATTATTAGCGCAATTCACGTGTTTCGACGCTTGACGCGATCCTGTACTTCTACGAAGCAGTATCACACGCGTTAAGTAGACTCTTTCTTTGCCCTAAATGACATTGGTATATACTTTTGTTTCTTTTTGAAGCAGTTTGAGGCACTTGCGCCCCTTTGAGGTAAATCACCTGCTTCGCTCGCAGTCATCCTAGATTCAATCCCCACTCAAGCGAAAACCTATATCACTGAGTTTATATCTTTCTTATTTTTTTTGTTGGTCACGGAGAAGCCAGTGGCCTTTCTCTCACAACCAACAACATCGACGCAGACACCAGCATTTTTTTTTTTACGAAACGAGCTCTTTAACATTATCTTGTTAATACTGGCACAAAATATGCCGCATTACTTCAACTTTACTCTAATGCCCACAAGACTGTGTTAATTAAAAAAAGAAAGAAAATTTTCCCCCAATTTTGTTTTTGATTGAATGAATGTATAAGAACCTAATTGTGGTCCTATAGGGGCGTTTTCGGTACAGCTGGTCATTCCTACATTGGTAAAACTGCTAATGTACTGCGACGTAAGGTGTGTGTATGTGTGTGTGCGCACTTGCCACGGCGACGTCATTTCCGGAATGCCTAGCCCTGAAGAGGGCGGTGGCTTCTGACCACTGACGGTGCCGACTGCTCTTGGCGTGTGCGTACGTTGCCCGGATCCGCATTGGTTTTTCTGCATGTCGGACCGGGTGGCCACGGCAGCGCTGGACTCCCATGTAAACAAACCTGTTTCACTGGGTGTTTTAGGGTTGAGGCACCTTTAGAGCACCTTTAATGTGTCCCCGCCTATAAACCACCACCCGGCATACACAGTATATGTAGAAACTAAAACAATTGTGAACCACGACAAAGATTATGAAAAGGCTGTTACCCCGAACAAAATAAAAGGCCACAGCACCGGAAAAACACTAACATTTAAACGCTGATCAATCAAAGCATATTACAGAACAAAAGGTTAACAAGAACAAAATAAAAGGATAGAAAGGGGAACAGAATAGAAGGCCAGGCTAACCTCAACTACGCAACACCACCATAACCACCACCACTTGATCCAATGCAAACTGCTTCGCTCCTTATTCAGCCTTCATTTCGTAGATTTATATAGATTATGTCAGCTCCCGACAAGCGGCGTGGAGCAGTCTTCGCATCACTCCACATGCGATTCTCCAGATGCGATGACGTCGTCGCACTGGAGGCAGTGTGACTGTAGGACATCTCAATTTGCACCTGGCGTAGCATCGCCGGCTGGACGTCACGAAAAGTAAAGGCTTTGCGCGCGCACTTCGGGACAGTCGGAGTGCAACAGAGTCTTAAGACCGAGCCTCTCCGCCATGCCAATAGCCCGTTGGACAGTCCGAAAGTGCGCATCAAGGGTGGGGCTGCGTAGAACGGCATCACAACTTGAAGAAGTGTTGCTTCATCACCACGTAGCACCGACACAACATGTGATCCAAGTCCGCTAAGTCGTTGTACAATGCATATTCATTTGTTGCCTGCATCTCGGGGTAGATCGTATGAAGGAGCGGGAGGTTGGAATGGAGACTGAAAAAGAAAAAAAAATACTGCTCAAGAGATCACGTGAATGATGCTTAATGATTAGTTGTACCTCACAGCGCTTTTGCTTGTGTTTTATTTCAGCACCGCTGTCATCACCTATCAACTTTAGCCATAAGGAAATGACGGAAGGGATGGTCAACGTGACGTGGCAGGTGAGATTTGCGTAAAACTGTTGCTTGTGTGCAGATGATAGACATATGGTCGTGAAGAACTGTGAATAAAATATATACTGCGTGTTTTTCGAGCAATACAGATTTTTTTAAAAAAAAGCTAATAGGGTTAGGTAGTAGCCACCTTTACATAAAATTTCTAGGAGGTGGCGGGAACATTTCCCCACTAGTTAGATAACCCACAAATCGTTAAGTAACATAAATATTTCAGGCTACCGAGGAAAATACGTAGATACTTAAAAACGTGGCTGATGTCTCTCGCGCATTGACTCCCGCAAAGGTGCTCGCCGTTGGCTGGACTAAGGTCCCCAGAGATCTTAGAGACCTTTTAGGCGGGGCAGGGCAGGGCAGCTGTTTGCAATTGGCAACACACACTAGCACTGGTAAAGACGATTCGTCGACGACGCAGTTAAAGCATGGCGTCCGAGATTGCATGCCGGTGCGCAAGCTCGGATTGTCACACGTTACCGATGATCTTCTACGCCGGCGTAACCATGCAGTGTTCAACGCAGTTTTCACCACGGTAAGCATGTCTCAACTCGTATTCCGCGCGACTGTACCGATGCACTAAAACCCACACAATCCATGTATGTCCATACGGTGTGCAGTATTCTGGCACCCGTGAATAATCGCAGCCGTTTCTTATAGCGACGAATTACCGCGGGTTGACTGGTTCCTTGAATATCTCACGTGGTCCAATTCATTCTTCTATAGCGAAAAATCTGAATACAACTGAAGAACAAGAAACGCACCTGAGATAAATATCTGACATCGGGCAGCTGAATGAACCGATATCATCGGTGGCGCTCAATAAATTTGTGTCAATTAGAATAGTCCTGAACGCTCAGACGGGAGGCTTCTACGCAATAACACAGGAAAATAGTTCGAACGTTTATTGCAAGTCAGCTTTTACACCATATTTAAGAGTTGTAAACATTCCAACTCGAAGCGCGCAACAGAGAAGATTT
This sequence comes from Rhipicephalus microplus, assembly GCF_043290135.1. Taxonomy (NCBI): domain Eukaryota; kingdom Metazoa; phylum Arthropoda; class Arachnida; order Ixodida; family Ixodidae; genus Rhipicephalus; species Rhipicephalus microplus. Next base: position 48,870,433 of record NC_134709.1, read on the forward strand.
GATCTCAGATGTTGCTTAAAAGTAGAGGGGGCTTATGGGTGACGATGCTCTGCTGTTGAAAGCAGGCGCGCGCTAAATCACGTAAAATGAAATGCAAGAAGAAAACAAGGCACTGTGGTGGTGCTGACACACCCTGTAAAGTTGTTTTCGCCACGTGGCGCACGCGTTTCGTGCATAAGCCGCATTTCGGGTTCAAAATCACGAGCTGAGCAGTAGGCGGCGTTGTGCTTGCGAGCGTTTGTTATTCTCGCCACTATCATCATCATCATAATTGTGAACCCTAAATGCGGCCTATGCGCGAAACACGTGCGCCACGCGGCAAAAACAACTTTACAAAAGGTGTAGCACCCCTACAGCCCTTAAATTAAAACGTGCGTTGAAGAACACACGATAAAAATGAATCTGGAATTTTCCACTATAGGACGTGCCCCACAACCATCACAGTGTTGCTTTGAGATGTAAATACTTCGTAAAGTAAGACGTGCTGCTTCTGAGGTGCCCGGTAATAAAGTGTGTGCTTGGGTGTTGTGCAGGTGATGTGCTGCAGGGGATAACCAGTGCAGCGCTACAAACGCCGTGATAAGCACATCACCGAGTGAATACGATAAAATGTGTTGCATTAAGGAAGCTGGTGGCAGTGGTAAACTTAGTGGCAAAAATAGCGCAGCGAGTGATTCGGACGGTGGTAAAAATTTCCTCACGCTCCGCGGGTGAAAGAAAAGCGGTGTCTCGCAAGCGGTGAGTGGTGGGCAGGAAAACTGCCGAGCCGCCAATGCATTTACTTCACAGATGGTATTGATTCGATTGAATCGTTTTACCTTTTGTCTATATTGCTTTGCAATACATTTACTAATACCCCCCTTACTCAATACCCTTTAATGGGCCTGTAAGGCATTTTGAATAAATCAATAAATATAATAAATAAATAAACAAATAAGTACATAAATAAATAGGTAAATAAATAAAATTTACCACGTACTATTCAGTGCCCTGTAGTCACGACAGTCCGCTAGGGAAGCTGATTTCGCAACTATAGGTTCTGCTGAACATCGCATGCTGGCTGAAAGGTCAAGATGGGAACTTGGCAACCACCGGCTTGTAGCACGAAATCAGACGAAAATTCACATGAATTTCCTCTTAAGAAAACTACCTACTTAGTTTCGAAATATTCGTACTAGTCCGAGATACGAACAAGGAAAAACATTGGTCCTGGTTTCAATCCCTGAATCGACAGGAATTTTTCGGCCGCTAAGAAATTTTCTCACTAAGAAATTCGTGGTGATTTCGTGCTACAGACGGGTGGTGTTCAATAACTCGTTAAGACGCTGATCTCGAATGACAGGCTTTTGCTGACCTCACGCGATGAAAGTGACTGCTCCACAGGAAGTGCTTCACAAAGCGCCATCTAGGAAGCCTCATTCAAGCCTGCGACTAGCACCAGTAGCGCGACCATTTCGCGACTTTCGACCAAGAAAGCTATATATACCCAAGGCGACCCATGTCCACACCTGCCTGCGACCTATACACGCCGCCAAACCAAATTCACGTCTGGTTGCTTACGGCTCGCATTCTCACTGCCACGCGAATTATGTTGACGTCCTGGTCCTGCGCATGTCATTGGTTGATACACTTTAGATTAAAGTCACGTGAGTACAAGTTCAGTCAGCGAGCGACTGAGCCAAAGCAGTCTCTTTGCGATCAAGGCGACCATTCGTGATGTGTTATTTTAAGACTAACTTGGCCGCATGACCATTGCTAGAAGTAGATGGGACCAAGCCTGTATGTAGCCTCTAAAGATATTTATAACAGTGGCGCAGTTCCTGGTCTTCGATTCTTGATAGCTGACCACCACACCTTTGCGCAGCTTCCAGAACGCTCCCAATGGCAGTGTGCTGCAGTGAGCGTCGAGGCGCAGATCAACGACGGGGATCCCCAGTACTCGAACAAGACCTGGTTCATCTTTCGGACGACGCCTTTCACCACGTACCACATTCAAGCTCGCCTCGAGACGTCCCGCGGGGTTGGCCCCTGGTCGGACCCTTACGAGTTTACCACACCCGAAGAAGGTATGCTCGTGAATTGGCGCCGTCGTTACTTCATTGCAAGTCCATCGGTATTATATGGCACCTTCGCAATAGCTGTGCCCAAACTAGAGGAGGACCAGAACATTGCGACCTTTCTTGTTTCTCTATTTTTCTCTTACTTCCTTCTTTCTCTTTCTCCCGGCACCTTGTATCTCCCCCGTCTATTTCTTCTTATTTATTTGTTTGCCTCTTTTGATCTCTATATAACTATTTTTATCTTTATGGTTTTTTCTTGCCTTTCTTTATCTCTCTCCAGTTATAACTTCAGTTCCTTTTAATCTATCTTTCGCACTCTCCTTGCTTCTTTCCTTCTACTTCTACATATTTATCTTTTTTTCTATCACTTTCTTTATCGTTTTAGTTTTTTCTCTCGATGTTCAATAATCTGTTTTTAATTTTCTCTCATTCTTACGTTTTTTTTCTTTTCTTTCTTTTTTTCTTTCACTTGTATCGTAAGTTCTACTGCACCGGGCTGGGTTTTCGTTTGACGCCCACACCTGTGGTACTCGGTAATGCGGCACGCCCGAATCCTAGGGCACATACCCGTATGTTTGACAGAGCACAACTTACCGATTAAGGAGCTTCGGTGTCGAAATACACATACGAGACGCTGATATTACAGAGCACGTTGATAGCAATAAGATCAGCCACATTTCATTTTCCAAAGCGGGTGTTTCCGGCTGGTAGCCTGCCTGTGAGACAACCTCTTATGCGTTACCTTAACGAAGGATCAAGCGCTGCGTATACGTGGCCCCATGTAATATGTAGACATACTTACAAGCATTTGACACTGTGCTGAAACAACGGAATAAACCGTCTTCTGAGGATGTGCATGGCGTGCGCATACATGTGAACATGCTGCGACTACCAGGCGATGGAAGGAGCGTTCCACTACGCGAAGTTTCGTCCCCTCGCCGCTAGGCACCGGCTCTGTTCGAGCTCGCGGCCAATAGTATATGAAATCTTCCTGCATCTATACGATGAACAGCCAGTGCGCACAAACGCATGTCATCACCATGGAGAAGACATGTCGGCTAAATGCAGATTAGGAAACCGAATGGCCGTTTTTTTTTGCGCATCAGCACAGTAGCGTCAGTGACACAATCATTCCTTCAATTTCTGATACGGTGTGCTTCCATAAGTTTTCTCGCCATCCATTGTCCACTGTAGCCCGATATACGGGTACTGGCATGCATTGCTGGCTCACTATCATTCTGCTGCAGAGCCGCTACTCGTGATAGTAAACTCCGAAACGGAAATTAGGTATGGAACATAAAAGGACGCACACCACTGCACAAACTTTCGTCCTTTTGCTGTTGGTATTTTTTTATATGTTTTACCTATTTTATGCTCTAAAGTCAACTACTATATTGTTAAGTACAGTACTCATAGTAACATGATGCTATGATGACGTTACTGTGATGTTTACCTTGATATATTATTATTATTATTATTATTATTATTATCATTATTATTATTATCCCATTTGTTCTTGTCGAGACAAGAGGGGGCCGAGAATGATCTGTATAAACTTGATTTCATGTCGAAAGCAATTCAATATGTTGACGTGACCATGCTGGTGCATCTTGATCTAATTTCCTTTGGCATTTTCTTAGTGACAATGAATTTTTTACTTCATCGCATGGGCCCATCGTGAATATTCGGTGGACAGCTCCGGGCGAAATGAGCAGCCCGTACAACGAACGGCTGTCAGCAAAAACGTACAAGCTTCGTTGGCAGCCACCAGCTCTAGCCAATGGCATTCTGCGGCGATACGACCTGCTATTGGACGTGGACGGTCTCAGGGGTGTGCAGTGTCCCGAGTTTCAAGCACCAGACGGAATCAACGTTTCTTTTCCGGCCAACGTGACGTCAGCCGTGTTCGAGAACCTCACGGCATCGGCTCGGTACAGTCTACGCATTCGGGCGACGACGGTGAAAGACGGACCCTGGAAGTACGACGAGCTGTCCACCCTTGAGGAAGGTTGGTCACTTTAATAGCTTTATTTGCGAAGCCTTGACGGTGGGGACTTTTCTACCACTTTGTTTACCGTGGCAGCAAGCAGCCGTTGTCTAACCAATACATCACATTTCGAAAATTTAAAGAAGCAGCATATCGCACCCGCGCCCCGCCGTGGTGGTCTAGTGGCTAAGGTACTCGGCTGCTGACCCGCAGGTCGCGGGATCGAATCCCGGCTGCGGCGGCTGCATTTCCGATGGAGGCGGAAATGTTGTAGGCCCGTGTGCTCAGATTTGGGTGCACGTTAAAGAACCCCAGGTGGTCAAAATTTCCGGAGTCCTCCACTATGGCGTCTCTCATAATCATATGGTGGTTTTGGGACGTTAAACACCACATATCAATCAATCAGCATATCACACCCGCGCAGCCTTAACGACGTGTATAAGCGCTATTTTATGAAGTATTTATGAATAATCTATGTGGAAGCAAGATTATTGATTCTAGGAGGAGCTGTATTTTTTTTCCTTATGTTGTAACCAAGTATAGAATACTGTAAGACCTGCAGGTAATTAATAACGTTTTTTCCACCAGTTCCGGAGGCCCCTCCACAAGGTCTGAATGTGACAAAGGTGACTGGCCGGTCAGCCGTAGTGTCATGGAAACCACCGGATTGCACAAAGGTTAATGGTCAGGTCACCGCCTACCACTTGAACCGGACTTCCCCGGCGAAGTGGGCGTCGAACGAATTCTCAACCACGCAACTTGAGAACGGGCTGGAAATGGACGACCTTGTTCCATTCACGAAATACAAGATCACCGTCTCGGCTGAGAACAGTGCGGGCGTGGGCCCCGCCGCTGCATTTTCGTTCAGGACGGCACCCAGTGGTACGTTAAGAAACTGTCTACAAGCGCTTAATAATTCGGTGCTAGTGCAAATACAAAGTCCTAGATGTCACTTGTAGAATTATTGTTTCAATTAACCTGAACCTTTCTCATTACAACTGCACGCTGTCGCTAGAATGTTTGGGTCTGTAGGCAGGCACATGTCCGCAGAAAAGGATAATGAACAGCCTTTGATCCGACTCTGCCTTGTTTTCCTGAGTCTCATGCTTCTTCTCATTTCGGGACGCTGTAGGCTGCTCAATGTTCGTCCGTTTTTACGTCTTTCTGTAAATAATGGCACACTTAAAGCTAGTGGAGGAACTGGAGAAAATTGTCGTGATTTATAATATCAGTTAATCAATCAGTCAACAGAGCCACTACATTTATTTCTTTTCCATGCGCTACATTTACTGTGTTAACTATAAGTCTTTAATTGCCATGTCCCGTTGCTCCTGTTTTCGTGAGAAATTGGTGTGTCACATGCTAGATCCCTTCAAAAGCTAAAATTATTCGGTGTTCGATTGGTGCAAGGACGCCTCTTGACATTAAGTTTACGGATGTCAATCAATCAATCAATCAATCAATCAATCAATCAATCAATCAATCAATCAATCAATCAATCATCAATCAATCAATCGATCGATCGATCAATCAATCGATCAATTGATCAATCAAACAATCAATCAATCGAATGTTTACCCAGTAAATCAATCAACCAATTAGTTAAATTACTTGTATACAGAGCCGCATGCGAAAGCCACACTTTTCTTCTTGTTCTTTGGCTGCACAGCAACGGCCCGAACGGTTTGACGCACGCACACTTGTCAGTCATGCATGCGCATACACGCCGTGCGCTTATAGCTATATGCTTACGCTATTGGTAATTAAATGTTGCACTACACTCCACATACATTGGTTCAATTTTCCTGTTGTAACACGTGTATGCTTTCCGCGCCTTTGATTGCCATGTCAATGCGGGCTACAAAACTTAGCTACACTGACGTGCACTGAATAGATACATTTCTGTGACCTCGCAGCTATGAAATCGCAAACTAAGAGGTGGCCCATACAGAGAGCGCACACACATTTTGGTTCCTAGTATTACAGGCCGCTCGAGTCAGCGTCCTTTTTTTCTTTTCCGCGCAGCGAAAATTCCTATCGATGCCGTAATCATCACGACATGAACCATAGGCCTATCAAATGAGAGCCAATGTAATATGTTTTATGGCTAGGCTCCGATATGGTTGCGTGGCAACTGCCCACTAGGCTTTTTTTTTTTTGTCTTGCTCCGCGACTTCCATTAAAGCTTGGTTAAGACGCTCTCAAAGTAGCCGGAGATACCCGTTCAAGCGGTTTTAACTGCCACAATGCAGCTGGCTTCAAAGAAACAACGATCGTACGACATAGTGGGGTTTCAGGTGTTTTCAGACTATAGTGGAAGCACGTGAAAAAAAAATTATGATTCTAGAATACTTAGGACAAGTGTACCTCACTTTTTGTGTCTTTTTAAAACTGTTCGTATTCATTTATTGCAACGTACATTCAAACAAACTAAGTTGGAAGCTTGCTTTTGTGCACCTTCTGTGCTTTTTACCTTTTCGTTCTGGTGCGAAAACAATGTTATGGATAACCGACACCAACCAGCCCTAATCCATAGTCAAATGAGAACATAGATGATATAGCGGACTAATCTAAACCCGACATAGACGCTAACGCAAGGTTTCTTTGAACCTTTTCCACGCAGCCCCTCCAGCCCCAACTAACCTGACTGTGTACAGCGCAAGTAGCGAACACTTGGCCTTCAGCTGGCTACCACCGTATCCACCGTACGGAATGCTGGAGAGCTACACAGTGCTCTACAAGCCTGCTCAGGAGTCGCGTTTCCGGTACACGCCGGAGCTGGCCGCCGAACAAGCGACATGCGACGGCGATGCCGAAGCCAGAAGCGGCCACCACTGCGCCATCATCGCACCTTTGGTCCCCAACATGGAATACCACGTCGTCGTAAGCGTTACAAAACTGATTGGTTATATGTTTTCAGGAATTAAGTCCTTCAGTAGTTTGGTTGTATTCTGAATTATTCTACAATATTTTTCTTCGTGGGGATTCTCACAGAGGCGCCCAGCGTTCGACGTTACAGGGAACTCCCTTGCCCCCACCACACCTAACAATTTGTCCCATCTGTTCGTTCTTGCTTCCGTCTGTCCATCCATCTCCCGAGGAATTCGATGTGTTCACCTTGTTTTGAAACATAATCGGGGGGAAAAATCACGGCATATTCACAAAGTGAATGTCGATCAGTGGGCGAAGCATTGGGACCGTTCGGTGTTACCGTAAATCACCCGCGACGTAGACCATTCACGCTCGTAAATGAGAGCCGAGCAAGTGTACACATATACGCGATGTTTATTGGTCGTAATTTGTATGTCGTATTGAGTTGGGAATTTCATTTTGCCTGAATTACTACTAATTCTTCGTGCTATGGGATCTAACCTGAAGTTGGCAAATACGATATCTGGACACGTTGCCCTGCCGATGATTGGTAGTTGTTTCCAGTCATACGAAATGCATAGTAGAGCTTATCGTTACGCCATCGGCTGCACACGCCAGTCTTTGTCTGTGATCATCATTGTCATATCGTCTTCATCATCATCCTCCTCATCGTCGTCGCCGTCATGACGCATAGCGGGTACCTTGCATGTGGTGTGTCTTGATGGCAGAAAGAGTGTGTGGTCTAGAACACGCCCGTTCTTCTTCATCATCAGCATCATCGTCAGCAGCGGCTATGGCGCACAACGCCAACACCAACAGACAAGCCTCGAGGGGAACTCCGGCGGCTGCATTTCCGATGGAGGCGGAAATGTCGTAGGCCCGTGTGCTCAGATTTGGGTGCACGTTAAAGAACCCCAGGCGGTCGAAATTCCCGTAGCCCTCCACTACGGCGTCTCTCATAATCATATGGTGGTTTTGGGACGTTAAACCCTACATATAGATCAATCGAGGGGAATTCCGGTGATTTTTCGATATTCACCAATTTCAACGAAGCTTTGCATATGTCTTCTTGTCGGTACCATGGTGATATGTGCCACATAATATAACTGTAAATCTTCAGTTTTTCTTTAGTAAACCAATTTTTAACTAAATACACAATCTCCTACTGAATGAAACTATGACTAGCATGCGAAGCAGCGCATGGGTCGCCTTAAATGTTCCGTTTATCGCGGGCATCTTACCCGATGTAGTTTCTATTGCTATTACTCGTCCCGAACTCTAGTAGGAGCACGCCACGCGGAAGCACATGAGTTCATCGCACGTTGGCTGAATCTCGTTCCCCGACGCCATCACGTGATTGCTGAGAAAGTGTTAAAGGGAGGGGGGAGGTCACAACCTTTTACACAGACAATAACGCGGGCCCGTAAAGAGAAGGTGAAGAAAAGCGAACGTAAAGATTAACGCACAAGTTGGACACATGTGCATTGCCCTAACACCTTCATGAAATCATGGTCATCATGATCGTAGGTCTAAGACATGTTTCAAAAACTCGACCTTTATGTAAAATGCATGATACGTATGAAATGGGCAGACCCAGTTTTTTGTAATAAATAGAATGCTAAGAAATTCCGCTTGCTATTTAGAGCTAGCTCAGCTGAAGCTCACTCAAGTACGAAAAAGCTTGCAGGTTTGTATGTTTAATTAGTATGAAAAACCTATAGCGTCTCTTCTGCTACGTTCAGATTGTAGCAATAGAGTACCATTCATTTTCATCCGTAAGGCTAATCAGGAAATTATTGTCTAAATGAGCTACGATAAAAAAGCTACGTTCCAATTACAATCAATTCCTACTTGTAGGTTCACAAATATCCAAGACAATGTGATCAAAACTGGGCTACGGAGTTGCCTGGTATCTGCGTTTAGGCTACTTGAAATTAAATACAAACCATGGCTGCAATTAACTTCTTTCTATGCACGTCCTCGTAAGGAGTATCAGAAATCACTCTGTTAACACCAGCAACATTTTTTGGTGTTTTAACGTTGTAATATGCCCTTGAATAATGCATATTTATGGGTGAGCCAGACATCATCATTAAACAAGGCGTTGCGGAAAAAAAAGAAAAAGCCATCCACGAAAGGAGAACGAGGACAGGCAGAGATATTTTTTTTTCGTCGCACTTGTATACCAGCAAACATCAAGTTCTTCGACGCCCATGCGTAAAACCTGCTTTTATTCTGGCGGAATCTATATGCTTTGTCACTGACACAAACATTTCTTCTATTCGTAATGAGAAGCACTCTCAGAGTCAACTCATATGTCAGCTCGTCACAACCGCGTCTGATAACTTTTTTTTCTTGCCAGTGAAGACTGGCATGGTGGGCTGCAAGCAGCCAAGGGGCATGTGCCTCAGAACATGGATGTATTAGAATCTCGTCAGGTTTTTTTCTGCGCAACCACTTGTTTAATTATATACCCTCGTTTCGTTTACTACATTGCTATTTGCTTGAAAACGGCCCTGCATGTAAATTAGGAAGACAGTGGCACACATCTGATCACATGGAGCTACCGTGCTGCGGTGGATAGCACATTCAAAATTTTGTTTAAGAATTAAACCTTTGAAAATATTTTGCTAGACTTATATGGGAAGATTCCTCTGCAAGGCACACGTTTTCTAACGGTATTTCTTTTCTTTCACTCTTCACTAATATACGAGGTCACCGCGAAGAACAAAGACGTGAGTGCATCCAGCCTGCAGAGCAACATGGTCACTGCAGTGACACGGGAGTCAAGTAAGTTCTGCTGGCTATCACTATCACTAGGCTATCGCAATCTAACCAATGCGCGGCGTGCTCATTAAATACACACCAGAAAACGATTAGAAGCAGGCAGATTAAAGTACTTTTTCAATGTGCTATTAGTTTAACGCAATGTTCACAGTCTCCTGATTTCTTATCCTCACCCATTTTGAGGACGTCGGCTCTTTCTAATCGAACTCGTTCTGTCTCGAATGAGGACATCTTTTGCGAGATGCTCTATCCAGAAGCGAAGTAGAAACATACTGAAGGTGCGTACTCTAAAGTAAGGTGACCAAGCAGAAATGGAAACACAGTTGTTGAAACGGACGCCGAAGGCCCATCACGAATGGGGAAAGCAATGACAAAGAAGGCATCTGGGAAGTGCAAAATATGGGCAACATACTATCAAGTATGAAGTCATTCAATTGTCATCGAATAAGGTCTTCAATTAACGGCTATTAAGTGTAGTTCAGTCAATATTTGTTGATTCCGTGAAAACGAAAGAATTTACTGTGGAATGCACAAAAGCACGAAAGAGCCATGGAGAAGGCACCAGAAACGTATTACGGGTGACAACGCCGCCCTTTAAGGCTCTGGTTGATTTGTAAGGTTTTTGTTAGGTTACAAACATCTTTTTCTGCAAAAAGAGCTACTATAAAAGAATCAAAATACTAAACCCCATATTCTACCACAGCTTGTGCAAGCTGCCTACGATCAATTACCGGAACATGTTTGAAATATAATGTTCCATTGGAGTACTGCTGCGAGAGAATTTAAGAAACGGATAAGATTTCCTCCTTTTCTACTTTTAAAGTGGCTACGACAAAGTTACCACCAATAGACATTTGAAATACAAAAACAAGAACTTAATTAGTCTAGACAGACTCGGCGTTTGCAGAGCCTGTTTATGGTTTAAAGTGTTAAGGGCAACGTAGCATCACACAGAATTTTGTTTAGGTCTTTCAAACGTATTCTGTGAAAAGTGGCCCAAAATGTTCATCATTGGTGATTACAGTTTTTATTATGCATCATTTGTCAGAGCCTGGTCCACCCTCTAACATCACGGTGAACAAGCGAGAAGAGACCGAAGTGACCATATCCTGGAAAGAACCGATCTTCCCCAATGGCGTTATTCACGGTTATAGGGTAAGTCGCGATCTTCTTCCGAAGTCAGCTACTGACCTCATTCGGCAAGTTCAATTACTTTCTTTGGCTAGGCCTGATTCCTGGATGTTCTGCAAACAACTTGAAGGCACCATTTATGTCCGGTTTGACCTTGCTTAGTGCAATTGTAATACAAAAGCTGTCATCTAGACTCTAATAAGAGATATGCCAAGGTAAAAAAAAAGTGACGTGTGCTTTCGATGAAGCTTCCGTACAATACAGGTTCTTGTAACCAAGTGACGAGTCGATGCGAGCAGGAAATAAAACAGAATGCACTGTAAGAGGTCGGTCCACCTCCAATCCCTGTTTTATCCGTTTACCCCGCTATTAAAGCAAACCGGAAAACCACCTGATTCCGCGTGTATTACCTGGTTGGTCTTTTTCCCCTATCTTGCTCTTCAGACCACCTCGTCCTCTTTTCAAAACAATTTTTCGGAGAATGCGCGCCTAGTTTACTGAATTGGAAGCAAAACAATAAGACCTAAGCGTGACCCTGTTTTGCTATAAACAACACACATGTACTACACGAGGAACCAGCGTCGTACTTGTGATATCCTGACGGGACAAAACCGTAATTGTCCTCGTTTGCGTAGCTTAATGAGCCTTTGCTGCTGCATTTCAATCGCGTGGCGTTTCAGGATGTTGATTGTAGACGTTTTCATAATCTTAGCAAACTTGAGTCATTTTCCTGCAATATATCTTCACACAAGGACAAACGCACATCCCACCAATATACTTTTACATCTCTGGAGGAAAACGTCGGATGCTCGAGTACCACCAGAAGAAAGACGAAGCACAAGAAACCAGCGTCGTTCGCAACTGATTTTAATCGCAGGAGAACAGCCGAATGTGTATCCGCCACAACCCCATATGCGCAATGAGCACTGCCTCACCTAAAAACTTCGCAAAAAGTTCTAAGATCTAATTAGAACCCAGTTTTCAGCAAATATGGCACCGTCGTCTGTGCCTACACACTTCCACAATCATCTAGTGAGCTAAAAATCAGTAGTCGCAAATGCGCTTAGCTAGCCTTGACATTTATAATTTAGACGAACTGTAACGCAGAGCCACACGCCTTAATTATTACATAGTTTATCCGAGCCTGATCATGCAGTCTCAAATACCGAGTTCCATACGCAATACTGACTTCCTGAACCATTTCTCCCTTGTTATCAATTTTTTCATTAGCCCGTTACAGTGCGTTGTTTATAGTTTCAAAACTACATCTGTAACAACATATAGCTATTTGTGAACTTGTTCTAGGTTACCTTGAATAACCTACATTCTTCTGAGCACAACGTTTCGATGGACGTGTCTGCCGAAGAAAGGCAGGCGCAGTTCAGGAACCTCACGCCTGGCACCCCCTACGTCGCTCGTGTGGAAGCAAGAACGTCATTGGGATACGGGAAAACGGTGGAAATTCCCGTCCACACAAGACCTAGCCGTAAGGAAACAGCCTCTCGATCGCTTGCTCGTGGTCAATTGTTTATTTGCATCTTTCGTTTTGCTCACAGAATTTTTAGCGTGACATTTGATGCGAGTCGGTTACATAACGACGCTACAGTATATAGTTAAAGCGAGAATAGCTACAACTTCAATTGAGAAGCTACAACTGGTTGAAGAAGTCGACAATGCATACAAAACTAGAACGCAATGGGCACCACATGACACGCAAGCATCGCATGCTTTTAGAAAGTAAACCAACAAAATACTACTCGTATGAGTTCTTTTGAGAGTCGGTATAACGTAGCTGCTAAATATAAAGCAACACTGATATCGGTGAAGCAGGGGTGTGCGGGGTGGATAGAATTCAACAGGCGCGCATGTGGACACAAGCACGCGCACCTACATGGAATAACGTAAGCACCTTATACGCTAAATTTTCATAAAAAAGATTTCAGGCTGCATCTCTGCCCGTTGTGAACCGAATACTGACCACGAAGTACCAGAACACAGCAGTTGGCACATAAGTCCTACGCGAGGAAGTGAAGTGGGCTCAAGTTGGTATGAGGCCTGGATGTTCTAGATTTACTCATCATCACATTATCACATCACTAATGCTTATGTTCCTATTTTGCTATACTTTTTACTCCAGTTGAACTCATAACCACAGGGTGGCGTCACTAATGTTTATGTTCCCACGCGACAATTCGTTGCTCTGTTCATTTATGTGCCCATGACGGAACCGCTAGTGCTTACACTTCCTTCTGATTCAGCAATGTTCAAGTGCAAACGAAACTGCAAGCTCTAGCGACACGATTGTGGTACTAATATTAGTGACACCAACTACGAGCAATGCTTTTTTTTCCTTCAAGCAATTCCGGCAAAGCTCTTACTTCCAGTTTTCAGAATATTTAGAAGAAAGTCCTAAAAAATTAAAATTGGTGTCAAGTCGATGGTCATGGTTGAAATTAAAAGTTATATTTATGCATGGCATAGCGGAGGACAACGACACTTAATAGACAAAGACAAATAACTCTACGTATCGTCAATGAAATCAATTGAATGCGTTTATTGAAAGTGCAGAGAGTTTTGTTGATATGAGCTATAGGATAGTTACGGAACTAAGTTGCGGGTCTCTGGGATTTGCTTCAAGAGCGCATCAAAACATAGTGAACCCCAAGAACATGCCCTGGTGTACGAACATCGTCGCACTATACCAGACACCTAAGTTCATAACTTGCCTTACATACTTTTATATATTATGTTTTGAACTACTGCTGTGACGCTTACGGTGTATAATTAAAGAGATAAAAATTTTAGTCTGAGACAGGTATGATTTCATTTGTAGTTTGTGTGTGATAATCCCGAAATTATATCGTAAATCGTCAAACGTATCGTATAATTGAAGCTAGCTTCATTCATCATGGCCAATTGTGGCGTCTTTCATAACACCCACCTAATGCTGTAATAAAATAGCACACCTCCGTGGGGAAGCAACGTAAAGTCGATTGTGTCCCAGTTCTGATGATGCTGACAGTTTGCCCTTTGTATTGGGGCACCATATGCTATAGACGGTTTCAAGATTGCAAGCGTTGTACCCCAAAAAACTTCCGGTCACCTCATTAACCAGCTCCTAATGTCGAAACTGAAAGCACGTTTCCAAGTTCCTTTTAAATGTAAGAAATGCCTCTCTCTAGTTTTTCAGATAAAAGGAACGTGCGTAAACTTCAAGGAAATCTCGTATATAATTTTTTGTAGCTTGAGAGAACATTTATTTTAATATATTTTTGCCAAATAAGAGACAAATGGTGTAGAAAACTAGCGGGATATTTTGTAAAGCTCTTCTTGCCCACTGATGCCATTAGACTATATATTAGGGCACATCGGTGGACAAAGCCCTATCCCTTAGTAGAGTGTCTCGTACTATAAATCGTTAACAACTTTTTCCATAGAGTAATTAGGCGGCTATGTTTTAAAACAAAATGAAAGGACGCCGGTGGTACGATATCAGAGTGTGACGCTGAAGGTCAGGTGCTTTACCGAACTTTCTTCGATACGCCCGCTTGCCAAGCAACCATTATTTTATTATAAGTGCACCTCGTCAGAAAAAAAAAGTACTGGCATAGTTAAAGAATTACGATTTATTCTGAAATGGTCATCGTCATAGTGAAATATGTCCGCCCTGCTCAAAATCCGCCTTTCTCCACAATTTTATGACGCACGACGCTTCCTTCTCCTCGAAGGAAAGTTTGATCTCAGAGGATTTTGTTCTTGCCGTACCTGTCGTCCAGGCCTTCACCGAAACACCACTAAAACGGCAGAGGGGAGCACAAAAAAAAGTAAATAGAATATTCCTTCTATGACTGCCGATTGTGCCATTACACCAGGCTCGCCTTCTTTCACCACTCGCAGTGCGGTCAATGCCGTAGGGTACTAGACTTTCGTGTAGTGTTCGCCCAAGAAATAAAATAACTTCAACGTGATGGATGCAATTCGTACTTGTTCAATAAACTCATGTATATGAGGCTGCCGAATGAAAGCCACATCTCCTGCGTGAAACTTTGTCAGTGTTCGTTAAAGCCAGTGGCGATCGTTTTCTCTTTTGGTCATTTTATGCAGTGCCAGTCATTGGGACAAAGGTCGAATTGAAGGATGTGGACGACAATTCGATTACGTTGCAGCTGAAAAGACCGGACAGTGAGCCCGAAGACATAAAGTGAGTATCATTCATACCGGGAAAATATATGCGTTTCTCTGTCAAGAACAACAAAAAGCTTTGAGGAAAGCACTTTCCAATTTTTTGATGCACGATAACTGCTGGATAAATTTCTATATATTCTTGTGGTCAGATTATGGCTATAGCACGGCAATCGTTTCGGTTCTGTAGCTACGACACTGCCTAGAAAAGGTGTCGCCGAGCATACAGAGCAAAATTGTTTTCTACAGTCCTTACAGGAAGTTCTGTTATTTTAAACTTGATGGAGCTACTTCTAGCAAACTTTGCATTATAGAACATGTGCGTAGCTGTTCCGTTTACGTGTGTGCTTTAACATACGTATAGATGCCCAATTATTTATTCTGAACACGCGAGCATTGATCGCGGAGTGTGTAGGCGCCTGTTACAGGCGTACTGGTGTCCAATTACCGGGAAATCCTAGCAGCAGACAGAGTCAAATGACTGGTCATACCAAGCATGCACGTATTTTCGTTCAGTTTGCAACTGTGCTCCGTTAAATGCCGCTTATCGACAGAGCAGTTGATGCTCAAGCATTCAGGTTTCTAAAAAATGGGTGGCTGCGCATATTAGTTACATCTCACCATTTGCAAGCTATGGGTGAACCATTCGTGCAACTGGTAGCTCATACATTCATTCACGCTTGCAGCTGTATTTTTTCTTCATCAGCGCCCTGTTCATTTCATCGTTTTTTTTTGGTGCGTCCTCCTGCACGCACGTTACAGGTGTTACAGACGTACCCGACCGCCCCGAAATCCTTGTCGCATTATATTGCACGAATCGTGCGGCCGTAAACCAGCAACAAGATGAAAGAATTTCGCCGATGCTAGCACCTGTTCACTGTAGATGGATGCAGCTGCTGCATATTGCGCCTACTTCCTGTCACGCTTCTGCGACGTTTATTAACCAACGGTTGTTATTCGAATGAGACATTCCAAATGTGAATGCATAATAAAAACAATATAGGAAATAAATATGAGTGCTGGGGAATAAAAAAAATGCTAAAGATGAAAAGTACAACGGGTAAATAAACGCATATAGAACGGTTTTGCGATATTCGACCTGAGGAGGTTCAAAAAAAAAATGCTGGAGTGGAAATTCTTCTCCACGAGTGAAGCCGTGCGAAATGTAAGATGGCGGCTGTGGCAGCCATATTACTAGAGGCATTATGAGCTGTTCGCGTTCGCCGATTAGGAAGAAGCGTTTTTCTCGCACACCCAACGAATTAATATGACAACTTTTTCGGGTGAGAGAGTGCTCAAAGCGTGTCCTTGTGTTGCTAGTTTTCCTCAACAATCCTCCAATTCAAGGTATAACTATCAGTTAAAGCGCACGAAAAACAGACAGGAAGAGAGGACAAGCGCTTCTCGCAATTCTTCTTTGAAATGTTTGGGTGCATCGCATCTCGCGGCTCATTGCAGAGAGTGTGGTTGTTATCCTCTTTTTCAGGATACTGAATTGGTTTTTTGGTCTAAAAATAAAATAACTCGTGAGTTGACAGAAGCTTTTCACATAAGAAAAAAAGGGGAACAATGCGTCAGCCAGCCTTCGGTTTTGCTGCATGATAAAGAGTTTGTTTTTCTAGATCATGTTCCGACATAATCTGTCTTCTTTTACCATGTGTTCACGATGTGCCACGGATGTACTTTTTTGCCTGCACACGCATGCGTCGCGTTTTTCAATTGCCTGTATTTATATTCTGCCCTTTCTAATAAACAGTTTAGTTGCGAGAAGCGCTTGTCCTCTCTTCCTGTCTGTTTTTCGTGCGGTTTAACTGATAGTTATACCATGCAGATCCAACTAGCCCTACTTTCGACTCTGTTGCCTCAAATTCAAGGCAAATGTGTTGAAGATTAAGTCACCGATAATTGTCTCTGTGGGTTGTTTCATTGGAAATAACCTTCTTTGAATTTATAGTTAAGCTAACCCTTTGACAAACAAACCAAAGCCACTTGATCTCAAAGTGGGAGCCTCCAGAAAAGAGCATGTTTCTGGGATCTTTGGAGGGCAAAAGCTGGCTTCGCTTCCGTTGGCAAGGCATTGCGGGAGCTTCCACTCCAGCATTTCTTTTTAAAACCTCCTTGATTCCACCGCACCACCTACGGCGACAGTAACGGTTACGAGAGAAAAGAGAAAGTAAAAAGAAGTAACTGAAAGATACTCAATTTTAGAAATAACGACAATAAACTGTGAAGGTGATGTAGAAAAAAAACCTAGAAAACTTAACAAAAGGTAATCATAGATGTATAATTGATGAATCACGACGCACGATGGAAGGCTGCAGCGGAATCCAGTAGACGTCATGTTTTCGTTCCACTTCGGAGCGTTTGCTTACGGCTAGTGCGATTGGCCAGAGAAGCCAGCTGTTAAACGAAGACAGCTGTGTCCCAGCCATGCGCGCCAGCCGAAACGAAGCTTTCGAAAAGCGAATGCGTACGAGATTACGCCCGAGTTGTATCGCTTTCGAGAGCTGAACTGGGACAAAGTGCGTGAGTGTACGTCCATGTATGTGCTTGTCCGTATAGTTTTGCGCTCGTTCACTACTTCGCCCATGGCAACTGTTAGGCATGGAAAGAGGAGTAGATGGCGACACGCTGTGACACCAACCTGTACATCATTATCATCATCATCATCATTATCATCATCATCATCATCATGCTATGGTGATGTTCATTGCCAATGCTGCCAAGGCCTCTCCCAATGTTCTTCAATTCACCGTATCTTGTTCTACCTGATTTCATTTTAACCACACAATCTTATAAAATAACATAGTGGTATTTAGAGCGCTTAGACATACAAGAAACGAAACACAGGTGTATGCGGACGAGCGCTCACTTGAATCTAAAGATTATTCACAGAAAAACTATGTTCAAGCACAAACTCACCCAAATTTCAGTAATCTTAGATCTTATAAGACCCACGACAGCGAAATGGTTGTGTCTTTGCTACTGCAATTTGTAGCCTTGTGTCTGGTGATCCCGAAATTGAATCGCGAGTACTCTAACGTGTTGTACATTATTAGGTAGCGTCATTATTAGCAAATAATTTTGTACTACCTGCATTGAAATGAGCAACTAAAAACATACGAGACTAGCGTTCCAGAGTACGACGATGATTGAGGCCCAGTTTTCAATTCGGGGGCCAGTGCATGGTAAAGACTGAAACGATTTGGGTGCTTCGTTATGAGTTGAGCCTGTTAATTGCGTGTACCCTTTAAAGAGTGGAAAGAGTTCCGGGCCTAGGCAGCCACAGCTATATTGAGACCAGTGCGAGGAGGATTCCCGCCACTATTCCTCGCCAGTTGCTACTCTTGGTATTGCGTGCGCCCAGCAAATCTTTTGCGGAATCGGCAACACCAGCCTGACACGTGGAACGTCATACAAGGCCTCGGTCTACGTCATACAAGAGACGATGTCATGAGGTGCTGCCCACTTAGAGAGGCATTTACGTTTATACTTTAAAACCAAATCCAAATATCTCAGAACTAACGTCCGCCACTAATAACCGACAGAAGTGCCCACGTGCACAGTATACAATCAAACAACAGAAACATCTAGGTATTTCAATTTTAGGGTCAGGGGATCTTTAAATTTGTCGGTCCATCTTACTTTCTACTCTTAATATAGTGTTTTTTCTTTATCCTTTTGTAAGAATTCTGTTGCTCTTACTGTACATCGGTTGTATGTCCTACGAAGAGCGAGGTAGCCCAGATCCATTCCTTTCGCTTGATGTCAAATAGAATATCCGCTACCTGGTTTATTCCAAGGCCCGTTCGGTCGCCTTCCGATCTCTTAATGCCGTTCGTATTGCTTTTCGTTTCACTGGACGCTGCGTGATCCTCAACTTTTTTTCTTAGTTGCTTTGTTAACATTCATATCAAATCCCCATCGCTTAGCCCTTGAATTGCGCAGTGGCTGCTTACTTTTCCCTTTCTTGGCAGTGGCAGGTTTTCTGTCGTTATTCGGGAGTGGCTGCCGAATGCGCTCGAGCTTTATTTATATTCCTTGGTGAATTTCTTCTTCCTGACTATGCTCCGGTTAGTTGTCCTTCATGATGTGTAAAAGAGAGCACAGCCGCAGCCACGTCTGTGTATAACACGCGAACAGCCAGTTTTTGCTCCGTGGCGCGAAGCCTTGAGACAGTTTCGGGCTCTTAAGTGGTATATGTCACTTAAAGTTGTGAGGCTCATCACATCAGAGCCCGATACTGCCTCAAGGTTTCGCCTCACAGAGCGAAAACCGGCAGGTTGCGTGCTCTACGCAGACATAGCCGTGACTGCACGTCAAATTGACTCACAGCTTTCGCACGTTTTCAGGTACTACTACGTGGTAGTGCAGAGACACGACCAGAAGATCAATCGCTCGAGACGCTCCACCGATCGCTCGGAAAAGGACGCCGTTGGCAGGCGCGAGTGGACGGAAGGCACGCCCGACTACAACGAGTCGGTGGCCATGAACCTGTCGTATTATATGGCCGCCAAGATGTCGCCCGAGGAAGTCACGAAACGCGGAGACTTCACGGTGGGCGACGGCCTCTACTACGGAGGGTATTACAACGCGCCCCTGGTTCCGGAGTCCACTTACAGCGTTGGACTGGCGGCCGAGGTGGACTTTGAAGGCGTAAGTTCGGCTACTTCTTCACCTACATTTGACAATATGCAGGGGCTCGCTCGCATGTCCTGCATTTCAAGCGCCCTGATTCGCGCGTAAACTTGGGTAAATACGCATTCGGCTAATGTTAAAATAAAATTTTTCATTCAATATATATATATGATTTGGGCATTCGCAAAATGCTGCTAAAAGAGAGTGTTCAGGCAGCTGCAGCAAAACAACACGTCAAAATATATATAAAACAATATTACTTACAAACAATAAATAAACAAGGAGCACTACAACAATTGCATAAATATACGACAAAGATTTACACAAAGCTATTCTTAGCAATAAGTATTGAACGAACTATGATTAGCACTATTCAACTTATAATCAATTACATAGAAATTCAAGTGTATTATGAAAAACAAGAATACAATAAATATATTGCATAAAATCAATAGTTTCCGCACACAAACTCCATAATTGTGTGGAATATATTACACTCATAATTGGCTTTCTAAATCACGTAATGATTTAAGCCTCCCTAGCGTATTGAATTACATTATAAATTGCAATGTACAATAGAGCAATTTGATTATCAATTGACTGTACACTACAGTTAGTCTGGCACATTGGCCCGACCAACGCAAGAGCACACACATTGTCTATGTGTGTGTATGCGTGCGTGCTTTTGTCAAGACAACACAAGCGCTGACAATAACCATAAAAATTGCGTAGGCCACAAATGTGCCTGAGTACCGCGTTAGAAAATAAACAAATGAAGTATGTGATGTCCAGATGACGCAAGAATAATTATGGAAAATCGCGCTTTCCTTTTTTTTTTACAGGACAGGAGAATTTCCTATACACTGCTGTCTGAACCAGTCACAGGTAAGGCCTTGTATTCGTTCACTTACCTATCAACGTATATTGCATCAATTTGCGAAACTGTTTTTAATCATGCGTGTGTGAACGGGCAAGAAACGTTTGTTTCCTGTAGGAAGTATAAGCGCCTTGTGGTGCTAAAACGTTCTATAGCATCGAGAAGATGTCAGCGATTGGGAAGTATACGTAACCGTGCTTTTTGAGTCATCGATATAACAAACCGAAGGACTCACCACCTGTTCATCGATTGAGGCGCAATAAAGTTACGAGGCTGTCAGGTGTTATATCTCCAAGAGAATTGAATGCGGGAGAACAAGAAGCTATAAATTAGTACGTCAACACTCATTCAGTGCCTACTTTCACTTCACCGTACTGTACGGCTCCTATCGACTAAGCTGATCATTAGCCAGCGTGATACTTCTTCGAAGCATGAACTTAAGGCAACTTTCTCTAGTAAAAGATCAACTATCTCTCACTCAACGCCATGGCTAATAAGTATACTTCCAGTGAAGCTCCAACCTGAGGCTATAGACAAGTGTTGCGAAGACGTGTGATGTAGGTCATGTGATCAAAACACAAGCGTACTCGCCTCAACAGTATAGTCTCTCTATAACTATAATTGCTTCTGGTAGACTTGCATCTTATGGAGCAGATGGCGCGAATTCAACTGCAGAGTGGATTTAGGTAACGTGCTTCTAGCTTAATGAAGTTATGAAATGGTTTGGTTGATGCACATAATTTAACGTCCCAAAGCGATCACGGCTGAGAGACACCGTAGTGGAGGGTTCTGGATAATTTCGACCACCTAGGGTTCTTTAACATGCACGCGACTTTAGCATTCCGCCTTCACTGATGATTTGACCGCCACGGCAGGTTTTGAACGCGCGTACCTCGGATCAGCAGCCGAGCACGGTAACCACTTAACTACGGATTCGACAGTTTTGGAGAACAACAGTACCGACATATTTACCAAGGACAAAGAAACAATGTGATTACTGCAATCCGTTGTTTATACAAGTAGACTCGTTGCTTCGAACGCATGCCTTCACTTATGAAGTTTCCGCTGTAGTGCTGTGTTATGAGTGAATTATGAAAATCCTCCGCTGGCTCTAGCATCCACATCGATGCTCAGATTTATTTGAAGTGCGTGATATCGGCCGCGAGGGCCTCCACTAGAGAGGCCAGCGCTGCGATCGTTCTGACGGCACAGATAGAATGCGTAGTCGTGGTTAACAGCAGCTTTACTTTCGCGACATCAGTTGCATCGTCCCCCATAGCTGTACCGGTTCTTGTCGTAGTTTTACGATGCAAACTAGACACGAGAGTGAAACCGGGGGCCACAATTCGTAGTTTGCTTGCCCGTATTATCAGGTCTTACCTCTTCTTCAAGCACTGAGCTACAAAACAAAGGTAAGCACGCATGGTGCCTACAGCAAAAGGGCAGAAAACGCAGTGTTCTGCCCTTTCGACAAGGCAACCCGGCATCCTATGAGTGACGTCATCACGTAGGTGGCGCCACGGTATGTCCTCGAGGCCAATATGAAGTAGTGGATGACAAGGTCGCAGAAATAGTAAAGGACAGTCATCCCGCTTAGGTCATTACGTGCGGATAACGTTAGTTTCCTGATTATTATTTCAGTTCGAAGACAAGAACCTGAAGACCGTGGATCTACACCAGTGGCGGTCATTGTGATAGTCGTCATCCTTTTGGTGCTGCTCATCGCCGCCGCCTGGTGCGTTTTCCGAGTCATTTTCTATGCGTGAGATTTAACAGGAGAAAAGTTGAACAAGGTGCATACGAGTACGTCTAAAACTAGACGAGTGTTTGTGGCCAGCCTACCGTATACAGTTGCTTAATACGAGTAAATACGAGTATTAAAGGCAGCATATTTTCTCACGTATTACCAACCATGCTTGCAAATTTTTATCGCTCTTGGCTAGTAGTTGACTGCAATGTTGGCTTTTGCTGACCTAATTGAGTTTTAGGGGTTTTTGTTTTTTGCAAGAATCATGATGCCGTTGCTAGCCATGTGGTAAGCATGAAACACTGGAACCAATCGGATAAACCAGGACTCTTCAACATGAACAAAAACAAAAAAACAAATATAAGGGTGGTCTTGCTTTAGCAACTGATTAAGCTGCCACAGTAAATTTGTGTTGACTAGCGTTCACTCACTGGTATTGGTTACTGTTTAAATAATCAATATGCCGTGACTAATGTTAGCTGGTATTGGTTAATAAGGTAATCTAAATTAAGTGAAGCTGATGAAGGTAACGCTTTTTTGTATAATCACCACTAAATCACCACAATTTATTTATGCTCTATAACAGATAATCATTCGCGATGGTCCTGTTTACTACTTTTCGTTTTCCGTGGGCGTGCCTTAGTTGCCTTGAAGAAGGAAACCCCTGGGCGTCATATTAAAAGACGGATTAAATTACGTTATTCATAGGTCCTGCATGTTTCAGAGATGCTGGTTGAATTTTTTCATGGCGGGCGATTCAGAGTCTTTCTTTTTGTGTGTAGGAAATGGCGGAAGAAGATTATAGGGAGGTTACCACGATCGTTCCCTCAAAAACCTGCTGCACCTCCCAGTGATGGTAAAATATATTACTGCTTTTCACCAAATATTACAGTTTCAGTTCACTGGTGCAATGCATGCCCTTTCTAAAAGAGCATGTGACAACTCTAGTTTATTTTTCAACTTTTTAGATATATTTAAAAATCTGGATGTTGGCTTACATATATGGGAGTTTTGTTGCATTTTACTTTCGAGATCACTTAGACATTCACGTTGCGGATAATCTTTTAAACTCATTTGTTATATGTCTTGTTGTCCACATGTGAAGATTCATACCTACGATAACTAGAGCCATTATAAATAATATTATTATATGCATTTTCGACATCATTTTCATGGTGTTAGCTTCCTAATGGTAAGTGCAGCGCATCATTTATGCTAATATGTTACTGAGGGATGATTGCCCAAGATATATTACTGTTTCCTGTCCACCGTATACGGTCAAAACGTGGTGAGTCATTCGTTCGACCCGTTCGAGAGTACAGGATTTGCCGGTACTTTTTGGAACGTCCATATTTTCTGACATCATATAAGTAAAACTAAACAAAAAATAAATAAACCTGCATTGCCAATTTTGGCCACCGCGACAGGCAGCGAAAACGCGGAGATGTGGCATTTTTCTAGAACCATTTTTCATTAAATATCTTTATATATTTATTAAAGATATTGGTGCAAGTACGTGACGCCGGCTAGTCTTCTTCTCTTGTACAACTGTCGACATCGCATGTTAGATAACAAACACAATGCTATACATAGGCATGTAGCACAACACTTACGCAGTGAGTCTAGACATTTCAATACGGAGATTTCTCCACACCATACACGATTACGAAAAACACAAGTAATCAAGCAATTACAGCTTCTGCACGAAACATTAAAGTTCACTAGTATGTCATAAGGGATCATATCTCTCGGGAGCAGTGGAGCAGTATCTTGAATACTGCACTGGTTTCACAAAAGTTTTCACAAAGATTTCACTGCCAAAATGTAAACACGAGATTATAGTATAATATACCGGTCAACAATAACACAAGTAATTTTTGTTTGTTTCAGTACTTTTGAGATATTCCTGATTTCTCCAGAACGTTTCGAGTACCTCGTACTCAACTATGGGGGAGCACTGAGCCATCCCGCTAAAAGTCTTTCATAATAAGCTCCTTTTAATGCATAATTTCTCCTTTGACGCTCCACGTTGGTCAATGTAGAACGTCCGCTCATAATCTTGTTGAGCTTCTTTCGATGAGCAAGTAGAAGTGTCACTTTTCCTTATTCTATACAGAAAGGCCTACGTGTAGGCTGTGCCAAGTAGAAGCCTATGAATGACTCTTTCTACAGATTCATTAACATTTATGGGAATATCGCATTCCACACCGGTATCAACGCTACATAACTGGGATTTTAGCGACAATCACGGTCCTCGTTGAGCTTGAGGTCTGTGTCCACTTGTGGCGCAAAACGTGCGCTCAGCCACATCTTGCCACTATCGCGTCTCCATCATTCAGTCCTCTGGAGTGTGTGATCACAGGTTGGCTAAACATTGCAGTGGCGTTCACTGATGCATGAAGGAAAACTCATCGCTGAAGCTTATTAACATCGCATGATAGTTGATGGTAGCACAGACTAAGGACACGAACAAAATGAGGCACATTGAAAACACTTTCAATGCGCCTTCTTGTGTCCATGTCTGCTCTATCATTAATTATATTATTACCATACCAACAAGCACAAATTACCCCCCTCATCATCATAACATCAGCTTGGAATTTTTTGTTGCCTTCCGAAGGTCCTCACATTCATGCGACTAAAACAGGTGCCACAGAATGAACATTTTACTCGCAACGAGGGTAGACTCGTGATTATGCTTTTGCGCATGCGTTACCGTTGCATTAAAAATAATCACATCTCCTATAACAAAATTCAATGAGAGCCAGAGAGGTCAGCCTGAACTATAGTGCACTCTAGCCTGATATTCTCCATAGAGGAAAAAGTGGAAGAGGATAAAACACGGCGATGAGGGGTGATGATGGCTGGAGGGAAATATTATGCACATATATATATATATATATATATATATATATATATATATATATATATATATATATATATATATATATATATATATATATATATATATATATATATATATATACAACAGTGCACCGTGCAAGTAAACTTGAGAAATGATTAGCTCAACTTGGTACTTCGCCTGGATACGCAGTTCGTACTTAATTGATAACACTTTGTCTAATTATGACTAATGTTCCTCGTTCTGATTGATATGTTTGATGTGTCAGATTTAGCTAAAATTGTAACTTCCTGACGTACTTTCCTCAACGCTTCTTTCTTGTTCTATGCCTTTTATCGTGTAGTCGACTCCTTTCCTTCAGGGGCAAAAGTTGTGCCTCCCTGATGTACTTTACTCAACGCTTCTTCTTTGTACTATGTCATTTACTGAGTAGTCAACTCCATTCTTTCTAGAGAGCAACAGCACCGCTATCTTGTATATTCTGTCTGGCAACCACCCTGCTACAGTCTTCGGCCAGCAGTATTGATCAATAAATGATAAATTTAAAAGTAAACAAGCATAATTTGCCGTCCTAACTTTCGCGCCATTTCGCATGCACCTGTACACTCAAGGAAACAGTACTAAGCAATTATAATCATCGCATTTTTCCTCAAGCGGCGAGCCTGTCTATAGTTGACGATAACGACGGCCTGGAATTCGAGATGGAAGAAATGGGAGGCACTGACACCGATATCAGGTCAAAACCACTGCCCGTGTCTGATCTGCAGGACTACGTGCAGCGAATGCTGGCGTGCGACGGCCTCAAGTCCGAGTTTATCGTAAGTCGAAAGCACACTTCACAATGTCTCAAGTGCACTTGAGACGTTTGTAACCGTCAGCCTTTTTCTCTTACAGTGTACATACTTGTCTTGTATGCACTTCGTGATAGCGATTAATCTGAATCAATTTCAGAACCAACCCAAGGGCCGACAATTCCCGACGATTGAAGCGCAGAGGATCGAGAACAAGATCAAGAACCGCTACGGCAATCTGTTGGCATGTGAGTGACGCTTAACTACAGTTTAATGAAGGTAAAATCGCAGCGTTTGTTTTTATATAAATGCCCATTCACCTCTTTCACAATATTAAAGCAACACGTTTACTATAAGTACTGTCAGCATCAAAAGTCTGCGGGATCTGCAGCGCGTGGCAGAGCGGCGCAAAACTGCATGCCTACGCCACCTAGCGTTACGCTGCATGGTGTTGAGGCTATCATCCATGGCTTCGGCGATTAGCAGCGGCACGTTCAGACAATGCGCCGTTGCTAGATGTACTATCAGCGTCAAATGAAACCCGAACAGCGGCGAGCCTTCGCAACGGTATCCACTCATCACTACGAACAGGCACGCATATATGCGCAAAGCTGCTGAACAGGATGCGCGCGCCTGTCAGTGGTGATAACTGGACGGCACGCACTACACTATCGCAAAGGCTTGCCGCTGTTCGGGTTTCCTTTGACACTGATAGTAATCTCGGAAGCCGTGGCCATTAACCTCTACACCATGTCGCGTCAGGGTAGGCGGCGTGGCAATACAGTTTTCTACCGCTTCGCCACGCACTGCAGATACTGCAAACTTTTGCAGCTGATAGTACATTCAGTTATCATGGCAGAGGCACAGCTAGGGGTTGGTATGCTCGCGTCCTATGGTCCATCTTGGTGAAAGTAGCTCACAATTTTCAGCAAAAGTATAAAATGTATTTATGCAGCTATATGTAAACACAATGAGGGTAACTACAGAGACTACAGAGACAGAGGGTAACTACAAAGAGATGAGAAGTTGCACCGCTACAGCATTTCTTCAGAAATGACTGAACCACTGCAACAAGAACTCCGCTATTATAAACGACAGTACAAAATGTCGACCTCAGTAACAACTGATTGAAGGATTGCAGACGGACAATACGTACAGGATTTGTAACTGAGATGAAGTGAGTTAAACACGGTCAAAAACAACATTAAAACTTGGCTATTACTTGCAGGCATGCATCAAAGATTATGTATTCGCCTCATAACACATGGTTTTCACGTCATGGCTAACCTAATGTTTTTGATTAATCCGTCTTTCAGATGACTACACTCGCGTGAAACTCAGATCCATACCTGGCGTACCCTTCTCAGACTATATCAACGCCAACTACATCGACGTAAGTATAAAATACATTAATAATAAATGAAAGGACGTTGGGTTATTTCAAGTTATGCTCCATATTTCTTTTTTCCAGGGCTACTGTAGGCCGAAGCGGTACATCGCAACTCAAGGTATTTGCCCTAGTTTAGAAAAAAAACGAAAGCTTATCTTATTATAGAAACTACGCTTTCAACTAACAAAACTGACAGCGTGCGCTATTCTTAGATGCTCATGGAAATAATCTCTCACGCTTTATTGAGCTATCTGTGATCTAATTTATTTCGTTCAGAGACATACATTGAACAGTACGTGACGAAAAGGGCCGTGGTTGGTGCAAACTTCTTTTGGGGCGTCCGAACGTGAAAACGACCACAATCGTGGTGGGGCTTTGGAAAACGGGTGTTCATCACGCGAGAGTGGAGAGTCAAAAACTGCTGGGGTGTAGATGCCACGTATATGAAGCCAGGACTTCATCATCTTTATTACGGAGCCACTAAACCTCAGCTCACCCCGGAGAAAAATCCGCGTTTCCTCAAACACCCTATATAGTAATTTTACCCGCAGATACCTTTCGACGCAGAACCTTGTGTTACTGGTTTCCTCAAAAAAAGCTCATAGTCCTGGCAATTGTGACAAATGACATTAGCAATAATCATCTGGATGCCTCACTTTTTTTTTGCGGCAACAGATAATTGTCATTTCACAGTTTGCCTTGCGCTCACGCTATATAGCAGCACAAATTCGGTTTATTTCCAAACAGGCTCGCACAAGAAATCCATGTTTTTGAAGTAAATACATGCCAAATATAGACTCACGCTTGCTGCTAAGTTGTTGTGGCAGATTACGTTCCAGATGTCATAAAAAGCCTTTTGATTTATCCAACACAAATTACTAGGAGGTGCTCGCGAAGTATGAAATATAAGTAAGGGTGTCGACCTCAAAAAGGTGCGCTACCACGTTTATTAATGTTGACATTATAGCGGGAAGGGCACTGCCGCATTTTTTTTTCGTACTGAGGCACCCCGCTTTAACATATTCTGTAATCTTTAGAGCGAAGACGATCGAACTTGAACACCAACCGATAAAATTTAGCAGAATGGAAAGCCGAATTAACCTTTAGCACAAGCAGCAGTTTTTTTTTTTTTTTTTGCCGCGTTTCCGGAACACAGGCGTTCCAGAAGCGTGGCAAAAATATTATTACTACGGCATTAAAAAAAACACAATGTGATAGACGTGGCATTTTGTCACACTGGATTTAATTATAGGAATCTACAGCATAGAATGTCAGCCCAGAGTGATATTAGTCACCGTTTTGTCGTGATTTTGATCCCTGTCCTCGCAGGCCCCAAGCCGCTCACAGTACAAGACTTTTGGCGCATGGTGTGGCAGGAAAATGTGTGCAAAATTGTCATGCTCACCGGCCTCGTGGAAAATGGCAAGGTATGAATCACGTGTCTGGTCTTATGGGAACACAGATTGAATATTTAATGCAGGGTGACTGGTTAACGTCTTACATATGAACACAACAAAGGTCAGGCTACGCATTACAACCATGCTCATCGCTTGTTCACATTGCGGGATGTCTAAGTAAAAAACAAAGAGAGTGTGGGGCTTCGGCTGCACAGTTTAGCTGTCGTTCGTCCCTATTCAAATAAAGTATAGGATAAATGCTAATATGTCAACGACACCATGCGCACTATATTTGCCTTACACGCTGCATTCAACTATTTGCGATTTGCCACATCTCCAGTAGGCAGCGCTGCAGCTGCATGAGACACCACTGTGTGAGCAACAATGACTGCATTTCTGACAATACACACTGTATCGCGTACGGGAAGAACAAATGTGCACAAAAATGAGAATACGAGCCACGTAATAACAAATTTATAATACAGTTCATACCTAGAAGTGGCTATATAATTCATAAACCACATTAACCTACCCATTTAACTCCTTTTTTCAATGGCACCGCTGGCCTTCTTTCCAATGATAAATATACCTAAACTAACTTAGTGAAATGTGTTCCTTCTTTGATGCAGCTACACTGCACTGACGAGTCAATTAACAACTTCTTAACCACCGGCTCCCTATCGCAGACCAAGTGCGAGAAATACTGGCCGGACAAGACGGCCACCTACGGAGACGTGCAGGTCCACTTCATCGCAGAGGAGACCTTCCCAGAATACTGCGTCCGTCAGCTTCACATGACGATGGCCGACAACACGCGTGAGGTCAAACACTTCCACCTCACTTCGTGGCCCGATCACGGTGTTCCCCTCTACCCAAACACGCTGCTCACTTTCCGGCGGAAGGTGAACCAGTACAGGACTTTCAACGAGGCTCCAGTGGTGGTGCACTGCAGGCAAGAGAAACTAGCGCGCTTTCTCGCTACCACCCAGACAAAAAAAAAAAAAAAAAACAGGAGTCTTTTTCTTATCGGGAATACAGGGCAATCAAATAATGTGTGCGTGCGTGATTTACTCTGTGTGTTCCATGTATCTTGCTCTCTGCCGCTACCACACAGAAATAGAAACAGGAAATTCAGGAGCCCTTTCCCCATCGGGAAAAGGGTGCACTCAAACATTATGTGCGTGCGTTACTTGACGTGTGTGTTCCACGTAAATTTCCCTCTCCCGCTATCGCACATAAAATTCAGGAGCCCTTTACCTGTCGGAAATAGGGGGTGATCAAATAATATGTGCGTGCGTGTCTTACTGTGTGTGTTCCACGTATTTTGCCTTCTCCCGCTACAGCACATAAAAAAGCAAATTCAGGAGCCCTTACCCTATCAGAAAAAAGGGGAAATCAAATACTGTATGCGTGACTTACTGCCTGTGTTCATGTGTTCCGCGGATTTGGCCCTGTGCCGCTACCGCACAGAAGAAAAAAAAAACGTGAATTGAAAAGCCCTTTCTTTGTTTGGAAAAGGGGGCAATCGAATACCGATGCACGTTCGTCAATTGCTGTGTGTTCCACGTATGTTACGTCGACTGGTAATGACTTAAGTCAAAGAGTTCAGAAACCGACTTCCACACAGGAAGTTACATGGAAGTTACACAGGAAGTTACAAGGAAAGCTTGTTTCTGAATTCAACTTCTACGGCATTAAAGACCATGAGTAAGTGCTAAAGATGGGGCAGGTTTGAAGACGAGGCAATGCGATGAACGCAGACTAGTCCGGCTCAGAACCCTTCTCAATCTTAATTAATGTCCTGTACAAGAAACGTGCAACTGGTTGTCATGAACAAGATGTAAATTGTGACATAGCAGTGCAGAAAACGGCATGGACACTAAACAGGGTGGTGTCTTACGGGTTATTCATTCCTTATTCTACGCTGTTCAGTCTCAATGTTCATAAAACAGTTAGCCCACCTAATAACTGTTCTGAAAAAATATGCCGCTGAGTAGCAATTTATAGGTAAAAAAGCAGCTGGTTGTATTCACGCTCATTATTTGCTTCATTCATTCGCATTTGCAGAGTGCATATATATGCATTTGTTTTACAGTGCCGGCGTGGGTCGTACTGGCGCATACATCCTGCTGGAGAACCTCATCGAGCAGGCTCAAGCTGAGGGCGTGGTGGACGTCGTCGGTCAGCTCTCACTCATGCGTCAAAACAGGATGAATGTGGTCGAGACGCTAGTAAGTATGCTACTAAAATTTTCATGGTTTGGCAGAAAGCGTTTTAGCAGGGAATTTCGGTGTTGCATTCTGACGCTATAGAAACACATACGCAAACATAATGAAGATAAAATGTGCTTTTTTCGGGCGAGTCCTCGGCAAAAATTGAGGAACCCTTAAGCTTCGCCTTTAAAAGTTGAACGCGATAGCGAAATCCGGCCCCTAGTGCACCCTTCAAGCGCTAAGTGCATACTTAATCATATATTTTGTTTTATACACACGCACGCACACAAACACGCACACAATAGATTGGACCAGCGCGTGCTATTATCGCCAAATGGGCTCGTTTTCGTCGTGACACCTGTCAAACAAAATGCGTTAAAGGGGCCCTGAAACACTTTTTCAAGTAACCATGGAATGAACTAGTTAGAAGAGCTTGTTGCCTCATGAATTAAACGCTGCAAAAATTTTAGGAATCCGTCCAGTGCGAGTGGAGTTACAAAAGTTTGTCGCATGCTGCAATTGCATTATCTCTTCTCTCGTCCTGACGAAAGCGCCGGAAGCTAAACAGGGAAGGGTGGCAGGGCAAAGAAACTACCGTGCCTCGTGACCTTGAGCACTTTTTTTTTCTCGAATGCGCGGCTTTTTCAGTGTGATCGCGTGCGCACCGGCTATCTCGGTAACTTGATTTTTCGGTCACAGATGCACAGACAATTTTTCGCTCACAACCAACGGGGCCAACGCCGGTGGTGGGTTTTCTGTGACACGAGCTCTTTAACGCTATCGCGTTAAAATGCATACTTGTACGTCACGTCACAGACGGCTTCTCCGCGCTGGATTCCTGATGATGGCGGTCACCATGACTTATCTCATAGGAGAAAGTGAGTGAAAAAAAAAAAACAGAGAGCAGTTCGTTCTCCACGTTCTTTTGTGCTCTCCCCGCTTTCTCCGGTTCGCCAGCCACACCAAGAGTAAACACAAAGGAACGCCAAGGGGCATCAGCCCTCTTATGATGTCACTGTTTCTTGCTTCGCTCGATCGAGCAAGAGTTCACGCAGCATCTAAACCAACTAGTGCCTGAAGATGGCGACCACAATGACGTCAGTGAAAGTTTGCCCCTCTCTTGGTTCCCACCACTCTCCGGGAAGAGCACTAGAATCTCCTAAGAGAGTTCACGAGTCTTAAGTCAGATATGTGACAATTCAACATTCACAGAAATGTAAAATGACTGTTATACTAAGGCGTAAGCTGGCGCGTCGGACACGAGTAATTAGAAGTGATCACATATTAATTGTATATATATATAATGAACTATAAAATGGTCTGAGGAATCAATTTTACTCGTTTAAAAATGTGTTCTTTCTACTTTGTTTTTCCTCCCACAGCACGTGCCGTTTCGCCAGGCATGAAGTACAATTTTTATGGTGTATGAGCCTCTTAAGAGACTCAGGATCACGTCCACATCACTCAACAACAAATCGTTCAATTCAAAATAAATTGACATTGCGTAAAAGCAAGCCTTGAGATTCAAAATCACGTAAAATGACGTCACTAATCACGCAACAAAAATCGTGAAAAATACGCAACTATTCACGTGAGTAAAGATCTCGTATCCTCACGTAACAAGTAGCCTCGAGAAAAAAATCACCAAACTTCACGTAACAACTAGTGACGTGACTGTAATTACCTCACATCACGTAACAATGTGACAAAAATCTCGTAAAATTACGTAACTAGTAACGCGACATGTTCAAGCAATAAACCACGTAACGACATGATCAGGCGACAAAAATCACGCAACCTCATCTAACAACTAGTAACGGGACGGAAATCACGTAAGAACTGGTCATTTGACGGGATCACTGTCTAGAGTGCCCCTGCCGTCGCCAGAGGACTCTGTCTACCGGCCCGACGTTGGCGTAGCCTGCAGATTGATTGGCGTGGTTTCCGGATCCCGCTTTAATTCTTTAGGCCCCCGGCCTTAATAAAGTTTGTAACCATTCACTTACGAAACTAGTCCCGTAACATGTTCCCTCAAAAACCACGCGCGCAGTGTTGGGAACCAACCGATTCGCAGAACAGCCAAGTCTATCTATACTTAATTCTACCAGCGAAAACTTGTAATTTCTAGTAAACGCTTGTAATTACCAGCAGAACTTACCTAGGCAGAAAACTAACTCGGGTGTCGGTTCTAGCCTTGCGCTGCTCGTACTGTGGCCAACACACATGTCTTTTTGCGAAACAGTGGATCACTGATTACGGTGCTTGGCTGCTGACCCGGGGGTCGCCGGTTGGATTCCGGGCCGCTACAGTCGCATTTCACTGAAGATGAAATGATAAAGGCCCGTTTACAGTGCAATGTCAGTTTATCAGATGACCTAAATGTCCGGAGCCCTCCCCACTATAGTGTCTCTAATTATCATATTGTAACGGGGAGTATTTAATAAGTGAACGCCGGGTGGGCTAACACTGCACACAGTATGCAAGGATGAAGGGCAAGAAGGCAGTTCAGACACAGCCCCACAACAACATCGTCGTCTTCATTCCATCTGCGTCGTTTCTGCACCCGTGCCTGAGGTACCTTTCTATACCCGTGACATTACCCCGGGCGGCAAAGCACCGTCCCGGTGCCTGCTGTTATTAGACAGACGGGTCACTGTGATAGGGCTTCAGGCGAGACACATGCACAACGTCACTTCTGGATGTAACAGTGGGGTTCGTAGTAGGAGAAATTTCATAGGTGACAGGTGTGACTTGGCGCAGAACTCGGTAAGGCCCAACGTATTGCGATAAAAGTGTCTCGCACAGGCCGACACGACAGTATGGCAGCCACAGTAGCATGAGAGAGCCCGGAGAAAAATCGACATCCCTATGTAGGCTGCCGTACAGCGACTTTTGTGCTCTCTGGGACGATGGGAACCTGGCGCGGGCTACTGTACGTGCGATCAGAGCACGGGAGATGGCATCTTGTGCGTACGAAGTGGTGGACGGAAGGTCATGCAGGGTATCGAAAGGTAGTAAGGGATCACGGCCAAAGAGAAGATAAAATGGTGAGTAGCCAGCAGTTTCATGACGGGACGAGTTGTAGGCGAAGGTTACGAGCGGAAGGGCAGTATCCCAATTGGTGTGGTCGTCAAAAACATACATAGCAAGCATGTCTGTCAGTGTGCGGTTGAGGCGCTCAGTAAGTCCGTTGGTCTGAGGATGGCAAGAAGTCGTAAAGTTGTACCGCGTAGCACATGATCTATGGAGGTCGTCAGCCACACGATAAAGGAAGCAGCGGCCACGGTCCGTGAGTAGGTGAGAAGAAGCGCCATGCTGAGGGATATGTCATATAGTAGGAAATCTGCGATGTCCGTTGCGCAGCTGGTCGGTAGCGCTCGAGTAATTGCATACCGAGTGGCATAATCGTTGTTTTAGGACGTAAAACCTCCGATTAACACGTTTAGAACGACGGAGAGTTGTACTTGGAACAGCGTGAGCGACGTCTGCAAATCGAAACGAGCCGCATTTGAGCGTGTGCGGTGCTAATGGTGGGCCTGCCTTCCACTTTGCCTCCTTGCTTATCGCGGCGGCCGCGATAACTGTTGTGGCCGTGTCGTGTCTTACGGAATAACAGATTTTCCGGCGAGGGAATTTATTTTTCCATGAACTAAACAGCGACGGGCGAACTGCAACGGGACGATATCGTCGATATTACAGCAAAGAATGCACGTGCCAGCAACAGTGCTGGAGCTTTTTGAGCCCAGCAAAGATGTGATAACAGACGCGTCAAGGCAGCGGTGCTTGACACGCTGGGAAGCCTTATCGCGTAGGCGCATGGCGTATCAGGTGCTGTGAACTGTATAGCACCAAAAAAAAAAAAAAGCGCTGTCACTCGGATCACCTTTTATACTGTTAGCCTATTCTGGGCAGAAGTATCACCTTGCTCGCTGGATTCCGTGCCGACCGGTTGTGCCCTCGCGATCTCCAATGACAGCGCAGCTCTGGCCGACTGGGTTGGTCCTACACCACCTCCTGCCGCCGGTCCCCTACGACGATGACAGCGCAGCTCTGGCCGACTGGATTAGCCCTACGCCATCTCCTGTCGCGGACAAAAACTCTCGCAAGTGGTGCCCCGTCCTCGGACTCCTGTGACCGTGTTTCATCTTTCCTATCTCTCTTATGTCGTCACTCGCTGTCCTTGCACATCTCTCTCTCTCTCTCCACACCTTTAATACTATCCTTTTAATCCCTCCTTACCGCAATCTCTCGTGAGCTACTGTTGAGGTGTCGCACACTTGATACAGACAGTTACGGGGCTCACTTTCCTCTTCTTTTCTCTTTACAAATCACTTTAGTAGTATCAAATGGTATCATATGCAGAACGCTTGCCTTAGTTTTTAAAGACTATAGTCTTTCTTGGGGACCTTTGACGGAAAAATTTTGGTCTCTCTGTCTGTCTATTTGTACATTTGTCTGTTTGTCTGCCCTAACGATACCTCAAACGGCACCAAACGGCCAACCCCACCACCAGCGCCCACCAATATTGCTCAAGGTTTAGCGTTCATAGTTGTGCGATTGTCAATTAAAAAGCAATTATTGCGCATATCTGAGGCGCCACAACAACGCTTCAATGTTTTCTATGCCTGCCTGTATACTAGAAGAGGCACACACAAGTAACTCTAGAGAATGTAGCGTTTAATCGCGCTGCGATGGAAGTGCAACGCGATGCTCAAAAAGGTGTTTCCAACGCTTTGCTACGACGTCACGGTGGTGAAACCTGCCCGTCGCTTTGCGTTCTACACCTTATCAGCTCCGAGACTGGCGCGCATCTTTCTCCGCGGCCTGCACGCCTTCGTTTTCGAAGATATCTGCCAGATGGCACTTGTGTCTAACGTGCCTAGATGCGCTCGTTGGCCTCCGCCACACGCTCGAGGCACTCTAACGTAGCGCCTGCAGAATACAATTCACCAATTTTCTTGCGCAGAACATCAAATGAACGTTTTGTTCACTCTCTCCAGACGCAAGACTGTCGTCTTTCGACGAAATTTACAGTGTAACGTGTAGGTTCGGGCCAAATTTTTTTCGCTTTTGTTTTTGGGCTATGCCATACGGAGTGCTTCTGCGGCCAAAGCGGTTGTTGCATTCACGCTGGTAAATAAGGATAGAAAACACAAGGGAGGCGCGTTGGTGGTACCGCGCATGCTCAGATGTCGCGTATTTGCGACTGCAGATGTCACTCGTGCAGTTCTGAGCTCGACGCTCAGCCATTTTAGTTATGAAAGTTGGCCACTGCACAAGCTGTACGCATACTTAAAAATTTTGTCGCTAATGATGGACATCGCCGGCAGAGTGCGAGCACTTGCAATATTTAGGCAGTATAAAAAAGCAAATTTATTTTGGCGTAGCGTAGGAAGAAAAGATACAGAACTTATACCGACTGCGAAACAGAAATTGAAAGAGAAAATAAAAAAAAGAGGCAGGGGCAATAAGGAGGCTTTACCCTGTTTGTTACTCTGAGCGGTTGAAGAGGGTAAGTGACAAAAGATGGAGAATAACAAGGGGGTAGAGAACAAGTGATTCGCGTTCACATATGAGCGTTCACGGCCCATTCCGAGACGGTACCAAAGTGAATAAACGAGTCCGGCTTCTCTGCGGATGTCTCAACATAAACAATCTTAATGTGGACTAATCCCCGTATTGACAAATGCTCCTCGATTCGGATTTCGTTCCACACTTGACTAAAGCGCAACGTCATTGCTTCACTGATGCATTTTTCAAAAATCGCTGCAGAATATCGCTCATATGCAGTTAATTGCTGTGCCTAAAGCAGGCGCTTTTATCGAGTTTTTCCAGTTAAGGTGAAGCGTTCAGTGAAAGTACGTTCAAGAATACGAAAAAAAAAAAAGCTTGCAAGGAGTGGTTGCGAAGAATTGAGAACGTACAGTGCCAATTGAGTGGACAGATTTGTCATTCCGTTAGGCAAAGAGCGCACTGAAAATAGGCGATCCGATGATTCGATTCTCTAGGTGATCTTAAGGGGTTTCCCATCTGATAAGGTCATGATCTTGCAACTGACAACGCAGTGATTTCTTGCGATTGCAGGAGCAGTACAATTTCGTGCACCGAGCCCTGATGGAGAGCGTGTGCATACGGGACCACAGCGTTCCATGTAGCAAGTTCTCGGACCGTTACAAGGAGCTTATCTCGGAAGACGAGACGACTGGAAAGAGCAACATAATCAAGGAGTTCGAGGTGAGGAGTAGTAAAGAAACCTGCGTATTATCTAAGCGAACCCATCGACTCATATTGATCCATTAAATTAAAGATTCCAACCCCGCTGTAGAGATGTAGTTTTAGCACCAGAAGCTAGTTTGTTATATCCGAAATTTTTCATACCAGTAGAAACTTTAGCCGGCTTAACGATACGGCATTCTTGGTTCCGCAAATATGCTCTATAAGAATAGATTATTGTGGGCTTCAAGTTCACCACTAAAAAGGTGATCCTTATCTGCCTCTTGTAGCATTATATTTTAGGGGGCGCAACCAGTCCCATGCATCTCGTTTTAGCTGAATGTTTCGCAGGTTTTGTGACCCCAATTTTAACAACATATAAACCAAACATTCAATGTGTCAAGCAAATCTTCAAAAAAGGCTGTGGTCGGGAATTCTTTTTCAGCATTTGTTTTGATTGTTATGCTACCTCGCACGTTTGAAGGCTCATGCGAAACAAATACCTCGTTACAGCCGATATCGTTCAGGCTTTTGGATTTAAGTTAACATATTTTTTGAATACGGAGCATTTCTTACTCGCACGATGTTGGGATTCGGTGTCGGTGCCGTTCACACCCCCTTTACGCATGCTCGGCTCGTCTCGTGTCTCGTGAACGTGGGCGGTGTGTATATAAGCGGTGGAGCGCACGTTCAGAATTTAGTTAAGGGCGTCTTCAGTTGGCTTCCGCTTCACTTGGCACTTTGCTTGACTCGAGTAGACGTTAAATTCACACGATACCCGCCCCCGTGGGAAGATACGGGCACCAATTTTCTTAAGAGAGGTGAAATTCCGGTTGTCGCCAAGTTAGTGCAGCGTTTTGAAGAGGACGAGGCGCTACCCAACATGTCCACAACGACCATGCAAAGGATGCCGAAGCAGCTTAGCTTCAAGTACAAGAAATGCTCTCGGAGCGTATTTCTCATAAAAATGACACACTTTGCGCAGTGTCACCGCCAGTTTCTGCAGAGCTGCGGTGCCAGATTTAAGTTGTAAGTACAGTGAGATGTGAATCCTTCCAACGGTATCACGGCAATTATTACGGGTGCGTGCAGGACGGGATCCCTCGGTACCATTGTCGAGGGAGTTGCAAACATAAAAAAAGCCGTCCTCTTTTCTGTAGAAAAATAAATCCTTAGATTGATTGGTTGATGGATTGATTGATTGATTGATTGATTCAATGACTGAAGTAAATATTTTCCCACACCCTTGACGTAAACATTAAAAAAAGAGCTCTGGCACGACAGTAACTCGTAGGAACAAGTGACATTACATATATATAGACAAAGCAGGAGCAGATTCTTTGGAAGACATGTATTATTATTATTGTTTATTATTATTTGTACTATACTGCGAACCTTGAGAGGTCCAAGCAGGAGAGGGATGTACACATCCAGAAGACATGCGTACGGATGCAAGATCGACACATGAATGTGAGGGTACATAATCAACAGGTAAGTATACAATCATTATACATTGGATGAGAGCAAGGGTGAACACTCTGGCAAAACATTCCCATCGGAAACAGTTCATGGAAAAAATGAATATTTGTATTGGTCTGTACGGGCAAAGAACGGTGTAATACTTCGGCTATGTTTGTGTCGAGACGCTCGACCAGGGTTATTAGCTATGTAATCTTGTGACTGGATTCCCAATTTATTAAAATATAGCTGGTGTAGAAAGTTTAGACGGGCACTTTTTACGTCGGATATGTATATATAGGCCCATTCAGAAACCAAGAAAACAGACAAAGAAAATTCTTAATGCCATCTCGAGAAAGTTAATTGAGTTGATACACATTTTCCCACACAGACGGGCACTTTTGTAAGATTCACGCACGTGACATTTGCGTAGGAACACAATTATGAGGTGCGCTATGTCATGATTGGCTGAGGGCGCTCGTACCTTCCACAGCACTACCAACGGCTTGTGAAATGGAGTATAGCTGGCGGGATATGTGGGTCGTTCCGGGTCTTTACCACGTGCGTATGTAATGTACCGTGTACGGCTTCCTCACGAAGCCTCGAGAAAGAAAATCGTACCTGGAATCGCTATATCAGAAACAGTTGAAAATTGCAAGTTTTCAAAGCTTGTTGGGTGAAAGCTTGTGGCGTTTCGATTACTTACGCCACGTGTTTTTACATTTTTTAAAAGATTCTTTTACTTTTTTATTTTTTTGGCATTTTTATTCTTATTTTTTCTTTTACCTTTTCTCGGCAATTACCTGGTTGCCGACATAGTGTACGGGGGAAGGGCACTATTCCAGGCACGGACGGAGGAATGGAAGGACGTGAACAAGAGGGATTCAAGACTTTCACCTCTATAACTAAAGTGCCTACTTTTGTAACGAGCACAGTTCGACGCACAACAGAACGAAACACGCTTCACTTACTCTGATCACATGGGTATTCACGAAAATTTCATAGGCTGGACGAACCAGCATTTTTTTTTTTTACTGTCAAACTACAATTAACCGCGGAACCGTACTAGAGAAGGGCCAGACGACAGAAGGGTGTCGAGGTTAGTCACACACCTGTTACCAGATGCACCAACAGGTGGCTTAACTGTCTCTGTCACGCACAAAGAAGTAGCCGCACACTGAAACAGGCAAGTAAACCTCTAGTGCGTATAGGGTGTGAATCACTATAGCAAAAGCCACAAAAAAATCATAAACTACAACAAAACATTACGAGAAAAGCACAGGAAAGCAGGAGCGCCACCGCTTTTGCTGATTTCACACTGGGTAGAACTGAGGCAAGTTCTACCCAGTAAATTAGACGTAACTGAAGTAATTGCATTCTATTAGTCTCACATTAGTTCTCTTGTGAACGAATTGGTGCATTCCGGTACGTGGCCACTGTAGATATTAGTTCGAAATTTATCAAAGCTATTGAATTTCAATAGTTTCTTTTATTTCACGAGGAAGATAACGTTTTTTTATTTCCTACTGCTTCCCTTAGGAACTCAAGTCTCTCAAACCATGGTTTACGCCTGCAGACTTCACAGCAGCAAGTGACCCGGCAAACCTAAGAAAAAGTCGGGACGCTTCCGTGCTAGCTGGTGAGCGCATGTGTATCGCATACGAGAATAAATTTGTTACCAATGGGACGATTCAGCGAGGCTTGCTGTAGGGCGAGTTG
Organism: Rhipicephalus microplus; assembly: GCF_043290135.1. Classification (NCBI taxonomy): domain Eukaryota; kingdom Metazoa; phylum Arthropoda; class Arachnida; order Ixodida; family Ixodidae; genus Rhipicephalus; species Rhipicephalus microplus. Next base: position 48,910,757 of record NC_134709.1, read on the forward strand.
GTTAACTTCAAAACTATACAGAATAGTACTTACTTGGTAAAAAAAAAAAGATTACTTCTGCTTAGAACCATCATTTTCCAAGTTTTCACTATTGTGTCCCTCCTTTAATGAAGCAGCTTGTTCATTCTTCGCACAAATTACGACGGCGTCATCAATCCCTGCACTCAAGAATTAACCTTTCAGAGTACCACAGAGGGGCCATTGGACGCATCCTAAACCTATAATTTGTGTGCTCAATGTATCCAAAAACAATGAGTTCGGCAAAAAATCGCCTTGGGCTATCGTGTTACTTTCTGTTTATGTTTGTGTTTAATACGCTGTTGCTTCACATGCATTGCTATTACGACAAAATGATGATCTTAGTGATTATGTATGTCCAGTGCTGCTTATGAAAAGGTTCATCGCTATTCGATTCACAGCTAAAGACTGTCAATGAGAAAATTTGTTTTAAAATTTGTACGCCTGGTTTTCTTTCAAAGATGTAAGGGCTACCTGAGGTCCTTGCATGACGCGACCTGATTCATAAGGCAGTAACAAGAGTGCAGAATGGCTGAAACGATATATTGAATATATCACAATACTCTGCGTGACGTAGATATGTCGATACTTTTGTTCTGTTCGAAATGAGCTGATTATTTCGAAGGGGCGAAGCGAAGCTTTTACACGCTGGCGTGCCACCAGTCTGTAACACACAGAGCTCAGTGAAGTGACGGCAATATCATGGAGGCTGTGGTCTCGGCCTCTGTCGACGATAGGATTGCTGTCTCTCAAGGAAGGAAAAGAACCCCTAATTTTCAAATGCGTACAACTCTAGAAGCCCAGCTGGCTTGTCATCCATGGGCTGAACGCGCAGCACAGTCAAAGCTGGAAGAACGGCCTACCTACAACCTTTTTGAAACTCTCTCGCAGCAACTATTACACGCACACCTGCATGACACCCACTACGCCATAAACCATCATGACTTTTGCGTATGGAGATGCTTTATTATTCATGTTAACTTGATTTCTTACCCAACATCAAGCCCGTATAGGGTCAGTTTGCAACGGAGAATTAAGAACCAGCGTAACTCAGTGGTCGATTTCTCGCCTGCCACCCAGAGGGCTTGGGTTCGATTTCCATTTGGTCGTTGACACTTTTATATGGTTATAAGCTTTTTCTTATTTCGCGCAATAGTTGTTACGGACTGCATCAATTTTTAACACGAAGGCGTTTTATGCTGCATGCTGTCTACCACGGCTCCGCTGATGTATTTACGTCACAGATATGACGTTGTAAAATATATATTCACACATTGATACAATAAAATTATACGTGAACGCTATGCCTCGGGGCGTCGAAGAAGTGACCTCTCGAACCGCATCAAGCAGCGCTAACCACTACGCCACAATGCGCACGCAGTCAACAGCGCTAACGGCAAGCCATTTCTGTACACCATATACCATTTTGTAGCCCTCAGAGCTTTGCAGCGTGAGCGCGTTTCCGTCATCAGTAGCGAGATGGCGTGACCAGCGCGCGTTGTGCTCGCTCTAAAGCTCATCGTCTCTCGCGTGCCGGAGAGCGCCGCCTCCACGGAGCGTGGTCTCTCTTGTGCACACGCTTATCAGACTCACGATTCGGGAAAGCACGAAGGTGACTTCGCTCGCTGCCGGAGCCACACTTACGAAAGGAGCACGCTGCTCAAGCACCAAGTAATTATTGGGACAGTTGTTCGCCCCTTCCCTGTGTATACTTTACCTGTCCTGTGTATATCTTTCTGTTTATACAGCGCGCTTTAAGTGACAAGCTGTGTCACTTGTTAGTACGCGCTCGTCCTGTGTATGCTAATCTAGTGCGCGGTTTCTGCTTGAGGTGCGCGCTGCAAGTATCTAGCGGCTTGTTGTCCGTTGCATGACTTTGCAGTTTGTTGCTGTAGCATTCATTCCTTTGCCCTTGTGGCGAAACAATGCACAATAAGCGCTCAGCTACCTCTGTGAAGACATGTTTCAATTTTTTTTTGTTTTAGCGATGCCTTGAAAGAGGGATCAGCTATTTTATTTTTCACAGCTTCCCTCCCACCCCTCTCCAGTCTTCTTTTTGTGGTTTGGTCCAGAATACTTCACAGCTGATGAAGAATAAGAATGAAGCCTCTGAAAATGAGGCCTGCCCTTGTTTTCTGGCCTTCCGAGAATAAACGAGTGTTCGAAAGCAAAATCAGATGCCTTCCACCATTATCGTCAAGAAGCTGTGTAGCCATTACCCTTTTATTTAAATGATGTCGGGGCACATCTGGCTGAGTAATCCGTCCTCACTTCTATCACATTAGGGGAGCCCCCCCCACCCCCCCCCCCCCGTCACCTTTCTGCGTGGAAAAGCCCTTTGTTGGAAGGCTCTCAGAGTCACACCGCAGGTTGTGCGCGTGTATATACGTCGCGAAAATCATCGCTATCGCAATAAAATTAAAATTCAAGGGAACCTCAATGTACGGAAAGCCAAACTCGATCTGTTTAATCTGCTGGCACGTTTCGCAATGGGGTCAGAGGCAGCTCTAGCGGAGGGTATGAGAAACTGGAGCCCCCCCCCCCCCCCCTCCAAATTTTTTGTCGGCCCCGCCACCCTCAAAAAGCAAGCACAAACAAAACAACGTATATGTTTCCATCCTGCCTGCTCCCCTCAAGGAACTCACTTGTTGTGAGTGCCCCCGACCCCTGTAAAAAAATCCTGGTGCCACTCCTGAACGTGGTCAGGTTCGACAAAATCCTCTTCATTTTTTCTGTGATTTTTTCTGTCAATTTTTCTGTCAAAGCTACGTTTCTGTCAAAAAATTTTCTACGTCTCTGTCAAAGTTTCTACGTTTTTGTCAAAGTATTTTTTCGGTCAAAGCTATGTTTCTTTTGGAAGCGTGTTCGTGAAGTGATCTTCTGTATTTGTATGTTCTGTACCCGCAGTTTCTTTCTCGCTATTCCTCACGTCTTTCAGCCTAACCCCTACCTTTTATTCCTTTCTCGCACTGTAGGGTAGCTTATTAGATATTTCCCTCACCGTATCAGCTCATTCAATCTCACGTTTCTTTAGCCCTTCAATTATACTTGTCATTTCTTTGCAGCGGACCGGTGTCGACCGCTTTTGAGAGATGGGACATACGTAAACGCTGTCTACGTCAACGTGAGTACTACTTTTGATTACACGCTTTACAATTGAACTGAAAATTTCTCATCAGGGGCATTTTGATAAAAATAGCAACCCTTTTCTGAAACAGCAACACCAATTGTAGAGGAAGCATCCCTTGCTACGTTGTCCTCTTTGGGACATTACTTGAATGGCTTACCTATGCCCACGCTGTTTCCAAACGTTTGTAGTAATATTAATAATAATAAAAATTTTAATAAAGGTGAATATGCGTATGACTAAGCAGCTAAAGTTTGTCTTCGGCAGGCTACGTGTTTATTCGTTTTCATCTTGTTTAGGAGCAGCCCGTCAGTTATGAAATCAAACTTAACAAAAATGGCAGATGGAAGGATATATGAACACATACTGGGTACTCTCCCACTATGATAGGTTCTTACGAATAAGAATGATAGGCCATGCGCAGTTAGTAAAGTAAATTTCGTAGCGGATGACGCTCAAACAAAAAGTGATTTGTACGCTCAGGCATACTGGTGGTGCTTTGAGCTTATACGGTATTTTACCGTAGCAGGAAGCAAACTGACACAAATTACGAGAAACGCAGGGTACAAACCATGCCATTTTCGATTTCCCCATGCAATGGGAGATACCGGAGGCGATGCACATGACGCAAATGGACTGTACTGTACTGAGATACAGACCACTCAGTCAAAGTGACTCTTGAATGGTTAGCTGGATGTGGTGCATTCTTCATGAAGCACATATATCTTTGTGAGCAGATGTTGCTTTTCTTCACCTCTCTACCCCCCCCCCCCACCCCCCCTCCTGTGCTCTTCTCACACAAGCTTTCATGGCAAACGTTGCCTTTTTTTCAGTATCTCATAAATGCAATTGCGGCAGATAATTACAACCCAAACTTTCATTTGCCCTGGCAATAGCCTTCAAAAGTAGAATATTAGCAAGATATTGCTGTTATCCAGACAAATAATATATTTTTAATATTGAAAGGATATTGAAAGTATCAACGGCGGTCCGCTCTACAACGGAATATAACTGGTGGGAGAACCCACCTGGGTTCCAAAGAGAGCAATAGATTGGCTAAGAGACCAGCCCCTCCCTTGTGAGTTCGTATTTCATATCCAATGAGGACAGCAGAGGACCGTAGTCAATCGCGTTTAGCAAAGCATGCGACAATTCGAACCACAGGCACACTGACTACAACCAATTACCTTTGTGGATATCGACAAAACTTGCTCGCTCGCTGGATTCCGTGCCGACCGGTTGTGCCCTCGCAATTTCCGACGTCAGCGTAGCTCTGGCCGACTGGGCTGGCCCTACGTCATCTCCTGACGCCGATCTCTGACGACAGCGTAGCTCTGACCTACTGGACTTGCCCTACGCCATCTCCTGTCGCCGACAAGAGCTCTCGCAGGTGGTGCCCAATCCACGGACTACTGTGACCATGTTTCTATCTTTTCTATCTCTCCTATCCCCTCATACGTCCTCGCTCGCGTCCCAGCGCATCCCCCCCCCCCCTCTCTCTCTCTCTCAATATATATATATATATATATATATATATATATATATATATATATATATATATATATATATATATATATATATATATATTTATATATGTATATCTATATATATACCTTTAATCCTATCCTATTAATCCCTCCTCGCCCCATTCCTTGTGAGCTACTGTTGAGGTGTCGCACCCACATACACACAGTTACGGGGCTCACTTTTTTCTTCTTTTCCCACTTATAACCACTTCTCTATCGACAACACTGACATGAGATCTTATCCTTTAGCAAGAGCTCTGTAGTAAAAGACTGAACGCGACAATTTACCGAAGAGGAAGACCGCCACAATTTCGCATTGCGGGTTACACAATGCGAGTTCAGTCGAATGCCAATAACAGACCCTCCAAGTTCAGTGACCATTACTTTACTGTTTACACAGTGCGTAGTGCTATTCTTTTTTTTTTGCGTGAGTGCATGCACGAGCACGCACGTGTGTGAGTGTATGTGTGTCTATATGTGTGCGCGAATGTGTGTTTGTGTGAGGAAGGACAGCATGCCGACGTCACTTTGGTATTATTCGCAATTAGAACGAAGTGGGACATTTGCCGCGAGTGCCAAAGCAATGACTTGAGTAACTTAGCGCACAATTGTTTTTGCCTCCCTTGACGTATAACAGGGTTTTCACAAGAAGGACAGGTTCGTCGTGACGCAGACGCCGTCCAGCAATAATTTAGAGGACTTCTGGAAATTGGTGGTCGAGTCTGGTACAAGGACCATCGTCACGCTGGACGTCTTTAGTGAAGACGCTGACGTGGTGAGCTGCATACTGTGTTTCACACGAATAATCAGCAAATATTCTAGTAAAAAGGGTGTAATTTTTTCTAATAATTACGATCGCCCTCTGGCTTACTTTTGACGCGACAGCGTTAGAGAGCTCGTGTCGCGGAAATTCCGCCTTCGGCGTCAGCACCGTTGGTTGTGAGCGAAAAATTGTCCGTGAGTAAAAAAATTGAGAAAGAAGCAAATAAAATAAAGAATAAAACATTCGGCCCCAGTGACGATCCAACCCGGGTCGTTCACGTGGCAAACAGCTGTCCTACGCAGGACTGATGGTGGGGCTAGTTGGTGATACATTATGGGCGGTAACAGCGCACAAACTCACGGGACCAATAGGAGGAATGCAAACAAGTGCTGACTCTCAACTGAAGAATTTATTGAAATATGCTTGTGAATTTAAAGAAATGTGTCTTCAGATAATTTGTATATTTCAATAAATTTCTCAGCAGGGAGTCAGCGCTTGTTTGTGTCACTTCTCTTCATCCCGTGTGTTCGCGCGCTGTTATCGCCCATCAGGTGTCCAACCACAGAGCCACAATGTTACTTGCAGCTGCTCCGAAAAAAAGAACACTATATAAATGCCATGTAGTAGAAGGAGTCTCCTTAACGCATGTTGTTCGACAGGTGTCACGACGAAAACTAGCCCATTTGGGTGATTTGTAGGCGCATTTTGTTTCTTTTCTTGGGGAATCTGTGCTCACAATGTTACGTCACGCAGATAATGTGTATGCAGTTTGTGATTTGAAAATGCTGGGTGTATGGTAGTAGTGCCAGGAAATGCGCGCAATATAGGTGGGAATTGTAGCTGTTTTTTACTCGGTCTTTATTTAGAGCCTAGCGTGCAAGGCTGCCAAGGCTAGCATAATTTCTTACAGCAGTCCGTTCGCACTAAGACATACATAATTGTTTTTATTGGTTGGCGCTTCGCATTACTCTTTAATTGAACCTTACATAGTTCTGCAACTTGCAGCTTAGCTGCAGTGGTTTGAGTTAGTTTTACTACTAATCAGTCATGCCCATCGTTTCTTCTTTACGTTTTATATGTTTTCCTAATGAAACAAAATGCGCTGGTTGGTTCGTCAGTGCCCGCGTTGTGTGATCCACGTCTTACGTGCATGTTGTCCTGTGGTCTGTTCTTTCAAAGTAACGCCTCACAAGATCTTTCGAGCATATTTCATTCGTTCAAATACAAATGGTATAACCATTACAAATTGTTAGGGTATAGGTGCACTTGCCAAACGCGTAGGGAATGTCTGTTTGTGCTCATTGTAATTTTTTTTCTCTGAACAGGTGCAATTCTGGCCCACGAGTGGCTCAGTTCGATACGGTGATCATAGGATCGAGTGCACGGAGAGTCGAAATGTCAATGACCTCTCCGTACAAGCCTTCAAGATTACATCAAAGCACAAGGTAACACTCAGATTCTTTGTTTACATGCCGCAATTGAACCAGTACCGCCAGTAAATGGCACGCATCAAGGTTCGACAGTGATCAAGATTGTTAAAAAAGAAAAGAATTGATTTTTTTTCAGACAACCATGTGAGGTATACGCTCGAAAGAGTATCGCACAGCTTTCAATTGCGGAACGTCGGTGGACGTATACACGGGGTTGGTTTGAGTGCGGTGCAAAAGGCTATGGCGTCTACACAAGTAATCGCTCGGATCCCAAAGACTTCCTGAAGGTTTTTGCCTTTCGCGTGGAGTGCCCGCAGGTTTTGTCCCGAGCACTCTACGAAACTTTTGAGCCCTCAGCTTTCGGTAATATCAAAGCGCTTTGCGTGCAAGAGCACATCATTTTATTCCAATGATACCCACGTATCAGTTGGGGATAAGGGCCCGCGCCCCCCTGCACAAAATTGGGATAGATGGGGACGTTATTTTACTGAGAATAAATAATGAAAATAATGTTTTTCAAGTCTTTCAACAAGTGCCTCCCCTCCCAATCCGCCCCTCGCAAGAAAAAAAAATCCTGGCTATGTGCCTGCCCATGCGCCTTATTGGCCCATTTGTTTCATGCTACTCTGTGTCACGTTTTGTGTGACCATCAAAGTGCTCAGAATGTCTTGTGAAATGAATATGACATCACGTGATTACCTAGCACATATCACCTGCCACCTTTTCCTCTCCTTTTTTTTTGCACTTTGTGTACTACTAAGCTTGTGATGATTTTTCCTTACTCTCATGAAGCTTTCTTCTGCCGCTTGCGTTGTACCTGTACTGCCTCTCTTGACACTGCTGCAGAATCACCTCTTCTGTGCTCTTCTGGACGCCTTCTGTTCCACCGCTGCTACCGCTCTTGCGTGCCTAGTGATGTAATTACGATGTCTTCGAAATTCTGCTTCCACCAAACTTCTCTTGCAAAGTTTGGTACGTACATTTTCTTTTAATGTTTGGGGCAGTGGCTCGCTGGGCTAGTGACGCATAAACAACCCAAAACACCCAAATTTGCCATGTTTCATGCTAAACGGCCATTTCACCAACCCCAAAGTTAACGAGCTAGGTGTCCACACTCAAAAAAATTTGTTTTCTGGCTACGCCCCCACCTGTAGTAGACGACACTAAAACGTGTCACGGCTAGTGGTTGACAGAAAATGCGGCAGTAAAATGAGACTCATGCATGATAAATACTTTGCTCGTAGAGCCTATGTCATTCTAAGACACCCCAATTTCCCTCAGCTGGAACCACATGGATTGAGAGTCACTAATATATTACTTACACGAACTCATTTAGACTAGGCCCACGGCTTGAATCGAGACTGAGTGAGCCTTAGTGAGTCAGCTCATCATTGAGTGCACCGACATGGTCCCTACTATAGCCTCGTCAAACTTTTTTTTTTGAATATGTAACCAGTCGTGAGTTTTATAAGGTTAGCATTATATGAACGCCCTAGACATTTTTTTACCATCATCGTCAGTGTCATGGTTTATGTAAAGTCGAAAATGATATCACTGAACGGGCATCGTTTGTTCTACCACGGGTAAAAACACGAAAGGATGTAGGGGCGATGAACGCGCTTGAAAGAGGGATAAAAAATTTGGGGGACCCTTAAGCTTCGCCTTTAAGAGTTGAACGCGATAGCAAAGTCCGGCCCTTAGTGCACCCTTCAACCACTAAGTGCATACTTATTCATATGTTTTGTTACATATAAACGCACGCATACAAACACACACACAGTAGATTGGACTAGTGTGCTATTATCACCAAATGGGCTCGATTTCGTCGTGGCACCTGTCGAACAAAAATGCTTTAAAGGGGTCCTGAAACACTCTTTCATGTAACCATGGAATGAATTCACTAGAAGAGCTTATTGCCTCACGAATTTACCGCCGCAAAAATATTAAGAATCCGCCCAGTGCGAGTGGAGTTACAAGAGTCTGTGGCGTGCTGCAATTACATTATCTCTTCCCTAGCGTCGATGAAAGCGCTGGAAGCTAAGCAGGGAGGGGTGGCAAAGCAAAGAAGCTACCGCACCTCGGGACCTTGAGCAGTTTTTTGTCCCCTTCGAATGCGCGGCTTTCTCAGTGTGATCGCGCGCTCACGCGTAGACAAGTAGCGGCCTCCCGTGGCTATTTCGGTTACTTGCTTTTTTGGTCACAGACGCACAGACGATTTTTCGGTCACAACCAACGCGTCCGACGCCGGCGGCGGGTTTTCTGCGACACGAGCTCTAACGCTATCGCGTTAAAAACAGTTCACTCCCTTCGCGTAGGGGGCGCTTGCGGTATAGCCAACTTGCGGGCGAGGCCTGGCGTCGAACGCTGCTAAAAAAAAAAACAAAAAAAAAACGTACCCCCTTCCGCCTATCTTCGTAAAGCATGAAAGAGACTGCGAAAGCAGGGAGTGTGCCTTCATTATTAGACGACGATGACAACAACAACAACAACAACAACAACAACAACAACAACAACAACAACAACAACAACAACAACAACAACAACAACAACAACAACAACAACAACAATAACAATAACAACAATAACAATAACAATAACAATAACAATAACAACAATAACAATAACAATATCTGGGACTTCACATCCTAAAACTTACGGCATGATTATCAGGGAAGCCGTAGTGGAGGGCTCCGGAAATTTCGAGCATCAGGTGTTCTTAAAGGTGCACTGACATCGTACAGCACACGGGCTGCGTCCATCATTTTGCCCGCATCGTAAGGCGACCAGCGCGGCCGGGAATTCAGCAACAGTGAAGTTTGATTATGATGGCGTGAACGCGATCGCTCTGGCAAGCGTGCTATCTTGGGAGCCATCAGAGGGCGGCTCATATACCCTTCTACGATCTAAGCTGGAGAGAGCGCGGAAAGAGCATTTCATCCTATATGTGGTCGTTTTCTGTTTCATCAGCGTGTTGGGTATAGAGTAACGTGAGATCAGACTTAAAAGAGTTAACTGCCAGCCTTATTTCATATAACGTCAAGATTTGTTGGTATCGCATTCATTGTTTCGCACTTGTGGTGAAACTGTGATTTTTTTACTGATTTGTCTAACTTGTACGCGGTCTTTCTCTGGTTTAGGTCTTGTGTACTTTTAACGTTCCTCTGTAGTGCCCACTTTTGATATGCTTATCTCTAACGTCCCATTTTACTCCATAGAAGTTGAAGATTTACAGTTATAAGATGTCTCTTCATAAATGTATATTTGCGTCGCATTATATAGTCATGGGCTTCACGTTAGTTTAACCCATATTCGTTTAAAACTTTAAGTTGAGTGCGTAACTCCGTATAACATGTAGCTTTGTCGTGTGGCTACACATAAATAGAGTTGTTCTGTTTGCTTGGTTAAGGTTGAATGATGTCTGCTGTCGCTTCTAAGAGAGGATGAATAGCAGAATGTGCTTAAGAGGACAATGTCTTGTATTAACGCAATTACTGTTAACGCTGATAACCACAATAAAGTACGTCAGACAATACCACCACTATCAAGGGCTTGCCGTCACAGACGCGTTTATTCAACGCGTCTGTGAACACCATTTGATTACTTAGTCATCAAATGGAGTTCATGACAGACGCGTTGAATAAAAGAGTCTACGTGATGACTCGTCACGTAGAGTTCCAGAAGAAATGGTGCAAACTTTTCTTTCATCAGATATTTTCATTTGACGACCTGCTATAAGCTGATTATCACCGCGGAGCGATGTAATGATCCTATAATTTAGCCGGAAAAACTAAAACCGACGCCCCAAACAGCGCACCTACAATTTACTTCTACAAGCTCTCAGTGACGAAAGTCTTTCCCTCGCCGTTATGAACCGTCAATTTAGCGATCGCGTCAATTTAGCGAACGGACCACTGTTGCGAGTGGCGATGCCAACGCGGTCCCGAAGGCGCCACTGCTCCAAAATTCGCCGCTGCCAAGGTCATTGGCTGTTTGGTAGCGTATGTTTCTCAGCTCGCGGCTGCTTCTGTGCAGAGCTGACAGACGAGCGGACAAGACGACGGTGAGTTAAGGCAAGGTTGATGTACAGCATAGAAATAGAGGCGTTACATATTCGGAACTGGGGCCGACAGCTTAGGGACTCGAAGAGCCGAGATGTCTTATCTGACGCATATGTCGACTTTTCTCTGATGCATAGATCAGCTGCTTGTCGAAGCGCCGCGTGGTTCTTTATAGGCCCCAGGTGATCCTTTACGTCATCAACGTCCAATCAAAACTGCCGCTGGGTCGCGTCAGAATCCTCCAATGGAGACCCGCCGCTGGGTGGCGTGATAATCCTCAAATCTGATGCCGCTGCACTGGGCTGCACCCAAGGACGAGTGATGTTGCCACGCATTGCGTAAGACTCGCCATACTGGATGACGCCGCTAGCTTCACCGGGCCCGTTAGATGAGGGAGCTCACTGTGCGTTGCGTAAGACAGACCGGCGCAACCGCTTCATGATGTCGTTGAGATGATGGCGTCAGGTGGGCTCGCTCGCTGGCCTTGACACAGATTGCCTTTGCAGAGGCAATGACGTTCGGTGCGGACTCCCAGGCGTTACAGCACCCCCGCCAACAGACAATGCGCCGGAATGCGAGCTGATTCCACGTGGCTCGGATGTCTGGGCGCGCTCGTTCACCAGATCCCTCCAGGTTTGCTTCTAGGGCATGGGGAGGATGTAGCTCCAGGCTCACTTCCGTCAGCTTATTCACGCTCGCTTATTGTTCTCCCCCAATGCGAGGGAAACAGTGTCGTCATCGAGGGCGTTGTGGAAGGGAATGATAGATGCGCTGTTTGGTGCTTTGGTTTCGGTTTTTCCAGCTAAATTGGACAGATTGCATCGCTCTGCGGTGAATAAAAGGGACCGCTTTACAAAATTTAAATGTGACAATGAACTATTCGTAGGAAGGGCTTGAATTCACTAATTTAACTCGACCAGCAATCACCACTGGTCAGGGAGGTAATTGTGTTAATTTTTTTCTTTACTGCCGTAATTAATCTTTGTACCCATGTGAAGATGCCTTCTGACACAGGAAGGCAACGCCGCAAGTAGCACGCAGATACATCTTATCTTTAATATTTAAAGAATATTGGACGCATTTCCTTGAATCACCCTGCACACCAATAATACATTTTAAAATATCTGAATTCATGCACTAATATTTCGCTGCGAAATTCAGAAATGAAACTTCAGACTCGATTTCTTCTCTAATAATGAGTTTATGATTGTGAAACGTATGTAACTAGAGTTCTCAGAGTGCAGTTTGTCAATCTAAACGAAGTGATTGTTTGACTTTATTGTCCCTTTAATAAACTGTCGAGAGCCTACTTCCACTTCGCGACACTCTGTACGGGTTATAGAGAGAGAGAAAGAAAAGTGAAAGTACCTCTTAGGTTATGTGACTGCTGGCAGGATGGTCCTTTACAATGGCAACAGTCTCCGCTGTTGACGTGCAGCTTGGCAGGCTGAAACGAACTCCAGAGTGCCTGATCCTGAGCACTTTCTTTTGCATTTATGTTGCTTTTGCAGGTGTTAGCGAGTGCTGGCATAAACTGTACCGCAGTTACCATAGATAACAGAGCCCGGTATAGCTGCAACGTTCGCTGCTATGCATATTTGCATGTCTCAATGATTGTTTCACAGGCCTTAGGATCCTTCGGCGCGGTGACCGTGAAGCACTTTCACCGCACCACCTGGGAGAGTGCGGAACAGATCGTCGACTTGGTAGACCACGTGGAACGCTGGCAGCAACAGTCGGGCAGCAAAATTATCCTCGTGCAGTGCAGGTGAGATTTCACACACAAGCAAGATCGCAAGTTCATTACTATGCCGTCCGAAAGATATTGTTGGACATGGGCGCAATGTCTGCTCGAAGCGCTTTCAAAATAATGGACGCCTTAAGCCCAGTACTTGAATAGCTCGAGTCGAAACATATCTAACGATCGCCATCATTTCTCAGAAGTCAAGGAAGCATCTATCATTCAGTGGAACGCCAGTGGACTAAAACCACGTCCTTTCGGACTTCCGTCAGTTAGTTCGCGCCAGCATGTTGTTATCAGCATTTGTGAGCCCAACGCACCTGCGTGCTCTCCTCTCTTTCCCTATTTTCATTTTTCAAACTCCCTCATCTCTATTTCTAGTGTAGGGTAGCATACCAGTTGTTTCATATTGGTTAACATCCCTGCCTCTTCTTCTTCTTCTTCTTCTTCTATAAGTGATCCAGCCATTTAGGTGATCCAATTTCAGGTACTTTATCTGACGTACATATAAATCTGAGATCTGCGTGTACATGAAATGGGAAAAAAAGAAGGCGTTGGTGTTGAAACCTTATATAAGCAACGTTTAAATGACTTCTCTAAATGAGTTGCTCGGCACACCAATCGACTACCACACACACAAAAAAAGATTCGAAGTACGTCAAATGTAATCGCAGTTACAGAGGTTCGTCGCACGCCGTAACTGCTTTATCTCTTCTCTCATCCCGGGGCTGTAAGATGTAGGGCTGCCGCGGGGACAGAAGGTACGTCACGCACACGTCATGAGTATGAGCACTTTTTTTTTTTTTCGTTGAACGCCAACTTTACTCTCATGCAATCTCGAGAGCGCACGCGAGAACATGGAGGCCTCTCACGGCGGTGGCCCTAACTATGGAGCCCGCGATGGTTAAGTTAGCTAACGGTAGTCATTGGGGTCTATGGCATGATTTGTAGAAAGAGAAACAATATCTAGCTGATTTGGAGGATTAATGATGAGTTCCATGTTGCGGGCTACGGTAAGTTTGACTGTCGTGTTTTCAGAAATCTCGACTACCAATCAGCAGCCCTTTTCTACCATGAAGGAAAAAGTGTTGCAGGACCGCTTGAAACCAAGTTTACCAAAATAAATACCTATAGTGAGCCAGCTTCTTTCTCGATGCCTACTTCTGGCGAAGCGGCTACAAGACAGCCTCTTTGGCTGGAGTTGCAACAACGTTGTCATTGTTGCCATAACATTGCAGTTACGAGAACAATGCATGCCTTTTGGCTACGTATGTGCGGACCTATCATTATTGGTATTTATTTATATAGAGACATTCAAACTGGGGAAGGCTCGTGGAGGCTAAGGGTGAATTTGGTGGCTGATTATCGATTGAACATGTTGTGGAGAACACAACGCTAGACAAGGAAAAAAAGAGGCACATGGACAACTACACGTGGCGCTACGCGTGTGGCTATTAGTGTGTCTCATTTTGTCCTTGTCTTTTGAATTTCACCGTTAGAATTATAGAAGAGGGAGTTTGAACTGCCACTGTCTCCCAGCTACACGTGCAGAGATTACCAATAAGGCCTCACTATGTTAAATTCTCTAGTATCATATTAATTCGTAAATGACATCTTAATGCTCAACTTCCCAGATGATGAATCGGTGCCTCATTACGCCATCTATGCTTCTCAACTGCTATTACGAAGAAATTACAGTTCAGTTCACGTTACCGGTCACAAGTTTATCGGAATATGTTATATTTATTAGTAATTCATTTAATAGTGATTTTATTGTGAATGCCGTTTAACTCACTCAGCAGCGTCTGTTGCCACCAGGCAAGTTAGTTTAAAAGTTCCCCATTATCAAATGCTCCTTATTTTACTGAGTAATGACGAAAATGTGAGTTCTAATATTACGCCTATTTCATTGGTCCCCTCGCTTTTGCAATCGGGAACTTCTTCACTGCTACGGCTAGGCAACATTAAACATACCGTTTACTTCGTTCTTCGATCGCCGACCAGTGAAATCTGATAGTATCTGCAAGTCCGGTTCATTGCTGCAAAAACCTTTGCTTTACCGTTACGGCTTGCAAGTATTAACCTATAGTGGTCCGTGTCAAGCACAGCTTGCCATGCGTGTCGTGGAGCTACCAGCGGGCCACACTTTTTTTCTCTCCAGAAATGGATGCACAGCCAGCGGACTGTTCTGCACTTGCTCTCTTGTCTTGGAGAAGATAAAATGCGAGCAAGAGGTCGACGTGTTCTACGCGACGAGGATTGTTCGGGAGAACCGGCCGCAGTTCATCCAGGACAGCGTAAGGTTCTTGTCGTTGCCTGTACACTGTTAACGCGAAAGCCTGAGATTCCTAGTCGAACGAAAAGAGTGATCGTCGGTGCAATTATGAACGCGAATTGACACAGAAATCACCGTGTGAGTACGTCGTCATGTGACATCAATTTACGTCACTTATTGCCAACGTTTGTGACGTCATTGATGGCATCTTTATCAAAATGACAACGCTATCTTAGAGGGCAGCTGGTGTGGAACAGTTGTTGATTCATGATCAGTCATCTTTGTGCGTCCGGTGTAGTTCAATGAATTCAACAAAGTACACATTCCTTTTTCACATACCAAGTTCTTTCATGATCCCTTTATTCCCACTACCTCGAACGAATGTAACCACCTACCCTCCTTTGTTGCCCTATTGACCGATGTCACTGTTTTTAAGGCTGCTGTTGAATGCGATGTTTACTCTTAGCAGTATTTTTGTTTGTTCATTCTCATTGTTCTTATTACTATGTATACTATTACCCACTGCCTTCTGTAACGCGTTTGGGCCCTGAAGGTACTGAAATAAATAAATAAAAATAAATAAACTAAACAAGAAAACCAAATGATGTCTCTGAGACTTTACTGGGGCTCGCGTGATATTATTAGAGAGTCGCAAGGGTCTACTTGACGCAGGCCCTACGCAACTGTCAGTTGTGAATGGAGAAGACACAACATGTTACCGCAGCAGTACTTATCTCGTTTTTTTGTTTTCTTTTCTGTCACAGGACCAATACAAGTTCTGCTACGAGGTCGCCACTGCTTACCTCGAATCCTTCGCGTTGTACGCGAACTTCCGCCAGTAACAAGGTTTACATAGTTTCCTGCCACTGAGTAAACAAGGTTGTGTCAGCCACAGTTGTCTAGTGTCTTTTCTGAAGGCGATCCTCTGCGCTCATTACCGCAACCTTGACCCCATATAATGCTTTTTTTGTTTTCGCAACGCACTCATGCTGAAGTTTGCCTTGTCACCAAGACAATTTGCATTGAATTTGCCGCATCCCAGATGCGCACTGTAGCTGAGGTCAATCACTAATGAGGCGATTTGCGCAACAGAAGCATTTCAGCAAGCATCAGGAATGCGGTATGAAGAGAGAGAGAGAGAGAGAGAGAGAGAGATAAAGACACAGAAAAGGCAGGCAGGTTAACCAAGCTTGGCTCGGTTGGCTACCCTACACTTGGGAAGGGGGAAAGGGGGAATAATAGAAAGGAAAGAGATAAAAGAGACGTGATATTATCATACCACCTCTTTTTTCTCGCTTTTTATGCTTTTGCGGCACCTGATTTCAATGAAGACACTTCAAAATCACAAGTGCTTTTTCAAGAATTGTGCGTCCCGCTTCCGCATTGTTGACGAGTAATGTGATTTTCGGGAGACGCACTGTCACAGTAAAAAAAAAAATAAATGTGGCTGAAGCACAACTAGCGAGATTGCAGGAGTGGTATGGTAATACTTCGCCGTGTTTCCTTAACTTGCAGTGAGAGTAACAAAAATAAAAATAACCACGTCGTGAGCCAACTGTACATGAGCTGACCCGTGTTTAGTTTAGTTTGGTTTGGTTTGCTTTATTAAAGGCAAAATAATAGTTATTGGAAGGCATCGCTGATAGCACAACGTGGTTAGAATCACAGTAAACTTTCGGAGTACCACGAAGGGATGCTGGACGTGATCAACCTTAGGTAGCAGCGTCCATTTTCCTGCCTGGCCACTCGGCACGTTGTTAGAGTGCGTGGAGCTGACCATACTATCACAATGCCGTGTCTCGCTCGGTGGAACTAAAATGCTTCAAGAGGATATGAGAGGTGACTTCGAGTCATCAATACGTAGTAATGAACGGCGCGGTACACTCTAAAGAAATCGAGTATTTGGCGAGTGTTTCTGCTACACAAGAATGGTCGTCATCTACTTCGAGTACTTTCTTCACGCTATCACCATTGTTCCGGTAGTTCGCAGTCGCAAATGACGCGCGAGTTTTCAGTGTGACATAGCATTCCCAATGATAAAGTAGCCAGCGCCGAATTTTCAAGAAAGAAAGCGCGAGCAAGTCAGATCACGAATATTCTTCTGTAGCATAACTACTCCCCGAATTCTCCAATTTTTTATTACTTTAAGAGATGAGATATCTCTTTTTAATTCCATGATGTATGACGCTTGTGTGTGAGAACAAGTATGAGGACTTGGTAAACAATTGCTAAAAGCATCGCTCTATTTCATGGTATTATTTCTGTGGTATATATATTTATGGTATTTACTTCTAGTTTGAATTATCACATGATGTTGCATTGTTTTACTGCTTTTTGCTTTTCAATGACTGAGTCAAATTACCACTGTTGTACACAAACTCATAATGAAATGTTTTCAATAATACGTTATAACTACAAGTCATGTACACCTATTTGCTTTATTTTGTTGTACGCTGTGTATAGTGCTTGCTGCAATAAAGGGCCTTCAGGTGCTCTCAAGTGGCTTGCAACAGCTTTTCGCCTGAAAGACCTCCAACGAATTGTAAAAAGCCACAGTTTTGCCACAAAGGCGAAGCAATAAACGCGGTAGCGACCAATAGGAATGTCACGCACAGAAGGGCAAGCAGATCTAAACGTTCCCCACGTTTCTCACGCACAAGTGACGCACGAAACGTACTCACAGGTACAAATGAATGCGAATAAGCGTCTCAGTTGTTACTTCGGCGTGTGTGAAAAGCGCGCTACTTTTTTGCAAACGGCGACTGTGCAACGATTGCAGTGTCTTTGGGTGCCCAAAAACTACAACAGAATTGTTCCGGTGAAAGCCTAAAGCCAGCCAAGACGTACTATTCTCCCTACCGCGAGATAAGGGTGTGCGAGTGAGCGTCCACCCTGTCCTCTCCAGGGGGCAAAGTCCGCATGGGAGATGCCAGCGCGCGCTACCGTGTCGTGACAATGTGGTGACGCGCACTCAATGCGCCATCTTGCTGGTAATGGTAGTGCTGAAAACACAATAGTTTCCCCTGAAATGCCCGTCACCAGCGGTAAGTAGTAGATATAAATAGCTTGCCATTTGCACGGTGAAGGACGTGCTTTTTTGTTGCTCAGTGGTTAACTCCTCGCATTAACGTTTCAGGGGCCCCACGTTTGATTCCGTGCACTCATGTGCCGCGCAATATGACGTCTTCGCAATCCTGAAAAGCACAAAAACGATTCAAAGTGTCTCTGCCCACCCGGGCGTAAAACGCGTCGGGTGCGTTTGAAGAAGCACGCGAGCTTGTCATTGTCATCATTGCGGCTGGCGAAATGTCATCGATCTACTGTTCTATGGAAAATTACTATCACTCATGCGTGCTGCTGGTGGTAGCGATGGTGGTGGCCCGTTCCATTCGTCTACCGCTGCCGTCCGTCGATGCATGTCGCTCTGGCGCTACTTGATAGGGGTCTGAATATCGCGCACGCATTCGACCCAAAATTCGTTCATTCAACCCGCTCAAGTGGTCAAGCGATGGCATATCGAAGCCGTCCGCCTACGGCAGCACATGAAATACCATGCATGAATTGTCGATCACGTGTATCCCGCCGTGGTCGTTTACTCGCTATAAGGTACTCGGCTGCTTACCCGCAGGTCACAGGATTGAATCCCGGATGCGGCGGCAGCGTTTCCGATGGAGGCGGAAATGCTCAAGGCCCGTGTGCTCAGATTTGGGCGCACATTGAAAAACCCCAGGTGGTTGAAATTTCCAAAGCCTTCCACTACGGCGTCTCTCATAATTTTTCTTTCTAGCGTTTTCATATATAAAGATACGTATACATATAGAGTGAGTGAAGGCCACGCCTATGTCGACGTCAACGCCGGCGGTGATATCCAACCGGGAGTGTCCGTATAATTGCTATCGCAATACACAATTGTTGAAAATAAAGATTTAATTGGTTGATTAAAATAGAACTCACGCGAAATTTTCAAAGTGAGACAACTGATGCGATAGATTTGTAAACATCATCTGACAAAACTGATAAAATAGCCTAAAACATCGATATTATCAATTTTCTATTGCATGTCGTGTCACCGCACGCGAAACGCACTTTTGGTTTTTGTGTAAACCCAGAGCCACTTGCGTCGCGAGTTTACGTTAGCTCTCCCGCGCTCTTTGCGAGCGGTATATCCTAGAAGATCTTTACAAGTGTAAAAAAAGGCAGGCTTGAAAAAGGAGCAAAAAGATTGTTATAGGCGGTTTTCTGCAGCTGTGAACGGGTGCTCCCACGTTTGAACACCTGATCAAATGACCTTCTCCTTTCCACTTCTTCACCGTCGCCGATGGCCAGCCGATTCACCTCCGCCGATCTCATGTTGAAGGCCAGAAAAGTAGGCGCAACGCATAGTACGCACCACCCTTTTCTCTTTTTCTTTTTTTATCTCCTAGGTACTGCGCCGTGTCACCCTATAACTGACTGAAATTAAGGGCCTTTTTCCTTTTTCAAGAATCACTACCATCACCTTTTTTTGCCGTAGGCTACAGGGCAACGTCTGCCACACGCGCCATCGCAGCCGCACCACTGAAGAGAAGGCCAAGACGCCTTAGGTGTGGTGGCGCTATCTAGTTTTGCATAGACAAACTAGCTCCGCGATGAATTG
Source organism: Rhipicephalus microplus (assembly GCF_043290135.1). Taxonomy (NCBI): domain Eukaryota; kingdom Metazoa; phylum Arthropoda; class Arachnida; order Ixodida; family Ixodidae; genus Rhipicephalus; species Rhipicephalus microplus. The sequence goes on from NC_134709.1 coordinate 48,930,331, forward strand.
GCGCTCTTTGGCCAACAAATGGCCCTTGCGCCAAAAAAAACACCATATATCATCATCATCAAACTAGCTGCGTGAAACGGGTTATATATGCCTAGCAGCGCATTTTTGGAAGGCCACGCATAGAGAGAGCCTTCGTTGAAAAGAGTTGTGAATGCTTGCCTATGTGCACGGGATTTCTTCTTTCACGTCGCGACCTATGTTCACTAAAAAACCACTCTGGGTCCCGCCTCACTCGGCACCAAAACTACGACTAGGTGGTATTGTCACGTTTCTGACGACAACATCGCTTTATTGGGCTCATTGGGTGACTTGCACAGAAGTGGCTCCGACAGAGCTTCTTCGTCTCCTCCCAGTTGTGGTTCTCAGACAAACAGACAATGTACCATTCGTATACTGTTTGAAAGCATTGGCACAATGCTTGTAAAAAAAATTGGTTCCAAATCTGCCTGTTATACCGCAAATGTAGTCGAAAGACGATAGTCTTGCGTCTGGAGAGAGTGAACAAAACGTTTATTTGATATTCTGCGCAAGAAAATCGGTGAATGGTATTCTGGAGGCACTGCGTTAGAGTGCCTCGAGCGTGTAGTGGAGGCGAACGAGCGCATCGAGGCACGTTAGACACAAGCACCATGTGGCAGTTATCTTCGAAAACAAAGGCCTGCGGAGAAAGATGCGTGCCAGTCTCGGAGGTGATAAAGTGTAGTACGCAAAGCGACGGGCAGGTGCCCCCACAGTGACGTCGTAGCAAAGCGTTGCGGCGCGATGCTTCGACAAAAAAAAAAAATGGGACACCTACAAACGCAGATGTAAAGGACCAAAGAGGGTGAGTACCAGTGCCCGCAGTGCAAATGAGGAGATTGTACCCAAAGTTGCGTCAAGCGCGAGAAAAGCACAAGAATACTGAACAAAAACAGCACCAACGAAAAGTCACTGCCCGTTGTAAAAGGCGGAACCACAGGAGCTTCTGTGTGAATCCCGACTTCAGCCGGACATACATGCACGGTTTTGGGTCGAAGCTGTCGACGAGAAGACACTGCGAGAAGACACTTGGTCACCAAGGTGGTGGGCGACGTTTGGATGGCTGAGGTTGAAACGCTGCGTGTCTCCATCTTGTTGGTGACTGGTGTTCATGCGGGCTTGCTGACAAGCTTTTCGGCATACTGAGTGTGTTGCTCAGCGTCTGGAGCAAGTTCATCGCTTTTGTCGCACAGAAGCCATGAACATCGAGCATAGTTCGTTCGGATGTTGCGTCCGTAAACAAGGGTGAAAGGCGAAGATCGCGTTGTTTCTTGCGTTCCCATTTTGTACGCAAACTTGATGTATGGATGAATCTAGTCGCAGGTTTTGTGTTATACGTCCACGTACATTAAGAACATGTCTTCTATGGTCTCGTTAAGCATCCCTGTCAGTCCATTAGTTTGCGGGTGATAAGCTATCGTCTTTTGATGACTTTTGCAGCTAAGTTTGAAAATATCCTCCATCATTTTTGCTGCAAACGACGTCCTTCTGTCTGTGATCACGCCTGACGGAGCATCATGCCATAGCACAATTTCGTGCACGAAGAACTTCGCGACTTCAGGAGCCGCGTTATGAGGTAACGCTTTTATTTCGGCATAACGAGTCATATGAACTCTAGCAACTATAATTCATTTGTCACCGTAGGACGACAAAGCGAAGGGTCCTAGAACGCACATTACCACGAGGTCGAACGGTGGCCGCGGTGGTGCGATCGGTTGAAGCAGACCAGCGGGTCTCACAGGTGGAGTTTCGCGGCGCTGGCACTCGGGAAAGTCGTTAAAATAGCGATGTATGCTATAGCTGTTTTGGCGGTGGCTTGCTCTGTGAACAGGGGTGTGCAGGGGTACGGGGCTTGTGTTCCGGCGACTTGGCGGGCTCTTGTGCACCGGTTGAAACGTGAGGCGTTGTACCCAGCACCTCCATCAATCATGCCACGTTTACTACGACAACTTCACTTTATTGGGCTCGTTCAGTGACTAACCAAGAATAGAGTCGAGTAGAGCCTTGGACAATGACACAAGACCACGCCTGGGAATTGCTAAGAGCCGGGAAGTTCAATGTGGTCTAGTTAAAAGTGAAAGAAGTAGTAACGTAACAAAGTTGCAAACACGGCCAACACATGAGCAAAAACTAGCCAAGAAGAGGCTCAGGTAGAACTTCTTCGTCTTCTCACACTCGTAGTTCTCCCACGAGCTGACCATGTAGCATTATAAACCATCTCTACGCAATTAACCATGGCGTGCTCCAGTAAACGAGCCTTCTAGCAGTGTTAAGTGGCTCATTATCAACCTATTAAATACAAGATGGATGAAACGTTTTGGCATCTGTTGTTTTCACTACATTCGCCCGTTCCGAACGGCTGCGCAGCTGTGCCACTCATGCATTTGCGCTTGTCGCAAAATGAAGCCTCGTAGCAATGATGCGGTTCCGGGCGCGGTAGCTGTCGCGAGGTTCGAGCAGTTTAATGAATACAACAGAAAACTAGTAGCAGCGGAATATAAACATTTAGGACGTCACACTGCGATTGCACGTGGGTATTCACGGCCGGATATACGCCAGGTGTGTGTACGCAACAACAATGGCCGTATGTAGGTCGCTGTGTGACATTCATAAATCGTTCGGCAGTTCATACGAACGTCCTTGAAAGCTTCCAGTTTGGCCCGTTGGCGGGAACTGCTCGCTTTGGTAGAGAATAATGATAACGGTCGCGGCCTTCATATTTTGCCGAAAACAACTTCACATGTTTTCTTTACTTTTCGATTGGAGCTAATAACAATTTCATGAGGCCATTTCTGCCGTAATCCAAGCAAACAACTATCAGACATATTTGTACTTAACCCATGCTGTGAAGTTTTTGGGTATATTGAACTAACATGAAAGCATGAAAGCGAGGTTACGTTTTGATGTTGTTTTTGTTTAATTGAATGTGGAAGTTCAATGACGCCGTGGTGCAACCGAAAGCCTTTTACCTACCCTACCTCCGAATCAGGCAGTCAGATATTAGAGTAATTTAAAAAAAAGTGACCTCAAATCCAATGGGTCTTTTTTGTCTCTGCATCATCAAACAAAACCTGCCGCATTTCTATGCTCGTTAATGATGATCGGTATAGTCCGAATTTGATCACAGTTATTTCTACAATTGTACAGATAAAAAAAAAAAAACGTGCATTAGGTTCAGAGGAACCTAGTATAACTTTGAAGTAACTCAAAAATATTTATTCGAATATAGTTTGCCAAGTAAAGGAAGCAAATTGTAGAAAATCAGCTGGCTATTTTCTGAAGCTCTTGTTGTCCACTGATGCTATCAAGGCACACCGGTGAACAGAACCGGATGTTATCAAGGGCCTGTGTTATCAAGGGCATCAACAATGAAAGAGTCTATACTTCTTGTCTGTTAGTTCTCATTATTATTTTGATGAACAAAAAAAACGAACCTTTAAAATCTACATTTTTTCATTCATAGCGAGGGCCTTATTTAGACAGACTTCCAAGTGATTTGTTCATGTGGTGGGAGGGCGGTATTTCTTTAACACGGCTGGCGATAAATATCTTCACTACTACTCGTCGAAGTTTTATGCAAAATATACTCGCATACGCCCCTGAATAAGTCATTCCCTAAACATGCCTGTTTTTATGAGAGAGGAAAGACGTACGGTAAAAAAGAATTAGCCACGAATCGGCGTGCAACATTCACTGCAAACATAGCCGAAATACGATAGTCGTCTGTCTCGAGGCGCTGCGTTCGATACCGACGACATCTGGCGCAAATGCCAGGAAACAAAAACTTTTGTAGAACGCAGAGCCACGGGTGGGTGGCAGCACCGTATTGTCTCAGCGAAGCGCAGGGAACACCCGTTTAGCCGTGCATAGCGTCGCATAGTCAGCGAAGCGTCAGAAACAATATGGTCCTTAGAGTTATGTATATATGGCATTCGTAGTAAAGGAGCACACTCGCTAATACTTAAATATTTGTGTTGCACCACAGATGCTGCTTTTAAATGCTAATGAATTTCATAGTTGGGCTATCTCAGGCGTCCGTCGGGACCCGTCCACCATCCTCTCCGAGCAACAGCTGCGGACGCATGCATCCTCCTAATTGAGATTGCTTTCTCCAAAATGCCGGTGCCCCACGGTGCTGGTCTAGTGGCTAAGGTAATCTACTGCTAACTCACAGGTCGCAGGATCGAGTCCCGGCTGTGGCGGCTGCATTTTCGATGAAAACGGAAATGCTGTAGGCCGTGTGCCCAGATTTGGGTGCACGTTAAAGAACCTCAGGTGGTCGTAATTTCTGGAGCCCTCCACTACGGCGCTTTCATAATCAGATGGTGATTTCGGAACGTTAAACTCCACAATAATATCAATACAAAATGTCGGTGCTTTCTCCTAAATGGTAGCTTTCTCCTAAATGCCGCTTTCTCCTAAATGCTGATGATAAGACGACAATATACATGTCGCATCCACCGAGCACGAATTAGAAGACAGGCGATCGCGATAATGCCTCCTAAACAAAAGAAGGTTCCGATTGCGTTTATCGTTGCTGTTATCAGGCGCTGAAATTTCCCAATCGGAACTCGGACGGACGAGCGGCCGGGCTCTACGCAGCCTGACTGAGGTGCTGGTAATGATACGATCTCAGTAAGTACCTGTTTTTTAATACATTATTTGTTCATTTTGCGTTCCGCACCACAATACGATTGTATATGATGCCGTAGTGGAGGGCTTCAGAAATTTGAACCATCTAGTGTTTTTTTTTTTTTGACGTTCATTGACATGGATCTGTATAGCATTTCGCGTCCCTCAAAATGCGACTGCCCTCGCCGGGATGGAAACAGCGGCTTCTGTCTCAGAAACCGAGCCCCATATGGTTTTACGAAGCTTAATAGTTGCAGAACCGTTCTTTCTGTGAGAGATGTTTTAAACTTGCGAAAAGACAGTAAAGACTTTTTTGATGGATACGACTCAAGTAGAACGTATAGAGATAACTTGAATTGTACTGTAAAAAAAAACAATCCTGCAGTGCGATAACAAAAAAAGCATCATTGCATACAGTGTGAGCAGGCGCGCGCCACGCGCAAAGAGTCATTAAAAAATGGAGGAAGGAGTCCACGGAGCCTCCCGTTGTTATAAAATGTCTCATCGACTCAACTATTGTTTCCTTGTTTATCAGTGAACATTTACTACGCCGTGTCATAAAACAGCTCAGCACTGAACCTTCAGATTTTTAAAACTGACGATATTTAAAACTAACAAAACGAACCAGTTGAACCCGAATTCTGCGAGTTTAAAAAAGTTTTACGAAAGCCACCACGGCCAGACCTTGAATTATACTTTTCTCTGGGGCATAGCTCTACGCAGCTACCATTGGCATTTTCACGCGGTACTAAAGCTAAGTAAAACAACTAGTCCTGTCATATCATATCTTGCAACAATATATCTCATACCCCAATCTCCACACATTAAATATTGGCAGAGTACTCGGTAAGTGAAATTCAACTAGCTCTGCTTTGAGAACGCTGATTCAACGCCGAAGCTATAGTGAGGCTACCGGATTTCTTCGTTTCGCAAGTTTTTCACATGTGAACTATCTCTGCTCTTTATTAAACTCTCTTTCTAAAAACTTGAGTTCGTGGTGTATCTACCGCTCTTCATGACAATGGCGTATGACGTGGCAGTACTGATGGTGCATACAATAACACGCACCGTTTCTTGAAATCATTGTGGCCTCGTTACTATATACGTATAAAGAAACCGCGTCAGCAGCCGAGTACCTTAGCCACTAGACCTCCGCGGCGGGGCATATTCGCAACTTCACAAAACACTTCGTGTTCTGGCATCACTGGTAAAAAAACAAAACAAAGATGGCTACGTTTAACAGGGTCCAGGCGGCACTTTCACTTGGAGCTGTGCTGAAGATTCTCGATTGTGGCATCGCATCACGTTGCTTCATCGTAGGTGAAAGGGTGCTGGCCGCCGGCCACCTTATTCTCATCGGCATGAAGGATTTCACTGTAGGAATAGCGGGAACAGTTGCACAAGGAGTGAGAGAGAGAGAGAGAGAGTAAGATAGAGAGAGAAAGAAAAACAAAGCAACATAAGTAGAAGCAGAGAGAAAGGACAAAATTTTATCAAGAGAGATAAAGCGATAAAGATATATATTGGCATATTCCCGTTTCGTTTTGTTATCGCCTCGTTTCACCGTCAGTAATTCTCAGCGCAAACTGCACCTGCAGTGTACGAGAAGCTTCGGGACTGCAGTAGATCATTTTGTTAAGATTACGCCCGTTTCACAAATATTACATACTATTCTCCAACCTACGTAGCCGCTAGCGATAACGCTAGAATTTTTGATGACACGTGTATAAATGCCGACGCGTTCGCCGCTTGTCAGTTGATCGACAGCCGACGCGCTTTTCGCCGCAATCAGCGTCAGTGTATTGCTGCAATCTGTCTTTCCCTTTACGTGGCCACAAGTTCGGCTGAATAAACAATCTGGTGGAACATTTAATCTGCTTCCTTCGTACGCGTCACGTCCCCATGACATCTGGTAGATGTGGTTCCCGGCCTATGTACCGAATGCCCCCCCCCCCCCCCAGCCGTGAGCCAAGCCCACAGCGTGAAGAGGACGTTGAAGGCTACATCGATCAGCAAGCTAGCCGCAGGCAGTGAGGGCTACATTGAGAGTACGGGGCTCTACCCATTAACATTTGCAACCCGAAGGCCACCACCACTACAGCGACCACTATGACAGCCCCTATGCCAACGCCCGCCACGGTCGTAATGCAGCAGGCGAGAGAGCAACCGACCTTCCAAGGATCATCATGTTAAGAAGCGGTGACCTGGCATGAGACGTATGACCAAGTGGCCGCTTTGAACCAGTGGGACTTTGAAGAAAGGCTGCGTCGTGCCTATTTTTATCTGGAAGACGTGGCGAGGACATGGTTCGAGAACCACAAGTGGTCACTTCAAACATGGGAACACTTCCGTGGCGTATTTCTCGAAACAGTCATAAGCGTCGCTCGAAAAGAAAGGGCCGCTTCTTTGCTGGAAAGACAGGCGCAGCTTTCGAACGAAAGCAACAGAATTTTTGCCGAAGAGATGACTCATCTTTTCCGATTCACTGACCTTGACATGACCAAAAAGAAGGTCCGTTTGGTCCTGCGAGAGGCAAATCAAGACCTGTTCGCTAAACTAGTGCGGAATCCACCAAAAACAGTTAAAGTGTATCTCAGAAGCTACAAAAATTGAGAAGACCCTGGAATGAGTACCCGCCAGTACGATCACCGATCGATGCAAGACAGCACAGCTGTCCACATGCCCGTGGCTCTGGCGACATACGAGAAACGATCCGACAGATCACGCGGGAGGAGCTATAGAATCTGCTGCCTTCATCGCAGGCTTAAGCACACGCGATTGCCGACATTGTCCGTGAAGAAGTTTGGCAATCGCTTAGAGTTATCCCGGCTGCGGCAGCTGCATTTCCGATGGAGGCGGAAATGCTGTATGCCCGTGTGCTCAGATTTGGGTGCACGTTAAAGAACCCCAGGTGGTCGAAATTTCCAGAGCCCTTCACTACGGCGTCTCTCATAATCATATGGTGGTTTTGGGACGTTAAACCTCACAAATCAATCAATCAATCAATCAATCAATCAATCAATCAATCAATCAATCAATCAATCAATCAATCAATCGCTTGGAGTTTCCGAAGCACCGCATGCAGCCTAAGCCGCAAGTGATGAGCTACGCTGCTGCAGCCCGACGCTTCGTCCCCCCTCCATGCCTACATGAAGACGCCACTCCACCGAATTTCCGTCGCCAGATGCCGCATCCGGACAGCTGGAGGTCATTTAGTACCTGTCAAAGTCTACACAGCGAGAGTCTCCATTAAGAACCAGATTTATGTCGCAGGCTCTGAGGACCTACAACGTTGCTACAGAGACATGATTGTTGGTAGGGAAGTATTAGGGCTCACAGTGCAGTCACCAACCTCATATCAAAGTCTATAACGCTATCGACAGAAAAAGCACTGCCTGCACACGCCACCAGGAAAGCATGCCTCAAGTGTGCTGGAAAGACAAGTCACCATTCCTCTCGCCTCGGTGTCAGCATTTCCGTTGGCACACAGATATCAACAAATATGCAAGGCGTCATTGAAGGCGACCAGTGCCTGTTGATCAACAGCGAGATTTGTTTCGCCAAAGGAATAGCCGAGCTGCGAGGGAAAGCTATAGTGACGCTTTCGAACATCAGCAATGAATTCAAGCACGTGAGCAAAGGCACCACGGTTGCCTACATCAAAGACATGGTGAAACCCAGCAACGCTTTCGCTCTCGCCGAGTATACTGAAGCTTCTGCGACGACTCAAGCTTCTCAACTAGCTTTTAATGTTAACACAAGCCTTCCGACGCACAAGCAAGAACAGCTCAGAAGTCAGCTCCGACAGTACAAGGAGTGTTTTTTTCGTCGTCGAAAATTCGACAAACCCCAGTCACAAAACATCGCATCCTAACAGAACAGAGTGCCAGGCCACCCCAAAAAGCTCGTACAGAGTGCCGACGCGAGAACGTGACGCCATAAAGAAGGAAGTCGACGAAATGCTACGCGACGATATTATCCAGTCTTCAAAGAGTCCATGGTCGTCACCCATCGTGTTAGTCAAGAAGAAGGATGCAACCCTACGCTTATGCATTGAATATCGCGGCCTGAACAATGTCACGAAAGAGGACATTTATCCCCGGAGAAACGATACCCTGGATTGACTTCACAATGCGAGGTACTTTTCTTCGATGGTCCTCAATACCGGCTATTAGCAGATTGAAGTCGATGAGAGAGACTGAGAAAAAAACTGCCTTCAATACACCAGACTGCCTGTTTCAGTTCAATGTCACGCCCTTTGGTCTTTCCTCGGCACCCGCGACTTTCCAACGCGTCATGGATTCAGTACTGGCCGGCTTGAAGTGGCAAACTTGTCATGTGTGCCTGGATGACGTCATGTTGTTTTCCTCAAACTAGACGAATACTTCATGCGCCTTGAAGCTGTACTGCAAGCAATCAAAAACTCTGGACTCACCATGGTGCCAGAAAAGTGCCGCTTTGCATGTGAAGAGCTCTTGTTCCTGGGACCACGTCATCAGCAAGTCTGGCGTTCGCTCCGACCCACAGAAAACTGGTTTTATCGCCTGCTCACCAACCCCAGAATGGTTCATTAGAGGCAGTGGTGACCCTTAGATTTAAAAGCTGTGACATTAAAAAGCACCCATTCGCGACAATTTATGTAAAAGGTATGCAGACACACGCAGCGCTGCTGTGTAGAAGGACCCCACTGGCAGAAACTTCTTGCCAATCAGCACCAGCTCCGAGGGAGGGTATGGTGGGCGGGGTGGTCACAGTGACTGTTTGCAAACAAGAAGAGGTCTATTGTACGAGGTAGAAAAGGAAAACCTAAACGCATAGATTCTCGTGTCTTAAGGTAAAATAGCATACGGATGATTGATACGTGGTGACACTTGGGCGGGGAAGGCGGGTGCGGGTTACAAGTACAAAGTTCGATCTATGTTTAGCGTTTTGTCACACACTTGGTTCAGAAACTTCAGGCGTGCGATTAGTCTGCGCTTCGACAGCTTCTGATGGTTAGTCATGTGAAGCAACACTGTCACTGATTCCGTCCTTTGGTAGCACGAATAAAGAAACCTGACTTCCATTCGCTGGATCCGTCGTAGCTCACCAAGACGCTTTTGATTGGACTGGTTCCAGATAATACTAGCGTAAATTTGGCTTGGGCGTGCTACTCGGACGGATGCATGGACGGACAGACAGACTGGCAGACAGACGGACAGGTAGACGGACGTGTAAATACTGTTCAATAAGCCATCAGCTCTGTTCCAGGCAGAACATCTCTTACCTTTGGCCTCAGGAGGCCCAGCTTACGTTCGGCTGAACGACGAATGTTTTGGATATGCTTGTTCTAGGTTATATTTTATTTATTTATTTATTTACAGTACCTTAAAGAGCGCTCGAGAGACATTGTTTGAGGGGGCCGTGCACAATATACGTGATAGATGTATATACATGGATAAATATTGATCATTAGAGAAAATACAATTCAATTCATGAACATATATGAGGACAATACATACTAGAAAAGTAAGTTAGAATATGTGAAGATGTACTACAGAGGATAATAGGTAAAAAAACACACGTGAACACAAATAGCGAGTAATTGCCTAGGGATAAGATTTGAAGTGAAGCTTATCGGCGATAGCTTTCCCAATAAAACGACAGTGCTTCATTCAACCTATGGGAGCTCTTGATTACAGCTATTGGATACCCACAACATCAATTGCTTTACCAGTTATACATTATGATCTCTTTTTTTCTTGCAGCAATGCGGCTCTGGGCTTTGATTAGTGTTGCCTTGGCAATTGTTTCACTGGTGAGCTCGCAAGGACCGCCTGTGGACCAGATCCTTTTCCTTCCGGGTCTGGCTGAACAACCATCTTTCAAGCAGTACTCGGGATTCCTGAGTGCGGGAGCAACGCGAAAGATGTTCTACTGGTACGATGTTAAATAGTAAATAACGCACACGCTCGTACGAAGAAGAAATGCAGGGACCATAAATTCGATCAATTCACGGTAAAGGCGCACCGTAGCCATTTTGTATTATTCAACAAAGGATAATTTAACTATTCCTTTATGCCAGTGAAATATCACAAAGATTTCCTTTCCTTCTCAACAACGCAAGAAAATAATTGATTGAGTGTTTAGAAAAATCTATGGCTTAAACAGTGATGAATAGAAAAAAAGTATTCAACGATAAAGAGTAATTAGATGGCGAAGGCACGCTTGAGCAACCGGACATCGTCTGGTCACACTTAGACTGACAAGGGTGGATAAAAGGACTTTTCAACCGATCTTTGTTAAACTCTATGCATGAGTGTAGTTTCTTTGTTTATGTGTCGTGAACCTCTGTTGTTCTGATTAAGGTTTGTTAAGCGAGAGAGCTGGCTTTCGAATTAAAAAAAAAGGCAGATCCCACGTACCTGGGAATCGACGTATGCGAATCATGCGGAGGGAAGGTGACCACATTGCATTTTTTTTATTGAGTGACACGCCATGAAATAACGCTAAATATATGTACACATGTTGGAGGCACAGATATATGTTGGAAAGTTGCACATGTTTATATAACCAGTTGCTTGCACTTTCGCAACAATGTCAACTAGAACATGCGTATTAGCGACACCAGAAGCTGATATGAAGTGTTGATGCTCGCGAAGATGCGGGCCCTGGACACTGCTACATAAATCAACTTCAGTGCATGGCACCTAACCACAATTGATGTTAACCCGACGTGACGGCTGTATCAAAGAAGTACATAAGTAATGTTTATAAAATTGGGCAGGCAGCACTGCAACCAGATGTTTCACGATGATTAGCATCTATTTGCAAAGTAGTTCCAAGACCTGGCATAGCTCTGGGGTATAATGCTTGACTGCCACGCAGAATGCTGGGGTTCGATTCCTGCTGTGACCCCGAAATTTATTATTTGCATTCGTCAGGGGGTCAACACTGCCTATATCAGGTTTTTCTTAACCCTGACATTGATTCTATATGTTCGCTGGGTCGACGCTACCTATGTCGGGTATTGCTTAACGCTCACTTGAAATTGCACATATGTGTTCTCGTCGTTCTTGGGAAGTGTCAATCACTTGTTGCACATACCCGCATACCAGTGGCACATACCTGCCTGTGGGTACGTGCTACTGTTCGATGGGAAGTGTCTTACGATGTACACGATGGGATTGTGAGATTATTCATGTCTTGATCAGCACGTCCCATTCGTCAAGCCATCTCACCCTCCCTTGCTAATTTTAGTTCACGCCAAGTTGAAGGGGTGACCACGACAGCACCCAAACGTAAGCGGCTAAATAGATAGATAGATGCGCTCAAAGTCATCGAAGTTCACTAATTAATACTTCGCATTTAAAAAAACATATATGGTGTTCTGTTATCAGAGAGCAGAAACCGTCCCAGTTATGTTGAACCTGTGTGTCAGGAGAGTGTTTAACAACTGAGAGTACTTGGCACTATACTATGCTGAAAAAAGCTAGGTTCTAAAATTTTCTTATTAGCTAAGATACTATCAGTAAAAAGCATTTTTGTGTATAGAAAAAGTGTTGAACAATCCTGCCTACTTGATTCTCTACTATGGGGCAGCTGAAAGCAGTCTACTGAGCCTCACACTCAGTGAGGCCGTGTAAACAATTATGTTGTTTAGAAAAAATGGTGAACTCAACTATGGGAGAGCAGTGAGCCGTCCCCAAAAGAAAAAAAAAAGGAGATGAACCCTTTGACCACCGAGATTCCGACGCCATGTAAGTATGTATTCAGAAAAAGTGGGTAACGATTTAGAGTACTAGGTACTCTACTATGGGAGAGCATAAAGCTGGTCTGTGAAGAGCAGAAACCGGTCATTCAACTAACCATTAATGAAAAATGTAAATGTAGGTAAGACGCGCTAACCACAGAGGCGGCGGTTGTCATTTACAGTACATCATTGTGACCTGCAGGGTAACATTAGTGAATGTCCTAAACGTACGCCGAGCTCATCACAATATTCAGGTGATAGGGCGCTCACTAGTAATGTGCACGCCTTGATTTCGAACACAGCAATGAACCTCTATGTTGTAGATATTAGAACTTATCAATTGCGAAACGTGGAAGCTTGGGCAAGCTGGTAGGGCATAACTGAATGCAGGAACAGCGCAACCTAGAAGTAGTTACTTCGTAACTACGGAAGCGAAAAAAAAGCGCTCTTTTCTGTCCTTGTTTTTGTTCGCTTCCGTAGTTACGAAGTAACTACTTCTGGGTTGCGCTGTTCCTGCATTCAGTTATCAATTGCGCTCTTAGGTAGCGCAAACAGGTGCAGCATGCTGAGTTGACACAAGGCTCGAGCAGCGATTCCCGCATGTAGATAACGTTTTATCACCATAGTGACACCCCAAAATTTTCTAGATGAGAAAAATATCCCTAGATTCACTTTTCAGTATCATTCAGGTTAATTCAGATTCAAAGAAGGCGAAGATGGTTTCATCTGTGGATAATTTCTTCACTTTATTTGCAGTAAAGATCAAAATATTAACAGGTACTGAGGTTTTTTTTTCTCAGTTAGGTGCATATTGCGTGAATGCATGGGTGAGGTTGTACGTCAGGGTTGATTGCGAGTGCGTGACGCCTTTCGTGTGCATGCAGCTTGTAATGTAGGTGTGAAAGATGCAGCTTTGAAAGCCCTTCTCGTATGAATAAATAATGAGTAGCGCATATTATCGATGCATATTCATGTTTATGCCAGTTAGCCCCTCGTCAGCCTATTGCTTTGCTTCAACTGCACTGTTAAGTGTGAATACACTTTATAAGCGACCCCAAACCATCCCCCGCCGTCGGCGGCGTCCGCAGTCCTCTCTCTATATTCAAAAGAAAGAGGACTTGGCGGGCCGCAGCGCGACGCTCTACCGAATAAGCCACGGACGCGACGCTGATGTCGGTGTCAGTAACGCGCCCTATACCCCCTCCCCCTTCGCTCGCTCCTCCGCTCTCCTCACTCGCTGCAACTGCGCGCGCACCCCTCTCTCTTGGGCGCCCGCTTTCTCTCTCAGTCTCCCGTCGAGAGCGGGTCGTGAGGGGGAGTAAAGTTAAAACCCGTTGGCATTCGCCAGTGAGTTAACGTAAACTCCCCCGTGTGATCAAATTGCGATTCCCAGGAACCATTACACCATAAAGGCACCATAGTGTGATCAATAAATATAACAGTGCGAATTAATAAATACCCCTCATAGCATCACCCCGTGTATTCGCACTTAACCATGTTCACCCTCGGGGAAATACTTGGGAGTTTTTTAACTGCTATTTCGCTGGAATCATATGCAACATGTACGATATAGCTTTGAAGCACAAAATAGAATTGAAGAATGTATAATGTGCTGAACAGAATGGAATAATTGACATAGACTTTTTCGGTCAAGTTATCAGAGGAAGTAAGTACTTGAACGATATCACCCTTTCTTTCGCGCACATAGAAAAATAACGTTCGAGAGAAACGAGGTTCTTCGAGTAGCAAGTAGGGAACTCGAATCCTGGTAACATATTACGTCATCATAGGTCACAATTACGACGCCGACGTCAATGAAGACTTAATGGGAGGGCACAATGATAGCACGCACACATTCGCTCTGGTATAGCGTGACTTTTTGGCCAGTCTTATTACTAAGGTGTGTTTCTTGTCATCGGAAAAGTGTCACGAAATACCGCCCCATCTCCCAAAAATCTCCAAACGTTCCATGACCTATCATATGTACAACAACTTTAAGGTTCGTAGCGAGCCAAGGAACACCCGAGAAGGACCCCTTGCTGTTGTGGCTGGACGCGGGGCCCGGATGCAGCTCCATGGTCACCATGTTCAAAGAACACGGACCGTTCCGTGTCGCCGACAACGGAAAGAGCCTCGTCGAGAACGCTTACAGCTGGAACAAGGTCAGACATGTTAGCACTGTAACCCTGCACAGAGCTATTCTACACAGATCTGGGTAGTGGTGCGGCCTCTGTTTCTGATTAACTATTGGTACTAAATGGATAGTGTAGGTAGAGGGCGGGGCCTCTTGAGAAATGAGTTTTCACTAATTCACAACTATTGCTAATTAGAAGTACCGGCAACTGAAAGGACTGTGGGAAAGAACAGAAAATTTTCTCAAAAAAGAAAATGAACTTTTTGATGAACGAATGGGTTGGGTGAGTAGAGATAAATGTCGCAAGAGTGTCCTGAGAGTACAAAATAATTAAAAAAAGTAATACAGAACAGACTTGTATCTTCATTTGCGTATTAGGAGATTTTGCCTTAAGAATTAGCAAATAGAGAAATGACAATGAGGTGAAGAAGAATACGTAGACTTACTTGAGTGTGAAAACCTCCGTCATACGAAAACCAAATTGAATGTGTGGGCGTCGGGATACTCTACAAAATTGAGAACACGTATGCCTTTCGCAACGCATGGAAACTTTGTGGACCCCGTGATACTCGTGGAAAAGAATATTTAAAAAAATACGATCTGACAGTTCACTTTGATCCAAGTTTACAGCTTTCGTCAACCAAAAAAATGCTTAGAAAACGAAACCCATGTCATCCTGCCGCAGCACTTACCTTAACTCTCGTTTCAAGAATTATGGCTACCATCACTTACGCCTAGAGCGAAAATACAACGAGTAGTCTCAAAGAACCACTAGACTAGTATTGGCTCAATCATTATCAGTTGAACACAGAGTGCGCACATAATTTTATTATGTGGTGTTTTACGTCTCAAAACTATGATACGATTATTAGAGACACCACATTGAAGGGTTCCTGAAATTTCGACCATCAGATGTTTCGAGCATCTGTGCACTGACATCCCACACTACACGGGCCTCTATAAATTCGCCTCTATTGAAATGCGACTGCCGCAGGGGGAATCGAGCCCACTACCATCGCGTCAGAAGCCAAGCACTCTATAGACACGGATTCACCACAATTAGTACTATAGAAAATTTCAAAGAAGGTCATTATGCTATACAGACGAAGGTTGACAAAATTTTACCAAAACAGGGAGGCCAATAACTAGATGCCACAGAAGAAGCACTTTTCAGTGGTTTGAGTTTTTTAATGTGCTTGTCTTAGTCGAGCTGTTTGAACCTACGTTCAGGATACCAATCAGCTTGTTTTTGTCAACTAGCTACTGTGTAGTTATTCAAGCAAAAAAAACTTTTATGACGCTCTTTTTTCACATTGGCATACCTTACAAACATTTGTACACAACACGGAATGACTGATAACTTATTAATAAAGAATACATTACAACAAGATTGTTTACATAATACGTAGAGGTGTCTAAGTGAAGCGTATCAATGAAAAACATAAACAAAACAAAATGAAACATGTTTACAGCTTGCCAATGTGCTCTACTTGGAGGCACCCGCATCTGTCGGCTTTTCCTACGACCTTGCGGGTAACTACACCAGCAACGACGACTCGACGGTAGACGACATACAAAGTGCTCTGACGGACTTCTTCAACAAGTTCAGTAGCTTAAAGGAGAATGATTTCTACCTCTCCGGCAAGGGAAGCGCCGCAACCTATGTCACCATCTTGGCATCTCGACTCCTGGAAGATCCTAAAGGAATCAAGCTGAAGGTAATTACGATACTTTTTGTTAATGGATTCTCATTCTAATATTAGACGTAACTTTTGGAGTTTAGTTTTATGCTCTGACAGAAAAAAATTTGAAACAGTGCATGTCGAGATGTATATTTACATCGATGCTAAGCGCATTGAAACAATGGAGCCACCCACTCTACAACAATAATGATAGAACTTCATGACGTCATTTTAACGATATTATTAGTTTGCTGATTGTGATTTTATTGGATCAGTGCCATCCCGAAGTAGGTATAAGCAATTTTACATAAGACAAATGAGTTCCTCCTTCTTGGGCTGTGAAGACAAAGTTTTCTCATACTTGTTATCATCTTCAAGAGAGTTGATAAAGCCATGAAACGTGAAATCAACGAAACCAATCATTTTTACGTGTATATGCCCACAGTATTCTTGGGCGGTTAGTTGCTGAAGAAAAAAAAATAGCAAGTTTAACAGCCTGATATTGTGACGCTGAAAGACATGCGTACAAGTCATAAAAGCCTGTACGGGATGGGGAATCGAGACGCAGGACGCCTATTCAAGCATTCTAATATCGTGGAGCACTCTTTAGTTATGAAACTCAGCAATTTTCCTGCCTTACAATTTCACGCTTCGTAGGAGTTGGTTGTATTACCTTTAATGAATTTTGTACTGCCATCGTAACCTGACTCCTTGAGGTTTCTTACCTTAGTTAGTAGGCTTTGTAAATGTTCACCTGTTTTATCGTTTCTTTGTGATGATACGAAATGTTCACGTTCGACATTTTGCGAGGTGCCTATACTTCACAGGGCGACCTAAAATGTGTGAAAGTTCCTGTGCATACACCACTACCTACGTTCTTATGCCATTAACCAGCCGGTAGTCAGATAAACTAACACATACACTCGGTTTCCGTTTACCAGGGATATGCTATAGGAAACGGTGCATTAGACTTTCCCTCTAACGGGAACTCTCTGCTCCTCTTCGGACAGTATCACGGGATACTCGACCCAGTGTGAGTAGCCAGCTTCGGGAAACTGGCATGTTCCTTTCTTGTAAACATTTCCAGTGTGAAAGTGGTACTGCGTGTGCATAGTCAATATGTGAATTTTTCACAATATCTTAATTCTTTTACGGGTATAAACAGTTGGTAACTGATATATGTAAGCTGTTCCATTTTCTTGCCCTGTCTTGCAGGTATGCTTGTAAAGCATTTTTCTTCCTTATTCTGCCTATAATTGTAACACATTTTTTTCTTATGCTTGCAACACTTTTTTCCTCCTTATTCTACCGCGAAGGTCATTTTTACATTTAAGGCACATAAATTACTCCCTTTAGAACACTTTGAACTTTATAAATACGCTCATTCAAAGTCATGCGTTTCACGCATGCGTGCACCTCACGAACGAGCTATCCTAGGACCTGTAGCGTTTTAAATAAATACAATCATCATTAGATTTTTGTCGCAAAAACACAATATGATTATGAGACATGCTGTAGCGAAGGAATCTGAAAATTTCAGATCAGCTGGTGTTATCGAAACGAGCAGCAGAATGTAAATGGACGTGCCACTAGTGTTTCGCCGTCATTGAAATGAGACCGCTGTGGCTGTCGGACGTGAGAGGTATTGACAATGGCGTGGTTCTACCAGCGAAGATGAACTTGAGATTGGCTTACATGCAATTTCAAGAAGCCTTCACATTCACAAAACAGCACATATTACACGTTTCGCGTGTTTCTCACGGTACCAAAATGTGACCAGGTGCCCATGTCTCTCTTTGATGTTCTCCAACAAACCGCAATTTTCTCAAGCACAAATCTCTTCAATATACTTATTTTGCTTCTTTATGTCCGCGATATTACCAGTAACAGCCGGAGTGCACCTAAATGTACAGTATCACCCCGGGGACATTGAGCTACGCAAGTTGTGGATAGAACGACAGCCTGTAGTTAAATCACCATCGCATGTCCATTGTTGCTGGTTCCCCTTGTAGCAACAGTAAAACGCTTGCTTACGCACTAAGTCCAGGCCAGCTGCGCAAGTATAGGAAAGCTGCTCTGGGTAGTGGTCCAGTGCAACTCGTAGAAAATTGTTTGGCAGCACAGGAGGACAGGTGGGACTAATCCCTTCCCACTGATGGAAAATCTGTACACTCAAGCAAAGACGCCTTGAAGAGTTGTTGCAGTACCTCACGATGGTGCGTACAGTGTTGAATCAGTTTAGGAAAAGAATAGTCGAGAAAGAAAACCGCGTTTCTTCAACAGCAGGGCCACACCGTGAGCAGGGCTTACGGTCGATGTTCACCATGTGTCGTAGACAGGAAATGCTGTGTGTGAGTGCATTTGTACGTGCGAGTGTGTGTGAGTATGTTACGGCCCAGCAGGTGGAGTAGAATGTACTGCGAATAGCCAGGCTAACATATCCAGCGTTTCATTTGGTCATTTCCTTCTCCCTCTCTCCCTGTCATGATAAGTTCTCGAAGCGTAAATCACTACCTTACTTGCGTATATTTGCTTCCTGAGGGATAATATTCCGAGTTATGGAACTCGTAAAGAACGCAGTTTTTGCACACCTCTCATTGTACAACAGGACGTGGAACCAGCTGCTGTCATCGTGTTGCAATGGAAGTGCATCCGAGGAGACGTGCAGCTTCGTTGAGCCACCTTTCATATCAGTGGAATGTGAGACTGCAGTACGTACATATAAATGCTTTAACCAGCATAGATACATCCTTCCACCATTCTGCTGAGACCGGGAAACGCCAAACATCTGTGCGCATGAGATTTATCTAGCGTGCGTAGTGTACCAAATATAGCACACTTTAGAACGACTTGTTGAAGAGAAAGAAAGAAGTGGAAGTATAGAGGATCGTTTTTATTATTAGGAGATGATACGAATGAGAACAGACATTGATCACAAGAAAAATACAGGGGATGTTATTTGCAGTTCTAATGTAAATGCAAACAAATAAAAGGGGACGACAAGTTACGTTGCCGTTGGCAGGGGCCAAACCAGCGGCTATTAAATAATGCGTCCGATGTTTTACTAACTGAAGTATAGAGGTAGCGATCCATAAGTTCACTCTATGGGGTACATACGTGCAATTAAGCCTGAGAGTGTTAGCCTTGCTAGTAGCCACGATGGCGAGTGTGAAACACTATCTTTTTCTGACCCCTGGTGCCGCATAGACAGTGCAATTATTAGCAGCGTGCGTTTGATAAGTAATTGACAACATACCACTAGAAGGCATCAAGGCCGAAAAAATGAGACTTGCTCCACGAATTAAGGATGAAAGGAAGGAGAATTAAGGGCTCGTTGTTTTATTTTTGTTGTTTTTGAGAACTGCACAATGAGAACTAACACAAATTCAGTTCAAGGAATGTGGAATGTTAGTAGTAATTGGGATGTAAATGTAAAAAAAGTGTTGTCGTCAAACTAAATTTTCTCTCATTCACATTAAGATACTACTAACAACACCCACTGTAATTCCATTTCCATAATTTTCTCTTAGCTCTCATTAATATTTTTATTGAAAGAAAGTGGTTTCACACCAGCTTTCAAAGCTATAGGGCCATTTTGTTACCAAGGTTTAGGTAATAATGACAATATTGAAATGATTATTATTTTTAATATTTGATGGCGTCTTACGTCTCCAAACTGCGACATGATTACGAGTGACGTCGTGGTGGATGGCTCCGAAAATTTTGACTAACTGAGGATCATGAACGTACACCTAAATCTAAGTAGACCGGCCCTAGCATTCCACCTCCATCAAAATGAGGCCACCACGGCCTGTATTCAAACCCATGACCTTCTGGTCATTAGCACTAGACCATCGTGGCGGGCCTTACATTTGACTTGTCACAATGAATCATTCAAAGCATTGCTTTGGCAAAAATGATCTTTCGTAAGCATATATCGTCTTTATTTCATTAGTGTACCTATAAACACAAGTGCATCGGTGTAGTTTTCTACTTGAACTATGCTTTGCTACCCAAGCATCTTCTGCTTTCTGCAGGTGGAAATTGCGGCACACTTGATCATCGAGAGAGGCCTCAACAACAACGACCTTTATGATAAGTGTGTCGGCTTTCATCCTAACCAGGAGAGTGGGTCAAAGATGGAGCGTGCAATGCAATACGCCACATTTATTACGCCACACCTCCGGGCACAGCAGTTAGTGCTGCGAAGCCTGAACGTCAAAGCATGGGTGAGTGAAGTTTTATTCTGTGGGTGCGGAAATTTGAGAGAACTTAAGGTCACCATGTGGAAGAAAATTAATGAAATTCATCAAATTCCAAAACATGTCCAGGGAAAGCCTGTGGCCATTCGGTTGAATACATTGTGCTTTTTTTACTCGTTTTTAAACACTCTTTCAGCAATCACGTGAGGGTGCGAATGGGAGGGGCCACATCTGGCACCGTTCTAGCACACGGAACGACTGACGGACGCGAGCATGAGCCATTAAATGCTTTCGCCTTAATATTAGTAAGCAAATCAGTGCTGTTTTACGTGTGCATTGTAATATTCAAGCGTAGCAACCCATTGGAAACTCAAACTATTTTTAGCGAGAAGCTAGGCTAATTGAAGAGCGAATGATTCAGCGTTTTACTCGTCTTTGTTCTGACAGGCGGTGGCTGGTGGCCACTTCAGCCACTTCAGCTGCGTCCAGAAAGTTGACCTCAAAGCTATGTCTGTTTAGTACGTTCCCCCGCGCTGAAGGCGAAGAACAGGACATAAGATTTGGTGGTAGGCCTAACTTCAATGCGAAGAAGATACCGCATATAATCAAGTAGGGTCATGACCTCTTCATAGCCAATGGCCATAACTTTTCAGCGCCATATTGAAAGAAACAAGAGGAATTTTAAACTATACGATGTTAGAACAAAGCTTCTTCCAAAATACGGGGCTGTATTTAAAGCAAATGTTGCTGCTACGTCTAGCAGCACCAGCA
This sequence comes from Rhipicephalus microplus, assembly GCF_043290135.1. Classification (NCBI taxonomy): domain Eukaryota; kingdom Metazoa; phylum Arthropoda; class Arachnida; order Ixodida; family Ixodidae; genus Rhipicephalus; species Rhipicephalus microplus. Next base: position 48,951,502 of record NC_134709.1, read on the forward strand.
AGCGTGCGACTGGCAACATGGATCACAACACAAAGCATCTGCATTGATGGGCGATACAAAAAGAGCAGATTTCATTAACGCTTATATGTATTTGCAGCGGTAAGAGTATCGAAAGTTCCTTTTTGGTACAGACAGATTGCATGTTTACCATGTATAGGCTAGGAACTTTTATGAAAGCCACCTGTCACTCGTGATTAGCGGGTACATTAATGGAACAAGCGCTAATTCAGCTATCGCATGGGGATTTGTAATAATTAATCATTACTTTAAATAGGGCACTCACGTGTCCGAGTAGCAACCATCGATTCCTGCGGCTAAATACCAATCCAAAATGTTTGCGTTTTCGTCAGACTTCATGTCAGGAAATTAAATGTAGTAGTTAGTACAGAAGAGCTTCTAGGAGCTGCTACGATGGCACGACTAGGTAAAAAAAAAGCGCAGGTAGTAAAACAGCTACGAAAAAAAAATGATATGTCTATTTACCGGTACAAAAGAAACTGCAAATTATTGTAACAGAAGAATGCTTATTGTGACTCAATTAGCTGGTACGGAATGATCTTACAATGGCTAGGTCACATCAACAGGTGCATCTCTGAATCGAATTGCACTCTACGCCAAAGTAAAGCTGTCTCGTTTAATATAAGTGAAACGGCCCGATGTGCGAGGTGATCAGTTTAAATTGACACCATATGGGACCGCAGAGTATAGTTACCCAGTGTGTTTATAGTAGAGATCATGAATCCCGATAACAGGGGGGTGGGGCGTAATTACTTCCGCACCAACGCCATCCCTCACTTGAAAGCCAAACGATTCTAGAGACCACTTCTCTCCAGTGTCTGCAGTTTTCGTCAACCATGCCGAATTTCCCACAGCTTCTGATGGTGTCTATGCATAACGTGTCTATAAGTCACTCATATCTCGTTCTTTCTGGGTAGTGGAATCGGTTTTCACTTACGCTGCCCTAAAGCTGGGACGAATTGAGTCGACAGAGTACTCCCGTGAGGATTGTTTTCCGCTGTCCTTCTAGCGCCCGAATAATCTTCAATCGAATCCACCATGCGTGACCTACGATGACGTGGCCACATATCTGAACCAGCCCCAGGTGCGGAAGGCTTTGCATAGTGCGGACTCTCCGATGCTCTGGACACCGTGCAGGTAAGGACCATGCTACTAATACGTTCCTGTGTAGTGCTTGCGTATCCAGGTGGTAGGGGGAGGGTTGGAGTTGGAGCCTTGAGTTAAGAAAAAGTAGTTAACGATTTTGAGTACTTGGTACTTTACTATGGGAGAGCAGAAAGTCGTTCCGCTTGCCTCACACTTGGTGAGGCCGCGTTGACAAAAATTTTGCCAAATATTTCTTTATTGTCTATGTATTTACACACGCACGCTTGCAAGCACACGCTTTATTCTCAAATGCTCAATTGCACGGATTACACAGGTCTAGGAAAGAAGGAAAGCTGAAGTACCAGACTTCCTTTCCTTCTGTTCTTTCTTGCCTGATCCTGTGTGAAATCTTCGTTATCCAGTATTAACCTGGACTGTTATTCATTGTAAATCTGTGTTATCCAGTGTTAACCAAGACTGTTATTCGACTATTCCAGCAATAAAATTTGTTGAGTATGCATTAAAATATGCATATAGTAAGTAGGCTAATCTCCGTCTCCACTCTGTCTCTGCCCCCCCCCCCCCCCTAAAATTTATATTGAGGTACACAGCAGGGGCTGCGTCCCTGCTGTGTGCCTTCATTTATCCGTCAACACTGAGCCCAACTTCACCATTGACTGTAAGGGTAAAGCTGTTCACATGCGAGTAGATCAGGCTCTTTATTCCGAACTTTTCTACATTTATGATTGTGGCGTAAAAGAACGCGCACTTACTGCCCAGCTAAGCTGAAAGAGACGGGTTCGACTACCGGCCAAGTCGGTTGCATTTTGATGACGGTGAAATGCAAGAACACAAGCGTACTAATACTTAAGTTACTTTATAAGGAGCCAATGCGGTCCAAATAAAGATAAGACTCCATCTGCCATGAGTTACATAAGTATATCGAGGTTTTGTTTTACTTAAAATAAACCCGCAGATTAATACTACTCTTTGTAAACACGCAGTGTGCTATACGTAAAGGCAAACAGACTGACGAAGTTCTCGCGTGGACATTCATTAAGGAGGGAGTTGGTTACATCTCGGTGTCTTGTTGTGGAAAAGTGTGGATGTAGGCTGTTCACACTTGTCGACGCACGCATTTCACAATTTTAACGCGATAGCCTTAGAGAGCTCGTGTCGCGGAAATTCCGTGGTCGGCGTCGACACCGCTGGTTGCGAGCGAAAAATCGTCCATGAGCGAAAAATAGAGAAATAAGCAAATAAAATAAAGAATAAACTTTTCGGTCCGATTGATGATCAAATCCTGGTCGTTCGCATGGCAAGCAGGTGTCCTGCCACAAAGCCATGATGTTACTTGCAGCTGCTCCTGAAAAAAAAAAAAACTCTACACAAATGCTATGTAGGGAAGGAGTGTCCTTGGCGCATTTTTCTCGACAGTTGGCACGACAAAATAAAGCCCATTCGGCGATTTGTAGGCGCATTCGGGAAGCTATGAAACTACGTCAAAAAAGGCCGGGGTAGTTGGAACCATAGCCGCTAAAACACACAGGAACTTCCAAACAGCACTAAACATGGACAACTACGTCCGTATAGCGGAAAACATATCACGCCTATCAAGAGGCGTTGATCATGATTGATTTGTGGGGTTTAAAGTCCCAAAACCACCATTTGATTATGAGAGACGCCGTAGTGGAGGGCTCCGGAAATTTTGACCACCTGGGGTTCTTTAACGTGCACCCAAATCTGAGTACACGGGCCTACAACATTTCCGCCTCCATAGGAAATGCAGCCGCCGCTGCCGGGAATCGAACCCGCGGCCTGCGGGTCAGCAGCCGACAAGAGGCGTTGATCAAGCCAACTGCAAACGCTAGATAACGTGCTGCCATCTGTGAGGCATTGTGACACTCTTTATGACTTCCCCGAGAGGGTGAGCGAGCGGCGTGTACCTTGGAGGCCATGTGACTTTCTCTTGAGATCAAAAACCTCTATGTGCATACCATTCGCGAGCGTGCGCTGGTGCAATCTACTGTGTGTGTGTGTGTGTGTGTGTGTGTGTGTGTGTGTGTGTGTGTGTGTGTGTGTGTGTGTGTGTGTGTGTGTGTGTGTGTGTGTGTGTGTGTGTGTGTGTGTGTGTGTGTGTGTGTGTGTGTGTGTGTGTGTGTGTGTGTGTGTGTGTGTGTGTGTGTGTGTGTGTGTGTGTGTGTGTGTGTGTGTGTGTGTGTGTGTGTGTGTGTGTGTGTGTGTGTGTGTGTGTGTGTGTGTGTGTGTGTGTGTGTGTGTGTGTGTGTGTGTGTGTGTGTGTGTGTGTGTGTGTGTGTGTGTGTGTGTGTGTGTGTGTGTGTGTGTGTGTGTGTGTGTGTGTGTGTGTGTGTGTGTGTGTGTGTGTGTGTGTGTGTGTGTGTGTGTGTGTGTGTGTGTGTGTGTGTGTGTGTGTGTGTGTGTGTGTGTGTGTGTGTGTGTGTGTGTGTGTGTGTGTGTGTGTGTGTGTGTGTGTGTGTGTGTGTGTGTGTGTGTGTGTGTGTGTGTGTGTGTGTGTGTGTGTGTGTGTGTGTGTGTGTGTGTGTGTGTGTGTGTGTGTGTGTGTGTGTGTGTGTGTGTGTGTGTGTGTGTGTGTGTGTGTGTGTGTGTGTGTGTGTGTGTGTGTGTGTGTGTGTGTGTGTGTGTGTGTGTGTGTGTGTGTGTGTGTGTGTGTGTGTGTGTGTGTGTGTGTGTGTGTGTGTGTGTGTGTGTGTGTGTGTGTGTGTGTGTGTGTGTGTGTGTGTGTGTGTGTGTGTGTGTGTGTGTGTGTGTGTGTGTGTGTGTGTGTGTGTGTGTGTGTGTGTGTGTGTGTGTGTGTGTGTGTTTGACAAATTATATAATTAAGTATGCACGTAGTGGTTGAAGGGCGCACTAGGAGCTAGATTTCACTATCGCGGTCAACTCTTAAAGGAGAAGTTCTAGGGTTCTGCATTTATTGGACGAGAGATGAAAGGAACAAACAGAACAAGCTCCTTTCATCAGGCGTCCTAACATTGCCTTACACACACATTTAGGACTACGAGTTCCTACCAACTTCCTCAAGTATCTAATCCAAAGGTGTAGAACAGTTGGCTACCGACCAGTAGGAAAAGTAACCGCGAAATTACGCACATAATTTCTCAAATGAATGTTCTGAGCTCTGGTGCCATGGATGAACCCTTGTCGGTAAGTCTGTAGTCTGTTTCATATACAGACCGAATAACACTAGTCTGAAGCGCCCAGCCGGCTGCTTCATACGGCATTTTCTGTGGGAAAACGCGTAGACTGATGTCGTAATAACGCATCGCATTGCCATACTGCATGCATGGTCCTTGTACCATAATTCATGCATGAATGGAAGCTAACGTAAGACAACAGTGGCGGACAACCGCATGCAAAGTCATACATTAAACCAGTTTGAACCCTTAAGGGTGCTTTGCGTGTCTATAACACCGCGCGATAAAAATGTTTGGGCAAATAAAAACACTCATATAGGTGTTTTGGTTTGAGAAAACACACTTTTAAGGGTGTTAGTTATAGACATGGCAAAGCGTGTCTATAACACCCTGCAATAAAAATGTTTACACATACAAAATACCCACATAGGTGTTTTGAGTTATGAAAACACCCTTATTTTAGGCTGTTAGCTATAGATACAGCAAAGCACCCCGAAGAGTGAAAACTGGTTTACTGTGAGGGCACTCCGCTGCTCTAAACAACTGTTATTCCATCTGCACACCGCCATGACACTGCTTTCTTTCTCTAAGCTAATTATACACCCCATCAAATCAAGACGTTACACTGACATGAGTATTTCTTTGAGACTAGTATGTCTGTGACAATAACATAATTTACTCCGAAGGGGTCATGCTGATGTTGTTGTTGTTGTTGATGATAATTTATTTGCTTACATTCAAATTACGAGCATCACGTGTTGCCTTTTCTTGTTCGTTCATAAGAAGTCGAAATTAGCAAATCCACGCATTCTTTTCTCACCTTTAAGTCTTTCTTTTTCCTTTTCTGAAGTGACCGTCTACTTTACGCCACGCAGTACATCACGCTTGGTGATGTCGTGAAGAAACTCATAGATTCCGGAAAACTCAAGTCGTTGTTTTACAACGGAGACACAGACCTGACATTTAACGTTGTCGGCAACCAAATGTTTGTCGACAGTCTTGGCTACGAGGTGAGCGCTACTTGATTGTCTTGTTATCTTTTGTACCATTTTCTCTGACCCAGAAGTGACAAACCGCAGCAGCCCAGGGCCTTAATCTATTACGAACTGCAGAGAAAACAGCGCAAGAAATGTGGTGATGTTGATTTGAATACCTTTTGTCGGAATCCGTATTTATATGGCCGAGATACCATGACTTAATGGAAAGAATGCGCGTTTCAACCTACTTGGATGTCGGTGAACTTTTTGTCTGTTTTGAAAATAAGGTATAGTGTAAGTTAGCGCATCGTTATTGAAAAACAGCGATTATAACAAAGTCGGGGATACAGCAAACAAAGTACGAACAACGGTTCATGACGCTTTATTTCAGTAAGATTTTTTTTTTTGATAACGAGACATAGAATGGTGGAGCCTTCGTGATATCAATTGCAACGAACAAATTTTCGGTCGGTTTGCGGAACGCGAAAGGTAGCATAGAAAGACAGATATAACAGGCAACAATGCCAAAGAAATTTTTTTTTTAATTTACAATAAACTATTACTAATACCTACTACTATGCTTTGTGACCAGATTATTCCTGTTGATGATGTCAATTACATACTCGTTACAAAATGTAAAGCACTTATAATGCGCAAAATAAGAGTACGCTTTTGCAGAAAAAAAAAAACGCAATTATTGTACTTCAAAAAATACACTGCGGTTGCTAGAAAGCTTGAGGATGAAGTGCGTATTTTTCCCCTCTGTGTGTTTTCTTCTTGCAAGTAGAGCAAAATATATAGTGGCCTAACAGTGTGTAATTACTTGAAGTTCCTGTTACTGGTTCCTTGAAACCCACGCACTCAGGTCCTTTCTGAGTACAAGCCTTGGAAGCTACGTGACCAGGTAGCAGGGTACTATCAAGCCTACAAAGGAAACGTCACATTCGTGACGATCAAGGTGAGCTTTATGCAGTTGCTCTGTTAGCGGTGCTGCTCATAGACGGGGTCTTCAGGGATCACCATGCGATTCCTAATAACTGTGTGCTTAAAAGCGCTCCTCCCACTAGAACGACCATATGTTATAATTATCTTGCCGGTAAAGAAACCGGGTGTTTCGTGTTTTGAAAGGCAGAACAAACGGAATAACTATTTTTTACATGCAAGCGAAGTGCTCTTTCACAACAGCAAGAACAAGATGCCGCGAGAAGGTGGCTTCTACTAGGCCTTACGTAGTTCCTAATTGGTAAAAATGAAGCAAACTGTCTTGGGAGGGAGCCAGAGTAATATACAACGATGAAGAAAATATGTTTTTTAAACAATATTTTGCTTCAAACGAAATTGGAAACGTTGTCAAAAAAAAAAAGACTTCGAAATTGGTTACCTCAGCAACAGAGATTACAGCTAGAAACTTAAGAGTTAATCTTTGGGATTGCTTTGCTGACCTAATAATAAAACTATGGTGGTGAAATTAATGACACTAAATATTTAAGAGCACAGATGATCAGTATAAACCTGGAACTGACGGTGAGAAAATTCCGTTTTTTTTTGTGCTGCCAGTCCTCTGTTAACTTCTCTATGTCTACCACTTCACTTCATTTCTTCCTCTAGCTATTTCCGCCTTTCCCCCAAGTGCCAAGGTTGTGGTGTGCTCGCCTGAAAGACAGTTACTGCATCACTTAGGCCCATTTTTCAGACTCAGTTGTTTCAAGGATGTCCTACCTTATTGAGTTCGTTATTTCAATTATGTGTACTTTGTACGCACTTTAGCTGCAGCAATGTTTCTTTGTTTTTTGTCTTCGTACGTGAGCTTGTTCTCTCGACCTCACATTCGAGAGTCAGACAGACACGAACTTTCTTGGGTCACGAGAAATGCTACTCTTTTAGAGCAACGTCTCGGTCCACTATCATGTTGGGACTGGGAGACTTTGCAGCACCGCCACATAATGAGCTCTCTGGACAGCCGTTAGCTGCTGTAGTAACCATGAGCTTCATAAGACAGTGTCGCAATTCTCTTCTGTGAGACGACTTCGGTCCCGTAACGAGGGGCACCGCCAGAGAATATGTTCAAAGTTAGTAACCTCACCACAAGCAGGGCAGGTATACCCAAAAGCCTCGGAGGAGACCATGCTGAGGAAAATAATGGCTTGGAAAGGACATGACCCGGACCATTCCAAACATTATGGCCTTAGGTCTAGACAACTTGCTGTTCGAATGAGAAAATGACCGCCTACTTAACTGGTAGTGTTTGGCCACTTCACTGAATGTAAGTGAAGCGCTCCTAAACAGCCCACTGCCATCAAGGAGACCTACGTCGTCTCTCCCCCTCCCCCCCCCCCCTCACCGCGGAGGATTAGTGCGCGCACCCGGGAGTGAGCAGTTTCATTCAGGTTTACGCGGGAGTCCTGTAAGGATTCGATATGGGTAGCAAACCAGGTAATGGTATGTAGAGAAAGTGTCCCGTTTTCAACTAGTTTAACTACACGAGCACATACCAAACCAGAGGCAAGAACCCTGACCGCCAAGCTTGAGTTGGTGAAGATTTGCGACCTACTGTCGTCCAATATGGCAAGGGCTACAGACATCTGTTGGGCTCTTGAGGGAGCAGAGTACCTAAGAGATGCAGCATAGATAATATGATCCGAGTGATTGACGGCAATAGCTGAAAAATCTCGCTGAGTGCTGTGGATTGACGTTTCGTGGAACTGGAGAGACCTGGATGGCAGTACACTGTTCATCCGGCAGTTGAAGGCGGCAATCGTCTACGAGCACCCAGCTGAGACCTAAGATAGACAGAGCCCCGCCGTGGTGGTCTAGCGGCTAAGGTACTCGGCTGCTGACCCACAGGTCGCGGGTTTGATTCCCGGCTGTAGCGGCTGCGTTTCCGATGGAGGCGGAAATGTTGTAGGCCCGTGTGCTCAGATTTGGGTGCACGTTAAAGAACCCCAGGTGGTCGAAATTTCCGGAGCCCTCCACTACGGCGTCCCTCATAATCATATGGTGGTATTGGGACGTTAAACCCCACAAATCAATCAATCAATAAGATGGACAGAATCTGCCTACCAGCCGGCGTAGATGACAGGCGCACCAGCTCTGCCGTCTCTTGGGCTTCAATGATCTCCTCTTGGGTGTTATGGACTCCTAGCTGTTCGTTCAGTGCTTCTCCGCGTAGGGATGCCCAACATTCTCTTTATGCTTTTTCTGATCAGAGTTTTCAGCTCCTACTATTTGAATCCGTACCAAGAGCACATGGCAGCAACGTATGTTGTAACACTCATGAAAGTGGTATGACTCGTGAGAATAGTACGCAATGCATGCTTGTCGGAACGACCGCACCGGCAAATGGTCTCATTTTATAAATTTATTTTACAGGGAGCCGGACACTTGGCTGCACAGAATAAGGCGGAGGAGGCACTTGATGTCATTTCCCGACTATTCAAGAGCGAGGCACTATGAAATGGGATGCACATGCGAATGTTATAAACCTCGGAAAACCAGAGCGGATTATACGGTCCCTGTCACACAGATCGGTATCCGAAAACATTTCTGAGTTAAAGCTCTTCGGAAAGTAAATTACAGCGAAACTTGGTGGTTTGTGTAATACTAGCCAAGACAATTAGGCAATCGGAATTAAAAAAAATCACAGCTTATTCACAGACTCATCGATGTTGAGTGGGGCGGAGCGTCCATTCGTCTGTCCGTCCGTCTATGCGTCCGTCCGTTTCTATCACACTAGGGAGCGCATCGGACGATAAATGATTCGCCCCATTCATCATCATTCCGTCCGTGCTTATGCTGTGAATGTTTCATTAAACAAAAACCACTAATGCCATTGAGTAATAATATATCCAAGACGATGATGTATAGTGAACGCCTGCCCCTTTGCAAAGGGAGAAAATTATATATGCACAAAACCCGATCTAGTGAGCAAGTGTTGAAACTAACTTGAAGTTGTTAGTGGCTACTCCAACATACATCCGCGACGGAACGACTCACACCCAAAAGAGCTCCGATTCTAAAACAACAATGAATAAGAAATTCATTTTACGCGTCGTCTGGGTACATTGCTTGGTGCCTTTTATACCCCGACACCTTTTCGGAAACATGGCTCTCTCATTAAGTGTAGGTGTGATGAAAATAAGCCCACCATAGTATATTTATTTGTGTATGCCATGCGTTTATTTATAAAGACTTATCACCAGTTGGACTTGAATGTATCGTGGTTAACACTTTGACAATAAACCTTTCTCGGCCTTTGTACTTTACTGAAAAATCGTGGGTAAGTGATTCTTGCGCATGACAGTCTTATGGTGACCATAATGTGAGCTATAAAGGAAGAAAAGAAGCAAGCGTAAAGACAGAGAGGTTTTCACTTATTAGACCGACTGGCTACGCGGCGCTGGAGAAATGGGGAAATTGGTTATGGAAGATAATAAGAGAAGAAACGCTTCTGAGTAAAAGGAGAGACACAAGAATTGAGGATCCCCCCTTCAATCGGGTAAATGGGGCAACGAAACCGGACGTCTGACACGGTCTTATTTATTTATATATATATATATATATATATATATATATATATATATATATATATATATATATATATAATTAATTAATTATTTAATTATTGAATTTATTTATTCATTTCCTCTTTTTTGTTTCTTTCTATGAATTGGCTGTTTTGAGAACGCTGTTTTCGAACCAATTGTGCATGGCGTGGTTCCTATACTATGCTGAGTTTGTCAGCCTCTATAGCGAGTTGACGACCCACGAAAGAACGATACACGTGGTGGCGAAAACACGGTTTAACAACTGATTCTTCTCGGGGTCAGAATTTTCATGAATTGCGCTATTGCTTAAGATCGCTTTGCACCTCGTTCAAGAGATTCGCTACTACAACACGCTAGTATGCTTGAATTCACTTCCAATTGGGAAAGCCTGCGCGCGTGACCTATAGGGGTCAAGCAAACTCAAGGCACTTACTTCCAGATCGGTGAGACACGGCTTCGAAACCTAGTTCTAGCAAGAAAGTACATTTTGTCTTATTTTATTGCGCACCAGATGTGGGTGAGGATGGTCATCACAGTTACAAGGGTAAGTCAGCACAAACTTCTCTTGAAACGCAAAAAAAAAAATTGGCCCCGTATCTTCATGTTACACTGCAAATGTCGTTCAAAGACGATAGTCTTGCGTCTGGAGAGAGTAAACAAAACGTTTATTTGATGTTCTCTTGAAGAAAATCGGTTAATGGTATTTCGGAGAGGCTGCGTAAGAATGACTTGAGCGTGCAGCGGAGGCGAACGAACGCATCAAGTCATGTTACATGTGAGACATGAGCGCTATCTGGCTGTTATCTTGGAAAACGAAGTGCACGGCGTGCGCGTCCATCTCGGAGGTGATAAGGTGTAGAGTGCAAGCCGACCGGTAGGTGCCACCACCGTGTCGTCTTAGCAAAGCGTTGGAAACACTTGCCTGTTAGTGCAAGCGTTGCATGGTCAGCGCAGCGTGATGAACGCTACGCTCTTTATAATTACTTATGTATGCCTTTTCTAGTAAAAGATATCCATACAAATAATGTGTTGTTATTGTGCCTCAGATATGCAAAATAATTGCTTTTCAATTGACAATCACACAAGTATGAACGCTGAATCTTGAGGAATATTGGTGGGCACTGTGGATGGGGTCGGCCGTTTGGGGCATCGTCTAGTGCCTTTTAAGGCAACGTTTAGGCCGGACAAGTAGACAAATGCACAGACAGACAGACAGACAGACAGACAGACAGACAGACAGACAGACAGACAGACAGACAGACAGACAGACAGACAGACAGACAGACAGACAGACAGACAGACAGACAGACAGACAGACAGGCCAAAATTTTTGCATTGAATGTCCCCAAGAAAGACTACCGTCTTGAAAAAAGCACGTGCGATGCTTTGTGAAGTGTGCCTCTAAAATCCCATTTTCAAAGTGCAACAACGCTTTGAACACCTACCGCGAGGCGCTCGTGAGGTCTAAAGGTGTCTCGTTAAATGCAGCAGCTGTTTTTAGGGGTGAAGCATTTTCCAGTATAGGCTTGTCTGTTGTGTGGTGTCCACGCTCAAGGCAAAGCACCGATACCCCAAGAAAGGTTTAATAATCGACCAATACCAATCATAACTGGGAACGAACAATATGAAGAATCTAGAAGCACAAACCCCTTACACTTGTCGGTGACTTCAACACAGATATTACGAACCTTATAACATAGCTTAGCCCACTCGTCACCATTTACTTCGTGGAGATAAGTATATATACCATTGGTAACATTCATCTTTATAATCTGGACAATAAAAACTGGCACGAGGTGGCCTAAGTGCTGGAGTAGGTGGACGTTTAAATGTAATACATGTCTGCACTCGCCTTCTGCGTAACGAGAAAAAGGGAAATGATTGTAAAGAGTCTACACTAATACTGACTACAATGGTCGTGTAGCTGAATTATCAATGCAATTAAACTTACGTACACGCAAGCTAAAGATATCGCCCCCGGGTTCGTTGCGTTTTTCACAACTTTTTCTCGAAGGCAGAATATTGTGCATTTTGGATTCACACACAAAGATACACTTCATTTTGTAGCGCCTGGTCAACCTGCACTGAAGACCAAAAAGGCTGACTGACAATACACCCGTGTTAATGTACAGCCATGGTACTTCTCTCTCTGGCAATGGAAAAGATAGCATATCGAATGATTGGATATCGCCTTATAGTTCTGTTCCTACCGCTGCTGTTTATCTCTGTCGACCGCATCAAGCTTTCGCTTTATTGAGCTATCAGAGAGATTACGCTGAATGTGTACCTGCTACCGTAGAACAATAGCCATTGTAGTGATACGGTGAGCAGCAATGTCCAACAGGAAAAATGATTGCCACGCTACCAACAAAATGGTGGCCTACGCCAATTTATGCAGCCAAGTAATCAACTGTAGTATTCAAAGGAATACATATTACCACTTTTATAGAAGCGTAACAAGTGACACGCACTTTAAAGCAGAAGTCGCGAACAGCTCTCACGACTACAGAGAGCCTTGAAGACACCACATTGACTTCTTCGAAGGTGCGTAGCATTGCTGTCTTTTGCAACGCTTTGTTTTTTCGTGTTTGAAGATGCATGCTGACGCTACTGAAGTTGTTCACATTGAGCACTGCTAGTTGTGCCTTGTCTTTTAATGAAATATTAGGCATAACGAAGGCATATCTAGAAGCAGGCTCATATCAAATGATATTTTTGGAGAATGAATGGGGAGGGGGCGCTTGCTGAACGCTAAGACGATTGGTAAAAAAAATACAACATCTTTATTGACTTATTATCTCTAGTAAAATAGCCCCTTACATCAGAGTTTCTAATGGGGCTGGCGAGTCTCAAGCTCTTTTTTCTTCTCTCCCCCGACTACGAACCCGATACACATAGTCCCATGCTTACAGGTTTTCGTAGATACGAGCATTACGTGCTTTAGGACAAACTGAATAGTGTAAAAGCTTCTGCGCAGCTGAATAACAATCAGAAAACTTAAACGTGCGCGTTCAATGGTAAATTATATGCCAACATGCATCTGCATGCATCTTCGCCAAAAGAAAGCAACAAGAAAAAATGGAAATGCGAAGAAATGAGGGAATAAATAAATAGAGTATAAAGTTAATGAACAGCGAGCGTATTCACATTTTAAAACTTTCAACATCCGATTGACACCGCATGTGCATAAACCGGTGTCATTCAATATTACCAAAATGAATAAAGTGTTTTCTATGATAAATAGGATGATACATTCAGACTGCCCCACTGGCTAAAATACTCTACCTACTATAGCCATAAATGAACTTGGGATGAGAAAATTAGCTCCCGAACTAAGCAGAGACCTCGCACAGGTTGCTGATAGATAGTTGATTGTATTGTGTATTCTGCGGAACAAGTAACCTTTGGTCACAAACTTCTTAAAACAGCTGGCCTGTAACCACAAATCACTAGATATACCCCAACACCGCAGGAAAGTTATGAACAAAGTTTGCATTTGCCAGGTCATGTGTGCCGACTTGTCATAGGTTATATTCGTAGGTGATTGAGTGCAAGGACATAAGTGTAGCCATTGAGAGGTTTTTAATGCTATCAAAAAAATTATCTATACGGCTGGTATATAAAAAAAGAGAATACACGCACGAGAAGTTATGCCTATTGAGGTAGCACGAAAATTTTCCTCAAGATTATGTTCTACGAGTTGTCACAAAATTGATTCTGTATTGATTTAAACCTGATTGATAGGAGAGAAGTAGAGCGTAGCAGGCGATGCGGTTCACAAAGTTCTTTGCCTTGTTCATCACCACGGCGCCCTTGCTGAGCGTCACAGCCCAAGGGCCATCGCAAGACGAAATCAAGTCGCTCCCGGGACTGTCTGTCAAGCCTACTTTCAAGCTGTACTCAGGATTTCTCAACGCAGGACCAAATCGACGCCTGCATTACTGGTGAGTTTATAACTCTTGAAAGCTAACCGTTCCTGCCGAAGAAAAAAAAATGAGAGCAATTAGGAAGGGTTACCTGCTTCATCGATGGATGAAAACGAAGGCCTGAATGACCGGTTTGATGGCTCTGATTCGTGACACCGAGCTTGACCCCGATAATAAAGGAACCAAGTTTTCAGATAATAATGACGACTTCTTTAAATGATACTGTTAGACGACGACAGTGATTTCCTAATTAGCATGCATTCTTACTGAATAATTCATAAGAGAAGTGTATCACGAACACACGTCAAACGCGCTGTGATTAGACAAAGTGTCAATATATGTCATAAAAGTGTACACTGCGACCCCGCCGCGGTGTTCTAGTGGCTAAGGTATACTCAGCTGCTGACCCACAGATCGCGGGATCGAATCCCGGCTGCGGCGGCTGCAGTTTCAATGGAGGCAAAAATGCAGTAGGCCCATGTGCTCCGATTCCGGTACATGTTAAAGAAGCCCAGGTGGTCAAAATTTCCGCGAGCCTTCCACTACGGCGTCTCTCATGATCATATGGTGGTTTTGGGACGTTATACCACATATGTCAATCATCATAAAAAAATGTCACTGTGTCCACTGCCCCAGCAGCCCAGCATCTGCGAACGTTGTTTGGCTAACGAAGGAGATCTAACTAAAAAGTACAGAGCGGCCAACGCTACCTAAAATATACCGCAATTGAACCTACACTAACCAGGATTAGTAACCGGTAACGAGTTCTCCGGCTCTACACGTGAATACGGCCGTTTTAGTTACGTGACTTATCAAAACAATTTGTTCACCTGGACAGCTTTTGGAAGTATCTCATAGTTTTTTCTGTGAATATCTAATAAGGGACGTCGGCCAGCTTGTTATGCCACACAAGTGGAAGAACACTGTTGACAGTTCCTGAATAAAGAAACAAGGCGTATCGAAAAAAAAAGTCAAAATATCCTTCGAAAGCTGCAGCAAGAATATTACATAAACTTGCCCGCTAATAATTGTTTCCTGAGCATGCTGAACAATCGCAATGCTAGAGTTCTACACAGTGCTGGCACACAGATACACACTCTAAATGTCCGACAGACAAGTTGAACTCGTATCTGTGGTACATTTACATATGTTCTTAGTCAACAGTGATGACAATCCGCGGTTTCACCTTCAATCTTCATCGCCCTGCGACTGCTCAGAAGCATGTTCTCTTCTTTACGCGTGCGAGCAGACACCAGGGTAGATGCCGAGAAAGCGACGCGATGCGGAAAAATTCTTGTATAAAGGCGAATGGGCCTTCTATTATTGGCTAAGGGTCCTCTTGACAGTACTGAAAGGAACATTTGAGATGAAGTATAGGTTGCACCCCATACATTTCGAGACAGTAAATTTTGCCTGGTAACAAGAACTTTGACCTCTAACTGTACTCGAAAGCGAAATTTGAGGCTAAACAGTGTTCATAAGGGCACAAATTTTGAATATAGACATATATAGGCACCTAGAAGAATTTACGCACAAACTTCTAAAATAGGCACTGTAAAAACACTTTAAAAGCCATTATAAGCTCCTAATTCATGTTCATATATCAAAGCGGCACGATGGCAACGCAAGAAAATAGATAGACATTTGCCTATAGTGCGCTCTCTACAGTCCTTACGTACGGTAGATATATGACCTCTGCATACAATGCAGGTTTGCAGCCAGCCAGACACCGAAAGCATCTTTGGATCCGGTCGTCATCTGGGTGAACGCGGGGCCCAAGGGTTGCAGTTCGATGCTTACTCTAATGACGGAGCATGGACCGTTCCGGCCAACGGATAACGGGCGACGCCTCGTACCAAACGATTTCAGCTGGAACAAGGAAAGTGACGTTACGCTTCCCGATATTTCCGCTTTTTTTGGCCTGCTGACATATCTCCGTCCGTCAGGCTAGTTGTCTCTCAAACGACAATGCCCTCCCCTGCATCTTTTTTGTTCACTGCTTCCGCTCCCTCTACACTGTGGTGTGCGCGCTAATCATAATAGTAATAATATTTAGGGTTTTGTGTTCCAAAACAATGATATGATAATGAAAGACGCTGAAGTGGAGGGCTCCAGAAAATATGTCCGTTTGGTTTTCTTTAACTTGCACTGACATCGAATGGGGTACCCGCTTTGTTGGTGGTACAACCCACTCTGGAAGTCTCGCACCTGTACTTCTCCATAGGAACTTTTTTCGTTTCACATTTTTCGAGCTAGATGGGTCTTTTTTATACCCACAAGCAGCCGCCCAAGTTACACTGAATAAGCATCAACAACTAGTGAATGAAATAAGAGAAGTGATTCACGAAGTTTATCGAAAGGACATGACGTGGTGTTCCAGTGGTTACCGGGACATTGAGGTATTGTCGATAATGACATTGCTGATAATGCTGCCCGATCCGTCCACGCGGACGCCCAAACAACCCCAATTCCATTGTCGAGAACCGACGCTGCAAGGGGCCTTCACTCGTTCGCTAACACCATGTCGGAAACTTGGCTGAGTGACCGCAGTGTCAGGAACCGCCGTTTACACAAATTGGACCCATCGAGAAAGCTTCAAGTTCTATCGGACCTCTCCCGCCAGGATGCAACTTAACTGTGCCGCCTGTGGTTAGGAGTAGCTTTTACAAAGGCGTACTCCTTTCGCATAGGAATGGCGGATAGCTCCCAATGTGAATCGTGCGACACTGACGAGACAATAGAACATCTACTGTGTTCATGTGAACGTTTTGCGAGCGAACACAACTTGCTTCGCGAAACGTTAGATACACTAGACAGTAGACCTTCTTCCGAAGAGACGATCCTTGGCTCATGGCTCTACGCGTCGCTGGCCAGCAAAGGGACGCGGGCATTGCTAAGTTTTCTATAGACGACCGGACTACGCGACCGCTTATAAGCGTGCAATGGACAAGGTCACATCTACACAAACGTTGACCTTCACTTCTCTCTCTCTTCTCCTTTAATCCCCTCACCCCTTCCTCCAGTGCAGGGTAGCAAACCGGACGTGCGTCTGGTTGACCTCCCTGCCTTTCATTTCTTCCCTGTCTCCTCCTAGAAGAAACAAATTTTTAAAAAGTTGGCAGATCCCACGGACCACGCGAATTAACGTTATGCGAAAAATGCGGATGAAAGGCCGTTAGCTACGCGCCCTACCAGCATGAACTGTGGCAGTCTGAAGTGTTTCATTAGCACGTTATGGTGGTTAGGTGCACACACATCATGAACGCGCACACATTTGTGACGTATCTGTGACACCTATCTGTGAATGGGTCATGAATACGCTTCCAGTGGACTGTTGACGAGTGCTTAACTTGGAACAAATAACTGTGAAATGTCAGCACCTTGTGCAAAAGTATAGTTGTTCAACCATCTATTAAGGCGGTAATGAGGAGCCTATGTACACTGATGTATGACGTGTAGTTGAGTTGCTTGAATTTGTTCATGTCGTTTATGAAGGAGTGGTCAATGAGACCTCAATTCCTCATCGAGGCAACGAGATCTTGGGAGGCTCCGTTTACATGAAAATATATTTCATGTTTTCTGCGCACCAGGTCTAGTTGTGATTTCAAACACCCACAGTAAAGTCACCAGCAGTGATGAGAAGCGGTAAGCTGATATTTATCTCTCGGGCCAGCGAGAAGGTGGACCTCGGTGAGCTTCAGTGGATGATGCTTCACTATAATTGCCGTTATCACTATTTAAACCCCCTTGGGTTATCACGACAAGAGAGCTGTATGATAGAAGTGCGTATGTAGTGTGTACAAGATTGTCTAGCCAGCACTGGAATCACAACTGACGTTTCAAGAGCACAACGTTCTACTTCAAAAGCAGTTCCGAGACCCGGAGTGGCTCTGTGGTATCACACTCGATTGCCACTCAGAATGTGAGATTCGATTCCTGCTGGGACCATGATATATATTCTATACGTTCGTTGGGTCAATACTGTCGATGCCCGCTTTTAGGGGCGGAGCTTCTTGGGGCTAACCTTGTTGGTGCCCATCTAACCCCACTAAACACAAACCGAAACTGAACACGTGCACAGAACAAAAAAAAAAAGGAAAACATATGTGTGAACAACAAGACTTTGTGTACAATAAACTATACGTCAGCAATATACATGACCATCCTAGCCGCTTTCTGTAAGTCCGTTGAGCCATCTGTCCATCCATCCGTCCTCGCATCCGTGCATAAGTCCACCTATCCTTCCATGCGTTTGCCGTTCATAGGTCTGTCCTTCATACAAGCCGGCAACTTCAACGTAGACATTATGAACCTTAGAATCTATAGCTTCGCCCACTCGTCATCATTAATTTTCAGGAGCCCGGCCGGCATTCCTCCGTCACGAAGTTAGGCAGACGCCGTCAGTTCTTTATTTTATGACGCGGTGCTGTCTGGGTAACGTCGTCGGCGTGAAATGCAGCATGTCGCAGTTCGTGACCGTTGCCGCCAGGCCTCGCCGACAGATGCTGGTCGCACCTAGCATCAGACTAGAGTGCTCCAGTTTTGCTAGCGTAGCGTCGCTGCGCCCAGCGTCGCGCGCATCAAGGCTACGTGTGCTCGCCGCCGTTTCGCTAGCTTCACATATACCAAGTTTGGTATTACGGGACGTGGATGTACGACGAAGGTATGTGACTGGCACAAACATGATAATCATAAGATGCGTGTCATGTAACAACATGACCACATCCCACGCTCGCGATGCGCTCGTGGCCGTTTCGCTAACTCCACATATACAAAATTTGGTACTGCATGACGAATACACGAGAAATGTAAATGACACGTCCAAACATGATAATCATGATATGCACGTCATGTAAAACATGACTACATGCTACGCTCATAGCGGGCTCACGGTCATTTCACTAGTTACTCATATACCAAATTTGGTATCACGTGACGTGAATGGACGACGAATTAAGATGACACGTCCAAAGATGATAATCTGGACATGCATGTCATGTAAAACTTAATTATATGCTACGCTCATAGCACGCTCGCGGCTGTTTCTCTAGCTCTACATATTTGGTATTAGGTGACGTTAATAGAATACGAAGGTAAATGACGCGTCCAAACGTGATCATCATCACACGGAGGGTATTTACGTCATGGTTTTACCTGCGCATCCTAACGTTGCGCTGATTTCAAAGTGGCAAATCAACCTTCTTCATTCGTGCTTCGCGCATCATCGATTCCCACTGTACGTGGGATCTGCCAATTTTTTTATTAAACCTGCTTGGGTAAGCCGCTGTGTCCTCTCCCCCTTAACTTTGTGCGCACGCACTACTTTTCGCTGATGCTGCGCTGCCACCCTGACGATCGTGTAGCCCGGGTGGAACCACCAACCCGGCTGCCTGACCAGGGTTTTACCAGGAGGCAGAGGTCCATTCTACTTGGCTTGGGATGGCGCCGGGCCACAGGCCAGGCGCCATCGGCTTAGCAGAGCCTCGTCCCCTTCGAGGACTGCGTGCGCGGCAGATGAAACCATCGAACAACTGTTGTGTACCTGTTCAGCGCTTCACACATGACATGACGTCTTTCTCGCCGCAATCCGTCGCCAAGGATTGCCCGCGGTTACACAAAGGAACTTCCTCTTCCCTGCACGGCACCACACCCAGGGGTTGAAGGCGGTTCTTCGAATCCTTGAGGACACTGGACTGGACAACTGGCTGTAGAAGCCACCTGCCAGGTCCACGGTCTTGTACGTCATTTCTCTTCTCTATTCTCTACATATTTATTCATCTCACGCCAATCCTACAGACGCAGAGCCGTGCTCCTAATTAAGGCTGCAGAAGTTGCGTCTTTTCGTTTTCTAAACCCCCCTCTCTATTTCTCTCTGGAGTGGCTCCGCGCCTGCTATCCCTTTAATTACTCTTCCTGAGCATCGCACGCGCATTTGCACGGATCCAGGAAAGCCTGTCGCAGAGTGCGGCAGCTGCTTTGTACACGGCCTGTTGCCTTGCCACCGCCTTCGATATTTCATGGCGCGGGTCTCGGAGACAATGCGCTATGATTCTTCTCGTGCAAATAGGTGATGCTGCAACTGCGCGGCTAACTTCTGGTTGGATTTTACTTAGCGACGTGCCGTGAAAAGTGAGGATCTCCCGCACTCATCCGTTTGCCGCGCATCGCTCCCGCGTTTTGCGACTCCTGCCGCTCGCGAGAGCATCGTCACCGCACGCCGCATTTCGTGCACGTTTTTGCCGCTAATGAGTACTTGGCAAGACCCCAACGTGCTAGTGCATTCTGACTATTCAACGCGCGTGTGCCATTTGTTTTTCCTCGACGCCATCACATGATTTCTGAGAGTGGCAGCTGTGGCCTCTCCCCCTGACACTCTCCCAGCAATCGCGTGAAGCCGACGCGCGATGAACACACGTCGTCTGTGTGGCGTGGTGATGAACCCGCGTGCCGTGCCCTAAGGGCTGTGGAAGGGTAACCACAACAGAAGCTACAGCGAATTCATGTTGTCCTCCACTTGCAAGGACGCGTTAACATCGAGAAAGGTGCCCGTGATGATGGGGACTTTTCAGTTAAGCCATGCGTTGCCTTGAATGCTACTCATGGTTTCGTTTAGTGAAAGACGGTGTAATTTTTCGTACTCCTTGGTTTCTTCACAATTGCATTATTATTATTACTAACAACATCCTCTATTTTCCTCTTGATCTCATTGTTTCTTTATCATTATTATTTTGTCTAACAAATAAACCAAAGCCTTAAATTTATACTTCTTTTCCTTCATGAATATTAATGGTGTATAAAGCGAAGCACTCCCATATAGGTTGCCATCAATGTCTGTGTGTTCTATCTGTTCATTTTGTTTTGTTTCTTTCTCTAGTTTTTTTCTCTATTATTCTCCTTTCCTCCACCCCACATGCACGCTAGCCAACCTAGCTTGGTTAAGAGGTAGCTTAGCTTTGTCAACATTCCTGCCTTTTTGCTTCGTTTCTCTCTCTCTCTCTCTCTCAAGAAGGCAAGGACCACGTTCAAATGAGAGGGAGAGAGAGAGAGGAAACTTTATTAGAACTTGGCCGGCAGCTTGGTCTTGGTGGCCTCAGATGGCGGCGCTGAGTCCCTGAACTCGGGCGGCATCTTCGGCCTGCCGGACAGCCCAGAGCTGGTCGTTGAGCTCCGAGCTTCTGAGCGCCGCCTCCCAGCGGCGGCGTCGCCGACGGAGAGGGTCCCCCGCGGCTCCCGCAGACGGGACGGCGGCGGGAACGAGTGAGCTCGAGGCTTCCTGTTGCCTGGTATTGGCAGCCGCCATAGGCGCATCGCGAACGGCGGCCGTTTCTCGACCATTGTTATCGGCGCATTCCCAGAGCATGTGGCGCAGCGTTGCTCTGTGCCCGCATGCTTTACATAGATCGGTAATGTGTAAGTGCGGGTAGCAGTGGCGTAAGACGACCGGGCTGGGGTAAGAGTGGGTTTGTAGTAAGCGATAGCTTACGGCATCGTGTCTGTTTAATTTGTCATGCGGTGGCGGGAACTTTCGCCTTTCCAGTCTGTAGTGTTGCGTAATATCTCGGAACGTGATGAGACGATCACCCCACGACCATTGTGGTCTGTGTTGTCGCTGCGTGTCTGTCAAAGTGTCTCGATCCGGCAGATCAGAAGCCCCGCTCTCGGGAGCGGAGGCGGCGGCCACGGAATGTGCCGCGGCTCGGCGAGCGAGACCTCGAGCCGCGGCGTGGGCCGCCTCGTTGCCCGGAAGCGGGACATCGGTGTGTGCCGGGGTCCAAAGGAGGAAGACTGTTAAATTTTGTTGTGGCGATCGCGACGCTGAGTCACCATCACCGCACCTCTTAAGGATGCGGGCCGCTTCCCGCGAGACGCGGCCGCGCGCGAAGCCGCGGATTGCTGCCTGCGAGTCGCTGATTACGATCGTAGCGTTCGGCACCGTGGCGATTGCTAGGGCTATCGCGGCTTCTTCGGCCGCCTCCGTATGTCCCGTGGTCACCGTGGCGCTCGCGAGGCATTTGCCCGCACGGTCAACGACCGCAGCGGCGTGTGCGTGTCTACCGTCCCCATATCTCGCGGCATCTACGTACACAACTTCGTCGCTAGTGCCGTACTTCTTTTGAAGGTCACTAGCTCGCTGGTTACGGCGCCCGACGTGGTGCGTCGGGTGCATATTCTTAGGAAGCGGCGGAACAATTAGGCGATCGTGAACCGAGGCAGGAACATCCGCTTTTTCTCCCTGCTGAGTGTGGTACCCTGCTGCTGAGTGTGAGTGAGGGAGGAAAGAAAGTTTATTCGGCGACCAATGAGTGAACATGGCGTCCCTTATTCCAAGAACACTCTGGCCTGGACCACCTGCTGGGCCCGCGCGACGAGTTGGCACTGGTCAACCTGTAAAAGCGGCTTCGCTGCTTGAAGTTTCGTGCTATGCTTTATAGATAACGTTGATAAACTAGAATAAACTGATATGCGAGTGTTTCTCATCCCGGTGACGGAGCGCCACTGATTTTTTCCTCAATATGGCATATATCAGGACAAAGTGCACAGCGACGAAAGTGAAAACAACGACGTCAATCGTAAACCTAGTAGTTTCAGACCTATGCATATAGATGTAAAAATAAAAGCAAAACTTTAGTGAAAGCATTGCAATTAATGAATGAGTGTACAATTTATTATGTCGTCTACGTTGTGCACAACGCTACAAAATGTTGAATGCAGTCTAGCATGCCGGAAAGAGCGGCCTTACGCATAGTTGCACTTGGTTGTGTTCGATTGCTGTTTCCAGATCTGTTTCAGACACGCCTCTGTAATTAAAATAATATCCTGATATTTATGCTCACATACCATATTATCACTCACGCACAAATGCCCCATCCAAGGTATTAAATAAATACCAGCGTGTTTTCTCAATATTCTGTGATGGTAATTATTGCTGGGCTTTGCCGGCATGATGAATTGATTTTCAGAATTGTGAGTTTCACAATGGAAAGAGCAGTGTCATCGTCATGTAAGGTTTGTACGCCTACTTCTAATGACATTAAAAAAAAACTTTGTTACTAACAGGCAACGCTGAGTGACTACTGGCTGCTTCTTCACTACTCTCCTGCAAACAGGTTGCCAACATCTTGTTCCTGGACGCACCGGCAGGATCCGGCTTCTCGTACGACGCCACCGGAAACTACGCAACCGATGACGATCAGGCTGCCGATGACACGTACCTGGCCATACTGGACTTCTACCACAAGTTTACTCTTTACGGCAGCAATGATTTGTACGTCATCGGCCAGGGTCAAGCGGCCACGCACGTCACTCTCGTCGTCGAGCGGCTACTCGAAGAGCCTACGGTCAAACTGAGGGTAATTGTCCAACACGTATTGGTGGGCTAGTTGGTTCGATGTGGATACACCACACGGCCTAGAGATGCGATACAAGGCACTACCTCAAGACAAAAGGCGCCCTTAAAACTCATGTTTATTGTAGGACCCACTGCTGTGCGTACCACGTCAGTGTATTCATCCAGCCTTATGAGTGTTGCCCTGTCAATCAGTATTGCGCAGGTGTAACTTCGCCTTGTTTGGTTTTCACGTCATTTCTTACCTTATGTGCTCTACGAAACCATTTTTCAGTGACACTAAGATACATCATATGTAGGAGACAGTGTTGCATTTGCCTATTACATTTTAATGCGTCAGTTCTCGGGCTGCTGTCCATGCCTCCGGTCCGTTTAACTGTCGGACTCTGACGTTATATATTGATAATAAAGCTGACATTACGGGTAGTGTAAGTGTCTTAAGAACGCCATCTCATCAGACATTGTACGTATCGTCGCTATGCAGCCTAAATAACTGCTGGGATTTTACGTGCCAAAAGTACGACGTGATTATGAGGCATGCCGAAGAGTAGGTTTTCGGAAATTTGGACCAGCAGAGTTTTCTAACGTGCGCCTAAACCTACGTACATGCAACTCTTGAATTTTCTCCTCCTTTTAAAAAGCCATCGACGCGACAGGTACCTAACCAGTTACTCTTGCGTCGGCAGCCGAGCACCATAATCACTGTACCAGTACTTTGCTATCTACCTTCACCAATAAAAAGACTTGCTCGTGAGCCCGACTCTGCAGAATCTCGCATTGTAGCTTAAGAATTACATAAAGTCACGTGTGAACGTGATTTTGTGTAATTCTTAAGTGGGAGTGAGCTATTGCACATGAATATCAGGTAATGTTTATGTCTGTAAGATGCCGCACATTCAATGTGTGTAGAGCTCACCATCAGCTCCCGCTTTCACTAAAAGGCCATGTCGGGACACACTAGGAATATCACTAAACTTAGCTTCACAATCAGATCAATGAAAGTAGTACCTTGGCTGAGCAGCCGTAATGACGCGCTTCTTCCTATTTTTGTGTTACCAATGTCTTACAAGAGTTGATTCTTCCGATATCATCTCACGAGATTTTTTTGCAGCATTATCTTATCGGAACTAATTCAGGCGCTCTTTTTTTCCTTTCAGGGATATGCCATCAACAACGGAATCCTTGACAATCGTTTCCGCAGAAATGGCCTGATTTTCTTTGGCTACTATCACGGACTCTTCGGACGAAGGTATGACCCTCTGCTTTTTTCGCATGCAAATTAGTTTTACAGTAAGCCGCACTCGAGTGTATGGCGAGTATAATGTTATTACCCTTTAAAATATTGGATGAGCTGTAGTCTGGACTTTAAAAAGAAACTTAACGCCCTGCTTTGGAAAAAAAGGTATCAGTAGCCACTCATAAGAAGCAAACGCTCGTGCCCCCGTTTTCCTGAAAAAAAAAAGTGTTGTATTTCACCAACGCAGCCTTTATTTAAAACATCACGGCGTGAATATATGATTTGTATCGAAGTGAAGCTAAACACCTTGTATTAATCTCCGATACCAGTGATGTTTTTTTTCGAGCACTGCTCCTCACGTGTCTGTTGGAAAAGACATGAGCAGCCGCAGTCCCAAATTATACGGAAGTTCAGTTCAGTAAACTTTGCTTTCCAGGGTGCACACTTTTAGATTCTCAGTAGTCTGTAAAGTTCTCTGTGTTTCTTGAAGCTTTTTTCGTCATAATTGTTATATTGTGTGAAATTACTGGCATAAACTTTAGAGTCATTTACAAATTTGCTTGATTGTTTTTTTCGTTTTATTTTCCTGCTATATTTCAAGGCTGTGGAAAAAACTGACTACTAACTGCTGCAATGGAGTCGTTACACGACGTTCGTGTAACTTCGTGGATTCCACCACGGAAACCTGTCAGGAAGCGGTAAGAGCGGCATCTTCCACTACTACGCATGCATCTCTGATAAATACATATTAAGGAAGCTCCTCTGTAGTGAATTCGTATCATGAAGACAGATAAAACAAAAATCTGTCCTCGCTATGCACGGCTTGAGTTGTCAGCATGGTTTATTGTCTTATATTTTAAGTACAAATATAGCGAGAAAAGCACCAGAAATTCATTTGTTTTTCCTAATAATGCATTCTGTCGAGGATTAGTCAGAACTGGTGTTACTTGCGGCGGCAAGCTACATAAGCGTTCCATAGAGAGTATTCACTTTATATTAGGGACCAGTTGAACATAGTATAGAGTTCCTAACTGGAAGTGCTTGATGGACAACACTACCCCTTAAAGAGAGCTAGATGAATTATTCTTTATGAACACTGCTATTTTATGAATATAATTGGAGATTTTTAATTTTTATTGTAATAAGCTCATCCTTGTGAGAATAAACGAAGGCTGATGTCCAGTTTCATCTTTTGTTTATCAGTATAAGTTCCGAGTTTGTTCCATAATGTAGCCCAAACTCTCAACGCAGCCTTGCTTCTTCATGAGTACAATGTAGTCAAAGCTTGTTTTTAAATATCTTTGTCTCAGCGCACACTGTCTCTAACCAAGACATCATGAGTTAGTGCGTAGATAATGTACCCCACCCATCATATGTTCTCGTGCCTTCAGTGGCTAACTACGTCCGCCACGTCGATAGATATACGAGAGACATTTGAGGTGTTTTAAACAACACAATTTGTGACATTTCACCTCATCAATGTTTCAAAATTAAGGTCACCTGAAATGCGTCCCTCCGTACAGGTAAAAGAAGCCGGAAACATATTGGGAACTGAAGGGCTGAACATGTACAATATATACGCAAAGTGCGAACCACCGAAGAACGGCTCGTTTAGCGCATTCGAGAGTCATAAGTCCCGAAGGTCCCGAAAAGTGTTCGTTCGGCGTTCGGGGGTGACATATGAGGTAAGTTTTTCGCCACCTATGTCTATAGATGCAGTGGAAACTACTCGGCAGAGTCTCATTGCATTCATCATTCAGGCACCTTCTTCTCACCAAAAAAGCAGCACAGCATTTGTTTCACTTATTACTTTTATGCGAAATAAGCATTCTCTTTCTATGGAAGTTACAGGAATACTTTTTCTCTTCATGTACTTCTTTATGCTCATTTCAGCACCATTGACGCAATCACTTTTCATAAAGATGTCACTGTTATATGATACGAAGTATGGTGGCGCCTAAGACGCCTGGCATTTACACACTTTGGGCACTTCTGGCCGCCTTTCATTTCTTATCTACTGAACATTTTTTTAGGGCTGAAGATACTTTGCGTCAAGCCATGTTCCCTGTCTATAGTACATAGTTCCCTGACCATCAGCGTGACACGCTATGAATATACATATCCATATGCATGTCCACATGAGTACCCATATGGCCCATATTGGTATCCATATGAAAGTGAATATCTATATAGATATATGACTATCCATGTAGATGCCCATATATGGATGAGAATATTATAAAGATATCTATATGAATATCCCTACAGATATTCATTTAGATTTTCGTAATATCAATATCCATATATGGGCGTCCACATGGGTATTCATTGGATATCCATAAGATTATTCATACGGACATCCGTACATCACGTGCGCGTTAAGATCAATTAATGATTTCGTATATACTGTATACTGTACACATGTCTTGTCACGTCTTTTCATGATCGAGTGGGCATTGTACGATGGTTAATCGTCTCCCAGAGCTTCGCCCACTCGTCATCATTCACTTCGTGGATATGGGGCGATTTTTTTTTCTCCAAAGAATTTACAACGAAAAGAGAGCAATCCACGTGGAGACTGGCACCGACTGCGGACGAAGACACTGCACCACTAGCACACACTTCCGAAGATACATTCCTCCGAATGTCGTGAGGAGTGCCCCAGGTGCGGAGGGGAACTAACACTGACACACGTTAAATACCGCGATGTACCCTCACGTCTGGCCACGGCCAACTCCGTGATTGTACAAGTGCATGCACCTGACCACGCTGGTCGTGGCAGGCGCAACTCTCGGAGCCACCGATTGAAATCCAATTGGCCACCCGAGATCAGGCTTAGTGAGCCGTTATAGCCAATAGAGCACTGAACCATAGACTCCGTCTAGTTTGTAAGGTTTAAAAATTGCCAATGAACATCTACTCTCTTTCTCTCTAAGGGTACTAGATGGAGCCCTCAGTGCTTGGACACGGGGGACGTGGTTGCCTACTTGAACAGGCAAGACGTAAAAAAGGCGTTGCATGTCGACGAGTCACCTAATCCATGGATACCTTGCAGGTGAGCGTGGGCTTGTATATCACGCCCGTTTTCGATAACGGCAGCTTGTGTTAATATTGGCTACATTACCACATCGCGCAGGGATTCTAAACCATAAAAATTTTACTAGATTGAGGAGAAAGAAGAGCCAGGACTGAACGATTGAAACAGATTGTACACTGACTAGTTCGCAAGTATCCCTTCGTAACATTTAGACGTATCAACCATTCGATGATGGAAAGGCACCTTTATCATCGCCTTCGCACACGAATGTACTGAACCTGCACCTTACCACGGCCTCCTCGAAAATATTCCTGCATCTATCGTGATTTCGCGTGGTCTCCTGGATCAGATGCATTGACAGCTTTCCTCTGCACGTCACGTGTTTTTACAGCGACTTACAGATCGGCCTGTCTTCGACCATGCGACGATGACATATGGTGAAAATATCATAGGAAATCACATTATGCACTGACCTAGCTACGCCACAACGACGCCACACGTTTTTGGTGATCTGCGATGTAATGTGGTGAAGTAGTGAAACGGGGACATTTTTCGAATCACTCGGGTTGACGCCGAAGGTCGCTGTTTACGTTTGATGGTGAATCTACAGGTTTCGTCTTAAAAAATAATGGTACATGTGTTGGGCTTTTCGATGAGTCGTTTCTTGTCGCCAGATTTTCCCATTGCACAAAGTAAGTAGCCAGTTATATTTACATTACCTTGTGCAGTGGGCTTGCCACTTTCCGACAAACAGTGCTATGTCAGGCTCACAGCCACAGGACATTCATTATTGAGAAGTGACGGGTGCACGAGGACAACGTAAGGATAGCACTCAAAATACGTGACAATCATCCTTTGGGCACAAGACACCCGAAATACACCCTAGTTTTGTCACAGTGTATGGGGTATTTGGCGAGTATTTTCGACACGAAACCGATATGGTGGGAGCAGCACTCCACAAAGGCTGGAATTCTTCGAAGGACGTATGGCTCGGCGCTGAAACCTACGTTAGAAAAGTAGACTGATTTGAATGACATAGGAGCGAAACCTCGAAACAGTTAGAGCGATAAACTACTCTTTCAGAGCTCCGCTGCAAGTGTTGCCGTCGGGTGTTCGTTGTCACACGAGAAATTGAGGATCATTGCCATTTTTGAAGTATATATTCAAATCCTGACACGCGCATTTGTGCGTTACGCCATAGATTTCAATGTAGTTGTCACATACCGACCTCCTCCACAGAATGAAACTCCACGAAACATGATATATCAAGGCTAGGGGGTTTTCTCATACCAGAAGTCGTTAATTTCTAACGACAAGGAAGGAAAATAGGAGGAAAAGAACGGCAGGGAGGTTAAATAGCCTATAGGCAGCCGGTTTGCTAACATGCGCGTGGGAGGGGGATGGGGGAGATGAAAGCTAGAGAGGAGAAATTACGTAGGTCTTACGAGACGCCCAAAAGCATCTGACACAATGATAATAGGCTCACACATTGGGGCGTGGCCGCCGTCACCCGTCTAACCTGGGACTACAAAGTCGGATCACTCCCTTCATACCAAAGGCCTTTCATGCGGCATACCTTGAACTATTTGCTTGCCATCGTTTACTCCTGGAGATCTAAGGACGAAAGGGAGACCGCTGTGTGATGGAATTCATTACTTAAATTTTATGATTTTACCCATGGTGAAGCATGTTTTTTACTCGCGGAACGCAAACGTGGAGGTTTACAAGAATGATTCAGCATAGATTGAGGGCGATGCAGTCAGCCATGGAAATGAAAATGATAGGTGTAACCTTCAGAGAAAGGAAGAGAGCAGTGCGGGTCAGGAAACAAACGGGTGTGAAGCCCATCTCAGCTTAAATGAATACAAGAAATGGACCTGAGAAAAGCTTGTAGCCCGCAGGTAAGATCACTGCTGCTCATTAAGATTAACGGATCGAATTCTGAAAGAAGCCACGCGTGCCAGGGGGAAACAGAAAATCAGGTTGGCACAGAAGATTAAGACGTTTGCGGACCTGAGGGAGCCGCAGAGACAGGACCCTGTTTGTGGACGTAACATGATCTTTGCAGTGGGAGCAATCAGGACGATGATGATGATGATGACGGTGATAAGTGTTTTTTAGACTCGCCCAACGGGTTAGATTATGGGGAGAGGTGTCTCGATTAAATACCCCCCCCCCCCCCCTTCCTGCCCTCGCCTGAAGTTATGTTTCCGACGATTTGATATTGGAGCCAAAAGGCAGGAGGTGGCGTCATTACCATTTTCTTCCTCGTTGCGCACTGTCTGGCTTATTAAGCGTCTTCCAGCGGAAAAACAAGGTATGAGAAAAATCGCCCTTATTGCGGCCCCTCAACTTAGTGAATCACACTGTCGCCATGAGTGTGTATACTTGGTAAGCCTAGCGTGCGGCCTCACACGGACAAATTTGTGCAAAACGCGCAGATACGTGCTACGTACCACACGGTCCATACATCAATATCAAACATGTATGCGGTGTAGATCGCATGTCTATAGAAGAAAGGGGGGATGGGGAGGAAGACATGCACCTCCGATTGTCGCAGTGACTAATCTGAATATCCATGTTGTATTTTATAAAACAAGGTTTCGTTCATTTTGCAATTTCCAGTGACGTTGTCAAGTATAAGGTTATATACGACGACTTGCGGGAGATGATAAAGGGGATATCTTCCGGCGACAAAGTGAGGGCCCTGTTCTACTACGGTGACGTCGACATTGTGTCAAACTTCCTCGGCGCGAAGTGGTTCGTGGAAGACCTTCGAAAGCAGGTGAGCGCCAGCAAACTGCAAAATTCTCGCTCATTCCCGATGAAATATAAGGTTGTGCTACTCGGAAGACCATAATCACGAGTGTTCTTTTGCATTTCGTGCACAAGCTCTTGTTTCAGACATCCAGATGCACTGACAAATAGACTATAAAGTCCCCTTTGATCCTTGCAACGAAACATAACCTGTGGACAGCAGCCACTGCTATGAACGTGTCTGCGAAATTTCGCAGTTGTGCGCGGCAACGAGAATTCGCAAGCTCTCATGATGTTTTCATAATCATTTTAGTAGCCCTACTAGCACTTATCACAGGTTTTTTTTTTCATGCAGACGTTAGTCACCTACGAGCAATGGCTTTTTGATCAACAAATTGGCGGCTACGTGGAGTACTATGCCGGGAAGATAGTATACCTCACAATAAAGGTTGGTACACAGCCCGCGTGACGAGTAAACTTATTTAATATTTGTATTCTGGCAGAATCAGAGTACACATAACATGTTTTATTATTTACTCTCTGAAGTTTGTCAAAAGCGTCACGTGTAAGGTAGGTAAGTCTACTGTGTTTCATGCTGTGGCTCCGAGTGGGGTGGGGATCCCGGCCGAGATCAATCCCGTGACTTTCCGGTCAGGGGCCGTGCACTGTGACTTTGTTACCATCGCAGCCGGGTAGACACGCCAGTTAACGATTAATACGATCATATTAAAGATTCAAAATGCTGCAAACATTAAGAGCTAATTTAATGATTTGTGCCACCCATCCCTTTAAGAAGCCGCTTGCATCGTGGCAGCAGATTCAATACATTCGAAGCTATCTCTGAGCGGAGCACATAGAGAAGAATTTTGAATATTTCAATAACTTCCATTGACCAAAAAGCCTATGTAGAAATCTGTCAATTCCCTTTTTTTATCTAAAAATAACAATATTTGTAAGCAGTGGGAGGTGCATGAAAATAACCTTTTCTTTGTTATGCTTACAGGGAGCCGGACACAGAGTTTCAAGGGACAAACCACCCGTATCACTCCAAATATTTGAGCGTTTTATTATAAATGCACCGTTCTGAACCGACCAACGCCAACTAGTTCCCTTGAATAAACGCATATTATCGCGGAAAATTTAACGTTGCTTCTCCGAAGACACGCTGTATACTCAAGCAATCATTCGAAATCTATATAAGTGCCCTCTCTGTTGATCAGTCGCAATGATATATAAAAATATATTTGACTTACTGTATACACCGAGCTGTCACGCTCATCGTCTGGGATTAAGAAACATGGTTCTATGGATATTACAGAATAAAATGCGCCTAAAGCATAGAACCACGAGTGAATGTCGGTGTAGCTATAGCTAATGGGAATCTTCGAAGTGATCAGAGTACTGAGCCCTTGCAAAACAGCATTTCTGTTGACGATTTTAAGAGGAGCCGGAAGAGGAAAGGCAGGCATGCTTGCTTATTGTGTAACATCACGACACTCGCAAGGATAGAGCGTTGTATGCGAATAAAAAATTAGATACTATGAGTGAAGACACCCTTTCTGCAAAAAGGCACTCAGCGAAGAAAATGTTATGTAAATGGAAAATCTGTTTATTTTAGACAACACAACGCAGAAACTTAAAATCGGTTTGTTATTTTGAACTCTCTGCTGCTCATATATATAAGTCTGTCTATTTATGGTACAACTTGCTCGGTGTAATAGCTCTTGACTCTATACTTGCATAATACGCACGCAGTTAACTCTCCTGTGGTTCGTGAAGTGTGCATATATTTTACGAAAGGGAGGAATTCGGAAAGCACCTAAATACAGATAACAATTATTAACAAATAAAAGAGTAAAAAATGCTCCTTGTAAATAATAACATTCCCGAACCAAGCAAACTAATAGTTCTTCGAATACGCAAAGCAAATGTCCTCTGCATACGAACACCATAAGTCCCGTATGGTGTTCTGCAAAGGAAACAAGAGCACACATAGAGGCTAGATTTTTACATACTCCACAAATAAACAGAGGACAAAGATTGCAGCTCTGCATGGTGTATAATTGACGAATGATCAGTGTTTACTGACGTGTGCTGAACGGAAATCGTCCGTAAGGAAATACCACAATGTTACGAAGCCTAATAGATCGTAATACATGGTACAGAGGGCGACAATAAGAAACATGCAAACGCGCATCAGCGCTTCGACCGTCGCGATGCCCTCGATACCCTGGAGCCCGCTGATGCCACGTCATCACGTCCCTGTGTGTCCGGTTCGAGCAGAAGATCCTCGAGGGTCCTGTCCTGGGTCTCCGGCATGAAGAAGGAGACGGAAAGGCCTCCAATGAACGTGAGCGCGCTGAAGAAGAGGCCGAATCCGGAGAGCTTCAGCGTGTTCTGCAGCTGCTCGAAGAACCAGGTGAGGAGGAAGGCGCAGATCCAGCTGAAGGCGGCCACGACGGCCGAGTAGACTCCGTTGCAGCGCATCGGCACTAGCTCGGCACCCAGGAGCCACGGGATTGGACCGAGCCCCACCGAGAAGCCGATGATGTAGAGCGCCACGAAGACGATGGGCAGCCGGCGCGTGTAGAGGATGGGCGCGTTCGGGTCCGTCTCGTCTACCTGAATGCTGAGCTGGAACAGCGTGGCGATCAGGATCATGGCGAAGGCGCAGGTGTAGGCGGACACGGTCAATAGACGCTTACGGCTGAACACGGTCATCAGCTTGACGCCGGCGGCGGTGGAAGCGACCTGTGCAGAGCGCGCGAAGACGTGGTAGAGCCGACTCGGCCAATGGCGAAACGAAGAATGAAAACGACGGATGAGACTGCATTCCACGTTCAAGTTCGGGCGCCTTGGTGTACGTTGGGCTGACTTTGCATTTATACAACATAAGAAGCGCCAAGAAACAAGGAAAGCGCATGAAGGGCGGGTTTTAGTGCCTTCCAATCAAGAGGTTGCTGCGTTGCACTGGTTAAGAGCTGTGAGCTGAGTTATTACCAGGTAGCCCAACTTTATGCGTTAAATAGTGAAGAGTGTGTCTCGTCGCGCAGCTTAGCGGAATGGTATGGCTTAGTTTGTCCAGCATAGCATCCGTGATATAGGTGTTCAGACATAGCTATGATTTTTCTGCTGTAGTTAGGCAAAAATAAATCTCTTGAATTTGTGTCTCGTTCCGTTCAGTTGCTTACGTGCGTATGCATGAAGAACTTTTGAACGATTTGTATTGACCAAATTTTTTCACAAAAAAGTCACTGCCCAACACTTCTGGCCCCGTCTCCTGCATCACCATTTTGCTCTGTATGAACTTTTCACGAGATACCTGGCGAGCAGTTTACATATTGCAACTTTTTTAGTGGTAAATTTTGCATTTTTGGGATACTATTCTCACACTATAAAACTTTTTTTAAGCTCTGTGAGCGCTTATCCTTCAATGGTCATTTCTTTTGCATCTTTGTCGCTGCGTATTACGTTGCAGAACGGGCTTTTGACCATATTTTGTGGCTTCACTTTGCATTTATTTTGCCTTATGCACCGGGTGTACACAACGTATACTTTTGCCATGTGGTTCTTTTTCCGCCTCGTTGTTGGAGAAAATATGAAACGAAGTTTTAATGTTTATTTTATTCCGAGGCTTAGCCGTGCGTGACCGAAATGATACACAAGTCAGAGTTTTGTAGTAATGGCCAAAGAATGAATGCGATAGCAACTAATTGGAAGCTGTATACGAAGTAAAGATAACTGTACAAAACGCTGGCGCAAGGGAATACGGCCGCTCCAGGCAGCGAAACTTCTATCGTGCTGTGTGTTGCTTCAGAGCCAACTGGTGAGAACACAGGGCGTATCTCAAGGATTGACAAGCCGTCTACTGAGCTCTGTCGTGATAGCATGCACGATCTCGTCTTTTTTATCCAAACTCGCAATCTCTGCCCCCGGAAACGTAGCCTTTCCCTCCGGCACCACTTCATGCTTTTTCACCAAACGGAACCAACCTGCTCGTTTAATCTCTACGTCAGCCACGTCTTCCTGAAGCGTTCGCAAACTTTCTCTCGCCCACGAAACGCCTACGACGCGGGGGGTGACGTCACCAATTTGCAGTTTACACGGAACATGACGGCGACGGCGAAAATGCACCCCGGAATTTTTGGTAAGTGCAAACTAAATAAAAATATTCGCACCAGAAAGCCGGAGAGGATGATGCTTGTGTCCTGGCCACTGATGACGAGGCCGGCTTCGTCAAAGATGGACTGCGAAAAGAAGAGTACCGGGTTGATGCCCGAAAACTGCTGGATGAAGTGCACGAGCATGGCCATCAGGATGTGACCCGGAGGCGTGGGCACTGTGGCGTACACCGTTTCCATGTCGGCCCACTCTCGGTCCAGCTGCACATGCAGCAGTTCATATTTGTATGCGGCAGCCTTTGTTACGTTTCAGTTCTTTTTGATGATTCGCCAGCATTTTAAATGAGAAGCATTTTCTTGGGAACTGCAAGCATTTTCGGCGTCTATCTGCGTAGCTAACTGTCTGTCTGGCCGCTTACATCTGGGTGCTTTCGTGATCACGCCCTTAACTTGACGTGGACCAAAATTAGTATGAGAGGCTATACGAGCCGGTTCGACAAATGTGGCGTGCTGGTCAAGACATGAATTATCTCACGATCCAGTCGCGTGCGTCGTCAAACACTTCCCGTCAGGCAGTGGCACATACCCGTGGGTGGGTATGTGCCACTGCTATGTGGGTGTGTGCCACAGGGGATTGACACTACCCATACACGACAAGAGCACACATGGGGAATTCGAATGTGCGACTGTTAAGAAAAACTTGACATCGGCAGCATTTACCCGGCGAGTGCACAGAATAAATGTCAGGTTCCCATCAGGAATCGAACCCAAACGTTCTGCATGGCAATCAAGCATTCTACCACAGAGCCAAGCGAAAGGTTTATTGCAGTTGCAGTGCTGACTACCTAATTTTATATGTATTACAAATTGTTACGCTTGAAGGAGACCGTCGAAGGTTGAAAGGGGCCGCTTATTATGTCGTGAGGGGTGGGCTCAGAAGCGGCCTACCAGTTTAAGATCCTTCAGATTCTCTTCTTTCTTTCTAACTCGGAGCGACAAGCATGCTCACCGTAGTATTCGTTGTCTTCATCTGTGTTCCCAACAATATGTACTCCTATATAACAGCCATCACGTTCAGCTAACGTCAACTGCAGTTACGTGTCATGAGCTCAAGTTGATTCATTTAGCAGTGCCACGGGCTACCACACTCGCAAGCACCAGCGTGTCATATTAGCTTATCGCTTCTATATAGTGTTGCTAATGCGCATGTTTATGTTGTCATCGTAACGCAAGTGCGAAGGACTGGTTATATGAACATCTCAAACTATTCAACATATATCTGTGCGCTAAACATTTATAAATATATTTAGCATCCTTTTATGACGTGTCGCTCAATGAAAAACCACAACTGGTAAGTTTCCCTCCGGATGCTTCGCATAACATCAATTTTCAAGCTATGTGGAATCAGCCAAATTTTTTAACCGTAGCTGCTTCTATTTGGTGAACTAAATCATGCGCAAAAAAGAAGGTATAGCTGAAAAAAAGCACAGCTTCCAGCAGCTACGTCGGCTTCGACGGGTGGCGCCAGGATTTTATTTGAAGAGAGGGTGCCCATGACAAGGTAAGCCCCTTGACTGATCAGTTTATGAAAAAATAATATTTGACAGAGGACAAGGGTGGGGAATAAATGAAAGCGCTTCCCTTGTCCTGTCTCAAATATTTTCCTTTCTGCGTTACTTGATCAGTTATGCATCACCAACACGCCTAACTTTATACTTTTGTGAGCTTCTTCGTGGACGCACAAAGGCTGGGACCAATGCATGCACTCCTTTTTTTTACTGCGTTTCCTTTTGCAAGCTAAAAGAGCCCCCCCCCCCCCCCCCCTTCATCAATGTTCCACATGGGCGCCACCCCGTATGGACGCATACCTGAACGCATTCTCACGGCACATGATTCGCAACAAATGTCAGCGAGCGTGATTCTCCCATATTGTGTATGGTGTTCCACTTCTAAGTTGTGTTCCGGACTAAAGTAGTTCCCATCCCAACGCCCATCACCCAAGGCGCGCTAACGGGAGAGTGACCAACCCCTAGAGTGCCTCGATGCGCGCGCCCCCGCTTAGAGTGGTGTCAGCCTTTGTAAGGGCAGGTGCCGCCTCCTCGGCCTTAGCGGCGGCATGGCCGCCATTTTGACTCCACTCAGTCACTTCTGCGTGTTCGCTGCGCTCGAATAATTGTGCTGGCGCTCGCTTTTCTCCGGTTTAATGCGCTCGCTACCGTCACCGTAGCGAGTATTGCGTGCCGCAGGGCACTAATCATTGCAAAAACTCTGGAAGCTGTATCGTTTCCTAAGAGACCCGAAATGAAGGCCTTTTCAACAGTGAAAATCAAACATGACAAGTGGCATCCGACAAACAGATCATCCATTCACAGCGAAAGTTTCCAGCCGGTATTCCACGTGCATAATTTGTACCGGCACCAATTTCGTGTAAGCAACAGACACGCTGACGGCTGTATGCTTGATTCTCGTGTGCATGAATCGCGTATTTCACTTCGTATACATTGCTTGCTGCTCTTGGTTGGTACTGTATCTGCCCTTCATTCTTGGTTTCACTATGTGCGATGAGAACTTTATTATTAAATATACATTACACGTGTTTCTTTGCAGATGATATCCTTGTTTTTTTTGTAATATTCATTTGTGGGAATAAAGCTTTGCGCAGCGGCGGTGTCCTACCCACTGAAGTTTAAAGAGTGTGTGTACGTTCCGGAATCACCATATGATCACGAGAGACGCGGTATACATTGGAGGACTTCGGAAATTTTGAACAGGTGTTTTTATGTAACTTGCACCTAAGTTTAAGAACTCCGGCATTTCATCTCCATTGAAGTGGGGCCACTGCGGCCGGAATTCGATTACCGACAGTTCGAGCGCCCAAACCATTACAAAGCCACACAGGTTCTTTCTTTCTACGATCTTTTCCTCGGTTTAGGTACGCCTTCTATGCTGGTGTGATGACCCTTGTAAGAATGTGTGCAGTTCACATTTTTTTCATTGTTCCTGTACTTCAAGTTTTCTTTTCGTCCTGTCTCGAATCATTACGCAATTGATGTAGTTTTTTTAATCATTTACGACCACTGCGATGAAACTAGTGACAGTACTCAGTGAATTCTGCCATGGAGCGTATAATTTGAATTGCTTCTGGCAGCGCTGCTATAATGCACAAAAATAAATTATTTCTACACTGGATGATAATAGGGGAAACGGCAGGCGTGTACACACGCACACACACGCATCGTCAGTATTTAAACTCTTTCAGCACGCATTAATATTTAGGTAAATAATTTATTTATTAATACTGTGAGCTATCGGGGATCATACGCAAGTGCTTATGCAAACTGTACTCGCGAAGCGTCCATACAAAGAAGATGCATGAAGACAAGACGGGGTACCGCTGCGTAGAATGAACACGCTATGTCGCAAAAAAAAAAACAAGTCAAGTTGTGCCATGAGAAGATCGTGGAGAAATAGTTAATGCAGTAAGAAAGGCGTCCGCCTCAGTGGTACCATGGGCACGGTGCTCGGTTGCTGACGCGAGGCTCACGCTTTCGATCTAGGCCACGGCGGTCTCATTTTGAATAACGTAAAACACCAGAGGACACCCATGTACTGTGTCAGTGCAGGCAAAAAAAAACTGATTGTCAGAATTGCTGCAGTCCTGCAATCAGGCGTCATTTTAGAATGTAAAAGCCTCAGATAATAATTAACACTAACAAAGAAAGCATATAAACTACACCACCGATATAGATTTAGAATCCCCTCTGTGGTAACCGGCGTAGAGATTTGTTTTCAACATGAAAGAGTCACCGTCTGCCTCTAGCGCATAAATCATGCGCAAGCCGTCAGCTTACATGAAATATGTGCTCCCTGCATGCGTTCAGGCAAAATTAACTCTAAAAGATGTTCAAGCTTCAATAAGAAGAATAGCTCGCTAGCTTGCACGTGTTTCCGGGCGTATCAGGGCACCACACCAGCGTTGCGTAGCGGGCTTCGCATACGGTCGAGTTGTGGTGGGGAGACGCAATGGCGGCGGTCGTAGCAGACGACGCGGCTGTCCTCACCCTCAGCGGAGCGCGCGGGCATCAAGGCACCCTACCAACCCCTAGTCCCCTAAGAGGGGAGGAGACGCAAACATTACCCCATACATCAAGTTGATAAAGATGGGGCACTGCGAATAACTCTCGCCTCCGGGGGGGGGGAGGGGAGGCGAGAGTTACGCGTGTCTGTGCATACCGTATGTATACTGTACTTTGCGGATTCATTCTGTACTTTGCGACTCACTATTGGAACACATTGGCATCGCTTGGAGTATCTGACACGGGTGCGAGATAAGCTTAAAACTCCAAGTAGATGTCCTTAGTGCCAGTGAAAGGCAAGTATACTTTATGGGAAAACTGCTGGTCGTACTAGATTGTCCATCCTGCGTGAAATGGCTGTGCTAGCATGATTGTTTCCATCATGCCACCAACACCCAATCAACTAGTGGAAACCACCACTTTTCGAGAAGTGCTTGGCTGGGCGCGTTAGTTCATAGTGTGTAATAAAGATAGGTACAAAAAGACGAGACACAAGAAGAGGTCTGAATGAGTGCTCTTTTGGTCCTCCAGTTTTCTTGCATATTCTGCTTTTGTGCTCAAATTCATGCCGATAACATTTCGCATAATATTTCCTAATTGTACAGGTCTCCAATCTTTGTTGTTCAACCAAAAAAAGTGAACATCGTAAAGGGCAAATATTATATTACTATACTTTGATTTTTATGTATTATACGCTGCTACGATCCCAGCTTCTCTTCCAAAACCTACAAAAAAAAAAGCAGACAAGAATTGCCTCGTGCCATCGACGCATCGATTTTTCACAACGAAGTCATGCGGCGTTGGCATAGTTTGGCTTATCTTCGCGTACCTACGGCCTCTAACATCGTGTGAAGTATTTAAGTCCGTTTAGTTTCGGTACGAAAAACTTTTAGTTTGCATAACCTATCAATACACCGAGGACAAAAGAAAAAATAAACACTAGGTCAATCATTTTACAGGCAACAGTCACCTCAGAAGTGCCATGGACGTGTACATAATGTGATGTACTACAGACGTTGCGTATGGTAATATAGTAAAGTTGTTTGTGCAAAAAACTAAGAAACGTTGTAGCCTTGGACGTTTGATGGGCGAGTGATGGCTTTTGCTGCTGTATAATTTGCATAGGTTGCTTGTATTACTGTGCTGGCTTGAGATGTGGCGCCATTACAGAATTTTTTTTAAAAAAAGTATGAAATCAGCGACTGTATGAATAACAACAGTGGGTCCGACACACCTTAACGCAGGGAACGGATTTTTTTCAGGAGGGGGGGGGGGGGTTGCCACCCTTACAATTTGATTACGCGCGTGTCAGCATGTGTGCATGCATACGCAAGGAAAGTTTAAAATTTTCACAGGGTACAAATTGTTCCTTTTTTCCCACTTGCTACTTTAGTGACACGATAACATTTCAATATCTTGAAAATATTGCGAAAAAAAAAAGGACAACAAGAAAGAAATGTCGAAGGGCACCCCACAGCACTCTGGTGTGATCTTCAATGTACTACTAATGGTGTATTTCTTTTTTTGTCACTGTTTTTTTAGATGTTGAAAGAGCATTGTCAGTTCTTCGACAGTAAATAAGTGAACGATACTAGTGGTGTATTTCTTTTTTTTGTCACTGTTTTGTAGATGTTCAAAGAGTATTGTCAGTTCTTACAGAGCACATAAGTAAACAATGAAGCCAGTATGATACCTGCCTTTCCAGCTCTACACTGCGAACGCACTGTGCTGAAATACCTTGGCCGCTGGCCCACGCAGCTTGCCGAGCACTTCGATGGCTTCCGCCTTGCGGCCTTGCAGCATGAGCCACCGGGGCGACTCGACCGCGAACTGGCAGGCGGCAACGAGGGGGATTGCCGCGGCCATGGTCAGGAACGCGAGCCCGTCCCAGTTCAGGTAGCGACCCATCACGTTCGCGTACAGAATGCCAATAGTGAGGCAGACCTGCAGGATGCCGCCCTGAGTGAGCAATGACCACCGCATAAGTGCAAGCCAGCCTTTGCAATTCAATTAACCTTGTTGTGCTTTTTATGGCTAAAAGAATTGTGTTTCAGCTAGCCAACCAGAACAAAATATAGTAAAGGGTAGCTTCCACTTATTGGATGACAGAGGCAAACTTTAGAGAATTTGTTGCTGGGTCAGTTGGTGGACAATTGTGAACTGCAGAGCGCGAATTACGCACGGAACAGAGAACACACACACCGCACTGGACCAGCGTGAACTCGCGATTGTGTTTATTGCGTTCGGGCGACATGTCTGGTTTACAATTTCGATGGGCAGATCACTTGCTCTATATAGGCGGTACTACAGGGTGTATATAAAAAGCTTTTAACGTGCACCTAAATCTAAGTACATAGGCCTCAAGAATTCTCGCTTCCATCGAAAATGCTGCAGCCGGGATTCGATCCCGCGACCTGCGCGTCAGCAGTCCCGCACCGTAACCGTGAGACTACGGGGGCTGGTTGAATACTCAGGAGAAGCCCTGGCACATCCAAACGAATGCTGAATAGCGCCTTAAACGTGTCGATAAATTAATGGTGCAAACTAACTGGTATGAGGAAAACAAAAAAAGCCGACGCCATGCTGCATGCTCTTCACGCTGGTTCACTTCTGCGCAGATTTGTAGTCCCGGCGTAAAATTGCCCCGTATTGTGCGGCTTGCATGCAATAAAGTGTTGCAAGCCCAAGTTTACAACGCTGTGCGTGTGAGCAGGCTCAAGAGATGCGTGCTGAAATTTTTCGAGGAGTGTTCTTGCGCAACAGTACATAGAGTACCGGTACGTGCCATAGTGAAACATTCAGCTCCTGCATCAACATACTCATCGTATTCGAACTTACCTCACAGTGAACACGTTCTGCTGGAGATCATCAGGTGTTTCTTTTCTGTTCGGACAGCATGATTTCCCAAACTACTGGCCGATCAGCGGTTCTTCTTGCGTATATATGGAGTGAGTGTGCCACTGTGCGATTTTTATATCTTGATGAGTAGCTATTCGGTGCACCGCGAAACTATGGTATTTTAACTAACTATACGTCGAAAAGAGGAGACCGCTGTATTGTATACGCGATCATGCACGTAAAATTTTCAATCCTAGTGCGCACAACTATTTTGACTCTGGGTGCGCACACCACACAATACCTACGCCACATAGCCCGACAGCAACAAGAAAGGTTTTCTGCCCTTTTGTATTACCGACACGTTCTCTAAAGAACACAATATCTAAAAACGCAATCTTTAAAACCTTGTGCATGTATTATACGGCGTGTCAGACTCAAAAACTGCACTTGTGTTCTGAGGCACCACGATACTCTCTCTAGTGTTCCCGACATCTGTGTTCCCATCTAAACCAACAATTCGAGAATAGTTCAAAATTCGTGTCAATACTCCTTCAACCGTTTTTAACTTTCGATGTCAGCAAATAGCAATGCGCTGACGTACCGCCGTCCCGCGCTGTTCTGGCAGCGTGATTTCGGCCAGAAAGGACGGCGAGCACAGGGAGACCATGCCAGTGGCGACACCTGTCAGGAAGCGACCGAACAGCACCAGGTAGTCGGAGCGAGCCACCGACATGATGCCGTAGCCCGCAAAGTAGCCGAGCGCGCTGGCCAGAAGCGCGAAGCGGCGCCCCATGGACTGACCCACCAGTGCAGCAATGATGCAGCCTGTTATGGCGCCCACGTGCAGCAATGTCACGAACCTACGTCATAAACTTCACTGAGCATGCTGTAGCATGAAACTCCAACGATGCACGTATGCGAACCACGCGATATGTCATCGAAATGCAGGCAATTAATGCTCAAACAGTATACGCTATTATACCAATTCACCTTAAAAAGCGTCTCTGCGGAGGAAAAAAAAAACGAAACGGTTTCGTTCTTAAATGCGTTATAAAAATGCACAAAGTTACTGCAACCCGCACATAGAACCTCGAGCGTTCATTTAGGCGTGCTCTTTGAGGGGCACAAGGTCGAACAATGGAGCTTCTGGTTAACGAATACACAGAGAAATTGCAGCAAGTTTCATTAGGCTTGTTTTAATGACAAAAATCTGAAGATATGGCTACAAGAAATAGCAAATTTTTATATTCATGTTTGAATTCTCTAACACCAGTTCACGGAAATCGACGCAAAAGTGAAAGGCTTCCAAGGGAGCAACAAAAAGTTTAGTAATGACCTCACAAATTCAATAACTGTACGTATTAGGGCTTGCAAAGTGGTAAACATAGATTAGTGAAGTATTTTACAACCTGAAAAAAAAAAAAACCTTACAGGTCAGCCCCGCAATGGTGGTCTAGTGGCTAAGGTACTCGGCTGCTGACCCGCAGGTCGCCGGATCGAATCCTGGCTGTGGCGGCTGCATCTCCAATGGAGGCGGAAGTGTTGTAGGCCCGTGTGCTCAGATACGTTAAAGAATCCTAGGTGGTCGAAATTTCCGGAGCCCTCCACTACGGCGCCTCTCATATTCATATGGTGGTTTTGGGAAGTTAAAGCCCACATATCCATCAATACTTTACAATACATGGGTAAAAGCTCAGCAATGTCCTAGAAAGCAGTCCAGCATATTCATGCAGGCTGCATAGATATTGAAGCTTGTGTTATTCACATCCGTCAAATAATATGCTGGAGACCAACATATATTTCGGACCAGAAGAGACCTCATAGTTGTTTACGTGGAGACCTAAGAGAGCTTCCACTACTGCTCTGTACGTAGCTGGCAAAGGGGAGAACAGCATAAGGCATCCTTCCTGACCTCGCTTCCATTGAACCACAATGGAAGCGAGGTCATCTTAACGCCCTTAACCAACGGTGCCGGCACCGAAGCTGACACTGACTTCACATTTCCTGACACGAGGTCGTCGACTCTATCACGTTGATGTATTACGGTGTATTGAAACAAACCAAACGAACTGAAGGATTCTAAGATCTCACTTTTAGCGTTTGCTAGTCTGTCCAGTATATTGGTATCACAAAGACGTAGCGTTATGTTGAATAGCGTCTGCTGTAGGCGCTGTGACGTCAATTAGGGCCTGCTTTGAGTAGTGCCTGCTATGGAGGATAAGAAACAACTAACAAATACGTAATATATGTCATCTGTGATTTTGGGACAACGCATCACCACATCCTCAGCTTACTGCACTGATTATTTGAGTACGACTTTCGAAAACAGTACGGAATCGACACGAACACATTTTGCTGTCGGGACTCAAGGTCATGAATCTAAAGCATATAAAAGCATCAGTTTGGAGCTAACGAGCCCGCTCTACAGTTCTACTGGCCTGCGCAGATGTCCCCTCTCCAGCGCCTACGTTCTAGTTCACTCCTTCTACCGCTAGGGGATGG
Organism: Rhipicephalus microplus; assembly: GCF_043290135.1. Lineage (NCBI taxonomy): Eukaryota > Metazoa > Arthropoda > Arachnida > Ixodida > Ixodidae > Rhipicephalus > Rhipicephalus microplus. Next base: position 48,995,140 of record NC_134709.1, read on the forward strand.
AACTTATGAGCGTTGTGGCACTCGTCAGCCCGTGTTTGTTCACGACAGTTTCAGTGCTCATAAGGAAGTTTCGTCCAGCGCAGGGCGTGTATATAATATAGATATACATGAATGCAAAATGACTCAATATGAGAGTTACGAGAAATGACATGGGATTTCCGTGCATTTGAGTGGCCGACTTTAGGGACTTCACTCCTATAGCACGTCTTCGGAATACTAATGCCTGGATATGGCTGCTCACCAGACACCGTGCAGGGCAGTGTCAAACTTGTGACCGGTGGAGCCACCGGCGAGACTCGTGAGCGCTGCTGTGGTGTAGCCGATGGTGGTGCCCACGCAGAGTGAACCGGCCCAGGTACTGCCGAGCGTCATCAGCAGGGGCGCCGTCAACTCGACTTTGTTTCCCGTCGCCAAGTCGGTGAAGTGCCAGGGCATCTTTATCTCGCAGGCTGTGGTATCGTCGTCGAAACTCTCAGTGTAAAGCGCTGTAACTGGGAGCCCGTAATTGATTGATTGATTGGGCTTCTTATCCTGGCGCAAGCCACCATGGGGCATCAGCTTCTTGCTCGAGGCGCTGTCTTCTTCTTCTTCATCTCCGCTATTGCTTGAGTGCTTGCCTAGCTCCCATGATATGGCCCTTACCCACTTCGGGGTATAGGATGGAAAACCGGCTAAACGCTCCACATGAGACATGGGTGTAGCCCGGGAATGGCACACCGGGAACGTGCCCTCCCCTCCCCCGAAACGTTTTCCCCATGTCATAGAAAGCAAAATATGGTGATATTAAAATCAAGGCGGTGCAACCACCCACCCACGAAAAACATTTCTGACTACGAACTCGACTTGAGATGAAGAAAAAGAAAACTAACCAGAGGCCCCTATCTGATCCCCCACTGGGGGTTGCACATGGTTACAAAAATCAATCAATCAATCAATCAATCAATCAATCAATCAATCAATCAATCAATCAATATGTTCAGGTAAGTACAGACTGCCGTGTTAACGACCTTACAGTGTGCCGAGCAGCATATCGATAGGCTCGAAGAGAACAAGGTTACTAGTGATGATGGCTGTTAAGCCATCATGATGATGATCATCATCATTACCAACCACTGCTCCACTTAAACTTGTCACTACCAGCGATTCTTTCAATTCGCGCAACCACAGTTGGTTTTAGCCACAGGAGCGTTTTTAACGCTGTTACTATTTTTTTACGAGAGTCCAGAAGAATGTATTGTTAAACGTAGCTAAATTCGGTTGTTTTAGAAAGATATGGTTTTTTGTGTTTCATATGTTTTTTTTTCTTCTGAAAGGCTTTTGTTGAATTCCTACAACTTTAAAATATTACCTGTAATACCCAATAATTTCAACTCTTTTCTTCAAGAAGTGAGCCAGTTTATTAAGCAAGACACCATCCAATTCATAGCCTATCCTTCTGAGTGGGTTGCGACAAGCTGTTGAGGAAGCAAAGAACCAACCAACTAGAAAGCTCCTCTCGGGGCAAGTTACGAATGCAGATACTTGTACATGTAATGAGTAGCTGTTGCGTTTGCCAAGAAGCTGCCAAGCTAACGATTGATCTGCTAAAGCTACAGTCACTTGGTAGTGCGAGACTTAAAAAAAAAGAGTATAAGAAACGCCAGTGTGTGAAGATGAAACTATGGTCGATATGTTTCATGACAGGAACGAGCCCGAGGAATTCACAAGAGCCGAGATTGAAGAAGATTTTAATGATGATGACTAAGATGAGTAAGATGACTATGATGACTAAGCTTGCTCAGGAAAGGTGACTTCTCGTTAATGTATGCTGTATCTCTCAAACACACTTTGGGCACTTTCAGTCAAACGATTGGGCTGTTTCCGCGTCTAAATACGAAGTCGTAGTGATCGGCTACAATATTTTATACTTGGCTAGCATGTCGTAGCACTTGGTTAAACTTGAATATAACGTCGTAGAACCTAGACAAAGCATTTAGCAACGGCTCGGAAGCAACCAAGAAACAACTATCGTTACCTAGCTAATACCTAGAAACGTGCTAGAAGCAAAGACATTTGCTTCAGAATCGTCCAGTTTTGATGTTTTAATGCCTGAGTGGCTCAGTCCTCAGTGCAAGTTTCGCCATTTTTTTACACCTGCTAACTGTAGCTCACACCAACTGCAGGTCTCTGATCAAGAGATGTAAGGTTTCATAAAAAAATACCTATAGGTCTCAAGAATACCATCACTGATTTGACAGAACAATGGAAAAATATTTAAACATTTTGCTGAAGAGTATACTAAAATAAATTTAATTATTTCGCTATCCATCTATTCTTTCAATTATGTATTTAATTATGTGTACGGTACATACGCAGAAACTTACATTTCCCTCATTCTCTTCCCAATTGACTCTTTTAACGCAATAGCAATAAAAAGCCCATGTCACAGAAATTCCGGCATTGGCATCGGTGCCAGTGTCGGCGTCGTTGGTTGTGAGTGACGAACCAGCATTTTCGGCCGGAAAAGCGAAAAAAATACAAATAAAAAAGTCACAGCTTTACCGCATAGGTGATGGAATGAATGAGATAGCAACAAATTAGACTGTTACACAAAGATTTGCAAGCAGATCGAAACGTACACCACGTTGCTCACGCACAAATTACGCACGAAACGTACTCAAAGGTTCAGATAAATGCGAATAAGTGTCTTTGTTGTTACTTCTATGTGTCTGAAAAGCGCGCCCTTTTCGCAAACGGACACTGTGCAGCGAGTGCAGTGACCTTTGTGCGCCCGGTAAGTACAACATAATCGTTCCGGTGAAAGCCCAAGGCGTACTATTCTCCCCCCAGCGACATAAGCGCGCGCACGCGTGAGTGTCTACCCCCTTCTGCTCCACGGGGTAAAGTGTGCGTGAGATATGAACGCATCAGTGCTAGTCGCGGCATCGTGACGATCTGGCGTCACGCTCTCATTGTGCCATCTCGCTGGTAGTGCTGAAAACGCGATAATTCTCCGAGATTGCCCTCAGAAGCCCTAAGCTTGCCGTTTCAACGTTGAAAGATGTTCTCCTTCGTGTTTCAGTCGCTAACGGCACGCACCTGCAAGCAAGAGGTCGGACGTTCGATTCTGCGTGCCGGAGACTGTAATATTTAGCTGAGCTATTGGTAATGGTGCCTGCTTACCACAGGCAGTGTTCTTTCATCAAGCCTTGGGACTGGTGTATGACCCCTTTCGGCTTATGGCATTTGTGTGCAAGGTGGCAGAAAATCCTTGGTTCCTGTTTTTATTTGGCGATACACTGAGGTACAAAGTTCTAGAGACGCATGCATGTACAAATAGTGACGGAGTGCTGTTGACGTTTAGTTTTTGTTGTTGTTAAAGTGCATCTCTCAATGCTTGTAATAGTGTGCCTACTTTTTATTTCTTTACCACCATCAACTTCTGCGGAACAAACTGTGGTTAGACGGGGCACTTCATATTATTTTCTTGTATTCTTTATTGGCTTTGTAGTCATTCGTTCTGCGTTTTGTTTTGATATATTCACATTTCTGTCAAAAGGCGAATACGTAGGAAGTAAACAACAGAAAGCTTACACATGCGTTTGTGGTGCCCCTCGCTACGTGGGGAAAAGGAGCTTATAGAATGAAAATAGAGCTGGACCCGCAAGTGCTGGGAGTATTAACACCAACTTTTGGCTGTACAGAAAGCCTGAGACGCAGCGGCTAGCCTGTAGGTGTAACTCCCTCAATTCTTGTAACCAACCCTTCTAAGTTTTGGAAAACTGTTAAACCTAGGGAAAAGAAAAACATTTCGCTTACGAACTCAGACGGGCAGCCAGTTCGCTGTGAAGAGTGTTGCATTGCATTAAATGATTTTTTGTTACTTCTTTTTCAAGTTGTTCTGCTTCTGCGTTGCCGCAAATGCCTAGTCGTGATTTTTTACCCATGTATCCTGTTACCGTTGATGCCGTTGGAGTGCAAAATTTAATTCACAAGCTTAAGTTATCCTCTTCTTGTGGCGTAGATGAAATCAACTCGAAGTTTCTAAAAAACACTGCATTGTATTCATCAATTTACTTGTCCTTAATCTTTTCGCAATCTATTCAGACCTCCACTTTGCCGCTTGACTGGAAGGTGGGGAAGGTGGTCCCTCTGCACAAATCTGGTAACACACAGTCTTCTCTCAATTACAGACCAATTTCCCTAACCAGTGTTCCTTGTAAAATGTTAGAACATATAATTTACTCCAACCTTGTCTCATTCCTAGAATCAAATTCTTTTTTTTACTCCCTACCAGCACTGATTCCGAAAAAGTTACTCATGTGAAACCCAACTTCTTTATTTTACTAATGACATAGCACCGGCTTTAGATCGCGGCTAACTTGTGCATAGCATTTTTCTTGACTTTCAAAAAGCTTTTGATAAAGTACCTCACCAATTACTCCTCCTGAAAATTAGTGCCTTAAACATAGACCCGAACATTCTTAGGATTGAATGCTTTCTGACTAATCGCACTCAGTTTGTAACAACTAATGGCTATAACTCACCTCTTTCTAAAGTAACATCCGGCGTACCCCAAGGTTCCGTATTAGGCCCTTTACTTTTTCTTATATATATTAATGATCTCCCAGACAGCATTAACTCCGATATAAGGTTATTTGCAGATGATTGTGTAATTTACTGCGAAATAAACAATGAATATGATAACCAATTTCTACAGTCAGACCTTGACACTGTCTCAACCTGGTGCAATAAATGGCTTATGACTCTCAACTCCAACAAATCTAAATGCATGTCAATAACCCGGCGATCTATTTCTCCCCCCTGTACCTACAGAATTAACGCCGTTCCCCTCCAGCATGTCTCTTCATATAAGTACCTCGGCGTTTACATTACCAACAATCTATCTTGGCACACGCATGTTACCTACATCTGTAATAACGCTAACCGAACGCTAGGATACTTACGCCGCAACTTTTCTCGCGCTCCGCTGTCCCTCAAAATTTTATTTTACCGATCACTAATTCGCCCAAAGCTTGAGTACGCGTCCGCTATATGGGATCCCGTGCAGCAAAATTTAATTAACGCGTTAGAATCTGTTCAGAACCGCTCAGTTCGGTTCATTTGTTCTAATTATTCTCGTACTGCTAGCATATCAGAAATGAAATCTAACCTTGACCTACCCAATTTAACTGTCCGGAGGAAACTGGCGCGACTGCATTTTTTTCATAAGATATTTTTTCACAATCCATCAATGAAGCGAGACCTCATTTCACAACCGTCATACCACTCATCGCGCATTGATCATCAGCATAAGGTTGCCATTCCGTTTTGCCGCACCAAATTCTTTTCAGCAGCCTTCTTACCGAAAACAGCCGCCGATTGGAACCACCTTCCCTCTTCCGTTGTATCAAACACAGACCCTTTGTTATTCAAGACTGCAATTTCTCAGCAATGCTTGTAACTATACGCAGTTTCCATTTTCTATCTTTGTCTTGTATGTGCTTGAATTCTTATACATTTTTAGTTGACTTATGTTGCCTTCCTAATTTGCGCATCTGATACTTGTTTCTTTATTTTGTCTTTTTTTCTTGTGTGTTATATATGTTGTACCCACCCCCTCTGTAATGCTCTACGGGCCCTGAGGGTATTCTAATAAATAAATAAATAAACTGTCCCCCAAGGAATCACCTCTCGGTGTCACCCTGATCAGAATCAGAATGCCATTTTCTCTAATTTGTAGACATGTTACATATTGATAATATACAGAAGGACCTGAACTGAAAAACTGGAAGCTCCTTTTCAACATAAGTGTTGAAAACTATAGCTTTCAGCATGAAAAAACATACGCACTCTATAAATTGTGTAAATAGGTGTAGGGGAAGCACAACAGAAAAAATTAGACTAGAAAAAAGCAAAAGCACACGAAGAAGCAAGAACAAGCTCATCTAATAATGATACACAATGAGCCAGGTTATGAAGGAACCTAAAAATTAGAGATTGATAGAATGTATTGTTTTTAAACGTTTTATATTTCACAAATTTTGGGTGTCTTGATTTTGATGGGCATGAAGTTCCAAACAGTGATGGAAGAAAAAAAATGCTCTGCTTGACATAATTAGTATTTATTTGGGGTACGACAGAGATGTTATTGCTTGCGAAGCTTCATGTAATGATATTTGTTACGTAACATTGGGGTATAATGCATTAATATTGTCCGAAGTTAACTTGTTTTAACAAAATTTTGGTAAGGGTTTAGATAACGGGTTTCGAAAGGGACAAACAAAACACGTTATATTCTAAAAAATTGGCGATACGTGATTAAGTGCATATGGAACTATGTACAAACAACTAGCCCCTACTCAGACCTTTATTCTGATTAATTGCACCAAACGTATTCTAATATTTTAGTTTTGCAGTATAGATAATATCAATGTAAATGTGTGGTGCTTTTTTCCAACACTTGATGCGTAGTGAACGTGTCAATGTACAAACGAAAAATCTGGCCCCATATCTGCATGTAATCTGCAAATGTTGTCGAAAGACGATAGTCTTGCGTGTGGAAAGAGTGAACAAAGCATTTATTCGATGCTCTGCGCAAGAAAATCAGTGAATGGTATTCCGGAGGCGCTGCGTTAGAATGCCTCGAGCGTGCAGCAAAGGCGAACGAGCGCATCAAGTCCCGTCACACGTGAGACATGAGCGCCATCTGGCAGTTTCTTTTGGAAAACAAAGCGCGTGGCCATGCACGCCCGTCTCAGAGGTGATAAGCTGTAGAACGCGAGGCGAGGGATAGGTGCCAACACCATCTCGTCTTAGCAAAGCTTTGAAAACACTCTCCGTTCCGTGCAAGCGTTGCATGGTAAGTGCAGCGTGATAAGAACAACGGTCCTAAAATTACTTATGTATTCGTTTTCTAGTAAGAGATGCATATGCACAATATATGCCTGTTGTTATGGTGCCCCAGACATGCGCAATAATTGCTTTTTAATTGAAAATTGAAGAAGCATGAACGCTCAACCTTGAGCATTATTGGTGGTCGCTGCGGATGGGGTCGGCTGTTTCAAGTACCCAATGCTGGTAAGAGGGGACAAACAGGCATATGTACAGACAGACAGACAGACAGACAGACAGACAGACAGACAGACAGACAGACAGACAGACAGACAGACGAAAATTTTTGCGTCGAAGGTCCCCAAGAAAGACTGTCGTCTTTAGAATACGCTGACTCGCTCCCTGGGTTTCGTGCCGACTGGTTTTGCCCCCGCTATCTCCGACGACAGTGCATCTCTGGCCGACTGGATCGCCCTACGCTATCTCCTGCCGCCGACAAGAGCTCTCGCCGAGTGGTGCCCCGTGCTCGGACTCCTGCGACCGTGTCCATCTTTCCTATCTTTTTCTTGCTTCTGGGTGTCACTGTCCCTGCGTCACGCTCACTACTTCCTCCTCTCTGTCTATACACCTTTAATCATATTTTTCTAATCCTTCCTTACCCCCATCGCTTGTGAGCTACTGTTGAGGTGTCGCACTTTGATGCAGACAGTTACGGTGCTCACTTATATGTTCTTTTTTCTCTTAAGAATCACATAAAAAATACGTCAGTAAAACGTCAGACTTCATTACGCATCGAAATTTTAGACGAACTCATATCTCGTTGATAATGTATTGTTCTACATTGAATGCGTGATTTATAAAATTAGTAGTGGGTATAGTTCTATGATTAGAGTTCTTTTCTTGAATGAAGGTGCAGAGAAGATGTTCAACGAGAAGGTGTACAGTCGGTCTGGAAAGCGGGTTTATAGCCTGCTACTCCTCACGCGTGTAAAGGGAAAAGGGAAAGAATGAGAGAGAGAGGCACGAAAACAGGTGACTATATGGTATTGCACAGTGAGTCCCTGCGCACACTGTCACGTGCAGGGTATGACAGGCATAGAAGTGTGGAGTAGGGCATGCACACATTAGTACGACATTTTCCTTGCCTGTTTAGAGTTTGTAAAACTCTTATTTACGAAATTTTTTATTTACAAAATGTGGTTTTTTTTGTAAAACATAGCTTTTTTGCGCATTGGCGCTGGTAATTTATCAGTTAACCATGATGAGGCGATGAAGATTTCTTTTTATATTTGGCGTGATTTGAATCACGATGACAGCGGGATTGAAGGATAGAAATGTGAATTTAGTATGCATTTCCTGAAAGTTCATACATTATACACAAGTGCTTCGGTGTAATATGCCTGCTTCTCAAACTTTCTGGGGATATTGAAGAAAACCCAGGAGCTATTTATAGTGCCATGCTTGATCAACTCTTACAGTCTCAAAAAGAACTACTGGCTATGGTGACGGAATTCAGAGATAAGCAGGTATCTTCAGAGGTTTTTCTCTCGCAGGTTGACAGTAGACTTACGGCAATAGAGAAAATAATTTGGGTCTTTAGACAATGTTTCTAATTGCCTTTAATTACTAGATGGTGCTGTGGGTAAAGCTGATAATTAGCTATCGCTGTTGTCTAAAAGAGTTGATGACGTAGAAATCACTCTAGGCGAAATAATCTTATAATAAGAGGAATAAGTGCGAAACATAAGAAAACAGATGAAGGTCTTATGCGCAAAGTAAACTGTGACATTTTTGATAACATACAAAAAGTTTCATTGACCTCTATAAAGTGTAATCACAGGATTGCTAAAAAAAAGATGAACGGTAAAAACAGGCCCGTTTTATATAGCGCTTGGCTGATTTCCGTGAAAAAATGAAGGTATTGAACAATTGCTCGAAGCTTAAAGGACCGCATTTCAGCTGCAAGAAGACGTCTCTAAGAGAGTTAATACTGCACGAAAAAACTTTCGAATTCAGCTGCGGATGATACAAAAGAAAGGTGCTAGAGTCAAGCTTATTTTTGACAAAATAAACATCAACAACATCATCTACGCTTGAGATGACGTAAATAATAGACGGTACGTGTGCTCGGGTCCTACAAACGAGGGCGCGTGGCACCAAACACATCCACATGCCTGGTTTGAGATCATAAACATTAATGCTCGCAGTATACTGAACAAATTGGAGATGTTAGAAAGTATTGTCCTCGAGCATGAACTAGATATCGTTGGCATCATGGAAACTTGGCTCCGCCAAGAAGCACCCGACGCTGGCGTTACTCAATTGGCTACACTTTATTAAGAAAGGATCGATGCAGTAGAAGAGGGGATGTGGCTTTTCTTGTAAGACATAATATTCTGTTTACCATTATCGCTGACTCAAGTGAAATCGAAGCTCTCTGGATTAAACTCAAATTTGCAAACCGATCTCTTTCCGTTAGTGTACTTTATATGCCTCCCCGCTCTAAGGACATACTAATGAAAAGCTTAAAACTTTTATGGAAGGAACTTTATGCCTGATTGGTGACTTAAATTTACCTGGAATCAATTGGGCAACGTTAAATCCACGTTAATTTGAACTTCACTCCTATGTTGAACTAGTTAGTTTAACCTTTTCCTTTATTTACCTCAAATTGTTTCGAAACCTACTAGAGTATGTGTAGATACTTCATCAATCTTGGATGTCGTATTTATCTCTCATAAAATGAGTTCATTTTTTTTCAAGCTGCTTGGTTGAGAGCGGAATATCTAATCACAATATGGTTATCACATGGTTTAAGCTTGATACAAAGATATCTGAGAGGTGCTCGACAAAAAATATACCGAATTTTAAAGCTGCTAATGTTGTATGCATACTGGATCAACTTTCTTCGTCGTTTCATGATTTACATACAATGTATCGTTCTGGTGGGAGAGTAGACGAACTCTGGGGTTATTTTTACAACGTGGTTCAATATTGCTTAAATTCTTACGTTCCACATCGCCTTAAGAACACTTAAAAAGCCAACTCATGTTTACCTAGAGATATCATACATTTAAAAAGAAGACTAAGGCGTAAGCGTCAGGCCTGTTCTCACTTCAGTAGCCTTCATACCAGTAGTTTTATCAAGGATATAAGCCTGGAACTGAAGCAAGTAATCAAAGAATAAAAAAGTCCTACAGTTCTGCCTTAGTGTCGTTCCTCAAAAGCTCTCCAAGTAATTTCTGGAAATATATCAACCCCCCTCGTGATGTCCGAACGCACAATAATCAGGTTAGAGCTCAGGTTCTTAACACGTGTTTCACTGCAGCTTTAACGAATGATGATGGTAACGAACCTAAATATGAAGCAGTTTTGGATCAGCCGCCTATGAACGACAACAATAAAAACGAAACGGGGGTACTAAATCTCTTATTGAACATAGATATCAAAGAGATTCCGGGTCCTGATAACATTCTTAATGAGTTTTTGTATAGATATGCCGAGTTGTCCGATAAATACCTCACCGTTATCTGCCGGTCTTCAGTTGCTACATGCTGCTACCCATTTGCCTCGAAATCTGCAAAAATTGTGCCTACTTATAAAAGCTGTAATGAGTAGGACGTTAGTAACTATAGAACCATTTAATTAATAAGTACGTGCTCGAAATTTCTTGAACATTTTGTCTCCAAACAACTATCTCTTTATCTGAATATTTTCCATATCCTAGATTATTGTCAACATGGTTTTTGTAAGCAGCACTCGACCGTCACTCAGCTGGTTGAATTAACTCATGATCTTGCTAGCGCATTAAACAATCGCAAACAAATAGACACAATATTCCTTGACTTCGCCAAAGCTTTCGATAAAGTTTCTCACCCTATATTGCTTTTAAAGAGTGATAAAGATTTCGAAAATCCGCTCATCACTAAATGGTTTTCATGCTATCGCTCCAATAAACAACAGTTTGTGGTGCTTGAAAAGAATCGCTCTGATCTTTCAACTGTTCTATCTGGAGTACTCCAAGGCAGTGTTTTGGCCCACTGCTACTTTTTGATTTTTAATATTGATATGCCTCAAGATATCACAGCACCCATTTGGATTTTTGTAGACAATTATGTCCTTTACAATATAGTAGATGATCCCCATGATCATACTGTTCTTGAATCAAACTTGCAAAAAATTTAAACTTAGTGTGACGCTTGGAAGATGGTACTAAACGCGAAGAAAACTGTCGTCATGTTGGTTACTAGAAAAAAAGAAAATCATGCTTCATATATATTTTATTGACGGCACACTGTTCAAACTAGAGTGTTCGCACCTTGGTGCCACCTTAACATCTGACTTAAGTTGGAATACTCATATTGATGCCGTGTGGACTAAGGCAAAGAATGTACTGTGGCTCTTAAGAAGATGCATTTACAGCACACCTTCTCAAGTTGAAATTCTGGCATGCAAAACGTTAGTCAGGCCTATTTTGGAGTATGCCAAAATATTATGGGACCCTTACACTGAAACGAACAAATCTAAACTTGATAAAATTCAACACTTTGCGCTAAGGTTTGTTTTTATAATAAGTATTGGTGGCATGATTCCCCTTCAAAACTTAACAAATTGCCAACTTGCAATCCTTAGAATCTAGGACAAATTCATTTTCCTTATTATTCACAATCTAATCACCATAAACAAGAGTGACTACTTTATCAACCAAAATGACAATTACTTTAGGCACAGACACACTATGTACATTCCTCCACCTTCTGCCTCTATCAATTGTTTTGTGTTTAGCTTTTTTCCTAAGGCTATCCAACAATGAAGCGAGCTGTCTGATGCTGTAGGGCAAGCGTTATCATTGGGTGAATCTATGGAACGTGTTAAGCCTATATATTCTACATAATTTTTATACCGTATTTGTATTGTTTTGAAGTGATTGTTCGATTTTGGGCTCCCTTGGCGGCCGCCTACATTGTATTCCTCTCAAGAAACTTAGCACATTATCATTGTACGAAACACTGTATCTTTCTCGCGAAAGGTGCTTTTGTTTTAATATGTGTACTGGTGTCGGTACAGTTTATATGCTGTATCATGTTTGTATATAACATAAACTTTTGCACCTCCTATGAATGTTTCGCATGTACAGCATGCTATTTTGATTTGGGGGGACGTAGCACTCTTGTACCTTATTTTTTGTTCTCCACTCCTGTAATGACCCAGTGTGGGTTGACAGTATCTCTAAATATATAAATAAATTGGAAGACCGCTAAAATTTCACACGGCTTCGACAAATAATTGCCCACTCAGCACAGCTTTCATGTGCGTGATTCTATTGAAGGCCTGGGTATAGCTAACTGCCACCTGAGAGGTGGCACTTTTCGGGACGCTATAAATAAAGATTTTGCTAACGAGCACACATATCATATGTGCAGCATGTTCTCATGAAATGACCACTGATTTATTTTCGACAATTAGGGACAAAATGGTTGGTGCGGCCATTACACGGAGATGAAAAGCCACCTCACGCTTCGACAATGCAGTAGCACCCAAACACAAAACATGCCACATTCAGCCGTCCAGTCAGTCGGTGTTTGGAAAACGGGATTCCCAAGTCTCGGAAACTGTTTTTGCTACCCGGAACTGTCGAAAACGGCAGCTCAGCTTGACCTCCACCAAAAAGAATAAGAGGGCACTCTTACAGCCTAAACAGATAATAGTGTGCGTATTCTGAAAACAGAAGGACGGGGCCAATAGCAAGATAATTTTTAGAAATTGAGCCAGCTCCATTTCGCGATTACCTGTGAAGAAGCAAAGCTCATGCTGCTCCTTTCTCGGGCTTTTGTACGTCTGTGTTTTTAAAACGTTTACTTGGTTAGCGATCAGCGTCAACCTTGTTTGCGTGAACAGTTTGGTTGGCTCAGTGAAGACATACCCGTTCCCAGATCTGCTCTCGCTGACGCTCACGTCGCTGATGTTTTGCAATTCGGAGTCATTGCAAAGCGCCGAGACGTAAGCAATCATCACCAGCAACAGCATCAGCGAAGCGCGGCTCGACGTAGCCAAGCGCCTTTGCTTAGAGACTTGTAGTGGGCACTCGGCCAATTCAAGAGAAGGAAGAATTCTGTACTTGCAGTGGACACTCTCGGATAATTTGAAGCGGAGAGTGTTGCGCGCTCAGAAGTTTCTCGCTAAGGAGGCATGGTTGAGGGGTCCACCAAGATGCGAAGTGCAGGCTGCCGCTTGATAACGTGATACGTGGGGCGTGATAACGCTATGCCACTCTGCACTTGAAAACAACGTTAAAATGTCCTCCAATTTGTTGTCGTTAACGCAAGTAACCAGATGGCAGACTGGCATCGTTGCGCAAGTGACACGGGAGTGAACAAACCTGATGTCATGATCTGTACCCCTATATGACGTTATTGCTCAGTCAAAGGTAGACCTGTCTACCAGGAGTCAAGAAATAAGGTGAGGTGCACCTACATGCAATGCCTCCAGTCACGGGCGCATGCAAAATAACACCAGTGGCAGGAAGTTTGCAGAAAGCAGCTGGAGAGTATCAAAACGTCGACTGAGAAGCAAAGAAATGGGCGAGTCCCACGTACTTTGGAATCGACGTTATGCGAAGTATGAGAAGGAAAACTGGCCTTTATGTTTCTTTTTTATTGAGTGACACGCCATGCAGTAACGCCAAATATGTGTATAAATGTCGCAAACACATACATAACTTGAAGAGTTGCACATGTTCATATAACGAGTTCTTTGCACTTGCGCAACGATGCCGACAACAGTATTAGCAACACCAGACGCGGTAAGCTGATATGATGCGCTGTTGATCGTCAGGGTGGTAGCTCTTAATACTACTACCTAAATTAACTTCAGCGTACAGGGCAGCTAACTACAATAAACGTTCGCCCGACGTGACGGCTATGTCACAGGAGTAGATATGTAATGATTATAAAATTGCATAGATCACTGCAACCGCAATTGATGTTTCACGCTCAATACGGTCTATTTGAAAAGTAGTTCTAAAACCTGGCGTGGCTTTGTCGTATAATGCCTGATTGCCACGCAGAATGCTTGGGTTCGAGTCCTTCTGGGATCCTGATATTTATTTTTTGCATGAGTCAGTTCAACGCTGCTGATGTAAGGTTTTTCTTGATGCTCAAGCATTAAAGCTGCCCATGTGTGCTCTTGTCGTTCCTAGGTAAATACTAAGCGTGAATAATTTGTGGCACATACCCGCCCGCCGGTATGTGCCACTGTTTGGCGGGAAGTGTTTGGCGACGTACGTGACTAGATTGCGATGTTATTCATTTCTTTACCAGCTCGTCACTTTCGTCAAACCAGCTTACACTGCCATACTAATTTCGGTTTACGCCAAGTTAAGGGGGTGATTACGAGATCACAAAGACGTGGGTGGCTAGAAAATTAAGATAGTACGCATATAGACGCCAAAAGCAGTTGGCTTAGAAATGCTTCGCATTTAAAAGAACATAACTTGCTCCTCCAAGTGAAGCAGGGTTGCCATTGGGTGGAATTGAAAAGGCACCATAACTCAAGCCAAATGTAGCCAAAGCAACCATGTCATCGAATATTATTGTCAAATTGTAGTCGAATAGAACAAGAGTTGTATTACAAACAGAGTATTTGCAGCAGTATGCGACTAAATAAAACCATATTGAGTAAGCAAAACTGGAACATTAAAAAAGCTCAGCAAAAAGTTATGTTGACAAGAGGAAATTTAGGTTACCAAATAAGTCTAAAATCAGCCAATTTCAGCCACCAACGGCAACGCTGGAGTTGACTTGGGTAGCTACATAAGGGCCCCTGCGAGTTTCCTCATGAGTCGTTTTCATACTATAAGTGTTCAATACCATAATAAAGAACTGAGACCGTCAAAACTGTTATTTCAGACGAGGTAGGAGCGTATATAGTCGTAGCCAGAGAAAGCAGCGACAATGTCCGGGGCGAGCGTCTCGTGCTTAGCACCGACGATGTGTTTTCCGAGCTATGCATGACCCACTACTTCTTCATTACATATTCACCCCTTGCTGAAGATGGAGCCAAGTAGGTGTTCTAAGGTGTCATAAGGACAAGTGGTTCGTGATACGGTTTGAGACGATCCACGTGTACGATTTCGTGGCCTCGGCGACGCAGGTCCGGAGTGGGCGCGAGGGGTTCGATGAGGTAGTTGACAGCGGAAGTTCACTGTATGACACGATAAGGCCCGTAATACCTGCTGACGAGCTTTGTAGAGGTACCAGGAGCAGCAGTGGGAGGCACCCACAGCCAAACGAGAGAGTTGGGTGAAAACTGGTAGTGGGACCGTCCATCGTTGTGACAAAATTTCTGTAGCCCTTGTTCTTGTGTTGTAAGGGTGCGAGCTAATTGCCGACATTCTTTCGCATACCGAGCGGCTTTAGAAACTGGTGTGCCTTCGGATGAGTTGGGTCGGTAGGGGAGAATGGCGTCGATTGGAGATGATGGCTCTCGACCATATAGTAGAAAGAAGGGAGAAAAGCTAGTCGTCGCTTGAGGCGCCGTGTTGTAAGCGTACGTTACGTAGGGAAAGATAAGATCCCAGTTGGTGTGGTCGGAGGCGACATACATAGAAAGCATGTCGCCAAGAGTGCGGTTGAAACGTTCGGTCAAGCCGTTCGTTTGTGGACGATATGCGGTAGTACAGCGGTGAACCACATGGCACTGAGCAAGAAGTTCTTGAATTACATCCGCGAGAAAGACGCGGCCTCGGTCGCTCAAAAGTTCACGCGGAGCGCCGTCACGCAGAACGAAACGTTGGAGCAGGAAAGACGCAACGTCACGTGCTGTCGCGGCTGGTAGAGCGGTCATTTCTGCATATCTGGTGAGACGGTCGATCGCTACAATAATCCAGCGATTCCCAGCTGATGTATATGGCAGAGGACCTGAAAGGCCTGTTCCAACCAGTTCGAATGGTCGCTCTGGGCACGGTAACGGCTGCATTGGTGCAGTAAGACGGCTAGGATCGTGCTTGCGGCGTTAGCACTCTGTGCAAGATCGAATGTACTTTTGAACAAATGTGTATATGCCGCGCCAATAAAACCGAAAACGTAGCCTGGCGCAGGTTTTAAACAAACCGGCGTGTGCACACTGCGGATCGGCATGAAAAGCAGCACATATGCTGGCACGGAGATGCCTGGGTATGACGAGTAGCCATTTGCAGCGGTCAGGGTGGTAGTTGCGGTGATAAAGTATTCCATCACGGATGGCGAAGTGGGAGGCTTGTCGGTGTAGCGTTCGAGATGACGGTCGGGCGAGTGTTTCAGATAAATAATCAATCAAAGACGCAATTCATGAATCTTTGCGCTACTCCGCAGCCATGTCAATGGGTCCTGATAGTGGAAGTAAGTTGTCTTGGATGGAGACACTCGCAATATCAGTAGAAACGGGCGAACGCGAAAGAGCATCGGAATTGGCATGCTTTTGGCCTGAGTGATAAATGACACGGATGTCGTACTCTTGGAGCCGTAAAGCCCACCGTGCCAAGCGTCCGGAGGAATCCTTGAGGGAGGATAACCAGCAGAGCGTGTGGTGATCGGTAACGACGTCGAAAGGGCTGACGTACAGATGAGGCCGAAATTTCGTACTGGCCCAGATGATCGCTAGGCATGCTTTCTCAGTTACCGAATAATTTGCTTCTGTTCTTGTAAGAGTGCGGCTCGCGTACGCAACAACATAATCTTGGTAACCAGGCTTTCGTTGGGCGAGTACAGCGTCAACACCGACACCGCTCTAGCATCCGTGTGGATTTCTGTGGGAGTGCTTGAAGCAAAACTTCGCAGTATGGGTGGTCATGTAAACAGTTAACGGAGCTTCGCAAAGGCACTGTCGCAGGCTGGAGACCACGCAGATAGATTGTGGTCTCCCTGAAGTAGGTCTGTCAGAGGTGACATGATCGAGGCAAAATCCCGGACGAAGCGGCGGAAGTATGAGCAAAGCCCAATGAAACTACGCAGCTCCTTGAGATACGCGGGCCTCGGGAACTCGCTAACAGCACGTAGCTTAGCGGGGTCAGGGAGAACGCCATCCTTCAACACGACGTGTCTAAGAATGGTCAGCTTGCATGCTCCAAAGTGACACTTATTCAAGCTTAGTTGGAGGCCTGCTGCAGAAAGGCAGCGTAGAACCTGTTCCAAGCGACGAAGGTGCGTGGGAAAATCGGGCGAGAACACCACCACATCGTCTAAGTAGCACAAACACGTGTTTCACTTGAGGCCTCGTAGGATAGTGTCCATCATGTGCTCAAATATACCGGTGCATTGTGATGTATCCGTGACGTCACGCCAGCCGAAGCCGCCGTTATCACCACTGCTTCTTCTCCTTCCCTTCCCCTTAACCCCTCTCGCACAACGCTACATTAACCCGCGCTATCGCAATAAAGCTTTCGTCTTGGCCCAGCCACGCCCCTGGCGTGTTCGTGTCAGTGGCGACGAGGATGGGATGAAAGCGGTGCGGCAACTCCGTCCGTCATGACCGCCGCACCCACGGGAGGATACGCCAGCCCGCCGCAGTTCGACGAGGTGAGCGACAAGTGGCCCGCGTACCAGGTTCGGCTGGAAGCCTTCTTTGAGGGAAATGGCATCACGGAAGACAACAAGAAGCGGGCCCTGCTGGTGACTGCACTGTCCACCCACACCGTCGACGTACTGAGCGGACGTTGTGCTCCGGATAAGGTGAATGAACTTTCGTACCCACAAGTGATAGCCTTGCTTAAGCAGCACTTCTCGCCGCAACCGAACGAGATAGAACAGTCTTATAAGTTCTTCACCCGCAATCAGCTGCCCGGCGAACCGGTCAAGGATTTTGTCGTGGCGATTCGACAGATAGCGGACACCTGCAATTTTGGTGCTTCGTTGGACAGAATGCTACGAGATCGCATCGTGTGTGGTCTGCACAACGTCGGAGTGCGTCGGCAGCTACTCGCGAAACCACAGCTGACGAGGAGCGAAGCGGAAGAAATTGCGATATCTACCGAAATGGCCGAGGCCAACGCGCAAGAGATAGTAAGCCCCACCGCTGAGGCAAGTGTGCATGCGCTGGGAGGCCAGTCCTATCGCCCACGAAGCCGGCCACAGATTGTTGGGTGCTACCGCTGCGGAGCAAAAGGGCACGGACCCGAGGATTGCCGCTTCCGCTCGGCGTCATGCTTCAAGTGTAAACAACGAGGTCATATCGCTCGAGCCTGTTGCCGCCGTGAGAGTGGGTTCGGGGTGGTACCACCAGAACGCCAAGTACACGCCTTGTCGCGGGAGGAAGACACTGGCACGGACGGTATGTTCGCGCTGGAGGCAGCGGACAGTCACATCGGCCACGTCGGCATTACGCAACCCATCGTGCGCACCTTGGATTGTGGTGGGGTTCCAGTGAACATGCAGGTCGACACAGGCTCGCCGGTTTCGGTCATCACGTGGCCCACATATGAGCGGAACAAAACAGTGTGGCCGAAGCTGCGTGGTTCGCCATTGAAACTCACCTGCTTCCTGGGACGGCTTCCAGTGCGGGGACAACTTCAGCTCAAGGTTTCGTGCGGAAACAAGTCGACGGCTGGATCTTTGCAAGTCCTTGGTTGCTCCGGCCCAAACCTCTGCGGACGCGACCTGATTCAAGCGTTCCACATGCTCGAGGCACCGGTAATGAACGTGAACACGTCAGGTGAGCAACTGCCGTTACTCGGTGCTGACGACGTTAACGTGGACCGGTTGCTATCAGAATTCGCTGATGTGTTCGCGCCAGGTTTAGGGCTCATAAAAGGGCCACCGGTACACTTCGAGACGCGAGAAAACGTGGTGCCGAAGTTTTGGAAAGCACGCGAAGTTCCGTATGCTTTTTGGCCAAAGGTCGACGCGGAACTGGACCGCCTTTCGGGCGCGGGTATTATTGTACCGGTGCCTCATGCGGAGTGGGCGGCGCCAGTGGTACCGGTAGTGAAACGGAATGGCTGCATCCGCCTTTGCGGCGATTTTAAGCTAACGGTCAACAAAGCCTGTCGCACTGAGCAATATCCGTTGCCACGGGTGGAGGATATCCTGGCTACATTAAATGGCGGTGAAGTTTTTACCACGATAGACTTGCGGGAGGCATACAACCAGCTTCCGTTGGATGAGGAAGCCATGCAACTCACGACCATAAACACGCATAAGGGACTGTTCAGCTTTACTCGCCTGCCTTTTGGAGTGGCGTCCGCGCCGGCCGTGTTCCAACGGCGTATGGAGACCATTTTGCAGGGACTTCCGGGTGTTCAGGTCTACCTAGACGACGTCATCGTGGCAGAGAAACGCAATGACTGCACCACCCTGCACGAAGTATTCAAGCGTTTCCGGGAATACGGCGTGCGCCTGAACGCAGACAAGTGCAAGTTCCGCCAACTAGAGGTGGATTTTTTGGGGCATCGAATCAGCGCTCGAGGTCTTCAACCAAACACGGAAAACATAGACGCCATCCTTAAGGTTCAGGCACCACGGAATTCCGCAGAATTAAGGTCCTACCTCGGCATGGTAACGTACTACCACAAGTTTCTTCCCAATGCATCGACCGCCATGGCACCCCTATATCAACTACTCCGGAAGGAAGCTAAGTGGAAGTGGGATACCGCTCAACAGCAGTCATTCAGCAGTGTGAAAGACCTTCTGAAATCCGCAGACTTTCTGGCGCATTTTGACCCACACAAGCCGCTAGTCCTGGAATGCGATGCCTCCCCGGACGGAATAGGCGCAGTGCTTTCACACGATGTCGGGGGCGGGGTACTTCGGCCCATAGGGTTCCGCTCTCGGTTATTGACTGGAGCTGAGAAAAATTACTCGCAGCTGGAGCGTGAAGCCTTGGCACTTGTGTTTGGTGCGTCGAAATTCCGACAATACTTGCTCGGCAATACTTTCACATTGATGACGGACCATAAGCCGCTTGTTGCACTTTTTCACCCAGACAGGCCAGTGCCCGTGATGGCCGCTGCGCGAATCCAGCGGTGGGCCCTGCTGCTGAGCGCCTACGATTACGTCATCAAACACCAGCCCGGGAAAGACAACATTCCAGCAGATGCCCTCAGCCGACTCCCCACGTCAGCAACTTCCCAGCCAGAGACGCAGGAAGAAACTGTGGACGGTGAGTATGTCCTGCTCACGGAGACCCTCAATGATGGTGTCATGTCTGCGAAGCAACTGGGCACTCTCACGGAGCTTGATGACGATTTAGCAAAGGTGCAAAAATGGGTGCAGGAGGGATGGCCAAGAAATTTGGGGCCTAAGGACCAGCACTTGATGCCATACTTCAACCGGAAAGCTGAGATAACGGGGAGTTATGGGCTTCTGTACTGGGGCCATCGAGTGATCGTCCCTAAGAGTGCCCGAGCAGTGATGTTACGTCTGCTGCATGATACTCATCAAGAGATTTGCTCAATGAAGCGGCTAGGGCGCTCCTTGATGTGGTACCCCCGGATCGATAATGACATTGAGCACATGGTTAAGTCCTGCACCAGTTGCATCCAAGCTGCCCCTATGCCCCCAAAGAAACCCCCTGTTGCGTGGCCAGAAACGGATGAGCGTTGGTCGAGGCTGCATATCGATTTTGCGGGGCCGATCGATGGTCACATGCTACTGATTGTGGTGTATTCACATAGTAAGTGGATAGAAGCGATACCCATGAAGAGTTCCACCACACACGCCACCATAGAGGCTCTGCGCACCTTGTTCAGTACATTCGGGTTGCCCCGGACGCTGGTATCCGATAATGGCCCACAGTTTACGAGTTGGGAATTTAACACCTTCACGAAGCTGAATAACATAGTACACCTCCGAACAGCACCGTATGACCCCCAGTCCAATGGGCTCGCGGAGCGGGCGGTTCGTACGGTGAAGTATTCATTGAAGAAGAATGTACAAGGGTCACTGAAAACCCGCCTGGCTAGGATTTTGCACAGGTACCGCAGGACGCCGCAGGCCGGGGGCCGGACACCAGCGCAACTCCTAATGGGCTACGATCTTCGCTCCAGGCTGGACAACGCAGTGTCCATTCCGCCCTCACCAGTTGACCGTCCCCCCCTCGATGGGTGGCAGCCCGGGGAGCCAGTCTGGGTGAGGAACTTCGGGCGAGGCGAGCCGTGGACTCCAGCCAGCATTACATCGACAGACGGAGCCCGCCTGGTGAATGCCGATGGTCCGGAGGGGGAAACCATTAGGTGCCACAGCGACCAGGTGAAGCCACGGAAGTTGGAGCATGACCAGGGAGAAGTCGGTGACTCTCGGTGCCTCGAAACTGCCGGCGGGGCCCTAGCAGGAGGAACACCGAGGCGAGCGCCAACAAGGAGCGAGATCGCCGGGAGCCCCTCAACTCCGGTGTTGCGTCGCTCGGGCCGGCAACGCAAACCCCCAGACCGTTACTCACCGTAGGGGGAGCGGAATGATGTATCCGTGACGTCACGCCAGCCGAAGCCGCCGTTATCACCACTGCTTCTTCTCCTTCCCTTCCCCTTAACCCCTCTCGCACAACGCTACATTAACCCGCGCTATCGCAATAAAGCTTTCGTCTTGGCCCAGCCACGCCCCTGGCGTGTTCGTGTCACATTGCATAGGCCGAATGGCATTACGTTAAATTTGTATAAGCCGTCTGGTGTAACAAAGGCAGTTTTTGGTCTATCATCCGGATTCATGGGCACTTGCCAATACCCAGAGCGTAGATAAAGAGAGGAAAAGAACTCTTCGCCTTGTAAAGAGTTGAGGGCGTCATCGATACAAGGCAAAAGGTAACCATCCTTTCGTGTTATTTTGTTTATACGACGATAATCTACGCAAAAGCGCAGCGTGCCATCCTTCTTTTAACTAAAACAACCGGCGACCCCCAAGGACCATTTGATAGTTGAACGACGCCGCGCTTTAGCATGTCACCTACTTGTTCATCGATGACACGGCGTTCAGTCGGTGAAACACGGTACGGTCGCTGCCGTAGTGGTGGGTGATTACCTGTGTCGATCTGGTGGCGTACAGTAAATGTTCAACCTAAGGTAGCACTGTTACTGTCAAAAGATGGCCGAAACTTGTCAAAAAGGTTCAAAAGTTCACACCTCTGTTGTGGGTTTAGGCCTTCGTCGATGACACTGTTGAAAATGTCGGCAGTTGAAGGGCCATTCCCGGAACAACAGGAGAGGGCGCTGACTTCCAATTATCCATCAGGAACGTCAAGTGTAGCGATGATTTCGAATGATTCGATTGAGCCGATACATTCGCCCCGAAGACGCGTAATCGTGAATGGGAATGGATGCTCCACACGCACGTCGGCCCCACCACCTTGAAGAGTAACGAGAGCGGTTGGGAGCAGTGATAGGTGGCAATGAACGAAAGCAGCGGAAGATGTGAAGAATGCGGTAGCGTCGATGACGGCGCAACACGACATAGGTGTGAAGACAGTAGCGCGCGGAGGGATCTGGGCGTCGTCACTAATGACCAACTTCGCGTAGGAAGGGTGATCGTCCGCAGGTAGAGCATCACCAAGGGGACAAAAAACAACTTCGGCACGAGCGCGATCAATGACGGCTTGGTGATGGGAGAGAAAATCCTAGACTAAAATTATGTCGTGAGAATAGTGCGGGTGTACTACGAACTGCACTATGTAGGGCACTCCTTGAATTACAAGTCTGGTGGTACCACAGGCTGCACAGGCTGTGCAGTGGCAGTACGAAGACACGAACCCAAGTAAGGAGTGGTAACTTTACGAATTGAACGGCAAACGTTTTAGCAATTACAGAAATGGCGGCACCAGTATCAATAAGGGCAAGTACAGGTGCACCTTCAAGAACGGCATTAATTACATTCAGTGGCGACTGAAGAGGGCTAGTGCTTTGCGACGAGGACGCGGTTCTTGCCTCGAGAACTGCGTCATTTAGTTTTCGCGTCGATTGTAGGGGGGCGTCAGCGCATCGGGGAGGGCGAGCGTCGATGTGGAGAAGGAGATCGGCGATCAGGAGCCGGTTGGTGGCTTGGTCGAGGAGCGTACGATTCGGGGTCTGGAGTGTAGGGAGTGTACGTGTAATTGTTCTCATATGGACGTGGGTTTTCACGTGAGTGGAGTGGGTGGCGGCAAAGACGTGCGACGTGTCCAGGTAGACCCCACTAAAAGCAGATTGGTCGGTTGTCGGCAGTGCGCCATGGATTAGGGACAGACCGCTGACAGACCGCGCCGGAGCACACGATGGCGTGGGGAGCCATAGGCGGAGGACTTGTGGCAGATGCAGTGGTCATAGCGGCAGGTCGAGTCCGGCTTCGTAACTCCAGGATTGCGAGGAGACCCAGCAAACTCCACCAAATATAATAAAGAACTGTGACAGTCAGAACTGTTATTTGAAATCAGGTAGGGGCCTAGCCAGCGAAAGCAGCGACAATGTCTGGGGCGAGCGTCTCGTGCATAGCACCGACGATGTGTTTTCCGAGCTATGGATGACCCACTACTTCTTCATTACAAATACATTTAAGTTCACGTGAGCCTGTACCGTAGCCCTTAGAGTTTCCTACAGTGTTTACTCTAAGGAAACACTGGCGCTGCGATCGTTCAGTCACAATGGAAATGATGCGTTCTATAGACGTGTTTATCAAGTCTTCAGGCTTGTCGGTTTCAAACGCACTTGCTCTTTTGTTTATTGTGTGTTCAGGCTGTTTCGGACGAACTAGTGGAGCATTTTGATCTACGCGAGCAGATTTGAACTGTTGAGCATAAAAAAAAGGCTAAGGCCTTAAAGTGGAACTGCTGAGCATTTGCGGAGCTATGCCTTGTGACAGAGCAGCTCTAGGCCATACGGAGCCTAGCGGAGCTGAAAGAACGAAGTGTAGACAAATGTAAGTACTAGCCTCAAACCCATGAGGGCTGAAGCTCCGCGCAGTGCCGCTCCCCTTAAAACTAGAGCGACGGTTAGAGTTCCTTTAGTGTACTTTAGAAAACTCTACGCCGTAGGCCCCCATTTTGCCTCGTCTTTGGTTATGATTATCGCTCTGCAAGCAAGAAAGAAGTTCGTAGAGGTAAGAAGTTAGGTCAGCGCGTTTCATGACCTAGGGCTTGCGTGATAAAACACGATCGCTCTCTTCCGTTGCGTGTACACTCTCCGCGAGAGTATGACACACTGTGTAGTGTTACTACGCTCTCGACTGAGGCGCCGGCACGTGACAGCACTTCACGGCAACAAGTGTATCTGATACGAACTCCCAACCCGATTCACGTAGGCTATTGGCAGTCTAATTCTGTTTGACACCAAACAGCGGCTGCTGCCAACTTCGAAAAGTGTGAGCAACTCTGTATGTAAAGTAGGAGCTTCCAAGTTTCCTTTTCACATGCGCCTGGAAGTCTGCTTTTTGCGTAATTTTGTCTCGACAAAGCTTCAGGGTCGATTCATTACCTCTAGAACATACTGTTGTTTCTGAACACAAAGCCAATTATCAGAAGATCCTTGTTGATGGCTTACGCTCGTTCATATACTTTTTATGGCACACGCTAATTTGAATAGCTTCATACTCATCCAGCGAGAAAGTGCATTCTGTTATACAGAATAAAACCTATACATGAAGAGAAAATTACCTACAAGTACACTGTTTCCTTATTCAAAATGTGAGCACAGCTGTGCACGCGTTCTCATACCTAGGCAAACAACTTGGGAAGAATGTATGCACGTGCCATTACAGACTACCTTGAATCCAGTTGTTATTGAAATCTTTTTCCAATGCTTTTAGTTTTCTGTTCAAGTTTTTTTTTGTTCGTTTCCTTTTCACCTTCTACATCACCAAAGAGCTGCGCTGTACGATCTGTATCTGACACCACAGCGGCCCTCAAAATAATATGCAGTACACTAATAAAAGCTAACAGGCCATAGAGCATTTTTCTCACGAGTCGCAAAGTTGTAAAGATTTGGTGAGACATGACGATGCATTGGCAGACGTGTTAGACATCAACATGAATAACGCAACAAAAACAAAGAAGTCTCTCAAATGTGACGGGATACACAAGCGAGTTCCTGTGTGAGGTCAGTGTAACAACATTGCATTGCTCATTTTAACATGGCTTCATCAATGACTCCAGCTATGCCACTATGATGGCTCCACAGATCACCGTAATTTGTGGCGTATTCGTAACGTCACTGTGAGTCATGATGACGTCAGAATACTTAGAGTACAAGTGCAATACTACGTTGGCCAGTCTGGCACGACACAAGTAGCCTTTAGGCATTAGTATACTTCAGTCGCCAATGTAGTCAACGTCTCGGCCCTAAATATTCTTACTCATTACGCTTGAGTGAAGATAAGTGTATCAGGCATTGGCAGCTTCTCGCTTTTGCTTCGCACAACATCGATCCTCACAGCACGTGCTATTTGCCAAAGCTTTTATGGGAAACGCTCATAGTATGATTGATTTTCGGTAAGAGTAATAGCGTCTATGTTGTTTATTAATATGATGAATAAAGTTTTTGAAGGCTGAGTAGAGAGAGAGAGAGAGAGAAAATAAAGAAATAGTGTCGAAACAACGGTTAGTGAAGCAATCAGTGACACAGCAGAAGGCGGTGAAGGCGAACACTGAGGCAGGAAGATGCGTTCTCGCTACATCCTCTTCCCGAAGAACGACTTGGGCGAGTGTGCCGAGGTGCCCTCTGGCTGTCTGAAGTTGCCCAGAAGAATTTGCTCCAGGCTCTGTCCCTGGGTCTCCGGCATAAAGAGCATCAAGAGGAAAGCACCCACTATGGTGACCATGCAGAAGAACGAGGCCAGTCCGGTCAGCTGCATGGTGTCCCGCACGCTCGTGAAGAACCACGTGACCAAGAGGACGCAGGCCCAGTTAAAAGCGCACACTCCGGCGAGGTACATGCCCCTGCCTCGGCAACACACGAGCTCGGCTCCGAGCACCCAAACCACGGGACCTAGGCCGAGCGAGTAGCCTGCCGTGGAAGCGACATTGAACGCAAGAGTTGCACAGCAGTACAACACAGGGATGTTCGACGCTAGTAAATATGGAAGCTGGGACGCCCGACCATTACGCCCGCATAAAATAACTCGGAGTACGAGTGATGATGAGGCGCGTACTCTTACGGTAAAGCCAGCACAGGCGGTAGAGACCCCGCGTGTACGTAGAGGCCTCTGCTTTTTTCGTACTCCATGTTATTGCAATTCCTCTTTTGAAATAAACGTTAGAGTAGCCAACTTATCTGTGCTTAAATGTACACCATTGTATAAAGGCAGACAAAGTTGAACACGTAGAAAGAGTTTCCTTAAGAACACAAGAAGGCATACCCCTCAATGCGTGCTTTTAGTCTCACCTTGCTCACGGAATCAGTTCTGATGTTGCAGACAGCCTTTTTTCATGACGTAAACCATTACAATCGAACACTTTTGCTGCCGAAAATTCGTTATGGTATTTTGAAACAATGTACAATGGACCTATCAAGGAACACTTTTACAGCTGCTTTACGCCACCTAATTTCGTTTTTTTAACGATCATCCGCAGCTTGCCGAGGTGTGCACTACACATACTATCGGCCTGTAGTTTTTTCCAACTAAACTTTCCGACCATCACCAGCTGGAGTCGTTCTTGTGAAAAAAGAAATTGATTGATTGATTCATTGATTGAAGGAGGCTTTCTTTAAGTCCTGTGGGATGTCACGACGTAGGCGACTCCCACGTGGGGACAGGCCAACTGTAACGCGCATGAATTTCTACTTGCCACCCTATAGAAACAAATGCCGCAGCAAATGGATGGCCACTCGAGCGGCAAGAAGGAATGGCTGACGAGAAACGCATCTGCTCTTCAGGCGAGCCTCGACGCTCATTGTGTCCGCCGCAGTGGTGCAGTCGATACGGTACTCAGCTGCGCACCCGAAAGTCGCGCGTTCCATCCCGGCTGCGGCGGCCACCTTTCGATAGAAGCGACGTGCTAGAGACAGACTTCTGCAGTGTGCGATGTCAGCGCAGGTTAAGGAACACCAGATGGTCGAAATTTCCGCGGCCCTCTCTCCTATATACTACGGCGTTCCTCATTAGTATATTGTGGTATTGGGAAGTAAGACCTCATATATTATTATTAAAGACTAATAAGATTCTGTTTACAAAATAGACAACCAAAATGTAGCTTCTTTTGTTACAATATACTTCCACGTGCGAAATATTAGATATTTTAACACGAAATATGTCAAACTACTGCTAATTTGTTTTTCTTGCCCCACGTACAAAATACTGCTAATTTGTTTTTCTTGCCCCACGTACTCTCACAGCTGCATCAAACATAAGTTTACAATTGCCGGCCAAAAAAAAAGAAAAGAAAAAGCCTGCAACGATAAAAAGCCTGCGCGTACGTCAGCTGCCGGCAGTTTGAAGCCAACTTCAAAGCATAAAAGAGGAACTCGCATGAAAGGCGATACACAACGCAGAGCCTAATAGCGAGATCGCACGTAGAGGTCTGCGGCCGGATGTTGGAAAGCGGTGCATATGCGATGCCAGTGGCCATAGGCGATTATCGTATATCATTATGCTGTTCATACAAGTGCACTTGATGGTTTCCGGCTCAGCCTACCACCGTCGGGTGCTCGATGTTGCTGGAAAAAACAAACACGCTGGGAGAGGGGGAGGGCAATATTTTGCAAAATTAGAAGCCAGCATAATTTGGACGCTATTCAATGGAAGCGAAGAACAGTTCGACAAAAGAAATTTCGCCCCTAATCAATTCAAAGCAAACTATATATTCCGCTTATTTATACTCCTGGAATATTGTACCATCCTCTAACTTCGCAAATTGAGAAAGATGCTTTATTAACACTTTAGTGCTATAGGAATAACGTCTGTTTTGAATCATGCCAAGTGTCATGATAAAATATAAAAGCTAATTGCCATAGTCCACAAAACCACGCTTTCCATTTAATTTGTCTCTGAATCAGGTAGCTTACACATTAAATATTTTTTTCTGCGTGAGGCTGCTCATTTCGCATCGTATCCGATAGATATTTTATTTTCCTGTATCAGCTAGGAAATATAACATGAGCACCTGTTTACTACTGATGACTGGTATGGTTAGCATTTAATGACTACAATCGTAGATCTGCCGGGAGGCACGTGATGAATGTTGCAGCACGGTAAGGGAGACACTTTAAAAAAATCACAGCTTTGCCGCAAAGGCGAAGAAATGAACATGATAGCAACAAATTCGAAGGCCAAACGCAGAATGTCAAGAAGTTCAAAACGTGCCGCGCAACTCTTATGCACTAATGACGCATGAAATGTATTCACAGGTATACAGATCAACGCGAATAAGCGTCTCAGTTGTTACTTCGCTGGGTCTGAAAAGCGCACCCATTTCGCAAACGGAGACTGTGCAATGATTGCAGGGACCTTTGTGCGTACGGTAACTACAACAGAACCTTTCCAGTGAAAGCCCAAGGGCAGCCAAGACGTACGATTGTGCCCACCGCGATAGTAAGCGCGTGCTTTAGCGTCCAGCCTGCTCCCTTTCCGCGAAGCGAAATAGACGTGGGAGATGAGAGCGCGCGTCGCCGTGTCGTGATGATGTGGCGATGCACGCTCATTACCCCATCTTGCTGGCAATAAGAGAGCTCCACACTTGTCGTAGTGGCACCAAGTGGTGCTGACTCAAGCTCTCATTTCTGAAGGCACATATATACCTTGTAAAATGAACGAAGCGGTGACCGCCACCGTAGCTCAGTGGTAGAGCATCGGACGCGTTATTCGAAGGTCACAGCTTCACATCCTGACGGTGGGAAGTTATCTTTTAACGCGATAGCGTAAAGAGCTCGTGTCGCAGAAAAGCCGCCGCCGGCGTCGGCCACGTTGGTTGTGAGCGAAAAATCGTCTGTGCGTCTGTGACCGAAAAATCGAGTTACCAAGATAGCCGCGAGAGGCCACTACTTGTCCACGCGTGTGCAATAATAGTACAGACTGGCAAAGGGTCAAGCAGAAGTTCAAGGAACATTTATGGTTAAAAGGAAAAGTGGCAGGGCAAATGACACTCCTTGGTTTTGTGTACTTGTGGACGGGAGCAAAGGCCAGGGAAGAAAACCAGGCAATGGTAGAGAGTATATCCAATGACATTCAGGAATAAGGAGGAGAGTGCGAGATAATTACACAAGATATGAATGCGTACATAGAAGATATAGATGGGTATACCGACCCCACAGGCAAAATGATCATGGATATGTGTGAAAGGCTTGATTTGATCATTTGCAACAGTACCAAGAAGTGTGAAGGGCAAATAACATGGGAGGTAGGAAGGCTGCAGTCGACGATAGATTATGCACTGATGTCACATAGGATGTATGATAAGCTCAAGGGAACGCATTTAGATGAAGGTGGTTCCAGAAGTCTGGGTAGTGATCACAAATGTATCAAGCTAAGTTTTGGAAGAGCAGTGAAAGCGGGAAGGAGAGAAGATGAGCAACTACAGAAAAATTTTCATTCAGAAAGGCCAAGTGAAATAGCCACTAAACAAATTGAGAAAGTAATCACTGAGGATAATAAAACAGTGTGGCAATACACGAATCTCATTAGACTGTTTGAGCTAGAGCTTGCTAAGGCTTGTGACAAGTCACCCCGGAAAAGACACAAACCCAAAAGTTGGTGGAATGAGGAAGTTAAGAGAGCCATAGCAAAACGTCAGGAAGCCTCTAGGGAACACAGACATGCTAAGCAGCGGGTTGAACCTACAGATGATGTTGAAAGAAAATGGGAAATCTTTCTAAGCTGTAGAAGGGATGCAGCCCTTCTGAACAATGAAAAGATTAAAAGAAAGGGAGCTCAGTGGCTAGCAGAAGTACATAAAAAAGATAAAAAGGCAGTTGCGAAATTTTGGAACCATCTAAACGCCCTAAGAAATGAGACGAGCCTAGAGCAGAGGTTTATAACTACAGCTCAAAGTGGTAGGCTAGAAGAATACGAAGCTATTGAATATATAAAAACAAGGGTGACAGAAAATTTTCAACAAAGAAGTGCTTTATGCACCACAATAGACAAGGATGAGTCAAGTGGCGCAATGGCTCCATTTTCACAACGAGAGTGGGAAAGGGCTGAGATCTACGCTTCGACGACGATAAAAACTGCTAATATGATCACCCGCGGTTTTACGCCTTAAAACAACGGTGCGATTATGAGCGATGCTGTAGTATAGGAGTCGAAGATTTTCGGCCATTTGGTGTTCCTTAACGTCCACCCACGTTGCACAGCACACAGGTTCTTGGAATTTCTCCACCGACAAAATGTGACTGGCGCTGCCAGCATCGAAGCCATGACCTTCCGGTCAGCAGACGAGCATCGTAATCCCTGTTTGACCGAGGCGGATACATTGAAAACAAAACAAAACAAAAAAAAGACCTTGCATGCTGCCGGACGTCGACGCTTCCTAAGCGAGAAAACGCGCGAAATGAAGACGCCAGGGACAACGCCACCGTATAGCTCCTGCCACGACACAAAAAAATTTTGACGGCATCCTTTGGGGCTCATGTACTATATTTACTGGAATGTAACGCGAGCTTTTTCTGCACACTTTCGCTATCAGAAGTCAAACCTCGCGTTAAAATTCAACTGTGAAATGGCACAAATTGAAGTTTTCCTCAAAAGTGTAATGATTCGCTCAATTATATTACATAGTTTCATTTTGGTTTTTCTTTCTAGGTTGAAAGAGCAGCCCTTACCCCTCCCAGGTTTTAATCGTAGTTGCATTACAATCTAGCAAAAACGGCAGTTCCTATAAGAAAAAAACGATGCATATTGTGTTTTAAAGCCACCGGGTTCTAAATTACCAAGTTTCAGTAAATTTTGATAAGCCAGTGCAGCCAGAATACACAATTCGCTTTGAAATCCGCAAAGCTATATTTAGAAATATCCCTGAAAAAAGTCGAAAAGAGACTTTTGACACAGAGTCTTTAACCATCAGGTGTACAGTCTTTGTGCAGTACTATTTATCAATGTAAATATTGACTGTGTGACTTTATATAGTCTTCCGTAAAAGTTAGACCTAACGTTTTAGTATTTGACTGTATGCCAACTTATGACAATAATGGGCATAAAAACATGGTGCGATGAGCGCTGCGATTTATTACAGTGGGTCTTGTCTATCGCGAAGAAACTTAAGCGATTTAAACATCAGTTCTACCCGAATGATACGACCATATGTTATAAGGTGAAGAAGTTCTACAGGCACATGCTGTTTGCACTACAAATTAAACCTCTGACCACGTTAAATTAGAATTTCTTTAACGTGTACGCAAAGCATGATTTTCCAAAACGTAAACAAATGACTCAATTCGACCTGCGAAGCTGGCAAGGCGTATATGTATATACTGCAGCCTAACAAAGGCTGCAGTATATACTTTCATAGCAAACTCGTAGCAAACTCTTAGAGCGCTACGCGTTCTGAGAGTTTGCTACGAAGTAACAATCGCATTCAAGTAGATTCTACGCCTGAATGAAGCAAACTTACTGAAGCAACTCTTAAGTTTCCCACAGAGATTAGCAGCATTTTTCTGAAATTTATTGCTACTTACAAAACGTATCCTCAGTGTATGTGTCTGATGATCTCAAAGGCTCGAACTCGTAAATTTTGCTATTAAACTTGCAATTGATAGCATCGCCTTGTTGGGGTAGTGGTTTGTTGTGCGACTGAAACCTTTATGCTTGAGAGCTAACGTCAAATATCATGTTTTAATATTATGTTTTAATAAAATGTAGTTTTATTCACTTTGTGTAGTAGGCGGATATGCAGTTATGGAACGATATCTCTGAATATTTAATGTCACAGTGATTATGCCACACACAAAACCACCTTAAAAATTCTGCGGTAGGTTTTATGGCCAAAGTGCGGTTAAATGTATTTTAGTGCACAGAAGATTGAGGATGGCATACAGTTTTCAGCTGCAAGTTATTTCATCGCCACGGTTCAAAATCACTGTCACTATCACAGCTCTCATGAGGGCATATATATATATATATATATATATATATATATATATATATATATATATATATATATATATATATATATATATATATATATATATATATATATATATATATATATATATATATATATATATATTGCAAGGGGGTTTATTAGCGACGCCAGGTAATAGGCAGACAGCCGGTACAGAAACAAATGCTCGGGCAGTCCAGTGTCTACAGCTCGTGCTCCCGCTCGCGCTTCGCACTCAGCGATGGTCCCACTAGTCATTGCCTTGCGAATTCCCCACTACAATGCCCCGGCGAAGAAGACGAGCCATCCTGGCGACTCAAGGTGACGAGAGAACAGGAGGGTCGTAACAGGGCTTGAGGCGACTGACGTGGACCGTCTCACGACCAAGGCGGCGCTTGTCCGTGGACGGCTTGAGTGGTTCAATCACATAGGTGACAGAAGAAGGGTGCTGTATGACGCGGTAAGGGCCCGTATACTTCGGTGCAAACTTGGGAGTCAGTCCAGGAGAGTGTAAAGGCAGTCGGAGCCACACGAGAGAACCGACGGGGAAGGTATTCTGAACAAGATCATGGTCGTGGCGATCTTTTTGGAGGGCTTGGTTATCGGCTGTGAAGGACCGTGCAAGTTGACGACACTCTTCGGCATGTTCGGCCATTTCAAAAACTGGGCTGAACTCTGAGGCATCAGGATTGTATGGCAGAATTGTGTCGAGTGTGTTGCATGGGTCACGACCATATAAAAGAAAAATGGAGAAAAGCCTGTTGTTGATTGAATCGCCGTATTGTAGGCGTACGTCACGAAAGGAAGAACAACGTCCCAGTTGGAGTGGTCGGAATCAATATACATAGCGAGCATGTCTCCGAGGGTTCTGTTGAAACGTTCCGTTAGGCCGTTGGTCTGAGGGTGGTAGGCTGTTGATGTGCGGTGTACCGTACGGCATGAATGTAGGAGCTGCTGCAGAACTTCGGACAAAAATACGCGTCCTCTGTCACTCAGGAGCTCCCGTGGTGCACCGTGACGAAGAACAAACCGGTGCAAGATGAAGGTTGCAACGTCACGAGCACCAGCCGAAGGTAGCGCTGCCGTTTCCGCGTACCTTGTCAGATGGTCGGCAGCCACAATCACCCATCGATTGCCACCAACAGAGCACGGTAGCGGGCCGTATAGGTCAATCCCAACACGGTCGAATGGGCGTGCAGGACATGGCAAAGGCTGCAGTTGACCGGGTGAATGAGGGAATGTCTTGCGCTGCTGACACTGGGAACATGAGCGAATGTGTTTGCGTACAAACGTGTACGTACCCCGCCAGTAGTAACGTTGGCGGATCCGCTCATACGTCTTTAGCGCACCGGCGTGTGCGTGTTGCGGTTCAGCATGAAAATATTTGCAGATATCAGACCGCATATGGCTGGGTATGACTAGCAGCCATTTACGACCCGTCACTTGATAGTTGCGACGATATAACAGGCCATACCGTATGGCGAAATGCGTTGCTTGGCGGCGAAGAGCACGCGGGTAACCGGAAGTTGATGCGTCAGAAAGCATATTCAATAGCGAGGCGATCCAAGGGTCCTTCCGCTGTTCGGATGGCATGTCTGTGACGCTGACGGCAGAGAGGGGAAGGTCCAGGGCTGATATATCCGTATCATCAGATTTCACGGGTGATCGTGAAAGCGCATCTGCGTCAGAGTGCTTTCGCCCCGATCGGTAGACGACGCGTATGTCGAATTCCTGGAGGCGTAGTGCCCAACGTCCGAGGCGGCCGAAAGGATCTTTCAGCGAAGCCAACCAACAGAGTGCATGATGGTCAGTTATTACATCAAAAGTTTGGCCGTACAAATAGGGGCGAAACTTGTTTAACGCCTACACAATCGCGAGGCACTCTTTTTCCGTAACAGAATAGTTGGCTTCTGCCTTAGTGAGGGCGCGGCTGGCATAGGCGACCACATACTCCGTAAAACCTGGCTTGCGTTGCGCGAGTACTGCACCAAGGCCGACGCCACTTGCATCCGTGTGTACTTCGGTTGGCGCAGTAGGGTTGTAATGGCGCAGTACGGGTGGTGAGGTAAGGTTTGCCTTGAACAGCGTGTCTACCGATGCATTTCACCGTTCTATTGACAGCCATCTCGCCCCGGCTCAACGAGAGCAGCTTGTTTCCCTGCTGCACGAATTCAAGCGTTCGTTTGACTTTCCCCAAACGGTGCTAGGAAGAACGAACACCGTTGTGCACACAATTGACACAGGAAAGAGTACTCCTTTGCGCCAGCGCCCTTATCGTGTGTCACCAGCGGAGCGTCGGGTAATTGCAGAACAAGTAGACGACATGCTACAGCGCGGAGTCATCAAGCCTTCTTGTAGTCCTTGGTCTTCCCCAGTTGTACTCGTCAAAAAAAAAAAAGGATGGTTCAGTCCGGTTCTGCGTAGACTACAGGCGCCTAAACAACATTACGAGGAAAGATGTTTACCCTCTTCCCCGCATAGACGACGCTCTCGATTGTCTCCAAGGTGCAGAATTCTTTTCCTCGCTTGACCTTCGCTCGGGTGATTGGCAGGTCCCAATGGCTGAGTCTGATCGTCCAAAAACGGCGTTTGTCACACCGGATGGCCTCTATGAATTTACCGTGATGCCATTCGGACTCTGCAATGCGCCTGCCACATTTGAACGAATGATGGACAGCATTTTATGTGGTCTCAAATGGAACATTTGCTTGTGCTATCTTGATGACGTTGTGGTTTTTTCACCCGATTTCACTTCGCATCTCACTCGTCTGCGTAAGATCCTACAGTGCCTTACAAACGCCAGGCTTCAGCTTAACCTGAAGAAGTGTCACTTCGGGGCTAAACAACTCACCATACTTGGTCATGTCGTCTCGAAAGCCGGCATTCTTCCCGACCCTGACAAGCTTCGTGCTGCTGCCGAATTTCCTAAGCCGACTACTGTTAAAGAACTACGGAGCTTTGTGGGCCTGTGCTCCTATTTTCGTCGCTTTGTCCGGAACTTTGCAAGGGGGTTTATTAGCGACGCCAGGTAATAGGCAGACAGCCGGTACAGAAACAAATGCTCGGGCAGTCCAGTGTCTACAGCTCGTGCTCCCGCTCGCGCTTCGCACTCAGCGATGGTCCCGATGGTCCCACTAGTCATTGCCTTGCGAATTCCCCACTACAATATATATAATGTGTCCGCCAATAAACCTCTTAACAGTATATATATATATATATATATATATATATATATATATATATATATATATATATATATATATATATATATATATATATATCTTGTAATGAATCTGAATAACGGACGCTCCGCTGGTAATAAAGAAGACGACGATGATCTGTGGCTGTAGTAGTAGCTCGCGCACGCCGCTCGCCATTAGCCAGACCTGCCTGATAAAGCACATTTTGCCAAGCTGCGTCTGAACCTTTCTATTTTGTGTGGTGGAGGTGCGGGGTAGTAAGACGGTGTGATCAGCAGCGACGTCGTGCACGAGGGCGGAAACTTCAGCCGTATCTTCAGCAGCCCTGCGCGTCGAGACATGCTGCTTACGTAACTCGTCGTACTCCTGACAGAGCTGGACAACATCGGTGATGGTCTGTGGATTCCTAGCGACGAGCATCTGGAAGGTATCGTCGTCAACTCCTTTGATGATCAGCTTGATTTTGTCGCGTTCAGTTAGAGATTCATCGACGCGCTTGCAAAGAGACAAGACATCTTCAATGTAACTTGTAAAGGTCTCGTCCCTGCGCTGGACTCGACTACGGAGACGCTGTTCTGCACGAAGCCGGCGCACGGCGGGACGACCGAAGACCGCGGCGATGGTGGTCTTGAAGGCGGACCAGTTGGTGATTTCGCCTTCGTGGTTCTTGAAACAGAGGCTGGCCACATCAGCGAGGTAAAAGCGCACGTTTGTGAGCTGGTCGCAGGCGTTCCACATGTTGGAAGCGCTTACGATTTCGTACTCGACGAGCCAGCCCTCGACGTCTTGTTCGTTTTTGCCGCGAAAAATTGGTGGGTCGCGTTGCCGAGGCACGCCAGTACAGTAGACTATCGGTAGTAAGGCGGCTTGAGAAGGGCCAGGAGCAGTCATGGTGAACAGTGAGGGTAGCGTCCGATTGAGAAGTTCCAGGTTGATGGGAACCCCGGCTCCTCCACCACTTAAAATAGAGGTGTTGTACAGAGGGCGTGGTTGTCGTCACTGAAGGATCCAAGCGGTCGCCTCGCCCGATGGGCATTACGCCTCCAAGAATATAATATTCGCGTGGTCTATCGCTCCGGCCGGAAACATTCGGACGCAGACGCCCTATCCCGTTCGCCCCTACCCCGCGAACCGGACTGCTGCGAAAGTCTAACCTGTGATGCCACTGCCGTCACCATCGCCGACATGCCATCTGAGCAACGCGAGGACCCTTGGGTTGCTTCGATTCTAGACATCCTGGTTGGGCGGACGGCTTCCCCCCCTTCTCGCACGTTGTGTCGGCAAGTCGAACACTTCGCCACTCGCGACGACGTGCTGTACCGATGCAACTACGCACCCCGTGGACGTCAGTGGCTACTCGTGATTCCACGTCATCTGCAATCCGAAATTTGTTCCACGTTTCATGACGACCCCTAATGTGGCCACGCAGGTTTCCTGAAGACTTATTCTCGCATACGTCTCCGATATTACTGGCGTGGCATGTACCGTTTTATACGACAATGCGTTCAGGCCTGCTTGACATGCCAGAGACGAGAAACTCCACCTTATCACGCCAGCGGTACCTTGTTACCCTTACCATGCCCATCCCGACCATTCGACCGCGTCGGCATTGATATCTATGGTCCCCTTCTCAACACGGCCGACGGTAACCGCTGGATCATAGTTGCCGTCGACCATCTCACGCGGTATGCCGAAACTGCATTCCTTCCCTCGTCTACAGCAAAAGACGTTGCGACTTTCGTTCTTCACAACATCGTATTACGTCATGGAGCACCTCGGGAGTTACTGAGCGATCGTGGTCGCGTATTCTTGTCAGTCGTCATCACAGCATTGCTGCGTGAGTGCCACGTCGTTCACCGCACTACAAGCGCCTATCATCCCCAGACCAATGGAATGACAGAGCACTTCAACCGCACTCTTGGTCAAATGCTGTCTATGTATATCTCGTCAGACCACTCAAATTGGGATCGAGTGCTCCCGTTTATCACGTTCGCCTATAATACCGCCATTCAAAGCTCTACTGGGTTCTCTCCTTTTTCCTCCTTTACGGACGCGAACCTTCTTGCACTATCGACGCCATTCTTTCGTATAAACCTGACTCCTCAGAGTCCACGACTTTGTCTCAAGCCACTACATACGCGGAAGAATGCCGCCAACTGACAAGATCATTCGCAACCCAAGACCAAGGACGCCAAAAGCACCACCATGACGCATCAAATAACACTTCTTTCTACAATACAGGTTCACTCGTCTGGCTGCATGTCCCTTCTGCTACACCTGGCCTTTCTACCAAGTTGGTTCCCAAGTATCACGGCCCATATCGTGTGCTACAAAAAACTTCACCAGTAAATTAATTCATTGAGCCACTGGAACCATCTTCTGACCAACGTCGTCGTGCCCAGGAAATTGTCCACGTCTCGAAACTTAAGCCCTGCTACGACCCTCCCGTGTTTACTTGTCCATAGGTCGCCAGGATGGCTCCTTATTTCGCGGGGAGTAATTGTAATGAAACTGAATAACGGACGCTCTGCTGGTAATGAAGAAGACGATGATGATCAGTGGCTGTAGTAGTAGCTCGCACACGCCGCTCGCCATTAGCCAGACCTGCCTGATAAAGCACATTTTGCCAAGCTGCGTCTGAACCTTTCTCGCCGTACACCTCTATTTTAAGATATATATATATATATATATATATATATATATATATATATATATACACCCTTTATAGCGGCCAGCAATTGTCAACATCAACAGTGCCCATTTTTTTTTCGCGAGGCAAGCGTATTCTGGAATGAGCACCAACTCACCGAAACGTTTAAGCTAGTCATTTACCTGACTTTTCAAAGTATGGCGAGTCTGAAATACATAATCGTGCACATACATTGTACATTTTAAGAAAAAAAAACATTTGTTTAAAATGGTTCTTGCATGCGAGTCGAGCTTTCATAATTCATAATGAGAGATTCTGCAATGCCGGGCTGCGAAAATTTTGACCACCTGCGGTTCCTTAACGTGCACACGGAAATTTAGCCTTTCGTCTCTATCGAAAATGCATTCTACACGGCCGGTACTTGGTCCTGCGACCTTCGCGTCGGCAGTCGAGTGCCATAACCACTATAGACCACCACGGATGGCGGTCTATAGTGGCTATGGTACTCGACTACTGCACCTATTGAGGCTGGGTGGTCCACAAACAAAGCTGCGCCTTTTAATATTCAACATGAGCAAAAACCCCGGCTACATTGTGTGCCACACGTCAAGGACTATTTACTATATGCTGTGCGTGTGTCTCGAATATATGACCACAATATAATTTAATTAGCCGCGTCATTGATCGCCTGCATTTTCGACCTCTTCCAGAGGAGAAACTTTTGAGCACTTGGTAACATGCAGACCACGGCCAACACAACTTCCTGTGAGTGTTAGGGTTTCTAAGCGAGACAGGTATACATATACATAGGTGCTCGTCTAGAAAACATATGCTATGTTATACACACTTTCAACACTTTCACGCTTAATACACGTCCCTGCGCAGGAAAGTGTTTGAGTAGTAATCTTTTGTGCTGTACCACCGTTATCTGTCATCTGTGATGACCTAAGTCGAAAAGAAGAACTGTGTTATGGTATGTGGGCTTGCCCCCGGCACAGAACAAAATAAAACAGCGTAGCAGAGTGATTGGGCGTTGTTTCTGTGCTCTCTTTACTACATTGACGTAGTCGATAGGATTCGAACCTGTGCGCGGACCTTCGCCTTTTTCTGCCTTGTCTAATTAGCACCGTGAGAAGTAGCATGGCGAGAATACCGTTTATATGGCCGACCTCTTCATTCTATTCATTTAAAAAGTACGTTCTCTTTTCACCTGCTTCAATCTCCTCTCATATTTTGTTTTGATGTTCTTCATTACTATCCTTACTACGTTGGTACGCTTGTGCAATAATAAATATTAATTTTTTCGGTGCGCACCCATGATGTAGAGTCCCAAGAAGAGAATGGGCAAGCGCTGAACGAGTGATCCACCTGGGGGCTGCGCACTGCCATCCGACATTGGATATAGCGCCGCGATGGTGGCCATGGCGCCGACGCACGTCAGGCAGGAAAAGAGCAGGAGGCGGCGCCTGCCCACCACGTCCATGAGTGAAACCACCACCATGGTGACAGCCACCTTTCATAAATATGAGATATTGTGATGTTGAACATTAAGCTGCAAAGTAAATGTAAAAAAATATAGCACAACAACTGATTGGAAAAGAAATTACTAGCTTATAGCACCAGAACACTGCTGACTCGGCTCTGCAAAGTAAATGTAGAAAATATAGCACAATAACGGCTTGGAAAAGAAATTAACTAGCCTATAACACCAATACACTGCTGACTTGGCTCTTTCCCTCATGCTGCTGACTACTAGCGAGATGACCCTTTTTTCTTTTTCTACGAAGGGGCGTCACCTTTCCCCTCACATAAATAGAGCCACTCCCTGACCTATTTTCGACGCTGCTGTCGGCTGCCGCGCTGGTAAACCACCAACATTTCACCTGCATTTCGTTCTCTTCTTTCTCACAAGGTGGTCCTCAGAACCACCCCACACGTCCCATTTTCGTCAGTCGGGAAGAAGCTGCTCACTTTTATTACTTAATTTTTGTTGGTCCAGTGAAGAGAACTGCCATGTGCCCGTTTCTTACCTTTTTTATATACTCTGTATGCAATGTTTTGCAAGCCCGAGGCTACGAACCCTGTCAAGCCTGATTTAT
Organism: Rhipicephalus microplus; assembly: GCF_043290135.1. Classification (NCBI taxonomy): domain Eukaryota; kingdom Metazoa; phylum Arthropoda; class Arachnida; order Ixodida; family Ixodidae; genus Rhipicephalus; species Rhipicephalus microplus. The sequence goes on from NC_134709.1 coordinate 49,034,862, forward strand.
GGCTTTTTTTTTGTCTGTAGCCACCAATCTTCATTGATTGTTTTAGAAGCCGAAAATAAACCCTGATTGATTGATTGATTAATTGAGATGACAACTAGGCGGGTGGGCGCACTCACTGTACACTTTGTTGACGCGACTTTTCGTGTCGCCAATCCAGACACCATTGCGCTGCTAGCCGTGTGGGCGCACCGATGAACGCTACGCTACGGCGGCATGCGAACCACCGGTGGGCACGTATAAGCTAAGCACTATTTATCAGTACCGCGGTTTGTACCGTTCTCTGTTGACCCTGAAATCTCGTTAATTTTTTTATGTAATGGTACACATAACAACGAATTGTTCGAGGCTTTTCATGCTTTGAGAAAAGTAGGCGATTTCGCTTGGCAACCTTCCGTGACACTTTGCTAAAAGGAAGCTCGGGCTTGTTATTCAGATGTGATCCGTGAGCTGACACGTGGCGGTGACTCTGGGAATGACAAATGTATTGTTTTTAACGAGTAGCACGCGTGCACGCTTCAAGCCTGTTGCTCGAAAAAGCAACACGTCGTTTTTCAATAAACCAATTAGAAGTTCCGCGACGCGTGGGCCATTTCTTCCTTTGTTCGTTTATTGAGCGATGTTGAATATGTATCATGGATACCTAACAACTCACCCAATCTGCATGTCTTCTTGAAGTACAGGAAACCAACTTAACTTTCGAAAGGGAGGGGGAAGCGTGTTACTTGTTTTGGTTGCTTAAGAATAATAATACTAGTATACTACTCATTCAAAACAGTCCTCTTTGTGACTAAACATTATAATTTCATAACAAATGCACAATGTTCTGAAAGTCTTTACAAATTATGGCGAGCAGAAATAAAGCGTTCATATATTTGTGGTTGTGAATAAAATGTTGCTTTTATTTAAAACAACTATTTATTGACAAACAAATATTAATTAGGAAGTTATTGTTGAAACAACTAAAATATATACTAAATACTGTTTAATTGATGCCGGTTTATTTCTTACATAACTTTGCTTTCATTGGTGTAACTTTATAATAATCTGCATAACGTGGCACCTGCAAGTGGCATTCTTACTACTATGTTTTCTTATATCTTTTCTGAATGTTGTTTATGTCAAATTCTACAAAAGAAGCGAACGCTCTCGTCAGGTTTTTCAAACTTTAGCTCTGGCTTCCTCCCTTCTATGAAGAGGAAAAAGAAACTTCACGTCGCTTTCCTTCTAGTTGTTACTTTAGGAAATAGTTACTATACAAGCATGAAGTGAAGCAAAAGACAACACGCTGTCAATTAGAAACAAAAAAATCTGCGTGCCCTTTGAGCATGCTGTGTATCGATATACCATTGCGTTTTCTTAGCGTTACCTGCACTGGCTGTGCCCAAGCGGTTTCGCGTTCACGTAGAAAAGCCGTGCTGCGCATGCGCAAGAATTGGTGACTGCACGCGCCTAGGCGGTCCCGAAATTCCAAAACAGTGACGTCATAACAATGGCACACTCATTCTGATCGTGCCCCGTGGCTCCTGCGCCTTGTGTCATGCCACTGGCTCTCTGTGATCGCGTCTGGCACAGTGCTGCATACACAAAGCGGGGCGTTTGTCACCATGGCGTAACCACGGAGAAGGCAAAAATATTGCTGCTCAGCGTCGCAGAACAACAAAGAAGCTTATCTTGTCCGATTCCAAAGTAGTTGGCTGGGAATCATCGTTCAACGTAGAAAGCACGAACATGAGAATGCTAAACGTGCGGCGGAGACACCCGAGCCACGGGAGCGACATCTATCAAAACAGCATCGCCAAGAGTCCGACTGACTCGCTATATACATGGTGAAATGTAGCGAAAGCGCCCGTGTGATTCGGACCTTCTAGACGGACTTCATAAAGGATATGTTTGGTTTTGTGTGCGACGTAGCTGAAAGAATGTGAAACATGAAAGAATTGACAATGGTAATTATCGCCATGCGCGAAACCTTTAGAGTAACAGCGCCTCCTTAGCTTACGCTGCGAATATTCCGGCATTGCCGAGTTAAGCCAATGCAAGCTTTTTTTTTTACCACAAAAGTGTTTTATGCTGGGCTGCACCAAGACTGCAGTGACGTATTTCCGTTACGGAAATGACGTCGAAAAGTATGAGCGATCAGAAAGTAAATGAAGTTTTGAGAATGGAAGTCGAACCCATGACCACTCCGTCCACGACAGCAGAGACCGGGCACGGTAACCGACTCCAGATGCGCTACATATGCGACTTTTATATCTAACAAACACCCTTTCACAGCGCTCCTGCTAAAGTGAAGCAATGCACGATTACCATGACATCACGATTGAATGTATAGTTTTTACGCGTCCTCCCCATTGGGTTCGTATTTAGTAGAAGTGCAATTTTGCAGATGCATTAACATAACACCGGGTGGCTACATTACTCCTATCATCGGCCACACTCATTACACGCATGCATATCAAAATAGCATTGCGCTGCCGAGCTCCCCATTCTCCACTCTGCCTGCGAAAAATCCTGGCCGGCCAGAATTGTAGCACCGATGCGCGCTGCCTTTATTTCTAGTCGGGCAGTGGTGTTCAATAATCTAACAAGCTAGGAGTAGGTGACAGCCGAAGTTCGCCATTCATTCGGTGACGGCTCTCCTGGCTGTCACACCAATTTCTCATATTCCGCTCTCACCGTTATTTACTACAGCAACCAAAAGCTTCTATGACCAGAAGGGTCTGTTTAATCATTCATCATGCTTGTTGGTCTTCGGAATGGAGATGTATTACTAGGTGTCAACGTGGGTGTGTTCACGTTAAACAATGGTTAAACAATGCTATCTATATCTTTCAAACATCAAAAGATGTCATGCAAGCTTTCTTATACCAATGTACAGTAAGCCTGCAACTACTCTTTAGGAACAAACTTTACTTTCGTGTTATACCAATTTATATTGCCACATTTCTTCCTCAAGTTCTATTGCCGCGCCATGGTGGTCTAATGGCTAAGGTTCTCGGCTGCTGACCCGCAGTTCACGGGATCGAATCCTTGCTGCGGCGCCTGCATTTTCGATGGAGGCGAATATGGTGTTGGCCTGTCTGCTCAAACTTGGGTGCACGTTAAAGAATCCCAAGTGGTCGAAATTTCCGGCGTCCTCCACTACGGTGTTTCTCATAATTATGTGGTCGTTTTGAGAAGTTAAATCTTACATATAAATCAATCAGGTTTTGTTATCGCCCCGTTATCTGTAAGTAATGTTCAGCGCAAACCACGCCCGCAGTGTTCGACAAACTTCGGGGCTTTAGTAATTCACATTGTTGAGACTATGCGCGAAACGGGAACATTACAGATTATTCTAGAACTTACGAGGCCGCTAGCCATAATGCTGGAATATTCGATGGCACATGTATAAATGCTGACGTGCTTCACCGCCTGTCTGTTCATCGACAGACGACGCTCTGTTGAGCGCTATCTGTGCCATAGTGTATTTCCGTAATCAGACTTTACATTTACCGGCCACCCAAAGATCGGTCTGATAAACAGTTTGATATTGAACATAGGGCTCTTGGTTCCTCAACATCATGTCCTACGTAGAACTATGACTGAGGAATCAACCTTCACTGTTTCAATACATTTTTGTGTGCGATCTACTTGCCGCCAGGTGCCACATTGCTGATTGTTGATTTCATGAATGTTTTCATGAGTAGGAAAAATTAGAACGAAAACAACATCCTCGTTTGCGTGCAGCTGTAGTGCTTTAATGATGCTTTGTTACGGTCGCGAATAACATCTGAACAAACGTTGATTCTAAAGCCCCTCGTTTCAGAAAGTTTGTCGTTCCTTTTAGGCATTGGAACAATTACTGAAGCATGTAGTGGCAGCCTGCTTTAATTATGTTTTCCAGTGTGCATTGAAAAATGTGGGGAGCTGGCTCAATACGTGTGCAGCTCTTTCAAGGTGATACCCAACTTTTATTCAATGTATGGATTTATTGACATAAACTAGCGTAGCTGAGAGATGGGGCATAGCGATATACTGCGTCACTCATGGGTAGCTAGGCAGCCCTAGCTGCTGCTGTTCAGAAAATTTTTTTTAAAATATTTTGCCTTCCTTTCAAGCAATTTTTAGTCACAGAGGCTACATTGACCTCGACCAACGCTTTGAGGTTACTGATGGACACGACACTTGGTGTGCAGCAGTGCTATAGCGGAGACGCCACAAGCGCGAACGAGTGACGTTCATATTGCTCCGCAGCATGCGTAAAGACAGTCGACCGCAGTCGAGGCGTCAGTCGAGGTCACGTGATTGAGGTCAACGGAGCGCTTGTGACGAGACGTTGGTGGCGTTAAACGTGGGACGTCAATGAGGTCCATATCTCCTTTTGGGGTTAATGCAAAGACGAAAATGAGAGCGCCCACCGGTTCATTAGAATGGTATAGGTTTCGGCCATGCGAATAGCGATAAGTGATTTTACGGGAAACAGGTCAAGCGCGATTTAACGGCACGTGGATAGTGTTGCGCGATTTCCGCAGCAGCAGGTCACGGGAAAACTGTTCCATGATTTCTTTGGGGGGAATTTGTCACGCGACTAGTGTTGCGAAATTTTATGACAATGAAAGGTGTCTTGCCCCTTTTAGGAAGGATCATGTCACGCGGTAATTCTAGGCATCGGAGGACACCAATATCAACGTGGACGGTTGGGCCAGTTGGTGGTTCATCACCAATGATGTATATGTACTACGCGGTACAAAACGGGGGTGACAAGCACGTAAGGACAAGCGCAGACTATCAATTGAACATTTGTTTATCCCACACACACACACACACACACACACACACACACACACTATATATATATATATATAAATATATATATATATATATATATATATATATATATATATATATATATATATATATATATATATATGATGGAATGAATGAATTGTAGAAGCAGAGAAGGAAGAGGTAGGTGCTTTTGAACAAATAGGGCCTATGAGCCAGGCCACGTTTCCCATTCATAGCAGCGTCACACAAGTCGACGAGATGAAGCCCTGCTAGCCCCTTCATCAGTCGCTCATCATCGACACAGCATATTCCGAATGGAGTTTCTGTGTGACCAATACATTGTTGCGAACAGCCACTGCATTCAACACGTACACGGCATTATAAGTGTCGCAGTCAGAAAGACGTGCTTGCAACGTTTTGCGTGGTTACCATGTGCATACATACTTTGCACCGAGGTTTGTCCGAAGTCGTCGCAAGCACGTCTTCGGACTTTAGATTAAAAATTCGTGGTAGATTTGACTGTGACACTTATAATGCCGTGTAAATGTTGGAATGCAGTGCCTGTTCGAAACAATATATTGGTCACACAGAAACTCCATTTAGTATATGCTTTAATAACCACAAATGCCATGTAAACATTTCCCTCATCTACCCCTATCACGACACGTTCGCATGCCAGGCCACTCTTTCGACAAAATGACAGTAGCCATTCATGAATCTGGTTTCCGCTCAAGTCATGATCGCGAAATCCGGGAATCATACCTGATGTTCAAGTTTAATACTTTATCAGATGGTATCAGTGAGGATGCAGGCACATTGACATGTCTTCCTTTTACGTAAGCTATCTTGGTCAACAGTACAACAAGCGTATACTAGGCTGCTTCTTTATCACAGCCGAATATTTTGACAGCGGAACTTCTAATTTGAGCGTGCGCTCTGCTCAGAATGTATACAAAGGAAAATGCGATCTGTTTACATATATTGTTATTATATCTCATCTGCAATGCGTATATTTTACATACAAAATATCTTACAGGAAACAACTATGCCATTTGTAATGCCATGACGTACCCGTGTAACCCGTAAAGCCGCATCACTCGCCAATGACTGACGCAGGGTGATAGCACACAGTGCTGTATAGACAAATTTTTTATCGGTGAATGCCGTTTTTGCGCTGATACAAAATAGCCTTGTTCGTTACACTAGGGCACGTGTTTTTTGGGGGGCCTCGGTCATCGGTCATTGGTATCAATAAGTGCGCGAGTTTTTATACTCTGTGTTCGCAGACGAAGGCCGGCCCCACGGCCGAAACGAAGCGTTCGTTGTGTGTGAATTACACTGCTTCTTTTTACACCATCAGAGCCGGCGTGATAGGTCCTATAGCCCCTAATATATATATATATATATATATATATATATATATATATATATATATATATATATATATATATATATATATATATATATATATATATATATGTACATATATATATACGTGTCTGTGTGTGTGTGTGTGTGTGTGATGGGGCAGACAGTTGAATGAATAAGCCAGTCTATCAATGAGCAGCAATACACCTATCGTGCCTGTAGGCTGGCGACGATGATGGAGCAGTCCGCGGCGCTGATGGAGACACCGCTGTCGGCGAACAGGGAACTCGCGTAGAAGATGATCATGTTAATGCCCGAGAACTGCTGGATGAAGTGCGCATGCGCGGCCAGTAGCACGTGGGACAAACGCATAGGGGCACGGGCGAACACCTGCTCAATCGCGTGCCACTCCTCGTCCACCTGCGAAGCAGAGAGCCTACTGATAACAAGACCTATAAAAATGCTGTCTATGAACAGGGCCCTAGGTTTAATACTTCACTTGGTCGTTTCCAAACCATCATTGTTGGTTTCCTCAGGTATGTTGTTGAGCAGCTTTACAAGGGTATTACGGTAACCGAGTAAGCGTAGCTGGATTTGCTTATGACGCTTGATACTGCAGAAAAGGACAAGAAAACGTAAAGAAACATCAACTGCTGTTGTTGGAGTTGCTATACTCGACCGTGTCCTGTTTACCAGTATCATGTTACGTACCTATATTAGGTAATCATGAAGTGAAATTGTTGTCACAGTATTTGATGACAAGTGAAGGTGAAGTCAGTTGAAGTTAATCCAAATAAACGGCAGTGAGCATATGGAAGGGCCACGTATTGGGTTTGGGTTCGAGTGATCTATGAATCACATGCGCGATTAGACCTAGCTATATAGCCTAGCTGCTTAAAGCACTACTATCATATCTCAACACAATTCGCCAGTTACGGAGCGTTTGCTGGTCACCTCAATCGAGAGAAAGACGCGGTACAAGAGTACGCGGCTGCTTCCTCGACAACCTGGTTTGTCGTACTCCAGGTGAGTTCTACATGAGCACTAGGCGTGTAGCGAATAACAGAATGTTTCTTTCCAGGGGGTACCGGCTGCAATAGCAACAATTCTAAATGTTCGATGAAGTAAGGCCAGCGACTAAGCCTTTTGGATCTGTTCTCGCGTAGCATTTCAAAGCAAGAAAAGCAACTGGAGGGCCAGCCTTAGAAACGTTAGTCAGTGTTCACGCGGCATAGAACAAAGTAAAGAGAGGAACAGATAGGAACGCAGAACTAAATTCTTTCTACTTGTGCTTTCGTAATGTTTCGTGAGGACACGCATGTCGGCTGAAACCGCCTCAGTTGTTTTGTCACACGCTTTACGCCAATATTTTTTTTTTCGTGAACGCACACCAAGTGGCCCAAATAGGCACCCGAGTTTAACTGAAACGAATCGACCTGGTAGTGTGCGACATTTCTTTGTTGCCGCTCATGTTCCCTCACAGATAACCATAAAGTAAACAAACCTATCGTTTATGAGGTGCCTGTATCGACAGGTGACGTTTAAACACAGCTACTAGATTAAATTACTCTCGTGCGTACCTTGCTGCTTGTGCCACGCAATTTCCAGAGTGCCTCCATGGCGTCGATTCTGCGGCCGCGAAGAACAAGCCATCGGGGAGACTCCACCGAATACTGACTTAGAACTGCCAACAGTATTGCACCTGCGAAGCCCGCTATGGCGAGCATGTGCCACTCCAAGAAGCGCCCCAGAACGTAAGAGCAGAGGATGCCGATGGTGATGGCCAGCTGGAGCACGCCACCCTGCAAAGCCGTCATCAATGGTGGTGCTGTGTATTGACGTCGTCAAGACAGCCGTATGGTTATACGCCTAGCCAAAGGAGTGATAAGCTGCTCGCTATCTTTCACTGCGTTCCTTCAAAAAACACGGTGAACTGTGAATACCAATACAACATGACATGCGGTGGTGTCGTGTGTGTGTGTGTCCCCTGCAGATATTACGATTGCATGGAAAAGCAGGGAGGTTCATGACATGACACGGCGATAAGTAAAAAAAAAACTGTAACTCTTTATGTGGAGTCTGACAAGCAGCACATAGACCCTTCTAAAGGTGCACGTTAACTTGTTTAGAAAACTCACGCCTCGAAGGACTTCCTGAAGAGAGTATAATGACACCCGAGCGATGCTTACCGTTAATCTTTAAAAACAGTCATACACGTGGCACGTTAGAAATCACCAGAAAAAGTAACATGTCTTTTTTTCTCTGTGAGCAGGCAATGAGCTTTGGGAAGCTAACTACATTTAATGTCTGAGCGACCTGCCTGCGTCGTGGCTCTTGAATAGGACTTGCTCCACGGTGGTGCTTGACCATGCATTTATGAGATTGTTGAGGTCATGGCCATATTTAGTGGCGTTTCCCAAACTTTGGTCGGGGAACTCACACATGAGTCAAGTCAAACAGGCTGACTCAGACTCCGATCAGGCTGTGGTGGTTAGTCTGAGTGAGCCCTGTTGAAAATTTTTGTGATTGTGAGTCCAAGTGAGTCCTGCTAAATGCTATTTTGGTGACCCTGAAACCAAGTAAGTACAAAGCGCAATATATATTTCTTGAAGGAGTGACACTCTTTGCGCCGAGTAATATATGTTATGTTGTCATATCTTATGTTGTCATCTCGTTCAAGAAAAATGTTCTTACTTGTTTGCAATCACTCGACTCGCATTGCAAAGTTTACTAATCGGAAGATGAAAAATAAACACCGATTACGTGAGACGTTGGAGTTCGTTAAAGAGCATGAACACCATGGTCGAACAAGCTAATTCTAAGCAAACGAACTCTTGAGTCGGCTCCGTCGGATTCATTTCGATTCGGATCTAGCTATGAGTCTGACTCTGAATGAGTTGGGGTGAGTGATCTTCTGGTGAGCTTTAGTCCTAGTGAGTCTGGCTGAAGAAATTTTCGCGAATGTGAGCCCGAGTAAGTTTGGGTCGAGAAAATTTTGGTGAGTCTGAGTGGGAATGAACCCTAGGAGAAAACTATTCGCAATAACCATAGACTGCCACGCCACCAAGTGGTATTGAGGGGCGTCCTCTACAGGATGGTTAGTAGGCAGACACTCCCTTGTTGGGCTGTGCTAGCTTCTGTGTTAATACGATAGGAAGAAGCGAACACTGACTACTTTGCATGTTTTGTGCATCAAGGATTAAACCCGATCCCCCGTGACATCATAGATGTGATTGGTTCTTGCGAGAAGCAAAGTTTTCGTAAAAAATACGAGGCAACAGGCGCTTTTGATTACAGCGCGCAGACATTGCTTCAGTTTGGCGAGATTCCTTGTAGCCAAATAAGCTAGTTGAACGTTATCGTCTTAGTTTTGCAGTTTGAACTCACTCTGTTTTAAGCACCAATAGTATTTGTCAGTGCGTTTTGCAGTGCATCAATCCTATAACAGTCATTGTACACCGCGGAAAGTCGCGTGGGCTTGCAATTTGATCTTCTAAAGCTTAGACAATGCTGCGCCGCTCATTTTTGTACGTTTTTTCATAGACAAATGACCACACACTGCAAGCGATTTGTTTGTTTGGCGTGTTTTTGAGCGAAATCTCCACGCCCAGATAAACTTAGTGAATGAGTAGTGTTGGTGTTGTTGAAGTTGTTTGCGGAGGAATTCCTGAGATTGTTTTCAGAAGTGATGTTAAAACAAGCCATCTTGACGACGACGATCTCTCACTGGACGTAGAAGGTTTTCAACTAACCGAGAGTGACAGCGCCGATTGATTGATATGTGAGATATAACGTCCCAAAACCACTATATGATTACGAGAGACACGGAAGTGGAAGGCTCTGGACATTTCGAGTAGCTGAGTTTTTGAACTAGCACCCAACTGTTAACACACTGACCTAGAGCCTTTTCGCCTCCATTGAAAGTGCAGCCACCGCAGCCGGGATTTGATCCCGCGACCTGCGGGTCAGCAGCAGAGTACCTTAGTCACTGGATTACGTACCGCGGCGGGCCAATAGCCCAATAGCAATAAGTGTGTTCGAATAAAAAAGAGGTAAACGGGGGGCTTCGCTACGGGGACGACAGCTCGTCCTTTCCTCGGTATTTTTTGGTGCCGAAACTCAGAAGAGCGGGTCTTTAGAGGCAAGACAGAGCATACTTTCCTGACTTATCGACGGCATCTGCAGCCTGTAGTGATTTTTTAACATGAAGATTGCTCACGATGCCTAACCATCACCGAGACCCAGATTGTAAACTATGACAGCCTGGAAGCTGACGGATCATTGTTGCTCAGACCTTCTGTGATGACTGGTGTTTTGGCTCCGACTTCGCATCGTTACATAGCGCGCCAGTGATATTCCCTGTTGTCGGCACTGAACCGTATTACTGAGGCACCCTTCGAAAGCCGCAGTCAAGTGCGCAATGTCGTCGTGCAAGCCATTGAACACATCAAACGCCTTGTGCATATGAATCGCCCACCAATAAGTGAGTTGTCGAATTTTCACCTATATTTAACTAACGAGTATGGGCTTAACAAATAAATAGACAAGGAGGTAGAAGGGGTTCTTAACATTGATAATTTGGGAGGCGAGATGGAGGAAGCAGACAATTATTTTCGCCAGATTATTCGAGCGAAAGTGAGAGCAGACTGTAAGATCAAAGACCCCTTAAAAGTTCGGCATACTCACCTAGAGCGAATAAAAGAACTGATTAGAACAGAAGCGACAAAAAAAAAAATGGGCTCCTCGTCTATAACACAAACATCTAGCCAATGCTTTCTGAATGGTTATCTCGAAGCATCGAAGCTAAATAAGTCGACTTCACAACACACTGTGTGATATTCTGTAAGCAGACAGACTAGCATTCCCGTGGCGGAAGATGAATTCTCAAAAAGCGACAACGAAGAAAAACTCCCAAGTCTAAAGACAATGTCTATCGTAAAGTACCCGTGAAGGCAATGACAAGACAGCGGCTGCAACTCAGGTGCACAGGGTGGCAGATATTTGTACATTAGAAAGGCAAGAAACTTTGGAGAATTCAGAAGACAGTTCACCAGATCTTAAGGCTGAGTGCATGCTGAATACCACATATTCTGGCGTTGTACAGTGCAGCTTGCGTGGAATCACCTGGTGAAAGCAAAGCAAGGCCAGTTTATAAAGCAAAAAGAACCACAAGGAAGATCATGAGGACACAGCAGGGAGACTCTTGTGCTGCTCATAACTTTTCGCCTTGAAAAATGCGGACGCGAAGGTTCAAGGCCATGCGACTAGTACCTCTTAGTTCACCGAAGAGTAGTGCCCAGAGAGCATCACTGTGGCGAAAGAAAAGGACCAGACCAAGAGTGGGTGAAAAGGCTAATGCTTTCAAGGCGAACGCAGCCAAGGTGAGAAAATTAAAAATGTTTCTGAGGAACATACAGACAAGAACCTCGTGGATGAGTCCGCATAACGGATCTTCCTGCTAAGGGAACCCGAGCACAAGTTCACTGACAGTGACGCGTTGAAAGGAGCGAACGTGGGACAAGTGTCGCTAAATCGATGGAAGATGAGGCGCAGGAAGAAAAACAAACCTGGATGATTTCACTAGGACTGACATGAACAAAACAGGAAAAACAAAATAAAACAAACAAGGTCGTTAACATGGATGCTCGGCATCGTGGCTTTTTTATTCGGTGCCTTTGTACGCTGAAAAGCCGTTTTCCCACAGGCACTACTTGATATAGGGGTCTTACACAGCCGGAAATCCTTCAGGCCGGCGTGGTACATATTACCTCGAAGTGTCGTTCGGTCTATACGTCAAGTCTAGTTCGTACAGTTTTATAGCGCACGCAGAAGATTACGCAAGGCATCGCTGATGTACGGTCGATAAGGTGATACTACAATACTTCGCAATGAAGTGAAAGATAAGGTAGCGAGCATTTAGTAGTTTTTATCGTTTGTGAAAGTGCTTTGGTTCAATATACATTGATTTGACGATCAAAAGTTCATCCAAGGAAAGTGGCTTGCGGCGTATGCCCATGCGTCCTTCCTTTTCCTATCCGAATTCACGCGTTGATCCCCTTCCGAAGCCATCATGGTGTGCATGGTGCGCCACCTATAGCCCGTGGGCATTGCGAATATTTCATGAAAGAGTCGAGAGCTTCACAGTTTTTGGCGAGCTACGCTCTCATGTACCAAGTCTTCTTTCTGCTTCTTTTGCCTTTCCTCCAAACACTCATAAAGTTTCACATTCAGGTTCGTTGGATTCGCTGGTGATGTAAAAAAACAAAAAAGGAAGCGAACATACGGCGTGGTGCTTCAGAAAAAAAGGACCTTACCACTTGATTACGAACTTTAAGCCAATGCGTTAACAAACAGGCGTTGACAAGGAGAGCTAGGGCACATGTGGTGCGCACAGTGTGCCACCTCCGAGTCAACTGGGCAAAGCGCTGAAGGTGTGCCAACTTCACTTCATCGTCTTTCTGACGTCCGAGCACACTACGTGCCTCTAGGAAACTTTCTGCTCAAGGCGCGACAACTGTGTATTCCCCGTGAGTAGCGAAACAGCATGGCGACGCCGACGTTTGGATTGAGCATGTAGGGTCCACGAGCTTGCCTTTTTAAGGGGACACTTAATAGAAACAATGACTTGGGTGAAATTCACAAACTGCATTCTGAAAACTATAATGCCATATGTTGTGCTATCATAAGGTTAAGGTGCCACATGTTGCAACATCTCAATAGAGAAGAAAATAATTGTTGGAGGTTTTGGTTTTAAATTCCACTCCCGAATCACCGCGCGTGACGCAAAAAATTTCAAAATGTATTTTCGGTATTTTCGTGGCACTGGCTAGATGAAAGTTATGCTAAGTATGCGGCACCAACAGATGGCAATTTGTTTCATTTTATCGGTTGAGAGCTACGTAGGACCCAGTAGACGCTTTCAATTTTTTTTTTGCTTCATGGTGTTTGGTGCGTGACTTTGAAGGTGGTGCCAGCACCGGTATTTTATTTCCGCGGGTTTTGGGGATTGTGAAATTGTGGCGTTTGGGGATTAAGCTGTTTTTAGAATTGTGAAAGAACCCTTTACGAGTACGCGAAAAAAACGTTTTTTTGTTTTTTAGTGTCCCTTAAAAAACGACATTCTTCAAGGTGCGTATTAAGGAACACAACTTTGATTGTCTCATCGCACACGAAAAGTTGTCGTCCATAACATGAAAACATCATGGTGAACATTGTCATAGCATATACCTACGGAGACGTCTCATGATGATGTCATCACAGGATATCGTCGCTTGGCCAAGGGTTGGGCGATGCTGGAGGTGCTACGAATTCGCGCTATAAGTGCATGCTTTTGCGAGTGGGGGAAAGAAGTACAAAAGAATTGACTGATAAAAAAGAAGATAGTTTTCATTTTCCACCATAGTCTCAGGCATATAGGTAAGGGAAGGCGCGAGTTATTTTCCTTGTCACAATTATAATGTCCAATGCTCTATCCTCATGGACTTCCTCCTTCTCTTTTACCATAGACTCATCCCGTACCATAGATCCTCGCTGAGCAGGCAAAGAAACCTCGGCGATGTAGGTGGGCACGCAGAGAGAGACCATTCCCGTGGCGACTCCCGTCAAAAAGCGACCGAACAAGACTGTGAAGAAGATGGCGCTCGCAAATATGGTCGCGTATCCCACCATGTAGACCAAGGCACTGAGGAACAGTGTGAAACGGCGTCCCATGGCTTGACTGGCGAAAGCGCCCAGCCCACTGCCGAAGACAGCGCCAATCGGCAGCAGAAAGCTGAACCTGCCCACCATCGTGCGTTAAAAAAAAAACGCATGCAAAATGAATATGACTCACAGCACTACCAAAGCGCTTTGATTTGAAAAGTTTAGCTAGACTGCGTCAAAACTTTTCAATTCAACACTTAAGCAAAAATAAAATTTTTGCGAGCAAACGTTTGCCGATAGTTATAGCGCAAGAACAGAACGACGACAAAGGGACAAGTCGTTCTGTTTTCGCGCTCAAACTATTGTCATGTCCTACCAACTAGCCCAAACTGACACACTTCTAAGTTACAAAAATTTGCGTCATTTTATTTCGAAGGAGATCTTAAGCATGCGTTCGTGTCATGCTCAGTGATGGCAAACAGTTCATTGCTGCTGCATCAACAGAGGTTCCATTCGTCTTTCAATACTTAACATAAAAACAGTTAACGCAGGGCTTCACCAAAACTTCACTGGCGTATTTCCGTCGCGGATATACGTCAGAAAAGTACAAAGGACAAGAAAAAACCAATAGAACAGAATGCGGCTCATCCCTCCGTACCAGGAGTCGGCATAAAAGAAGAGCGAAACATGTCGTCGCCGAAGCAGTTTATTGTTCATACCTAGCGAAGAGATATATGATAGTTTTGCCTGATGTGGATGCACACGCGTTGACGCCCAGTTATAGCAACCATAGCCTAGTTGCACATCGCCGCCTCTAGAATTCTCTTAATATAACCTTAGTGGTAGCTGAAGTTGTTAGCGTATACATATGCAAGAAATACGGTGAAACCACCTCAAATATGACATCAACACACATATAATAGGCACTGTTACTCGATATGCTCTCCTTCCAACGTTAGTGAGCGCAAAAAGAAAGAGGCTTTTAAAAAGCACTGCCAAAACTTGCGCGAAATGCGCACGCTGGTCCCACAAATTTGGTGTGGCATTTGTGCGCCGCCATCACAGATCCCACCACCACTCTCTAAGCAAGGTGATGTGCTCTTGCTGTTCATAAGAGTCCCTGCAGCTGGATTTCCTCGTGATCTGACTGGTTAGAAGTGGCTTTCTATGTATTTATTGTCGCAACCCAGACAGCACTTATTCCAAAAAGCTGAGCGACACCGACAGCTCACAAATAGCGAGCCCGTTAACGTACAGACCTGTCCCGTTTGTAGGCTTCTTTCTGGAAATGCGTGAACGTAGCAATGATACCTTCGGTAACCTAGGATGCGCGAACGCTCTCGAAGACATTCACCTTAGCCTGCAGCAAGAGCCCCGCCGCGGTGGTCTAGTGGCTAAGGTACTCGGCTGCTGACCCGCAGGGCGCGGGTTCGAATCCCGGCTGCGGCGGCTGCATTTCCGATGGAGGCGGAAATGTTGTAGGCCCGTGTGCTCAGATTTGGGTGCACGTTAAAGAACCCCAGGTGGTCAAAATTTCCGGAGCCCTCCACTACGGCGTCTCTCATAATCATATCGTGGTTTTGGGACGTTAAACCCCACAAATCAATCAAAGCCTGCAGCAAGAAACGGTGAACAAAATACGTAATACTCGCAGAGCAAACGCGAGACGCCTGATGGGCTACCAGCAGTCTCGCCTCACTGGAGTAAGCCAAATTTCTTACTGGGTTTGGCTCGTTCGCACTCTCACTTTTCAAGCAATCGCACTCTCACTTTTCAATGGTGTCCGCACCGCGGCACGCAACATCCAGGGATTTCTGTTCAGCAAGCTTCGATGGCACCGCTTGACGCGTTACCACTACCTTTGCGCCGGATTATTGAAGATATGCAGCTACTTGGTGCACCGAAAATTCCCAAGCATTTCCCCGAGGGTGAACATGGTTAAGTGCGAATTCACGGGGTGATGCTATGAGGGATATTGATTAATTCGCACTATTATATTTATTAATCACACTATGGTGCTTTTATGGTGTAATGGTTCCTGGGAATCGCAATTTGATCACACGGGGGAGTTTACGTTAACTCACTGGCGAATGCCAACGGATTTTAACTTTACTCCCCCTCATAGCATCACCCCGTGCATTCGCACTTAACCATGTTCACTCTCGGGGGGGGGGGGAAATGCTTGGGAGTTTTATTACTGATGATGATGATTAAAGTGTAATTAATGAATTTAAGTGTTGTTTGTCATGAAGCATTTGTACACAGATACATTATATACGAAGTATTATTTATTTACACTTCACGACGCGTCCGTACGAGCAAAGTCCAGGGCTCGCACCCTCTCCCGCGCGGCACGTTCACTGGCTCGAACGGCTTCGGGAACGTCCACTCGCCGTTGACGATTGCGAGCGGCGTCTTGACGCCAGCCTTCATCGCCCTTCTCCGCCTGACGCTTGCGTTGTCGTTCCGCTTCTTGGGCCGCGTTCGCGGCTCGATGCTGACGCTTCATCTCGGCCTCGCGAGCGCGCAGTTCACCATCCGCTGCACGCTTCGCCCGCTTGTCCTCGGCCTCGCGGGCGCGAAGTTCGGCATCCTCTGCACGCTTCGCCAGCTTGTCCTCGGCCTCGCGAGCGCGCAGTTCGGCATCCGCTGCACGCTTCGCCCGCTTGCACTCGGCCTCGCGAGCACGCAGTTCGGCATCCGCTGCACGCTTCGCCCGCTTACGTTCGGTCTCACGAGTCCTTCGCAGCGCCGCCTTGTCTTCCAACGTCGGCGAAACCACCGCGGTACCGTCACCTCCAACGACGGGTGCAGTGCTGGCATTCGGTTGTACTGCATTCGTTGTTGATGGTAGCGTTGCCTCCGGGACATCCATCGCACGACCCGCTCTCGACGGGAGACTGAGAGAGAAGGCGGGTGCGCGAGAGAGAGGGGTGCGCGCGCAGCTGCAGCGAGCGAGGAGAGCGGAGGAGCGAGCGAAGGGGGAGGGGGTATAAGGCGCGTTACTGACACCGGTATCAGCGTCGCGTCCGTGGCTTATTCGGTAGAGCGTCGCGCTGCGGCCCGCCAAGTCCTCTTTCTTTTAAAGATAGAGAGAAGACTGCGGACGCCGCCGACGGCGGTGGATGTTTTGGGGTCGCTTATTAAGTGTATTCACACATAAATAATCTTCTAACAAAGGTTCATTGCAGTGTTCTCTATCTTATGATCACCATTTTTTTTAATTCCCTACACAACCGCGGTGCGCAGCTGGCACGAAATCCGGCGCCTTCATTGAATTAGGTGGTGCGTTTGTTGGAGCCCCATCTAGAAATTGCACCGGATGCAGCCAACACCGACTAAATTGTGTTGATGCAGCGCGCACGATGGCGGGAGAGGAGAATCGAGGAGGAAATGCGTGCGCGGAGAAGAGTGTCGTTACTTTCATAAACCAAGGGGTTTTAGGTGAGGGTGGTGAAGGGGCACCCTCTCTTGTGTCTCGCCACAGGGGAGTCCCATAACTATAGATGCAAAGCGTCTCTTACTCGGGTCTACGTCCCGAAATGCCGGCGTCTGCGTCCGCACTCACACTACGCATGAGCAAGTTCTTTCTTTTCCTACGCTTTCCTGTCTCGTCTCGCAACGCCGACTCAGAGAGCCATAAAGTTTTCTAAAATTAATATGAGGGGACTCTGGCGCTGCAATCGTTCAGCGACCATGAGAGTGATGTTCTCACTGATTCGCCATCTTCACACATGGCTTGGTTTAATTTCTGTGTTACGGTTTCATTTTAAAGGAAAGAACGAATCATTTTCAACTTCGTGACCCGATTTGAAATGATAAGCCTAAAAGAATAAAGTTGTGAAGTGCAACAACTGAACATTTGCTGATTTTCGTTTCGTGAGAAAACAGCTTCAAGCTACACGATCACACATGAAGCCAAAAGTACGAAGATTAGACAGATCCGCACTACCCATCATTCCCATGCTCGCTTAAGTACCGTGCGTTGCAGTTTCCATAGACGCTATCGCCATAGTTCTCTCTATTGTATATATATAGGAAACTCTGCAGTTAGTGTCTGCTAACCTACGCTCATTCCCCTCTCTCTTTTAGGCACTTGTTACGGCTTCTAACCCGCCTTTGCGCATGTGCCTCCCCTCTTTTCCTCTCCCCTCTCCTATGCTCTCCCTTCCTCACCTCACAACACCGACGCAGGCAGCGCCTACTAGCGCGTTTCTTGATTGAAAAATAACTACTGCTCAAGCTGCTCAACTGTTCACTGGCCGATCGTACATAATTGGATGTTGACCTCCAAAGTAGGGCCCGGTGGGTGATTTCTCCTGTTGTTGAACAATAAATGTTCGCGGCGCGCGCGTTAACTAAAGAAGCGGATTGCAGGTCTTCGAGTCCAACTTGAGTCTTCTGTCTCTCACAGCCCATTAGCAGCAATTGCTAGCATATTCCGGTAGGGAAACCCCATCCATCACTGCGCGATTTGCGCCTCCCCAGGTTTCTCTTTTGCGCAACGCTACGATGAGCACCAGCGTTAACTTCACGACTAGTGTAAGCGATAACACCCGCTGCTTCGTATCTACACATGGTTCTCTTTAACGGCAGATGGCGCAGTATTTTAAAACGTTTCAACAAGTTTACAATAATTAACGTGAGAACTTATTGGTTATTTATAATAATTAGATTACTCAGATCTTGTTTGTTCATTTCAACCCAGTTGTGAGAATTTCCAACCTTGTTATGGCCTGTATTGAGCGCTTTACTGTGATCTTACGTGGTCTCGCCACATGAGATGGATGGGCGACGAGCCGGGCCTCTAAAGTGCTCGGTACATGACAGTCGCGTTTGTGTAGCCTCCTTCATGCGTTTGGCGGTAGCATATATATAGTGGGCTAAACACATGCAACGGTCATTGTGACGGAGCCAGAGCTCATAGCTTCGATTCCTGTAATCCGAAGTCTATTTTTCTTCTTACCCATATGATGGTATCGATTTCGCTGACGTATTTTGTGATGGAAAGACTTCAATGAAGTCTTGTAGGTTCCTGACAAAAGGCACTTTCGCGTTGGAAGTCTCGCTGATTTTGTTGAACTGGAAGGTGAACCTATAACACCTCAGCCAGCGACGACAGGGGCCGAGTGCTCCTACCATTGTACCAGCAACACTCATGTATGAGACTTCAACAACGTAGCCTATACATCTTTCACGGCTTATTCTCCCTATCATAGTGATGTTAGTTCATGGGTAGTGGTCTTATATCGCCAAAGAGAAGTGTTGTCTCATGACCTTGAGCTCCAAGATTAATTCCGGCAAAGCGCCCTTGCTTCTACGCTCACCCTGATAGCAATCCCGGCCATGCCAGCATGGAGACTCGACGCACGTTGCATATATACAGTCGGGCTTCTAGCCCAGCTGTGGTGTGATTGCTTAGATGCAAAGCAGCTCTTTAAGTAGTCCGTGTAACACTCTCCCTCTATGGGTCCATACGAACGCACCGCAACGCGCTACCCTCACCGCAGGTGTTGGAGTGGTGCCAAGTAGGTCACGCCCAGTTGCGCGTTAACGTCGCGCTCGACTCGCAGTCCACGTTGACGTCACCCTCACTTTCGGTGCACTCGCTGCAGCGCCCGCACCGTCTGCCTCGTCCGTTCACCCGCAACACATGCCGCTACCACCACTCACTTCGCTACTGCGACCGCTGCTGACTACACTGCTGACTCGTTGGTTCACGCAAAATAAACCTGACGCGCACCATACGTAAGCATTGAAATACGTCTGTACGTGTCCTGCACCCATGTCAAGTCTGAAGAAACGACAAGACCTATGCCAGCCATCGCTTCAAACAAATCTTCTAGCGCTCACCGCAACATCTGCGTTAGCACCGTTCAACCCGTGTGCCACCTGTGCGCCACCTGTGCGCTACGCTGGTACTTCAATCCCATCAGGGTTACCTCTGGGAACAGGGAGCACATTTTTTTTTGAGGTCTCCCATTCCGCGGAATCGCGACCCTGCCCAAGCTTGATGCCAACTCATTGACGCATTTCAGGCTCTGAAACCACTTATTTTGATTATGCTCTTCCTGTGCGAATGGAATGACCTTAGCAACAGCATTGCTAGAGTCAACCTCGGAAGCCACGTCATATACCGCAGACTACGTCAGCCTCTAATAGTTTGAAATGCCCGAAATAATAGCCAATCTTTTCTTTCTAAAATATTGATAAGGCTCAACAATGTGAGCGATTCTGTAAAATATTTCATGCAAAGCGCACATGGCCCAGATTACAAACATTTAGCACTGTACTGTAATCACTGTACACCATGTTTAAGTGTTTCACTAGCACCAGGAACTCATACATCGGAATAAAACGTCGAGGGAGACTGCTAGGGGAAGCTCTTCATATCGGATTTATATTCTACTATAAGGCAGGAACAGCGACAGCTTACCAGGTGGATTGAGTAGGCGACTGCATGGCGGCGCGGTCTTCTTCTGGTGGGATCCACTCGTTGGTAGCGACAAGAGATGTGTAACCCAGCGTTGCTCCCATGCACAGTGAACCGGACCACGCACTGGCAAGCGTAAACAGAAAAGGCCCCGAGAGGGGTCGTCTATGGTTTTCGTATAGGGAATCACTGACCTGATACGCCATGTCAGTATATTGCTGCTCTCTCGATAACTATGAGCAACGTTTACCCCTTACGAGACACTAGCTCTTTGAAAGATTTGCTTGCTTCCTGATGGTGGATTATACCCACTAATAGGAATAGGACAAAAAGCTGGCGCTTTAGGTATACGCAAAAAATTAAACAAAAATAGCACAGACAAAAATTTACATAATAGAAGATAGAGTACCAAAATTTCATTCACACTAAAAAAATTGATACACGAAAAACAAAATTTCTTATGCCTAAAATAACTCTTAATAACCAATCGCAATATCGGTGGTTTCTCGAAGTAACAATGAATTGAGTCTGGTCATTTTCCAGATACCAGTGGAGTACATTTACTCAGTATGAGAGACTGCACTCTGCGCTTCTCGGTAAGAGAAGTACGAGAAAACAAAGATGTGTAACTAGTTTAGAAGAGATAGAATCTATATAGAAATGTGTTAACCATTATGTGACTTGTAATGTATGGTTAAAATTTCTCGGGAAATTTATTGAAAAGAACTTTTATTAAAAAGAACATTTAGCGAGCACTTATTGAAAAGAAATAAAACGAAAATAACTCTTGCTTTTAGAGAACTCAACTGCACAATTATCGTAAATCCTCGTCATTTTATGTTTTTGTTATTTTCATTTTCTATCACCCTGACGGAATTCGAAAGACCTGCGCAAAGTTTAGTTATCAGCATAGGCTTGCCCTATCATGAGTGATGACCAGATGTAGTGTCGAAACACAAGTAACTGGTGTCGTCTCGATGACCACAACAGCCATTACTGCTCTATAGCTTCTTGCTTATCGTCAAATTACCTTTATCGACCAATAATCATGGGTTCTATTTGAAAATGGCAATATGAGAGAATTTTCGTGAACGGCAGCTGAGTGCGCGTGTTATTGAACCAATTGAGTATTCGTGAATCGTACTTCCGTACTTTTGACGTGCTCTAAATGTTCGGGCTTATAAGTTGTGTAACGAAACTCCGGCCATTGTTATTGTATACAGAGATCCGGGAAAGTTTCAGACAAGCACGGTAAATTATTGCGTATATGTACGCAAACCGACCCTTTGCTTAAACAGTGTACTTTTGTTTTTGGCGCGTCTTTTCTCAACATGCCCCGATAGTCAAAAGCATGGCCAGTTCTGACCAATCTCGCTAAAGTGGCATTAGTGCTCGATAACGCCGTCCTTTTCCATATCAGATCTGATAATAATAGCTGAGATTTTACGTGCCAGAACCACGATGCGATTATGACCGACGCTGTACGGTAAACTCGCCTAACAGTATTATTTGAGGCACGAACAAGCCAAGCTCCTTCACAGCCTTTCCTGCGGGCCACCCTGAAACTTCTGGATGAAAAACAGACTTAAGATTATCGATACTCGTATTTCTTGATCTGAACAAAATGGCTTGTGACCTTATTGAGTGTACTTTAGATTACCGTAGGCTCTGAACTTGTGAAAACGTACATACTTGACATAAAATAAGAAAATACAAAACGCCTACATTAGCCCGTTTTACAATCAAAACTATGTGATAGTAGACGCAAGCATACCTTATGATGTTGTTGCCGTAAATACAGGTGCGCTCTTTTACATTTATGATTGTGAGTTTTCAAAATCTTTTTCAAAATCAGAGTCTTTGGAATAAATCCGAATTGTCAAGAAATTTATGAGGCGAGGGTTTGTCGCATTTTTTTTATATATCCCAAAACATGGAGCTCTGATTATAATGGACAAGTCGGGTATAAAGCTCCGCGTCGTAGACATGTAGAGCGAGTACTTATTTCAATTTTTTTGTTTTATCTTCCCCTACCGGAAACGCTTAATCGCGCGTCACCCGCCGATGCTAAAAAAAACAAACAACGAAAATGGAGGAATCGAAAAAGAACGAACCAGCTTTCGAACCAGCTGCGTCCGGAGAAAATATTAAAGTACGACCGAGAGAAAAGAACATAAGGTAGAAGTAGCACCACACCATTTTTTTTTCTGGAATAGCTGCAGCAGCGCCAATTAAATTATTTTTTTAAAATATAACCGAGCTTTATAAAGCACGATAATCGTCGACGACGACCACCGGGCGCAGTGGCTTTGGCTGCACACGGAGCGGTGCCCATCAACTACAGATCTCAAAGCTAACGTCTGATTCGCGGGACACATCACCGACAAGATAAACGGTTCATAATAATAAAACGTCGTCGTGCGCTTAGCGAACAAGTCGATATAGAGGCTTCTCTGAATCGGTGTTTGTGTTTTAAGGAAAGTTAACCCTCATGGACCCCCTGTGCATTGCCCTGCTGTCGGTGGTCGTGGCCATGTGTTGCTGGTAAGTAGAATGCGGCTCCCTGCGCATGTTTAGAATGAGTGTAGTTTGCGGTAGAATGCGGTGACTACCATCAGGCAGTTTTAGACTGGGAAATCATCCCGTAGTAATCCTGCTGTCTGCGATCGTAAAGTTGTGCAGTTGTTCAGTTCACTGTTGGCTCGTCTAGACATTTCTTTTTGGAGGATTTTTCGTGCCCATAAAACCATTTAAGCATTGGCTTTGACGACTGACAGTGTGCAGAGGCCTTTGTTCACGAATATGCTCTTGTGATGAGTTCTTCAGTGAGCATTATGTATTTACAACAGTTTATTTTGTTTTATTACGTTCGGAAATGCACCTTCTGTGCCCGCTGCGTCGAGATGCCGTCATGAAAATTTATCATGTGCTGCAACATTTCTACTTATAGCAAGAAAGACGAAGAGATTAGCTTACTGCCCGAAAACATTGGCAAGAAATAGAGACTTAACCAATCTAGAAAAATTCAATAATCGCAAGTCTTTAGCCCTTAGAAAAATGTAACACGCAATGCTGGCCGTTAGCTTCAACAGGCACGACAAAAATGTTTCGCAACTGTAAAGCTATAGCGAAAGCGGTTTGCATGACTATTTGTTACTTCAGGAACAGCTTGTTTCTTGAGATCACTTTGCTGTCGCTATAACACATAAAAATGCGCGCTTTACTTTCGTGATATAAGAACGAATGAGACCACGCCCAGAAAGTGCTACTAAGGCCCCCTCCACTTGAACCAGGACGGGTGCCACCATTAGATGAGAAATATGCAGATGAGGAAAGCGCAACTGCACATTATTAAAATGGTTTAGTCAGTGATGCATAACAGAGTAGCGTAAAGAGCAACTTGCACATGTTACATAATAATAAGCCGATTGCAATCATGTCCATATGCAGTAATTGATTACCACGGCCAAATACAGCCGCTTAAAATAACTTAGCAATTACACAAACGTACTCGATCACTTTTTTGTTACTTTGCGTTGAAATGTTATTATCGTAGGTCTGCGAAACTTGTGGGGCTCCCTCAGGCTCACTCTCAGAATATATTTCGTACATTGAAGGACTCACCCGCACCGAGACTCACACAAATATTTCCGGAGATCAACTGATTTGGACTCACCCTCACCGAAAGTTTCTTTAACCGGACTCACTTGAGCTCAAATTCACCAAAATATTGTTCGCCCGGACTTAATCAGCCTCCGACTCACGGCTTGATGTCAGTGCAACTTGAGTCTGAGCGACTTGACTGACGAGTACATTAGCACTAAATTTGCTTTTACTCGTGTTGTCAATGCACTTCTACATCAATATCTCACGTAATCGGTGCTTTTCTTGGCGCCATTTGATATAGTACCTTCGAATACGAAATATGAGTGTTGACAACATAAAATACGGATGGAGGCAACAAAAGGGAGAAAGAAGGGAGGTTAACCAGAAAGACATCCAGTTAGCTATTCTACACTGGGGGATTAGGGAAGGGGATATGAAAGATGAAAAAAAGGAAAGAGAAGGAAAAGAAAAAAAGAGAGGGAGTGACAAGAATTTCACTGCAGTGTGTAGAAGTTCATTGCAAATCAGAGGCGTTCACAAAAACCCGTCTTTCTCAAGAAACACAGCAGGGCTTTCACTGCCTTGTGGGCTGTCGAAAGATGTGCATGGGGCTGTTATAGCACCTACACAGAAAGAGGCCGATCATCCAGTCACCGCATTGCGTTGGCAAGTGCTTGTCTGTCTGAGGCAAATCGAGGACCGTGGCACAACAGGTGTTCGATATTTTCGTCGGTGCCGCAAACATCACATACCACACTGTCAGTCATTCGGATTAACATGGAATAAGCTTTCGTGAAAACAGCTACCAGCCAAAGGTGATAGAGAAAGTGAAGATTCACGTCGATGTAAGCCTGGTGGCGGCTGGAGTTGTAGTGAAGGGTCAAGTTCGTGTAGTCTTGTACGTCGTATGCTTGGTGTGTTCCACTCAGTCAGTGTGAGACTGTGGGCCAGTTGACGAATCTACCTGGAAGAGCCGGCAAAGGGGGATCAAGGTACACACCTACATTATTCGCGCCTCTGTTCAATAATTATTGAAACGGTGTGTGAATCACTCTGCTTCAGATTATGTGCGAGTAGACGTGAGTCCAGGTAATGCTGTTATTTGTGCTAGAGATGAGTATATGAGCCGGCAGATGAAAGTGCCGCTCACTGAGACTGGCTCGCACAATTTATCTAGCGCATTACGACTCGCTCGGATTCAGACTCGCCAAAGCATTTCCTCAATCCTTTTCACTCAGACTCAATCTCCAGCCTCGATCTAAGTCTTCATGAGTCTGAGTGAGTCGACTCACGTCTGATTTCGACGACCTACGGTCGCTGTACACAACAACACAAGTTTACTCAAACGACGACGAACCACTTTGGCTTGCATTGTGTAGCCCGGATGCTTGCAAGCACGGTAGTAGGCTTACTGTGGCTTCCGTACGATTGCTTTGTTCGTTGTCATTACTGATGCGTTGCTTGTTGTCATCACTGATGTATTCTAAGAGAACTTGTTGTTGGGCTAGTTGGTAGAGCATTCCGAAAAGTTAATTCGAGCGCGAAAACTTGACACTATCACTCACACACGCACACACTTGCATCACACACAGTGTGTTTGATGCATGGGTGTGTGCGTGTGTGAGTGATTGTGTCAAGTTTTCGCGCTCGAATTAACTTTTCGGAATCATCACTGATGATTCCGCGTTTACTTGCTAATGAGCCCAAAACCGCTCCGAGTTCAAAAAAAGCAAACTAAAAAAATAAAAAACACTGTTTTTTGCGCATACGCTACCCTTCCCAAATATATACATTTATTGAGGGAGAGATGTAAAAAAGTAATTGAAAGTACTCGAGCCCGTATCCCAAATATAACAGGCGCCAGAAAAATAAAAAAAAATGAACTGGGCAAAATCCAAAAGAGTTTTCATAATGAATAAGAGAGAATATAAAATAATTAAATAAAAAAAGGAACGGAAAAAGGGAAATGAAAAACAATTTTGTTTTAAAGAAAAGGAAACCAGAATGATCTTTTCTTTTGGCTGCGGGTGTCGCGTGTTTCGAGCGTTGATACGTGAATCTCGAAATCTTTTTCGGTGGCTGTCGATCTGCTAGATTTTCTTGAGCTTTTCGGGAGAAGTTGAAGAATCCCGTTACGAGTGGTTGCATGGAAAGATCCCGGTGGTGTCGTACGCTTTCATGGAACTTTCTTCTCATAGACCAGACATACGTCTGGTCTATGCTGGCTGTGAGAAGGAGGACCCCCCCACGTTTGGTTGATCACGCTCTCCTAGTCAATTATCTTTTTATAAAACACGCGTACAGTGTGCGCACTACTAGTTGAGCCTACCAGAACTTCGCGCCTTCCGGTTGCACGCTTTTATCGCCGCTTACAGAGCCGAAAATGTATAAAAAGTAGTGAAACCAGTTGATCGCGCACAATATTTGTGCGAGAAAAGGCGGAACAGAGTTACACTGCATGGTGAATAAGAGTAAGAAAGCATTTACAGCTGACATCGTTATACGCGGACCAATCGAGAGCCTATCTCTTCGTGATGTCACGTAAACAGATTGCTGCCGTTACAAGTTCTGCCGAAACGGCGGGAAACGCCTGTAAGGTGAAGCGCGCTCGTTTTTTATACTTTAAGAGACTGTTCGGGGTTTTTGAAAGGGCCCAGAAACAGCCCCCGCGAATACGTAAAAAGAAGCGTGTCGTTTTCTCCTGGCGTTTTTCTTCTGTGTGGCGCAAGTCGTGACGTCAGAAGATTTCTCACGGGACGTCAGGTTGAAATAACCTCTCTATTGGTCGATATATAGAAGTTATATGCTTGGAATGGTCATCTACCCTGATTTGCCGTGCAGTTGCATGCTCGTTCTTTCTTGTCTTGCACGATTATCGTGCGCAATAAGCTTGTTTCATTTCGTAATCTACATTTGCGATGGCGGAAGAAGACATAGCAACAAATGGTCTAAAAGCGCGAAGTCCTCATGAGCTCAACCCTTAAATATTGTACACTGTACCGGTGCACATCAACCATAAAGCGAAGAGAGCCCCGTCACACGATCTTGCAGTGGTAACCGCGCAACTTGAGGCTCTGAGTCTGTGTGCGACGCGTAGAAGTGAAGAACGATTTCTCACGACGTACCAGAGCTTCCTTTACTTACCTTTTCAGGGTTCATTTTGTGCCCACAGGTTTCGACGGGGTTTGACTGGCGTAGTCTTCCCTACTCAGGCGGCTCACCCCTGAAGAAAGCCGAGTGTCAGGCAGGGGGACGCCTGTGCCCATTTTGTGAAACCGGTGGGTATCCGGCGGTACGTTGGTTCGAACCCACGAACTCCCGCAGACATGGTACCATGGTTGCACTGTCCAGCGTCACGTTACCACGGTCTTTACCGCATACTGGAGCAGACATCTCCCGTAAACTACGTCGTCGAGATGGTCGACTCATCGCCCGATTATCACTGCTGAGGCCGCGAAACAGTTTACGTCACGCGACCTAAACCCTACTACGACCCACCTATAGCGTCTTTTCTTTAAGTCGCCGTCGCCAGGATGGCTCCTCTTTGTGCAAGAGCAAATTGTTCTGCCGCACATCGGCACTAGCTCTGTGCTGCAGTGAGAGAAAAGACAACGACGTTCGTGTGTCACGCTCTCTGCCTCCTGTTTTCTGTGCTGCAGCGGTCGTGCTGGCCTTGGCGAGTTTCTTGCTGAAACTCGTCCGAAGGACACGCTTGTTACAACACAATTAAGTGGCGAGGAGGAGATCGCGCTTGTAGGAAGGGTTGTGGAGGCGTTAAAGAAACCGTTTTCTAGCCGTTGAACTCGATGTGGTTTAGGAGCCTTTTATGGAGTCACCTGCTACCCTCCACACTGTCTCAACGCATGCATTCGAGGGAAGGGTGGTGTTATAAAGCAGGATCACCCTGAGCCCCACCACCTTGTAGTTTCACACTGCTACGACGCTTGTTTCCATGTCCCCTATGAAGCGTTGCGCTTCGCCGTTGCTGGCGCACGGAAGGGGCGTTGCAGGTAAGGCGGACTAATAGGTGAAAAATAGGCTCTGTAAGGTCCCGCGTCGCACGGTACGGAGAGAGAGCTGTGGCTTACTTTACGGTACCAGATCAGCCGTAGACCACTGGCTACAATTTTAATTTCGAACAAATGGTAATTGATTACATGAAATAGGTTCCACAAAAATAAATTAAATTGCCAAGAAGCCTTCAGCTATTTCAAGGCCATCCCCTATACTACAAAAGTACTGGAACCTATAATTGAGTAGAAAAATAGTGTACCTGTAACGCTTCAATATAACGCTCGTCAAGCGCAGAATAGAAGAACGAAAGCGACAAGTGACAGTTTCGATGCAAGCGCGATACAATAAATCCAATAGCACTGAACTGGAATTATATACGAGTTAATGCTAGCAGTTAACTCAAGTAGGTTCAAATCTGTCGTAACTCTTTGAAACGCTGGCATAAGGCAACGCAGCCTTTGCGGGGAGTGAATAGGTTTTTGCGTTATTTCTTTCTAATGCGATATTAACAATGAGATCACAGAACGTATACAAGTATGAGCAATCTTCAGGCACCCCAAGGTAAAGTTCTAGACGAGGGGTGTAACACAGGGCGTTCGACCGTGGCCACACGATCACACTTCACTGTTGCTACTCTCGAGAAACAGTCACCCTCCTCCCCTCTATGCACCCCTTGTTACTCATTTGCCCGACGAAGCCGGCAGACGCATCTCATCCCCTTTCGGGTCAATGTGCAGGCTCCACAGAGTTTCCTATAAATACACTAGAGCAAACTATGGCGTAAGCGTCTATGTGAGTTGCAATGCAAAGCGTTTTAGCGAGCATTGGAATGACGGGTAGTAAACAGATTTGTTTATTCTTCGTACTTTTGGCTGCGTTTGGCTTCGCGTGGCTTCTAGCTGCTTTGTCATGAAACAAAAATGGGCAAATGCTTTGCAGTTGCACTTCTGCGTCAATTAGACTCTGGTCATGAAGTTCACAATAGTCCGATCATTGATTCGAAAGGAAACCAAAGCACATTACTAAACAGAGTCACAGGTGCATTCAAAACCCGCAAGCACGAACACTGTATACGCGAACCAGTGTACTATCCATCACTCCCTTGATGGTTGAATGATCACAGCGCTGAGTGCACTCTAGTTTGATTTTACGATACTCGACGGCTGGCTCCTCTACTCTCGCGTGCATTGCAGACAGTAAACGACGCTAGTTGAGGTGGCGGTATAAGGTGCCTGGCCGCTGAGATGGGCGTTTGCGTATCCTTCTGCTAAAGCGCATCTCAGCGATGTGGTTCTAAACGATGCACTGGAAGAGTGTTTAACAAAGAAAGCATATGAAAAGTAACGTTGGATACGAAGATGTCATGTCTGAAGAAGCAAGTGTCATGCAGGGCAGAAAACATCACCGCAAGCAAGCAATACTCAACGCGAGAGCACACCATTTGCATGCAGCTGCGCACAGCGGTGAAGTTCCCGATGGCAGTGCCACTGTCCGCTATGTAAACTTGGCAGTGCTAAGAATCGGCAGCCTGACGTACTAGTTTGGCTAAAGGTATTATAAAGGCCATTTCATTTGTTTCGTGCATACTTTCCAAAAAAAAAACAAAAAAAAACATGAGGGGACTGTCGCGCTGCGATCGTTCTGTAACTGTGGAAAAGATGAAAACCAACCAGCCCTAATTTCAGCTTTATGTGACGAGGATTTTGCTTTAAAAAGAAAAAAATGCCGAGTCTGCATGAATCCTCAAGGACCGCTCACCTGTGAGTCCGACTGGGAAGAGGCACCCAGGAGCCGCAATTTCCAAAACCAACTAAAGGCAGTCCAACGGGCCCAAGAATTGACGGAACACCACCACGTTCCCACACCGACTCGGGCATCGCCTACAGTATAGCGCCTGCTAGGATGTCCCTCGTGGCTTAAACTCCTCAGGACCGATTAGTAAAGTTATTGACTGGCTGACTGCGCGAAATACGCAGCGCATTTACAGTGAAAGCTGGAAGAGAGGCCTTTCTAAAGCCGCTGTAAACTCCCTTGACACCACGTTTACAAGCAGAATTGCAAGATTTTCCGTGCGGCAGAATTCGTCATAATTTTTTTAGTAGCGATTCACCATTCGAGCAGTTCAATAGACCAACTTCAAATCTGACATGGCAGATGCTTGCAGCGATGACCTACGATCTGGGTTAGAGCAAACAATTAAGAGCACAATGTTAACGCCACTCGCACGGTGACGATATCATCCGCACAAAACGACTTTTTCTTGCAGTTAGAGCTACTCCGAGCACTTAGACGCCAGGTGGAGCGTCGGTATCGGCGCACGAAATCAATTCACGATCTTGGGGCAGCCTGGAGGATGCAAAAGAAGATGCAGCGTCGCATAGATTGATTAGTGTCAGAACGATGGACAACGTTTTGCCACTAACTAGACCCTCGCAAGCCACTCTCAAACATTTGGAAAACGGTGCAATGTCTGCGTCACCCTACGGAACAGCGTTTTCCATACAAAGCGCTCACGCTACTTCAAGGGCGGCAAGACATCGATGTCGCAGATGATTTCTGTGCGCAGATCGCCAACCAAGCCACTCGTCCAGGTTCTCTAGTAAGAGGTGACGTCCTCCGTTCCCGTGACTACCACATTTCCCTTTTACAATGGAGGAGCTCGAGGTTGCACTACCTCTCTGCAGGCGTTCAACTTCTCCGGGTCCAGATGGTATTTCGTACCGAGCCTTGTGGAACCTTGGGGAAGGTGCAAGGAGAGAACTGTTGAGCCTTTACAACATCTCGTGGCAGGATGGCAATGTTCCTGACGACTGGAAAGGAAGCTGCTTGGTACCCATCTTGAAGTGGGGCAAATCCCCACTCGAACTCGCCTCATACTGCCCAATATCACTTACCAGCTGCGTAGAAAAGGTAATGAAAAGGATGATACTTGGCCGCCTGGAGTGTTATATTGAATACAACAAGATTTATTTGAATCCAATGGCTGGTTTCCGATGCGACCGCTCTTCCAATGACAATGTCTTTGATCTAGTTTCGTACATTCAGCACGAAAGATCCCGTAAGTGACTATCTACAGCTTTGTTTCTAGATTTGAAAGGCGCGTATAATAATGTACTACATGAAGCCATTTTGGGTGCTCTTGCGGTGGTTGGCCTTGGTGGTCGAGTATTTCGGTGGATTTCGAGTTACTTGGCTGCAAGGCCATTCTTTGTGTTAACAGAAGATAGCCCAACTACGCGACGCTATACTTCCAGGGGTGTTCCTCAAGGCGGAGTTCTTAGCCCGACGCTATTCGGTCTTGCACTAATTGGCCTTGCTGAATACTTGCCAAGTACCATTAGGATCACAATATACGCAGACGACATCTGTGTCTGGACTTTGGCAATCACATGTCCTCAGATATGTTCCCGGCTTTAAAGAGCAGCAACTATGATTTCCAACTACTTGTTAAAACAAGGTCTCAGCATATCACCAGAAAAATGTGCACTGGTGGCCTCCACTCGCAAAGAAATCACCACTTGTGTCATCTCAATCAGCGGGCCACCCGTTTCTTACGCCAGAACACACCGGTTTCTGGGCATCATTATTGATAGGGACCTCTGTTGCAGTCCGCATGTGGCCTTTAGGAAGAAGCGCCTGACCGCTATTTCCCAATTGTTTAAGTTTCTGGCGGGAAAGACGTGGGGTATGTCAGTAGGCGCAACGATGGAGCTCTACAGAGCCCTATTTCTCGGTTTCCTGAGATATAGCTTGCCCGTGCTTAGCAATACCTGCAAGATCAAAGTTCGTGTTCTACAGGCAGTACAAGCCTAAGTACTGAGAGTGTGCCTTGGTCTGCCCAGATGTACGTCAACAGAGGCTACAATTGCAATTGCTGGTGACTATTCAATACAGACTCACATTTCTGTAGGAGTAACGAGAACGCACATCAGACACTTCGCACGTGCTCCCTGTTATCACCTTGCACTCTTGCCTTCAGAGAGGCCCCAAGCATGGTTCGCTAAAATGATTGGGAACTACAACGAGAAACTTCCCTCGGGCTTCACTCCTGCAGCTAAGCCATCGATACGCCCTTAGGATCTTATTCAACCCACAGTGAATCTTAGTTAACCAAGGATCCGGAGGAAATCTGAGCTTCCATCGCCCGTGCTGAAACAACTATCTCTGCTTATTTTTCACGAGAAATATTCAGACAATTTACATATATATACCAATGGCTCCACAATCGCCAGTGTTCGTCCGGTGCAGTAGTTGTTCGAGCAAGATTTGTTACCATCAGCTTTAGGACTGACCACTCCACGGCATCTACAGCATCGGAACTATGCTCTGCCCTTTGTGTAGTCAATC
Source organism: Rhipicephalus microplus (assembly GCF_043290135.1). Classification (NCBI taxonomy): domain Eukaryota; kingdom Metazoa; phylum Arthropoda; class Arachnida; order Ixodida; family Ixodidae; genus Rhipicephalus; species Rhipicephalus microplus. The sequence goes on from NC_134709.1 coordinate 49,067,041, forward strand.
GGCAACCACTTCAACAATGGTCGATTTTCAGTGACTCAAGGGCTGCCCTACAATCTGGGCTCTCAGCACTGAGTTTTCGAAATTCGATGCCTTCTCCACACTTCACACGAGAAAGGGTACCATGTGGCGTTTCGGTGGCTGTCAAGTCACTGCGGCGTCATAAGGAACGAACATGCCGATACTGCCGCACGGGCAGCTCTTGAAGGTATACACGAGAAGAAGCCATACCACTTTCGCGGACCGATGCTGCCAGTAATCTTCGACGAATTGCGCGTGAAATCACGTTTTCACTATAGTGCCCACCAAGCAACCAGACCACCCAGACGAATCGTCAGCACCACCTGTCCTCTTTGATGGCTTTTCGTATCCCCACTGGGCTCGACCGAAGAGAAGCCACTCTTCTTCATTGCTTATAGATGAGGTGGCATTTACAAAATCTTATTAATTTATCATAGGAATGGCCAATAACGCTCTCTGCGATGCCTGTCTTTGCGAAGAGATGCTGCACCACATCCTGTGCGACTGTCCATTGTATGGCATCCAGAGACAGTCACTTGCGTCCGTTCTTGCGTGCATCGACAGCAGCCAAATGTCTGTGGGCACTATTCTTTCAAGTGCCCGAGAGAAGACATTGCAACCGAAGGCGACAAAAGCACTGTTGAAATTCCTACGCGACATGGACTTGAACAAGCAGCTGTAACAGCAATTTATCACACCACGAAAGACAAGACTGGACTATGATTGAGTGTGGGCGTGTGTACTGCCTAATGTGCTGTGTTTAGCTCTCTTCCCTCTCTTCTCTCTATCTTTCATCTCCCCAATCCCCCTCTCATGCACAGGCTAGCAAACCGGCTGCCTATAGACTGGTTAACATCCTTGCCGTCTTTTTCCTCATATTTTCCTGAGAAATAACAAATAATGGCAAGATTTTGCTAGTAAAATTGAAGATACCCCCTGCATCATAAATATTAATTATCTTTTTCGAATAGAAATTCACACATAATATCATTATTCGTCATAATGTGAAATAAAGAATAATGGCCAACTTCTACAAGTACAATTGCAAGATACCCCGTACGCCAAAAATCACCACAACCTTTCTCTCGCAGATATTCAAACTTATTGCCATTATTCGTCATTCTGCGGAATAACGAATAATGGCAAACTTTTACAGGTAAAACTGCAAGATACTCTCTACGCCATAAATCACTAATCTTTCTTAAGTACGGGTTCACCCACAGTGCCATTATTCGTCATTCTGCGGAATTACGAGTACTGGCAATGTGAGCGGAATGACTAGGTACCCGCTACAAATCTGTAAGGCCTTATGTGCACTTAATTCATGCTGAGGCAGGTGGCTGAGGAATATTGTGTCTGAGGCCTTCGTGATGCGTTGGAAACTTTCAACGACTCATTCGTTACACAGTTACTAATGAGTGACACGATTATGTATCAAAGAAATTTCGGCGTGGGTGGCCGTGTCAGCGTTCACGTCGTTCGTTACGAGTAAAAAATCATTCATCATCTTTCCCATGGGCAAAAAATAAGAAATTCGCAAATAAAAAGAATGAGAAAAATTTTCAGGTCCGGGTGGGGACCTAACCGAGACCCTTTGCGTGGCAAGTAGGTACGTTCTACTACAAAACCACAATGTTTGTGGCACTGCTTTAAAAAAAAACTGAAACTTATGAATGTCATGCACTGGAAGAAGTCGTCGTAACGAATTACAAACAGCGTGGCGGAAGCGTATAAACACGCCAGGCGTCAAAACATGACATGAGCAACGCGCAAGCGTTGTGAAGGCCCACCCGTTACGAGAGTCACTCAGACATATTTGATCATCATCCTCAGCAGCAGCACAACCATCAACGAAACGAACAGCTGCGTAACTGACGTGTTGCTTACCCGGACGCTTCATGGTGGCGGTCAAAACATTCAATAAGCACTAAATGGTTACAGAGAGGTTAAGTGGTTGTGTTGGGGCCATATTGGGCTCCTCCCCTCACAGTATTACGTGGAACCTCCATTCCGGAGTGTCATTGGCATATGTAGAAGCAGGGCCTTGTGGGCCTTAAGGTCTTGACTGCTTAGCACGGGCACCTCCCCATCCTTTCTCGTGGGGTTGGAGTTGCGGAGAATAGATGGGTTGATAGGCACGCCCAGACTACGTGGAAGGTGTCAGCTACTTCTCCACGGCACTGAAAAATTCCATAAAAGGATAAATTGAAATGTTCTAGCTCCGCCGGACGCCATACGGTGTTGAATAAACAGATTTAAAAGGAGGCTCCTCTCCTCAGGGGTATCGCCCCTTACAAGGGTCCGGATACGCCGGCGCTCCTCCTTGTAGTAATTGGTGATGCCTCTGAATGAAAGGTCCGAATTGCCTGTTTGGAAGTAGACTTCCAGCGAAGGGAGATAGCCGAGGAAGAGAATGCGCGGGCCTGTTCGTTTCCCTTAAACGCTTGGTGACTGGGTGCCGAAACCAGATTGCGTGGAGTTGGATCAGTGTATCGGCAGCTAGATTCCAGCATGCGCTGAACTAGCGGACGAGGCCCCCCTTGGGACCTTCGCTCATTCGCAAAGTTCGCTTCCAACATGTCCTTCGTTGAACTCGCAGGCATCTTAGCGACGTGTGAACGTAGTGCGGTGAACAGAGCGCGAATAACGTGCTCGAGGTTTTCTTGCTGTTTGCTTCCAGGTGGTACTTGATGTGGGCTCAGTGCATCAGCATAGATGCGCTTGGTAGACTGTTTCGTGATACCTTTCTCACCAGCGTTAAGCACTTGTGTTGACTCAGTACCAGCTCTTGTCGGATTCAGGCGCGGAAAATTTCCTGCTACTCATTGTCCAAACCACCATGTTGTGGCGCGCCGGACGTCTTCTTTGTGAGCGATAGTTCGTTTACAGTCTTCGGGCTGAGGACAAACGTCTTATTTCTGTTCGTGCTGGACATCAGCCATAGCTAGCAGGGTGGTCACCGCCACAGTTTGCACACACAAGTTTTTCTTTAGTTGTACACGACTTAAAGTCATGAGGCCCCCCACAGCACTTACACCTCTGTTCTCCACGACAGTGTTTAGCAACATGACCAAAACGCTGACATTTAAAACAGCGTGGCGGCGTCTCTACGTAGTCTACAAGCTCGTGTCTGGTAAAGCCAAGGTTGATCTTTTCTGGGCGTTCCGAATGGGGAGCGAATGTGAGAACCACAGAGTCAGTGCGCCTTGATTCTCACTTGGATGATGAGGTTTGGACCCGTCGTATGATTCTTCTGGCGTGGTATACTCCCTGAGGTCTCAGGTAGGTTAACAGCTCTTCGTCCGAGTACCATCTTGGGACTCCTTTTATAATGCATGTATTTTTCATGTAGCTGTGTGGTACACGAGCAGATATGGCAAGGCCGCAGATGGTGTTCGCCTCTAGAAGCATATTAGCTTGGTGTTCTGTCTCTATATCCATGAGCAGGGCTCCCTGGTCTGTGAAATGGCTCTTAACTGGGGCTCCACCGAAAATCGTTTCAATATGAGAGTATAGGAGAATAAGGTTCACTTGCCTCAAGTTAGCTCCTTCGGATGTTGCAGCAATTAACACAGGAATGCCCACCATCCTGTCTTTGCGAAGTCGCACAAGACGGAAACTGCTCTCGCCCATGTCTAGATCTGTGAGGTTCGCCTCGTTGTGATCCCCGATGACAGTTGATTCGTCCTCAGATTCAGCGCTTTGTTGTTACTAGCAGTCAGGTATGCTTGCGCAAACCAGCTGGTGCTTCTGATCTGGTGTCACACCTTGGGAGATCATGGCGGCGCTCTCACCGATGCTTGTTTCGGTTCTTCTAGCACATTCCGACGCGGCGGGCTGCGCAGCACCCGTCGGTTGCCGATACGGCAGGTACCTTTTCGAGTCGTCTGATGTCTTCAGCAGTGCTGAGCCGTAATATAAACAACAAACGATAAATGCAGACAGCCTTGGAAAAAATGAATAACACATCCTCGAGTCACAGTACTTGCCACTCACCCAAACTGAGTGGTAAATATTCGTAAAAGTCTTGGTTAGGTTCGTAATATGTTCCATAAAGAGACGCAAGGTGGCATTTTAACGACTGAGTACAATATATCTTTTCCTCTTACTTTGTTCGCATGTGTCAGTGCAACCGCCGCATGGAGTAAAAACATTTACTTGCGTAAGCACATGGACTGGGAATGTGCGAGTGCAATGTGCTCTCAGTTTGCCTAATTGCGTTTTCCCCTAATTAATATCTAGACAATCTAGCAAGCTTCGCTTCATATTTTGTGAATAGCTTTGGCACGCCACCCCCCCCCCCTTTTTTTTGACGGTGAATAACAAGTGGTATAGGTCACGCTTTCCCGCTAATCTTGGGTTTCCTGTGACGAGGGTGATGAATGACACCAAATACGTGAATGCATCAACGGCTGAAATGGCCTCCACACGCGCTTCGTATGTCAATCGAACCACCAGCTGCTGCTCATGCGAGATATAACCTCGCGCGATGCCTGGGTTGACACGTTTTGTGAGCTATGTACTGTGCAGCGTTAATCTTTCGTGACAGATCTTTGCAACTTCGCTCGTGCTAGATAGACTCTTAAACTTTTTGCGGTGGTGAATTCATTAGACAATACGCCCCTTTGGTGAACTAATTTCATGGCTACATAAAGGTTTGTTGCAAGGCCCCCTCAAAAATAGAGGCAGTAGCTCGAAGAATACGCGCACGAGTAAACTGGACATTATAGCAACAGTGTGGGCAGCATGCATAGATTTATTTTCCGACATTTCCTTGGTAACAGCCTAGCCGTTGTCATTTCTCGTATTGTATAGCCTGGTACACGTTTTTCGTCGATATCCAATGAACGATGTTCATTTGCTAGTACTCATTCATTGCTTTCAGGTTTTGTGGTCATCGTGCATGGAAGTTCTCGCTGTTCAAAAGGCTCGGAATACCAGGTCCACAGCCCAGCTTCGTGTTCGGAAACCTCGAAGAGCTTCTTGGGAAGGTAATGATCAAGATCGTATATATATATATATATATATATATATATCTATATATATATATATATATATATATATATATATATATATATATATATATATATATATATATATATATATATATATATATATATATATACATTATTGCAATCTAACAGACAATAATGCCAAGGAAGGTATAGGGGAAGTTATTAGGCCAATTGCAATGTAAATGAGAAGAAAGAAAAGTGGGTGAAAAGATAACTGCACACAGCAAGTTATCTTTTCACCCACTTTTCTTTCTTCTCATTTACATTGCAATTGGCCTAATAACTTCCCCTATACCTTCCTTGGCATTATTGTCTGTTAGATCTCATTATTATTCTGTAAAACACGAAAAACGGGTCCTTCAGTATACTCTTGTTTCCCTTATATATATATATATATATATATATATATACATATATATATATATATATATATATATATATATATATATACATATATATATATTTAGGGGAAACCAGTGTATATATATTTATAATTACATATATATGTGCTAGAATGCCCCGCCGTGGTGGTCTAGTGGCTAAGGTACTCGGCTACTGACCCGCAGGCAGGTCGCGGGTTCGAATCCCGGCTGCGGCGGCTGCATTTCCGATGGAGACGGAAATGTTGTAGGCCCGTGTGCTCAGATTTGGGTGCACGTTAAAGAACCCCAGGTGGTCAAAATTTCCGGAGTCCTCCACTACGGCGTCTCTCATGATCATATGGTGGTTTTGGGACGTTAAACCCCACATATCAATCAATATGTGCTAGAATGCTCACACCATCTGTACACCAATGACGTCACTCGAAGAACGTGCTGAGCTCATGCGAAAACAGATTTTTGTGCCAAAGGTTGACAAGATTTGAAGCTGGACAGGAAACTGGGGCGTATGTTTTAATATACGAATGATGGGACAAATAAACAAAGAATAATTGCCATTTGATTTGGTGGAAAATATCAAATGGCAAGCTGTTTTTTTTTGTTTTTAGCAAAAAGGGAGTGGATAAGCCACACTACCCGTGCATCCTTATTAAGAGCCCGACGCCGCCGCATATTCCCACTAAAACAATACACAAAATACTAGCTATAAAAATAACGCCCGAATCAAGGATTTTCCTTGTAGCGCGGCTAATAAAACAAATCACTAGATATTCATTTCCTGCATTTCACGATAACAATAGCAGACCTCGAGCAGTAGGATGAACAGGTGGATAGAAGACCTTGATTTATAATGGCAAGTGCCTTCCCAGATTTGAAACAGAAAAAAACATACAATCCACATCAGGGAAGAAAACCTCTGTGTTGCAGGTGAGACAAGTGGCGTGCAACGCTAATGCAACCATTTGGTTCGTTCTCTGTTCTGTTCGAAGTGGCTTGGTGAGGAGACGTCCAGGTTCATACAAGTTCGGCTAGTAGCTGATGCACTGTGTATTCTCATTACTTGATTAGTTGATCATTTGCTTCTGCAAGTTGCGACACACATATGAACCCATTAGTAATTGTCGACTTTTATTACGCAGGAAGTATTATAAGAAAAATGCTGGTGTTTTACGCAAATAACACATTGCCTGCCACAACGCTTAGTCTCAGGTTTTCACCGTTATTGAGCGACCACAATTGTGAAAGTTACAACATTTGTATTGCTGGTCCGAGCCTCCAGGTAGGCCTATAATGTTTATTGTCTCTGCGTTCACGCTAATAATAATAATAATAATAATAATAATAATAATAATAATAATAATAATAATAATAATAATAATAATAATAATAATAATAATAATAATAATAATAATAATAATAATAATAATAATAATAATAATAATAATAATAATAATCTTATTATTATTATTATTATTATTATTATTATTATTATTATTATAATTATTATATTATTATTATTTCTGTAACCACGACATAGTTAAGAGAGCCACCATAGTGGAGGGCTGCGGATATTTTTACCCCCTTGGGGTTAAAAATATCGTGCCCCCAAATCTATGCTCACGGGCCTCAAGAATATTCGCCTCCATCTAAAATTCCAAGCGGTGGCATTGATTAGGATTTCGAACAGCCTTCTCTAAACGCCGAAAGATCAGCTTAACCTTATTATATATTTTTCCTAAATATTCTGCAAATTTCAAAGACATCTTCTGAAACCACCTGAATGTGTTGGTTTTTTTCGTCTTGTAACGATTTACACATTCTTCTTTGTTTGTTTTTTTCGTGATGAATACAGGGAATGGCAGCGACCTTCGACGATTGGATCACAAAATATGGCGATCTTGTTGGGTTAGTAAGTTTTATGGCACTTTAGGCGAAGTATACTGACTACAAAAAAATATGCATATCTGCCGCTGGAACGTATCACACTCAAGAAACTTCCAGATAAAAATAAAACAAAGCATAAAGATGGCATACATATAAACATAATTATAGTCCTGAAACTTGTGAATGCAAAAGCCTTCATTTTAGTGTAGCACACATTGAAGCACGATGCACATATTCCATGTAATTCATTTCATACTCATGGCAAATATTAACATCTAATAAAAACAAAATAATACTTTGAAATACTTTCATGAATTGATGCTTTGCTGCAGGTATTTTCATGGGTCTATTCCTGCAGTGCTAACGAGTGATCCTGAAATGATCAAGCAAGTATTCGTGAAAGATGGCAAAACAATTACGGGAAGACAGGTTAGCAAGAAGTTCTATTAGTGTTTACTTATTTGTCAATGGAAAATAAGAAGTGCGAAAAACTTTAACCGGGAGCACGTGTTGAAAGCAAACTTCTGCTGCAATTTTCTTGCAACATCTATAATAAAAACTACTACGTGAAACAGCCAGCCATTCTTTGCAATTATCCGTCAATACACTGGCATAGCGTCGATGCGTTTAAACAATTGCGAACAAAGAGTGAATGCATCTATGGAAAAATCATAATGATTCTGTTTGAAGGCCTTGCTTAGTTTTATTGTTGCTGTATGTCCAGTGCCTTGAATCTCACTTATGTCACCATTATTAGACATTTTTGAAGTTTCACAGAAAGACCTACTTGCTGCGAGCTGCGGTGACTCAGCGGCTGAGTGACCGCATGAGATAACGTGAGATAAAGGTTCTTTTCTAAAAGGGGTGGCTTAATTTTGGTCAAAGCCAAGCAGAAACAAAAACAAAGAACGAGAAATAAAATAAAAATAAAAATGACAGCATATTTGCGGGATGAATGATTGGGTCACGCTCCGCGACCGCACCGCTTCGGCCTCCCGTTGTCGTAATAGGGGTCTCTTCGAGCGTGAACCGCCATCGCCCTGCGCGCACGCCGCTCTGCAGCTTTGTGTATCCTCCGTTGCCGAGCATCTGAATGGGTGCGCGCGCACCAAATTGGCGCTTTTATTGTGCTATAGAGCGCCCCCTGGCGTACGACGCCACCGAAGAACACGCAATTGTAGTCGTGTGATCGTCTCTCTCTCCTACCGTACGTGTGACGTTCATCCTTCTTTTCTACAAAGAACACCCTCTAGTGTCGCACCATTTGCATTTTTCAGCGAATAGTACAAGTACCACCTCCATTGCCGGTTCAAGAATTAACGAAAGGTGGTTACCCACAATGGGGACGCACGAGCGACGCCATAAGGAGCTTCGCCCCTAAAACGGCAGCGGCTCATGCGCTAGACTGCTTTCAATGAGCACCAGGCACAACATATGATATGCCGGCAGCCAAGGACACGCATGCACGTCGTAGCTCTGGGTAATTCACTCTGGAATGAGCAGCACCATTTCTGGGCTCTCCTTTTGTCACTCAATATTATCCATATTGTTCACCCATAACTTGTTTGCGACAACTACGCTCGCCCAGGGCTACCACGTCACAAACAAGTGGCACGCTCCATGTCGTGACATATCATTTTCAAAAAAAAGTAGCAAGCTCAGACACTTAAAAAAAAAGAAATATAAGCAAGCCAGGTGACCTCGAGTATTGTTGCATAGTCGAAAGACGACCCAAAATAAGCGAGATTTCTCGCCCAGTGTTTCATGATGTTAAACCCAATAAAGGAACTACGTTTAATATATATATACAAATTGCTTCGTGTGCAACGAGCTCCCAGAATGTATCCTTTAACGTCTTAAGGACACAATGTGTTCGTAAAGCTTCTTTATATTGTCAATACGTTGGTAAAACTGAGGTGAGAGTGCCCCTTTTTGAGCACCAACTACGGTAATCACAAAGCGGCGCATTTGATGGGGCCTGTAACTGAAGTGTGTCACAGGGCAGCGTTAGCATGTCAATTAAGAATTAGAGGTCGTTAATTGAATATATTCAGCAACATATTCGTGAATCAGCGTAACAACAACAATGCGTTGTCCTCACAGGTTTTCACGTATGTCACAAAGCCACTGCTGCTTAACCAGGTACGCCTCACCAGGGTGTTCGGTCAAGAATGGAAGGAACTTCGAGGCCTCCTATCTCCTACGTTCAAAGGGTCTTACATGAAACAGGTTAGTGCAGTATGGCTTCGTCTAATATCGACTCTCTACATAACTCTGTATCAGATAGGGATGACTAGTTCTCTGGTACCCCCCTCTCCAGCAGATTAAGATAAGAAGCAACTAGTAGAAAAGGCCAAACAACCACACTCTAAACTTCTTTTAAAACTAAAAGTTAGTCTTGAAAACGATTTCATTTTTGCATGGATCACCACATACCTGTCCTAGAGAGCAATTTGTGTTCATCGATGACGTCAACTCGCATTCTGCCTCCGTCCCCTTCGGCATCCCGAAGGCTCCGTGCTTGGGCCATTATTCTTCATGATCTTCATAAATGACATCGTTCATGACATACCGGCCAAAATCACTTTATTCGCAGACGACTGCATCTTATATAACGAAATCCGCTGTTCTGACGATCAGCTTTGTGTTAACCAATCATTATCCCTAATTCAAAACCGGTGTACCTCGTGGCAGATGCAAATAAACCACAGTAAAACTGAGCAATGACAATCACTCGCAAGAAAAACCGACTCATTTTCACTTATAGTATCGGCGGCAATACCCTATCTGTAGTCTCGAATCATAAATACCTGGGGGCTGTCATTACAGCTGACCTTCGATTGAATGATCACGTCACCTACATACACAAGAAGGCCATGCAGCATCTAGGGTGCTTACGGCAAACGCTTTCGAAGGCTTCAAGGGATGTGAAGCTCTTGGCTTATTAAACATATGTTAGACCAACACTTGAATACGCTGCAGCAGTACGGGACCCGCACACAAATACAAATATACGCAAACTAGAAAATATTCAAACAAACGCTGCTAGGTTTATTTTCAATTCATACAATTCGAAAAGTCGCCAAGCACTCTTTTAACTTCGCAAATCTAGAATGTATACAAAGCCGACGCTATCGCGAAAGGCAAAAAATATTCTATTTGATATATCATGACAAGCTGGGAATCGGCAAAAGCACGTACTTGAAACCTTTTACACAACAGCGTCTCACTCGATCTTTCCACTCAAAAAGGTCAGCGAAATTTTGTGCAAAACTAACTCCTACATGAATTCTTTTTTTCCCCGTACAATCCGAGATTGGAACCGTTTGCCCAGAGAAATAATCGAGTTTCCTTTTGTTTCCGTATTCACTGCCGCATTTCAAGGGACGTAATGATAGCGCTTTTATCACTAGTGCTGTAGCAACGTGTCATAGGAGCTTCCCTTGTGAGTCACTTTGCTCGATGTATTCTTTGTTTTTTTTTTCAGTTATATCTCTGATAATACGGAGTGTGTTAAAATGTAAAAGTCACTTAACAGACACTTGTTTTCTTTTCTTTTCCCAAGATTTGTAGCGTTAGACACTGCATTGTATCAAGTGTCACTACGTACGTTGGCATACCCTTTGTTCGCCATTACATATCGTATTATTGTACTCCAGTGCCACATCTCACACGTCATTTGATTCTTTTTGCTGTTTTTTGTGAGCTCTTTTTTATTGTTCAAATGCATTTCCACAGAAAATGTAGAGCCTCCACTCCTGCTTAAGGCCTGGAAATTCAGGTCAGCAGTATTCAGTAAATAAATAAATAAAAATATTTGCAGAGGAACCTTCCTGAGTATGAAATATTAGCCATCACACGACAACACTAAAGTTTACAATAGTCGTAAATAGTCGTAGAGAAAGTAATTGTCGACAATGACCATTATTGCGCATTAGTTAGGCTGCATTGGCCATGATGTAGCCATTATATATGAAGTAGTTACATGCTGTAGTAACTGCACAATCTTATTTACTTATGATATATTAGAATACCGTAATATATATCTAAATAATGCTCTAAATGCGTATTCATAGGGTATCTATGACAATTGACGACCCCAAGACCCGATGCATTCATAACCTTGACTTCCGGGCCCGCGTTCACCAGGATATGCGAACGCAGTCCAAAGAGGCGTGAACATTGTCAAAGGGGCAAGAAGAAAATAACTACTCCGAGAATGAAAGTCATTGTTCGCGCAAATGATAGAGAGAAATCATAATACAGAGTCGTATGAATGATGTAAACAGAAAGTGACAAAAGCCCGCATTGTCGATGCTAACGCAAGTTCTGCTCGCAGGCTGTTGTGATCATGAAGGATCGCACCAAGCTGTTCGCGGATATGATAGAGGTGGCCTCCAGAAAGCAGAGTGGAGTGGTCAACATGCACGACCATGTGCTGCGTCTGGCCATGGACGTAGCCATGGGCGTCTTCCACGGCACTCGGACAGAAGTGCAGCGTGGCGACGAGGCAGCCAGCAAACTATTGCACAAGTGCAGGCAGTGTACCGGAATGTTTGGAGAAAGCAAGATGGTGCTTATAAGTAAGAACCAATTGCTCCCATTTTTTGTAAAGAACAGAAGTCGTTGTCTTGTGTAATAGGCGCACAGGTGCTTTAGATTGACCGGATTGAAGAACAATCCGGATCCATTGCTCTTTCAGGGGTGTGTGCCCAAACTCGATCAAAACTTGGCTGAACAATAGTGTTTTGTATAAATACACTGAAGGGAGCTCTGGCACTTATAGATGAATGAACGCACGGCGCTTCAGCCATAGTGAAATCGATGGATAGTGCACCGACTTGTCTAATCTTCATTCTTCTGACTCCGCTTGGCTTCGCGTGGCTTCAAGCTTCTTTGGGATGAAACGAATATCAGGAAATGTTCTGCAGTCACCACCCCAACCCCTTACGCTCACCGATTCCAATCGGGTCACAAAGTACAAAACTGTACGTTGTTTCATTCAAAACGAAAACAAAAACACAACAATAAACAAAGCCGCATGCGCTTTCGGAGCCCGCAAGCCCGAAGACTAGGCGAGTGCGTGTACTACCCATAAGTCCCATGATCGCTGTGCGATCGCAGAGCCACAGTCCCCTCTAGTTAAATTTAGGAATAGCTATGATAAAAACCATGCAAAAGTGACTATAAATGATTGCGATGAAGAAACTTGACCAGGATTAGCTCTGACCTCAATAAAAAGCACCTGTGCTACAGTGCTATGTCTCCTGGGCTCTCGAACAAGTTTCAATTCCAAGCTCGCCCGTCACTTTGACGGGCTCAGCACATCATAATTCTTACGCCTAAGACTACAGCATAATTCCTACGCCTAAGACTACATTACTGTGCTTTGTAAAATCTGCAGTGTGAACGAAGCAGCCCATTTACTGGTGCAGAACGGCGGCACGGCCCACATTATCCCTCGGTCGAAGATCGAGTGAACGTGCGTTCGCGAGAACTTTTACACGGAGGATGATGTGTAACCCTTACACATGGGTAACAGTTTGGTTAGGATCAGCACATTTAAAATACCAGTAATATCTGGGGTTTTACGTCTCAAAACCACGAAATGGTTACGTGAGACGCCACAGTGAAGGGCTCCAGAAAGTTTGACCATCTGGTGTTCTTTAGCGCGCTCTGACACCATGCACAGTCCCCGGGCCTCTACCGTTTCACCGCCATCAAAATGCGACTGCCACTAAAAGGCTCGAACCCACGACCTTCGGGCCAGCTGCTGAACGCCCTAGCAACTATTCCACAGCGGCTAACAGTTAGAGGATTTCGATTCGCAGAATCGCCATTGAGCTTAGTATATAAACGAACATTTACCACTTGTTGACATGGACGGAGTCGCAAGTTGAACTGAACACAAACAACTTCAAAATATCTATTGAGAAAATAGATCTAGGCGAGAAAAAAAGACAAGCAAAAAATGACGCCAATTCCATGGTGCTCTTGCTTTTTTTATCAATGTATTTCCTAAAGAAAGAGTGACCAATAAAAGTTAACGTCGCTATTTTCGAGTCGTGAAATGGTCAAGAGGAATTTTTTTTTCGTAAAGCCACAGATTGAAACAGCCTGCGTCACATAATTGCTGCACACCCGCATTCATACGAAAGATACAATTTTCCCGAATGAAATCATGCGATGTCCATTTCATAATTTCAACTTCTTGTATATATTGCACAATCATGTAGGCATATTATCCATGTCATGTTCAGTAATGCTTATTCAAATGTTATTTCTAACAATGTATACCGAACATATGTAAACCCACCCCTCATATAAAATCCCAGGTGTGGCTTCTAAGGTCAAAAATGAAATAAAACGAAACCTTCAGTACCTTATAAGTGTGGCAGATTGGGCTAGTTGGTATGACATGACAAGAAATTTACAGCACGAGAACAGAACGGCGACACAGAAACAAGAAGGACCTTCGTGTCCTTCGTGTCATTCTTGTCTCTGTGTCGTCGTTCTGTTCTCACGCTATAACTATCGTCATCGAGTACCTGTTGTACGGACTCAGAGTGTGGGGATTTAAACCTGCTGGAAGTGTCCCGTAAATATTCGGCACATACCATACGAAATGTGCCACCGTGCTTGCCAAGCTAGCGCGCCATGGGCGAGTGCAAATATCCGCTTATTTTTTCTGTTACTGCAGATTCCATTTCAGAGTTACCATTTCTTTTCAAGCCGCTGCTGAAGTACGGCCTTTCTCGAGGTGTTCCCATGGATGCTGTGCTTGCCTACTTCGGGCCACTTTTCGAACAGCGGAGACAAACAAATGGCGTAAGTATGCACTTTTTATTCACAGGTATAAGTCGCATAACACGTTGGGCTAGCTGCTTCTTTTAGTCGTTAATTTTGCGCCAAATATACGCTAGACAGACCAATGAGTTATTGCTCAACATCAGCTCCTCTTTTTTTTTCTTTCTCTGTGTAGCATATACTTAGCTTAGCAATGATGTAAGTATTTTATACTAGTCTATGAGCGGAGTTGCCGCGGGGTGGGTTTGAAGAAGAGCGAGACCTATAGGCAAAAATATTCAAAGTCGCCATCTAATTTCATTTGGTCACCAAATACGTAGCCAAATAACATAAGTGGTAATATAAGTAGTTCTTTATTAAGTTTCATCGAAGAAATCATATCATTTTCAATATACGTGAACCTATAAAAATAAAAGTACATTTTTTCCTTGTTGCTTGGTGTTGAGTATAGATATACGCCAGCCATCTGAGGGGCAGGCGTGTAGCCAGAACATTTTTGGGGAGAGGGGGGCACCTTCTTGATTTCGAGAGGGGCACCCCCTTGAAATGGTCATTTTTCGCTCTCTGTGCCACGGCAAAAAGAAAAAAAAATTTCGGACTCCCTGGCTGCCCTCCTGCCGAGGGGTGAAGGGTTGCGTGCGCTTACTGGTTAACAGGAAAAAAAATAGCTTGAAAATAACGCAGTTTATCTCTAAATGGTGCTAATAGTGCTCTAGGACAAAAATACAAAAGCAGCCAGAAAGTATCTATGGAGCCAACCTGAAATTTCTGTCGATGGATGGGGTTGAAAAGTATCAAACTGGTGCAAAGTATAGGCACCCACGGCAGCCTTGTCTCGGAGTGTAAGCTTGCGCGAGATATGAGATTAAGCAAGCGCTTCCATTAACATGGCGGCGTTTTTGGCACTATGATGAGCTGCAAATTATTGAGCTCATAGAATTTCATCCAAAATAAGATCCCGTCTTGTGTAAATTTGCGGGTGATTCTTTGGCAAGAGTGAAGAAGGATGTAATAGCACAAAGAGCGTCTTTCATGTCCACCCTTCTTCACTGCGTCCACCTAACCCTTATTACATTTCAGGTACGTCGCACTGTACTAGGGCTACCACAATCTATCTTGAGGTCCTTCTCTGCGTAAAAATTCAAACTATAATTTGAATGTTTACGCAAAAAAGAGAATAAAGAGTTATAGAAAAAAACGAAGGAGCCTATATGAACACGAAATGTCAGATTACTTGGAAACACTGGAGGCTACGCTAATCTTTGACACAAGTCTGCATGTTATTGTGACAACACGAAGGTAAGGGATATGACAGTGTCGCGTAATTGTAGCGAGGCCGTTCTGTAGGCCCATAGTTGTGGTATAAGGAAGAAAGTATCGTAGAACTGCTGTTCGAATGTCACATACATATCAATCAGCACACAGCGTTGCGGCAATAGTAACAAAGCTATGACCTCTATTGGACTTGGCGTATCGCAATCGATTTCTTTCAGCTGTAGTAGGGGATGGCCCGAAGAACATCTTCAAGTAAAAATGATATATGTGTATATATGTCTGACGTGCTTTTACCACATGGTCTTATTTCAGTGTGTGAAAATTTTTTTTGATGTTTTTACTTTTGTTGCTTCACCTTGACGTACCACTTTTAAAGAAATTATGTAGTTTTTGCCTTATTTTTTGCTACAGTTTCTTTTGTACACTTGCCAGTGTTATTTTTTTGCTGAGTATGCCATTTCTCTGCCTTTATTTGCTTTGTTTGTGTTCTTTTGCCCTTCCTGCTTGGGCCCCTGTTCGGGCCTGCAGTATTTTCTAAATAAAAATAATAAATAAATAAATAAATAAAAGTGATAGTATGGTTGCTGGGCGATCGAAACACGTAGGTTGAATCAAGATTTGAGACCCATCATCTTTGTCCGCGATAGAGCAATACATTCGATATACTGTATAAACTCAATGAGAAAACCATCGTGTGACATGTCACATTTGTAAGAGAAAGTTATGGCTAGTCTGCGGTGTATCCTTCCCAAAAGAACGTTGCTTCAAAAAGGCGTTACTTTATTTTGTCAAGCAGGACGCAGAGTTGGGGGATATTGATCAGTATGTTGATAATGGTATTCATTATGAGCTG
Organism: Rhipicephalus microplus; assembly: GCF_043290135.1. Classification (NCBI taxonomy): domain Eukaryota; kingdom Metazoa; phylum Arthropoda; class Arachnida; order Ixodida; family Ixodidae; genus Rhipicephalus; species Rhipicephalus microplus. The sequence goes on from NC_134709.1 coordinate 49,083,273, forward strand.
TTGCTAGAAACAAAATGCAAATACTACATTTTATTCTCTTGCGTAAACTTAAACCGTACTTTTAACTGTACAGCATATCATAACATATTAGAGATTAACATAGCGAAGGTGGTTCTGTTTACCCTCAGTGCGTAGCCAACTGAACCGTTACGTTTTGGTTATTAAACAAACATTGATAACGCCAGATGTACGCGTAAGGCGTGTTGGTGAACATGAAACGTAGTTCAAATAAGCTCTCACTAGTATTCACAGTTGGTTATGGTTATTCCATTAAATGATGAACTGTAGAACACTATTTCATAATTAAACAGCGCTTGAACGTGAAACAGTGCATAATGATCGGTGGTGTCGGTTTTACATGCAGGCAAACAAGGCGGATCTTCTCCAGACGCTCCTAAACGCCGAATCTGAAGATAGCCCAAGTATAAATGTTGGACCAGTGGGGAACAACGATAACTGTAAGAGCTGATCACAATTATTCTCCGTACCGTTTTAGTGCTGGTGTGATTAAAGTATTCCGCCTATTGCTCGAATACGCCAGCCTATCTGTAGCATAATTATACAGACAGGCACGAACAACTAACACGCATACCAGTATACACTCAACAGATATCTAACGTATTCTATCCATACCCGAGGATGTCAAAACAAATAAGACCAAAAGAATGACAGATCATTGGTAACGCTCGATATATATTGAAGGTCCAGATCAACTGTATTGATAGTGCACCACAGATACTTACAGTGTTTGCGTTTTCTTAAAGGGACCCTAAAACGGTTTTTTGAAGGTTTTGTAGCGTTTGGGATAGAGCGTCGTCAAACTATTCGCGACACTAGTTTAGCGACACATCGTGTACCAAGGCCGCTACGGGCAAGCAAATACCCTCTTTCCGACCTCTGCCTTGCCTCCTCCACTCATGAGAAGCGCTGACATCCCTGATAATCGCATTGCTCTCATGAGCACACTTGAAGATTTAGGCTTTGCCCAGTCTAGACCTCCAAGTATGCACCCCTACTGGTTGCGCGCGTTCTCGGAGGCCACCACAGAGTGCGCCTGGCCACACGCGCGCTTTCTAACAAAAAAGACAAATGTCGCGGAGTGGTTGATACCTGGTCCGACAGATGCCGCCACCCTACCAGCTCATCTTACTTCCGCGCATTCCACAGCCAATGCGATAAGCAGCCAGGGTGACATCGCTTTACCAGAGCATGCCATTCTGTGAATGGGCGGTTGAAAACGCGCTTCCCTGAGTCGCAGCTATCTGCAATGATCTGCTGCTTTAAAGCATTGTAATACATAATACAGTTTATGAAGAGAGCAGAAATCTGTCTGTAAATGAACCTTAAATCTTGGTCTACCAACCCAATCAGTGTGTTTGTACAATATGGCGAAAACCGTTCTAGGGTTCGTTTAAGTGCCAACATGACAAATTATTGCCCAACACTTTGAGCTATCTCAAGCCTGTGTATGATTTCAGACTGTTTATTGAAGCAGAGTGTTCATAAGGCCGTGTCTACGCAACAGTTTTGATTTATTATTTATTCGAGAGGCAAACAGATTGCACCTATGGCAACAGCTGTTTACATGCCACCTTTATGCCAGTTCGTGGAAGGAGCCTTTGCAGGTCATATGCAGAGCCCCTATATTGTCTTCAGCATTGAAGTCTGCGTCTTTAGATTGTGCCAAAGGAAGCTACCGAAAAATGGCAGATATCATCACAGATGTCCCAAGGACGGCTATGGACTTCGTCGGCTGGTGCCTCGCATCGCGGTACTGCAGAGCTGTGACCTGACTTCCATGATCCTGCTGAAAGTTGCCCAAGGCAGCGGACAATGTCCTGGCTGCAGATATCCCACTGCATAGCTTCCGGCCACCTGGATTTTAAGACGTGTTTCAACGATCAAATGAAACAGTGGAAGGGAGCAGCACTTTTTGGCATCTGTGGACATCCTTGACGAAGAAGGTCATTGTGGAGGTGCAGCGATAACACAATTGCGCAACGGAACTTCGAGCAAGCAAGTACCCCAATGGTGTTTTATTTCAGCGGGGCTTACATCCGGTAACCAGACGTTCATCGGCGCCATGGTGAATTCGAAAGGGTGTTTCGAAGGAAGCAGTTAGCAGCGTGACTTGTTCACTGAAGTGAGCAGTAGCACCAGTTGACAGAGTGAAAAAAAAAATTTTGACTTTGTGATTGTGCTACTTGCTCAATCCTAGTACGTGAACTGCCTGAGATGGCAGGGTGTCGAAAACACAGGCATAACAACATCAGATAGCAATCAAGACTGCGTTTTCAATCCTTGAAAAGCAGAGTATGGCTCGAGGAAGGCTTGATTCTGTCAGTGTGTAGTATGCCAATAGGTTTTCGTGGAGCGAGTGACCAATTAGTGCACGGCAACACTTCCATGGACTTGGTCTATCAAAGTATACCTTTGAGTAATCAAGAGTTAAATCTCATGCGTAAATACAGAGTGATAGAAAAAATAGAATTCGGTTGAACATGGAGAAATCGAAGAATTACGCAAAGGCATGTGTCGTGTTCTCCATCAGGGAAAGCCAAGTTTCGCTGGAGAACAGATCCTTTCATCGGTCGAGTATGGAACAAAAACAAGGTTTGCAGAGAATGCGAAAGCGAAAATAAAATGGCGACAGCCTTTTTGCAGTGCCCTGCTATTTTTCTCCTGCTTTTAGGCCTAACGACGGGAGGTAATAGCCTTTTTTTGTAGTACCAGTTGTCCTTAATCGCCATGACCGAAAATAAAGAAACGTTAAATAAAGGAAGACTTGCGTAAACATGACTCTGAGCAATAAAAAATGACATGAAAGGTCCGTTTCAATAAAAGTAAAGCCTGAACTTGCATACCCCCCCCCCATTCCTAGTGCGCATGCTTATGAAATGAATATGTTTCAATTCACAATAATTACGAAGGTGAGCGCTCTGAAGCATCACGACAAAACACGAAGCAATAAAAAATAATAAGATAAAGACGCCTATAGATGCAGGTGAAAACGAAGCTGACTTTATGAAAAAATGAAAAGGAAACAAAGAAACCAAAAACAAAGAAGCAGACTTTATAGCTAAGGGTGCCCAAGCTGATGCTGGTCCAAGCTATTGCACACTATATCTGCATTCAGAGAATGAAGTATTGTTGCCATTGTGTATAGTGTCCGGGTGTCTCATAGACTCTTGAATAATTCCAATGCCACGCTTATTCTTCGCACCGCTTTTAAGCCACGCTCAGCAACAGTGCTTAACTCCCCTAGTGATAACTAAGTAGCCATTTGTGATTTATCTTTCTTTTCGTTTATATCTTTTACACAAAATGTACAATGTGAGCATACAGTGAACTATGTGAACAATTCAGTGGTTGATGAGGACATCTCCTGTCATATCAATGCGACCGGCATAGTCTGCGGGAACACTCAGTAGCATATACCCAAAAATCGATGTTTACTTCGATAATTTTCTCAATTAGGAATATTTAACCAATTATAACTTTCCCGGCGGTTTGAAATTCATTGCCATAACTATAATTTACACATTTGTGCATACAGAACAGGTATACATAAGGTTTGACCAAGGCAAGTGGTGAATACTTGAGGATAAATACTGTTATACGTTGTTGCGAAGTGCGCCTCCGACGACGTTACGAAGGGCGCCTCGAAATCTCACCGCTGAAACCACTGTTTACGAAAGACGGCGACGCCAACACGGTCCCGAAGGCGCCACTGCTTCGATTTCCACCGGGAAGGTCACCAGCCGTTTGGTAGCGTAGGTTTCTCAGCTCACGACTGCTTCTGCGCTGAGCTGGTAGACGAGCGGATGAGACGACGGTGAGTTAAACAAGGTTTATGTACAGCATATATACAGATGCGTTACAAATTCGGCACTGGGGCCGACAGAGACGCGAAGGGCTGAGCTCTTCTCTCAAACACATAGCTCTACTCTCAAATGGGTCTGCTGTCAAAAGGGTCTCTTCTCTCGACGCGCCACAGAGCTTCTTTTATATGTCCCGGGTCCAACCCAAATGTCCAACCCGAAGCGCCGCTGGTCGCGAGGTCAGAATCCTCCAATGGGGTCGCCGCTGGGCCGCGTCCTTCTTTCTCATCGAATCTGGAGAGGCTGCGCTGCAGGTGGCTGCACCCAAGGACGAGTGACGTCGCCGCGCATTGCGTCAGCCGCCAGACAGGAAGACGCCGGTTGTTTACTCGACGGGCTCGCGGCTGAGGTGACTCACTGCACGTGCGCGCCAGAAAGGCGCCGTTTCGTGATGACACCGTTGAGTTGTTGATTGCGTCAGGCGGGCTCGCGTGCTTGCCTTGACACAGATTGCCTTTTTCCGAAGTACGGACGTTTGCTGTGGACTCGCAGGCATAACAACGTGGGGGGTGAATCTTGCAATGACGCCAATGATAAATGGAATTGAAAATAGGGCTGAGCTAACCACTGTTAAGTGCATAAGTATGACATAACAAGTCCTGATACAGTGCCGGAGCATTACGCTTCACGGGAAATAGGCGACAGTTTATGGAAGTAATATTTCCAGTCAATCTGTTACCACAAACCTCCAATTTCTCGCATGCTGTGACGTGCACCACAAATACAGTTTGGAAATAGCTGCCAGAAATGTTTTCCAAGTCCTCTAAAATGCTTCTGAGAAATGCAGATTCAAACATGCTGGTACAGTGCTTTCGCGTGGCGCTACAGCAGAGGACTAACTCATCTAACCATTAAAGTACTTGGCTCTAAACTACTTTGACTTCGAAGATGATTGCGCGGTTTCGTTCTGGCTTTCACTGTATACCCTTCACAGGGGCACTATTTCCTCATTGCTCACCTATTTCTTCACAAAACACGTGGACAATGTCAGCGCAAAGCGTTCAGCCAATCAAAACATTCCGTTTGCCGCGGTGGATCACTGGCTAATGCTCTGCTGCTGACCCGAAAGTCACGGTCTCAATACCGGCCAAGGTGGTTGCATTTCAGAGGAATACTGTCTGCTGTGTGATGGTGCACATTAAGAGAACACCAGATTGTGAAATTTCCCGGAACCCTTTACTACGGTGTCTCTCATGATAATGTCGTAATTTCGGGACGTAAAGCCGTAGATATTATTATGAAAATGTTTCTATTTATGGGTATGCGATATCTCCACTTTCGCTATGAAAACCCGCAAGTTGAAGCTATATCAGTTGGTCACGCATGATATTCATGCAATATGAGGCAGAACGGGCTTGAGATTGCACGAAAAAGCAGGGCCCCCACGAGACAGTTCACAGGGGATATCTCTCGTAAATTGAATGATCAAAAACTTATTTTATTGAGACGTCACGTACGTGGACAGACTTCTGACGTCACTAAAGACGGGAAAAATTAAAAATATATTATAGGTCTCTTTAGACTAAGATTGAAAGAATGATCTACTGATGCCACGGTTGGTACTAGTTAACGTCAAACGCGCGTTTTGTTATGATTTTTTTTTCGTTATTCGCGTAGCACAGTGGAAATATTCGGTGCTTTGGTAGATAATTACTTCCTTATGAAAAAGTGCCCAATCCTATATATACCAGAATCACTATCAGCTTTTATTATTGACTTTGGCAATGGAACATTCGGTGTGCTGTAATACATTACACAAGCAGAAAACACACTTAGTCCTTGGACGCCGAGATGTTGTTCTGTGTACTCTCTTCGGTTTTAAGAACTTGGATCTGCGACTGAAATACTGAAATAAACTTAGACACGCACCATCGAAGAAAGAAACATAGGGACAGAACAGAGAGTGCGTCACTCACAACCAGCTTTATTCTCACAACATGGCTGACATATATTGCCGAGGCATATGCGCGGGCACATCGCCTCACATGATCGTATGACAAAATGATGAAGAAAAGGCCACTAAACGAGACAAAAGTCGAAGAATTATAAGTTCATTGACTTGTGTAGTTTAACGTCCCAAAACCACCACATGATTATGAGAGACGCCGTATAGGAGGGCTCCGGAAATTTCGGCCACCTGAAGTTCTTTAACGCGCACCCAAATCTGAGCTCACGGGCCTACAACATTTCGCCTCCATAGGAAATGCAGCCGCCGCAGCCGGGATTCGATCCCGCGACCTGCGGGTGAGCATCCGAGTACCTTAGCCACTAGACCACAGTGGTGTGGCACATATAAGTTCACCATCATGCAGAGCAACAGATGCATAACTAACACACCTATCTCCCTTCTTTTAGAAGTAGTATGCTTTCGTGATTTCTCGTGCCGAGGTGTCATTACTCTTTGCAAGGACGGATACACGGAAAAACCCAGGCTCACACTTGCAGGAACCACCACGCACAAGGCGAATGTGCCAAAATTTTATTTTTCACAGAAATTTCAGGCTCCTGACTTCTGTCGTTCTAGCACCGGCCTGTTTGGCCGATATATACCCCGCCCCATCTAAGCGGGATCTCGTACACAGCTCCAACCAAGCAGGCTAAATATCCTTGCGTGCCTCTTCCCATACGGGGAGGGCCTCGGTGCAGTCGATATTCGTGAACAGAGGCTAGCCACCTTACGGACCCGTCACTATTATACTAATTGTATTGCGCAGTTTGACGTATCTGTGAAGTCTATTTCTAGTTCCATCGCAGACAGGCGTCCTAACACCCAACCGATTATGTTTAAAATGCGCACAAATATTGGTGCAATGGATGGTATGAAAAGATAGCTAGACACGCAATATTTTCCGCACTATTATGATACGTGAACAAATTATGTGAGGGAAGCATGACAGTAAGATTAAATAAGGAACAATCTCACGTTCTCTCTTCCTAATGCCTTATTTTTTTCAGGCGGACGAAAGAAGCCACACCTCACTTGTCGGACACGAACACTGGCGAACGGTACGCTATTCATAATTGCTGCGTAAGTACACAACTCTGTACGTTGTAACAACTGAAACTGCAGTCAGTGCGTATTTGAAAAACATTGAGAGTAAGAAAAAAAAAACTCAGAAGCTCTCACCCTTTGGGGAAATATATATGGACAAGTGAAGCGTGGCATGTGCGTGTCTGGCCTAGCACAATTTTCTCTTTGTTTCTCCTTTTCTTTATTTTGTTATTTTTTTATCTTTCTTTCATTTTTGTCCTTTCTTCCTTTCTTCATCTCTCAAACTTTCATTCTGTCTTTTTTCTTCCTGTTCTACTTTGTCTTCCTCTTTTTCATTTCTCTCTCTCGCTCTTTCTTTTTTTCTTCCTTCCCATCTATCTTGCTGTCTTTCTGTCTTTGAATTGCGCGGTCTCTCTCCAGACTCGAAATTGACCGCCATCTACGCGCTTAGTGGCGCAACAATGCGGTTCCTACAGACAACAGTGAAAGTAATGCGTTAATATCGATCCTACAATGAAATGCGTCAACGTGAAATGACGAGTCACGCCGATAAGAGATCAGATTTATATATCAGACCCAACTGATCACCGACAAGCTCAAGTTATGAAAACAATCAGTTGTACAAAAAAAACTGCACAAATACGCAGGGGATCGACCGACGCAGTTCAGAGGAGCGCGTTTCTCTCTCGCCGAGGTTGCCGGAAGTTTGCGTAACCCACCGACATCTATCAGTTATAAAAGCTTCGCTCAAAACGCTTGCACTGGGAAAAGATCTTGTATAAGCGCGAGCTGTAGAGATCCGGAGGCGCTAATACACGCAAAGGTAACGCTTTGACAATCACTGAATTTTAGTTTGAATTGATCTAACGCTTTTACCGCACGCTCAATATAGTTTTTTTCTTACTCATTTGCTTATTTATGTAACCCGTAGGCCTTGTTCTTATTTCAGTGCTTCTTCCGTCATTGTTCGAGGGCTTGTCACATTACTTGTATGCGCGATAAGTCATGTTCTGCTACATACTAACGTTTATTTTTGCGTGATCATTTCTCTGTATAGCTCCTCGAAAAGTTATATTGTGTGTCCTTTCCACAATGGTAATCGGTTGTAGCGCACCGATGGGCACTGCTCATTGTTTGTCCGTACGATTTGTTCGTTAATCATGACTTTGTCGACTAGTATATGTGCCATGCCACCTTACAAAGAACGTAAAAGGAAAAAAAAATGTAACTGATAAATTTTGCCTGAAGTTTTCAGTAACATCACCTTATTCGGTCCCAAAAACTATTGCAAGAAAAGCGGAATACAAATGCCTTGATTATTCTTCTTCTTAATAATATTACATACGCAACAAGACTGCCTTTGAGCCGAGGTTATGCTTCGCGTTTCACGCTAGGACGATTGAATGCGTCTCTCCTAAAAATACACGACATCCTGCACGTTTGAAATAAGCAACCCGCAAATGTTTCGAGCTCCACATAAATGTTTATTGCAACAATGTAGTCCTCCTTTGGATAATCGCAGCAGACAGTACACGTCACTGACAATATTGAATAGTTGTATCTCACCCCAAGCAATATTTTCGATCCCATTGTGGCGCCTTTATACACATAAGCAGAATAGCGAAAGAGAATGTGCTCGTGGAGTAGTAAGTACTAACAGGGGATGTAATAGTGGTTCATAATGTACAATACAAAAAAAGCAAATATATACCTGAGGACAATTTCTGCTTTTCTTACAATGTGGCTGTATCATGTGATATTTATTTTAGGCGCTAAGCTCCTTAGGTCGTGGGTCTTTGTAATAGCAGCAGTAGTAGTTGTAGTAGTAGTAGTAGTAGTTGTTGTAGTAGTAGTAGTAGTAGTAGTAGTAGTAGTAGTAGTAGTAGTAGTAGTAATAGTAGTAGTAGTAGTAGTAGTAGTAGTATGTGGTCACTTTATGTGAATGAGTTGGTTAATAGATGGCATTACGCGTATATGTCCTTGAGAATAATATAGCTAGATGGCGTTAGTGGTTTTGACAGAAAATCCGCGGAGTGAATGATGATGAGTTGAGTGAAGCGCCTGTTTGCCGTTTGTCCATTCGCCCATGTTTTCGTCTATCCATGCATCCATGCTTCTGTCCATTCGTTCATCCGGCCGTCTATCCGTCTATCTATCCGTCCGTGCTTCCGTCCATCTGTCCATGCAACCAACCGTGGGTCCATCTGTCCATGCGTTCACCCATCTGTCTTTCCCTTCGTGCTTCCATTTTTCCGTCTATCCATCCTTGTGGCCGTCCATCCGTGCATCCATCCGTTCGTGCTACCGCTCGTACTTCCATCCATCGGTCCGTGCGTGTGTGCTTCGGTCCATCCGTGCGTCTGTTTATCTGTCTGTCTGAACGTACAGACGGACGCACGGACGGATGGATACAAGGACGCACGGATGACTGAATACACGGACGGATAAACGGACACTTTTCCACACTCATCATCATTCACTCCATGGATATCCTGTGAAATTTTTCTGCTCTACAGACATCAATAAAGAAACCACATGGAAAGGAGTGTCTCATGTTAAAAAAGATATTGCTTTGCCATTATTTCGAAATTTCGCGGTCAGACGTACTTCTGGCATCTTAACAGAAGAGCGGTTTAAAAAAAATTGGAACATCTTCGCGATAGGAACCTTGATGGCATGCGAAGCAGCTGCAGTGCGCAAGGCGTTGACCTGGTTTAAACGGGCGTCGACATGGGTGCTGGAAGAACACTTCGAAGCAAAACTAGGTGTATCGTTCACAGATAAATGAGCCGAACGAGTGTTTCAACTCGACGTGCGGTTGAGCGGTGCCGGTGGTGGATATGGTGAAGCGAGATAGAAGTGTATTGCATACAGGCAGAAGAGCCGGCAGCTGCCGGTGCTGCGGCAAGCGTGCTGTAGCTGAGGGAGAGACTGACGTCAGCACGAACCTGCCAAGGAAGCGTGCGATGGGAGCGTGACTTGAACGCGCAGCTATGGCATGGCTTATTTGGCACCACTCCAACACCGGCGGCAAGGAGACCTCTTCGCGGTGCGTTCGTACGGACGCACGTACGGCGTTATGCACGCAAGTCAATGACCTGTTTCACATAAAAAAAACGTGTCTGATCCCTCTTTCCAAGAATCAGTATAACACGAAACTGGAACGTGTCTTCACAGAGGTAGTGGAGTGTTTATTCTGCATTGTTTCACCACAAGGGCGAAGGCATGAATGCTACTGCAACAAGTTGCAGTCACACCAAGAACGGCAACCAACTCGAAACTTTCGGCACGCACCTCAACAAAACGGTTGCACAAATAGAGCGTACACAGGACGAGCGTGCACTAACAGCCGTCACAGCTCGGCATATAAATCGCACTTCCCAAACAGAAAGACGCATGAAACGAACGCAAAAGTCAGGACAAGCGCGAACAAACAATTCTTACTGCTTCGACAGCGAGCAGTGCGCTTAACTTCGAAAACGCGGCCGCGGCAGCAAGTGAAATGACCTTCCTGCTCTCCCGAATCGTGAGTCTGATAAGCGCATACGCAAGAGAGACCATGCTCCGAGAAGGAACGCATTGGTCGATAGGCGAGAGGTGACTACCTTTAAGGCTTACCACACGTATTCGTTGCAGTGCGCTAGCGCGTGCTGGAGAGAGCGGACGCATAGCTACGCAAAGCTGCGGGCCCTTTCTATGTGTGAGAGTACTGGGTGCGGCGTCGAGCACTCTGCAACGAGTACTTGTGGTCAGGCCTTTAGAGCGTGCCCAACTCTTTCCAACGCGAGCTGTTTGCACCATTCCTGATGAAGAAAATGCGCTTAAGTTGTGGAGCTCTGAGAAGCACCAAACAGTATAAGATGTTTATAAATAGCTTGCCGTGAGCAATCTTTACAACGTACTTCTTTTGGCCCAGTGGTTAGCGCCGTTCGTGAGGTCAATGTTTCTATAGCTTCGCGGCGAAGCTTTTTCTTCTTGTTTTTTTCCTTTGCAATCTGTCAGTATATAATTTGTGGCGCAAATACGTCAGCAAAGCCGTGGTAGATCTCGACATGAAACAATTTTGTGTCCAAAGAAACCTCAAAAATGAAATAACACTGCTACGCAGAGACTCAATGAACGGGTCATGAGTTCATGCTTGTATTACTTGTTATTGTGTGATTTCCTATTTATAATACCAGCATTTCAAGATTCATCACAAGAAGGATACGAAGTGATTGTATTCAGAACACCATGAAGTGAGAATTCATAGAGTCTAAACCACGTCTGATATTTTTGTTTCTACAATCTACAGGATTGATGCTGTAGCCACACCACTGACGTTCGCGACTTATCTACTGGCAACGCACCAAGACGTGCAAGATAGACTCAGAGAAGAAGTTAGTAAAGCGATAACGAAAGATGTAAGTATTGTACTAGTGTTCAGGGTAATGTTCGCTTAAGTCAAATTTTAGCTGTCGTGGCTGCTGCGATAGTTAGTTGTCATCGTGGCTGCCAATAAGATTTTTCCCCACGCGGGAAATACCAAGATTAGTTTTCATCGTTGCTTGACGAGGAAAGAAGTTCAGCGTTGCGCAGATGCATTGCTGTTTCAATTCTACCTCAGCACCCTTTGATTTGATTGGTTTGCACCCTTTGATTGGTTTGCACATACCGGCTGAGTTTTTTTGCACGTACTGGCTGAGACAGACAGACAGACAGACAGACAGACAGACAGACAGACAGGCAGGCAGACAGACAGACAGACAGACAGACAGACAGACAGACAGACAGACAGACAGACAGACAGACAGACAGACAGACAGATGGACGGACGGACGGGAGGACGGAAGGAAGCACGGATGGATGGATAGACGGATGAAAGCACGGATTGACAGACGAATGCACTGACGGACGGATGAACGGGCGCATGGATGGACGCATGGACGGACGCATGGACGGACAGACTCTTCGCCCCTATCTTTATCATTCACTCTGCGGATATACTGCGAATTAAAAAAAATGCTTTATAAGCAAAATCAAAGAGATGCAATTTCTTTTCTCTCCTTCCTCTAGGTGAGAAATACTGGCACGGCCTTATTTAGAGGTTAATAAATCAAAAAATAATCTCAAAGACCTACTTTCATGACTTCATGCATTTTCTGAGAGGCGAACTGAAGCACAATGCGTCTCCTCCACAGGGTGAAATAACTTATGAAAATATCTGTGGCATGGAATACCTCGGCCAAGTGATTTCTGAAACACTCCGGATGTATCCATCACTTCACGGGTAACTATGGTTCACGGAATTTCGAGAGCATTGACGTAACTGAAAAGTAGCTTCAAATGAAAAAAAAATCACTTAGACCAGTGTTGATGGCGGTGCCACAAAGATTAAGCACTATCGTCTTCGAGAATATATGCAGTAAATTTCACCGTTTGAATTATAAGAAACGTTCCTTACGGGACTCGAAATACTTAGCTGTTCATGAGAAAAAATCGACGCACATTTTATGAGCATGGGTCGAAAAAAAAAAAACATGGGGCACACCACATGGTAGTTCCGTTCCCTCCACCGCTTTTGTAAAGCGTGGGCTATGTTTATCTACAAAACATGAGGTAGGCTTTCCTCCAGTGTTTAATATAAGCTTGTTAAATCACCCGCACCGTCGATGAGTAATCTTCAACAAACCTGACAAAGATATTTCAGCGAAATTATTGTTTTTTTTACTGTGAGGATCGGCACAGTTTCTTTAGTGCTGGAGCTTCATTCTTTGCATCTTCAGGAAATGTGTTTAGAAAAAAAAATGCTCGACGATTCAGATTACAATATATTTAACAATGAGAGAGCACTAAGATGTCCTAGTACAAAGATAATTCACCATCAGTGATGGACGGTATCGTTATGCCTTTCGGGAGTCGATTCAAATTCCAAAGGAGAGATATACGTCCACTGGGTCAGTTAACTTGCTCAGTTATCTGCTATTCCGAATTCCTACTGGGTTCAAAAAGCATTGATTCTGCTATGGTGACATTTAAAGGCGAACGTAGATCTGTGAGCGACCATCACCCATTATGCTACATAACAAAGATCTTCAAGCCCCAGTACTAAGCCCTGCAAAAGTTGGCCTGATGGCATTGTTAGGACGTATTATTTCAGGCAAGGAGTTCGCCTCTTCAGAGCTAGAGGGTGGCGAAGGGGAGGCTGCGGCACGATGATACACACGACAACTGCGGGGGTGTGGGGTATAGCTCCTTTGGAGAGACAGAGATAGAAATAAATTAAAAGGGAAATGCTGTAAGGCTAACCTGGTAGGAGTAGCTAGTTTGCTACCCTGCCACACACGTGCAAACGCGCGCACGCACGCACGCACACACCCTCACACACAGGGCGTGTAGATCAGTTGAATTTTCAATGCAACTAAATGCACTGCTACTTGCGGTGTTATTTCTAACACAGAAGCGTAATCAAAATATTATGTGATACATAAACAACGCAGAAAAAGCCAGCAGCGTAACCTAAAGCAATCATGAAGAGCGAGAAAAAGAGGGGTGGGGTAGGGGGTGTTGTTTCGTATGGTTTAGCAAGCAATGATATTTTTGTTTTTAGCGAAGCCGAAATGTCTTGACTCGTTTGTGTTCTGACAGCGCTGAGGAGAGAAAGTGAGAAATCGAAACATCATTATGCCATTAGGCTTAAACCCATAGAATGGTGGCCTCTTCACTCCAGGTATAGCCATGGCTCGCTGCTACACCTTTGGTTATGTCCATCAACCATAATATTTTTCAAGGCCTTGAGTCAGCAGCAAAGCCTATTTTTGTTTTTCTGATTGTTTCTGTTCTGGGCCTGCTTTGTTCAGTCCCCTAGCTTCTCATCTGATGACTATTGCCCATCATGCAATGTTACGCGTCGAGACCCTGCAGGTGTGATGAACAAGCAAATAAAGATAGATGTTGCTGATTTAAGTGCTACCTTTAGGCTAGTCTTGCACCACAGCACATCTTGGAGCAGTGAGGTAGGCTTTTATGGCAGACATAACTTGCAGTTCCGCCAAGAAACAAACAAGAAAAAAACAAGAAAAAACAGAGTATTTTACGAATTGGAGCCTTTACGCTATTTTATCTTTTTTCAGGTTCGTACAGAGGGCTTGTGACGTAGACTACGAATACAAGGGCAAGGTCTTCCCCAAAGAAACGGTGATTGGAGTTCCCGTGATGAGGATGCATTACGATCCAAGGTTCTGGAATGAGCCGGAGAAGTTCGATCCTGAGAGGTACAGTATTGTTCGAATCAAAGTGGCAACCGTAACCTCTATTAGCGATATATCAAATTAGTTGTTGATGCACGGTCATTTCGTCACTTAGAGCACAACAAGTGACTCTGCCTAAGTTGCAAAGGTCTGCCATTATAGCAGCTTTAATAATGATAACCACTGACATAAAGTTTGTTAAACCTATGCAGTGAAAAAAATTTCGCTAAACACAATCACTTCCAAGAACATCACGATTACCGAGGAGGAGGAGGAAGGAAGCAAGAAAGACAGGAGATCGTGATTACCAAAATAACACTATTGAAGTATATTAAAAGAATTATGAAGAGCACACAAGTACGTGTCACACGTTTACACAGATTGCAGCTATTGTGCTTCGAAGCAGCACTATGGCGGCAATCTGTGTATATTGCTGTGTTTCATTGTGTTTCATTGTGCTGCGTTCGCCACACAATGAAATCGGTGGGATCACATCGGCGTTTTGAAATCGGTAGGATGCAAAGCAGCAGCGTTGGGCACGGGTGACGACACAACCCGAACGGTACTAATGTGGGGGCTGCGGTGAGCACTGGAAGTTCATTTAAAGTGACATCTGGCGTAGGTCTTCTAAGTGACTCGTACAGACAAGTTTCAACGCGTACGCTAAGCGCGTGTCAGTTTCATTGCACGGGAACCGGCGAGTCGGGGTCGTAGCGAGGTGATACGGGCAGACGGACGAGGCGGCAGCTACGGGTGCCGCGGTAAGTGCGTGGCAGGCAGCGGTGAGAGTGACGTCAGCGCGCACTGCGAGGAGAGCATGACGTCATCGCGCAGCAGTGGTGTCACCTACTTGGCACCACACCAACACCTGCGGCGCGCGGCGCGTTGTAAGGAGGAACAGCGTTACACAGGCCAGTCTAAGAACTGCTTCGCATCTAAAAAATAGGCACAAATAATCTTTAAAGATTTACTAGCCGATTCCTGAGGTAATGAGAAGTGAATTGTGTCGTCTCCTAAGGTGCAGAATGTAGTAATGAATTCTCCCCGAGAGCTGAAGAAAATGCTCTGCTGACTCACTTTTTGTTGTGCCATTTTGCACTGCAGGAGCTCTCTGCGAAAAAAAAAGAACCGAAAAGTACATTATTGATATTGAAAGAGATATGAATCTGCGAGTTAATTCAGAATTTCAGATAACTGGTCTCTAATTTTTGTAACTTAAATATCTCACCTTAACTGAATGTTCAGGGGCTCCGTTCGCACAAGCAAACTAAAGATATATTCGCTGATATAGCGCATCTATTCAGGCACGGTAAGGTTTTACTGTACGTGGCCAATGTTTAATCAATGGTCGTAGCTGCATTGACAACTTTACATATTTATCTCTATCTATTCGCTAATTATTATTAAAATGTAGTTATGCATCACGAAGCTTTTCAGCGGCGTGTTAGTGTTCTTCACCATGTTCAAACTAACTGAGGGTGGCTTTATTGATGTGTATATATTTTAATTAGGCTGCAATATCAGTCTTTCACCACACTGCGCTCAATTTGCAAAAGGTACCTAAGCCCCACCTTGATGTTTGCATTGCATCTGAACAACGCTAATAATATGCACCTCTTTGCTCATGCTGTTTTCCTTGTTTCTGTGAACTATTCTGTAGGCACCGCTAGTGTTTGTTAACCGCAAAGAGCGCAATCACCCTCCTCACGCTGATGAATTGTGAAACAGAGCTGTGGGTAAGAGTAAATAATGTTTCATTTGGCGATAGCTATATACCAAAACAAGCTCCTGGCCTGCATTACTTTTCTACGCAGGTTCAGTAGTGAAAACAAGCACAAGATAAACCCAATGGCGTACTTACCCTTCGGTGCTGGCTCCAGAAACTGCATCGCATCGCGGTATTCGGAGCTCCTGATGAGGGTTACCTTGGCCACGCTTGTCTCGTCGCACAAACTTCAGCCAAATGAAAGCGAACCGAAGGTAATCCTCTTCGTCAGACATCGGTATTTCCTATACGGTGCTAGTACAATCAAATCTTTTGAAATTAATTTATGTTAGGGTGTGTACCACAGTTGCTCTTGAGTCTTTCCTCGACGGCACCATTGCGGCAGCCGATTAGCGAATGTGCAGTCTGAGAGGCCTTGGTGTGAGGCATGTGTATAAAATCAAGGCACCTCTAGAAGACTGAGTATGTCTAAGGAAAACCACTAGCAAATAGCCTGGTTACAGTAAACGCCTACAGATTATGCGCACTGGCGGCAAAAGTATGGAGTGCGACATAAACGTTGCTATAATAATTGCATTAACATTGATATAAATTTAAAAGTTGCTTCTACCTAAATTTTGTGTTTGCTTTCCATAAAATACAATATTATTTTGTTCAGAATACCTATTGAACTTTTATGCTTCGTGCTGAACAAGGTTGGTTCAACTGTCGTTGAAAAATCGCAATTTTTTTTCTTATTCTTGAATTAATACTTGCCGCAATTGCCTAATTTATTTGAGAAAAAAAAGACGAGATAAGTAATGAGAAATCCGTCGCATGGTCTGCCGGCGGATGCAGAAAAAAAGCTGGCTAAAAACGGTTACGGCGTGGTGCTTGCTCCTTCCGCTACAACATGCAGCAACCCTTTCGGAATGACTGTTCTTGACAGCCTCCGAAAGATAGCCAAAAAATTTTCAATAACGTTACATATACAGCAGCCAGCATTTCCCCATAACAAGTTAGGTTTTCTTATTTTTAAAGTATTATTGTGTGAGACAACCATCTACAGCGTTTATTGAAATGATTAGAACAGTAAGGCGAGAAAATGTGGCGAAAATCTGAATTGCAGGGGAGTGGTTGAAGCAATGCGAATGTGGTTTGCTGCCGGCCTCTGTTTGAGAGATGCAGAGAGAGGAAGGGGGGAGAGGGCTGGGAGCTTTTATCCACCTCACCACCCCTCCCCCAGTAGAAAAAGGAGTAATAGCTTTATCACCCCTCCTTGCTGATTTATAGGAAAATCTAAGATATCCTGATTTCGCCTCCTTACATGCGAACTTCCAGTTATCAAAGATAACAAAGCTAATAGTATTAGGATTATGAGAAAAAAAAATCTGAGCAGTAAATGAGTAATGGAACCTTTTTTTACAGACAACGGGAAGTTTCCGAGCAAGTTTCATACTCCTGGTTCCCGACAAGGGAATATGGTTGCGCGTGGAGAAACTGTCACCACTGTGAGGCTGCCTATTACGAGCCCTTTTTCACTCTCCAATTCTGGACATTACATCAATGATGACTCTCTGGCGCTGGCCGGCTCTGCGCAACAAAGCGACGCCCTTGTACAGTGGTGCTGCTTTAGACGGGTGGAGCAAAGTCAAAAGCTTGTTCTACCTACCACTAACTCTCAGGCAAGCGATGCGCTTTACGCATTAAAAAGAAACGACGCCCTTTGGGCTGAATACATCAGAGGTTACCAAAAAGCTATATACCATCTCAGGCTTGTGCATTTATTGCAGATAAATAAAGCACAATTTGTTTATCTGTGACTAACTGCCACAGATTTGCTTTTATCTCAACTCAAAGGTTGTGTTTAGTGTATTTTTTCTACCGATTACCTATTTGGAGAGGCTTTCAGACGTTCAGTCTCAACGAAATCCAGCAACTGAAACGCGAATTTCGTAAGACGTGTATCTAGTTTTCTTGATGAGATATGCGGAGAAATAACACATGTGGTTGGGTCGACCAAACTGCGAGTTTCATTCTTCAACTTGCTAACGTGCAAGTGAAATGTGTTCAGCACAGGGTGGTTAAAAACAAAAGAATGTAAACAATCAAAACAGTTGTAATTATGTATCCAACTCATAACTTATGTTAATTTACTGACCTAATGAGGCACTCTTTTTCGTTGCACAAACTTAGGATATATTTTGAGCATTCCAAACTGTTACAGTTTTCCATGTAGCTCACCTTCTCGTCAGTACTTACCATAATCTCGGCGCAAAACGAGAACAATATGACCCTGTTGGATGGCGCAGTTCAATATAGCGTTACGCTTTTCAAAATGAAACGTTCTCTGGAGAACTTGGCTACTTTTTTCACTGGGCATAGGAATAGTGTTACGGTCTGTGTTTCTCAACTTCTGAATAGGACTTCGACCGATCAACCAAATAATGACAGATGAATCAAACTTCGTAAACCTGTCACTTGATAAAATGGTAGCTCACGATAGTTGATGATTTAGCATGACACATTCGTACAGTGCAAGTTATAAACGGTTGATGAAAGGACACAACGCGGTCACTGTATTGTGCCAGTGCTCTGTCCTCTCATCCGCTGTAGCTCTTGCTTGCGCTCTGCAAGTATGCCTATGGTAAAAGAACACGTCTTCTTGGATAAAAGATATTGATTGATATGTGAGGTTTAACACCCAACACCACCATATGACTATGAGGGACGCCGTAGTGGGGGGCTCTGCAGATTTCGACTACCTAGGGCTTTTTAACATGCACGCAAGTCTGAGCACACGGGTCTACAGCATTTTCGCCTTCATAGAAAATGCAGCCGCTGAAGCCGGAATTTAATGCCGTGGCCTGCGGATCAGCAGCTGAGTACCTTAGCCACTGGACCACTACGGCGGGACCCTTGTGCACAGAAACATCATGCTCTAATCAGTAGGCATATGCACACACGTAATATTCTACAACACAGTACAAACATGGACACAAGAAAGAGGTCAAGACACCACAAGCACCGGGAAGTCTGCTCTCGGTCTTTCTCGTTTGCTTTGACTTGCCAGTAGGTTGTCTTGAGGTCCACTGACGAAAACTACTTCGTGTGTCTGTGTTTTCCCAACCTGTCTTTTAGAAGGCCGGGTGGCGAAACAAATGCACGAGGTAGGTGGAACGACGAAATGTAGGTAGGTTGAACGATGAGATGAAAAAGTACGCAGGCGTAGCGTGGCAGCAGAAAGCACAAGAGCGGGTTGATTGGCGGATCACCAGCGAGGCCTTTGCCATGCAGCAGGCGTAGTCACGCTGATGATACTGATGATGTCTTTTAGAATAAATACTAACCAACTAGCTAAGCACTTTTAATCTAAGCATGCACGTAGTTCTTGATTGGGTAGTGGAGAAAGAGCAGTTTCACCTCAGCCTCTTCTGCCTTTTCCTACTGGTTGAGTTTGTAAGAAAACAAGCTTCGTAATGAGTACTAAATCAAAATGAAGCGATGGCGTGCTTCCCTAAGGGGCCTGTCTTCAGTACACAGCTTTCCTGGCGGAAACGTGCAAAATAAGGTGTTCTTATAGTATCTTCGACTGGTCTCCTCTGCCCTCCGGCTGAGAGGAGAACGGATCTGGCATTGCTCGCACTCTGAGGCAGAGCACAAACGCTCGAGATGGACGTCACACTCACTGCCTGAGGAAAACCGGACCAGAAGGAACCAGGTGCCTGCAGTGAAAATCCATTTTCTAGTAAAAGCCACGTTGAAGTCAAGCTGACGCTTCCTACGCTCTCAAACAAAATGGCCGACGCGCTCACGAAACAAGCTGTCAATAAGAAAGTTAAAAAGTACTCAGCTGGGTGAATTACTGGTCGCAGGCACGGCTTATGTCGTCATCACAGTCGTATCTTTTGCTGCTGGTATCTGGGTGGGTTTTCAAGGGAGATGGCATTAAATCATTACTCGCTTACAAACTGGGCAGATATCACTGCCAGATGACATGATCACTTTATATGACGCCGTCATGATCCATAACAACCACGCTGCTTGTAATTACCTGATTGGAAGCGCGCACACTGTTCCAATGAAATGAGTTGGAGCAGCTAAGAGCGCTCTACGATATAGGAAAGCGATCTAGAAGAACCAGCCGAACGCGGGGTGAGTGCTTTCTTCGAACTAGCCGAATGCAATGCCGCTCACGAGAGCTCTCCGACACAACCACTTCAAGATGGCAATAGAGTACAACATAGCGGGTGCTCGCCACAATTACGGTCAGGAATCTACCAACACCATAACACTCGTGGACAGCCAAGCAATCTGGTCGGGACGCCCGAGGTAATGGAGCGAAAAAAATTACGCCATCTCCCGCTAAAGGGAGCCATGTGTAGATACGAAGCAGCGGGCGCTAACGCTTACACTGTCAGATATTTTGGCGCTCGCGCTCATATTGGCGTTGCACAGCAGAAAAACCCGGGCAAGCGCAAAGCCCGCAGTTATGAACTGGCGTTTCCTACTTGAGCTTGCCAATCGCTTCTTATGGGCAGTTAGAGCCTGAAGACCCTGATTGATCAAGGAGACTCGCAGCCCGCTTTTTGTTAAAGCGCACACCGCAAATCTTTGTTGTTGAACAACGCACAGGAGAAGTATCCCATCGGCACTACCTTGTAGGTCAAGATCCAGTGTCTATATATGCGGGGTGGCTAGTTAAAGGTCGTGCAGCGGGAGCACGTGTTTTTTCCAATCATGAAACTCGCTAGCAAACGCAGCCTGCGTCGGCTTTGCGAGGCGAAAGAGTTGGAGCGTAGGAGAGGAGAGATAGGAAGAGGCAACACGCATGCGCGTTGGCAGTATGAATGCCGTGGGAAGGAATGCCTCGAGGAGAGGAGGAATGCCAAATCCAACGCTCCCTGTGCCTGAGTTGCAAAGTGAGAGAGGGGGGTGCGTAGCATCTGGGAGGGGACGCGCATGCGCAATGGGAGTGTTAATGCTGCTGGGTGAAACGCCTAGAAGATAGAGAGGCGGAGCGAGCGCAAGCAGGTAATAGGAGAGAAGTGGAGAGAGTAGTAACAGCAAGCTGTTCGAGAGGGGAAGGAGGTGAGTTGCGCAAGCGTAGTGTGAGTGTGGACGCCGACGCGACAAGACATAGACCCGAGCAAAAGATGCTTCGTATCCTGAAACCAGATTGTCTTTTTGAACTACTCCAAAGCTAGTTGCTTTGAGTGGGACACTTGTTTTAATAGAAATTTCCGGCCCAAACGAAACCGTTGAGAGTGACAAAAACAGAAGGTAAGGAACCAATGTGCCGAGCAAATACGACTATTTTTTGCTACAAAACAAAGCTTTCGTGTAGCATGTGACAGCGTTGCTTACAGAACTCAGTGCTGAAGTTGACCATTGCCGTTGGAAAGCGCCTACACCGCGAGCAGTCTACGCTAAGGCGATGTAGTTATTAAGCTAGAGGTTGTAATTCCATCGGAGGATAAGGAGTCAGATGCTTTTGTTTCCTAGTCAAGAGAAATGAAGAAAAAATAGAAGTTCTGACGGGCTTAATATGACTCAGTGAGCACTGAACAAGCCAAAAAATATTACAATGTGCTACCAAAACTATTGTTCCTTCCAATTTTACCTACAGGGCTAAGATTGTGCATGGTAGGGTACGTGAAGGTACAAAAAGCACGCTATGATCAGCGTTGGGCAATCATCGGCGCATTTTTTGGCGAATACAATCAGAACAGCTGTGCCTATTCACGCGTACATAGCGCTATTTAAAAATGGCTATAGAGCTTGTGCTTACGCTGGTGTCTAAATCTACATTAAAAAAAATGGTCTACATTGTATTTCTTGCAGTATAGGCTGCACTTGCAGTTAAACAAGGACCACGAAAAAAAAATGTTGCGCATGATCGAAGTGGTTTAACTGGATATCACGACGTTTAAACCGACAGGAAACGAAGAAGAAAAAAAAAAGAGGTGCATGTGCGTGAAAGGCATACATTGCAAGCGAAGAAGCTCGCCTATGTTCACGTGCGGCATCTATGCCTTAATCCGTTAAGAATGAATTAATTGTGCCATTCGTGCAAAGTATGTGTGTTCGTATGATGACATATTTGCGACCAGTTATTGTCCTACAAGTGAAGAATAAAAATAAAATGGTAAAACAAGAGAATCGTTCTTTATGACAAATGAAATGACGTTCGTAAACTAGAAACACTTTGACATACGCAAGTACTGGATCCCCATATTGATGCCCACTTGACTAAGGCATCTGACAGAACCCACTGGGCGAAGCAATGAACACGTGTACTAAAGGGCCAACGTGTTGTCCTTTTGTGTTCATGTTCGTCGTCTCCCCTAGTGTGCGCTGCTGGATTTTGTAATGATGAACCGACTGGTCTCCAAGCACATTTTAGGTACGTTTACTTTCGCAGCCACGGACTGAGCGACACAGCTACAAGGAAATTCGAACAGGAGTGCCCAACTGCGACGCTTCCACAAAAAGTCAGTAAAGTCATTCCGGAATGCACAAAAAAGAAACAAAGGCGTTTTGCTGCAGATGTCTGTCCACACGAAGGTCATGAATTAAGGGGTTTACGACTTATCGTAATCACATACGAGAAAAAAAGGCATTTCATTCCTCCACAATGTTGTCAGTGTCTCAGAACAGCTTGAGTGGTGCAAAGTCGACGATACCATACGACAATATTGCTCCCATTTGATGCTGTCGTAGTTTGCCTACAAGTGTGCCGAATTGTACGAATTTTGTTTTTGCAGGCCATTACCTAAATAATGTGCGCACTGCGCATCAAACGTGCATGGTGCTTTAGCAGCCGCCTCCGAGAGCCAGAAGATGAAAGCTGTGTTCGTGTTCTTATTCGTGTAAGACTATGTCTTCGAAGTCCTGAGGCCTCCTCCGAAAGTTTTTTGACACTAAAGAGGTTTCGTAATGCCTTCAGGAGCGAAAAACAGGCCACTTTACGTCCTTTTGCACTACCTTCGGGATGATTGATTGATTGATTGATTGATTTATATGTGACTTTTAATGTCCCAAAAGCACCATATGATTAGGAGAGACGCCGTAAGTGCAGGGCTCCGGAAATTTTCACCACTTGGGGTTCTTTAACGTGCACCCAAGTCTGAGAACACGGGCCTACAGCATTTTTGCCTCCATCGAAAGTGCAACCGCTGCAGCCGCGATTCGATCTCACGACCCGCGGGTCAGCAGCCGAGTACATTAGCCACTAGACCACCACGGTGGGGTAGTAGTGTGCTGGAGGCAAGTAGCTCCCCCTGGCAGTACGTCACATCCTGTTCCGGCACTTTGAGCACTGCGCTTCCGGCCGATAGGCAACGGTTTGCGACTCTCAAAAACCGAAAGATGGTGCAAAAACAACCAGGCTACACGTCGCGCGAACGTCTTGGTCCGTCGCTTATAGCCTCGCTCGTCACTGTCACGTGCATCTTCACGCTTACGGCGTTAGACATTAAAGGCGCGGGCGCAATCGCTCGGCAGGCATGAGGAAATGGCTGGTATACCTTGCTACGTTCTCTGCTGTCAACGCGAAGAGACTGCGCTAT
The DNA here is from genome assembly GCF_043290135.1 of Rhipicephalus microplus. NCBI lineage: Eukaryota > Metazoa > Arthropoda > Arachnida > Ixodida > Ixodidae > Rhipicephalus > Rhipicephalus microplus. Next base: position 49,106,651 of record NC_134709.1, read on the forward strand.
ATGTGCTTCTCTGCCTGAAGCGGCCACATTCTCTTTCCCCACCGTTTCGTAGTTTTACGCGAGATCGGATTAAGAAGAGTTAGCTCCTAATCTTTATTTAGTGTTTTTTATTTTTTTTGCTATCGTATTCACTGTATTCCCCTTGCCGTGAAAACTGACTTTTTTACCCTTTACTTTTTTTTTTGCTTCTTTTAGCTTGAAAGCGTCACCGAAAGCCATCAAGCTTTTAAAGGCACCGGTAACTTTATCAGATATACACGTATTGAAAAAGTAGTTTAGCGTGACTGAAAATAAAACTTGCATTGTGTTTTTTTAAAGACACTCGATTTCGCTGAAGCGAAACCGTTTTGCTTTTTTTTTTATGAAGTCGGCGCCTTCTGTAGACGCAAGTAACAATGGGCATGAGAAGCGTGATGTCGGACCAAAGCAGGCTCTGCATTCTCAAGCAATCGCTTTTTACATTTTGTACTGCTATATTTCACCTCGAGCAGTCAAGGAACGCCACAGCGTGAGTGCTTTCGATATGCTTTCATATGTTTCGATATATGTCTATCATTTTCTACACGTTTTCACGTGGTCCTATATGTTGCAATACATTCGGTTGTCAAAATGAGTAATTTGTGAGCTAAAAAACTCGGCTATTCGCTTTGACGTGTCCATTGTATTGTGGTTATCGGCCGTGAAAAGACTTACATTTCTCAGCGTCACCGCCGGTCCTTACAGACATTTAGAATAAAATTGAAGCCATTTTTTTTCACCTCTTTCGAGGGTTCAGTTCTGTCACAAAGGTTGTGACGTGAAAATGCAAATATATTAATGGATGGTCTCTCAAAAGTTATTCAATAGAACTGAACGAGACATGCAATCAAAGTGTCTATATCAATCTGGAATCTAAACATGAATACCTTGTAGAGCTACAAAGATGCGAGATTGAGTCAGATATCCACTACCTCGAAAAATACTTGGATCATTTTCAGGGGAAAACAGTCCCATTTTTCGGGCTTCAGATAAAAAACCTTCTTGCAGAATGTTCGCAACATTAGGTATGTTTATAGCAGGAATTTCTCGTTGTGTCCAGATGTGCTTAGAGTGGTATAGATGTCCAAAAGCACCTTTCAAAATCATAAGGTAATGTAAATTATCTGTACATTTCAAAAACAATTCCCCACGTACTAAGGCTTGCATTGTGTACTCGATACCAGTGGGAGTAGGTAAGATTATATGTCTGTTGTGGAGTGACAAATGTTTTAACCTGCCATGCAACAAAGCGTACAAATTTAATGCGGGACGTGGTCAAGCAGTTTGGCTAAACACTGGTACTGTTACTTGAAATATTTCACAGATTCGAAAAAAATAGTTCCCTAACAAAGTCATATATATATATATATATATATATATATATATATATATATATATATATATATATATATATATATATATATATATATATATATATATATATATATATATATATATATATATATAGCGAATGCTAAATGCCGTGTATTCATTACCAGCACACTCATCTGGGCTCCCTAATCCTATATAGTTTGAGGCAAGGAGTATGAATTAATTTGTGGACGTTAACATTACATGAAATTTGTTGGCGTCTAGCTGTATGCGCTAATACTAAGCCCCGACGCAACTCGAACCGAACAATACACAGTTCTACCAACGGGTAAAATATTCAGCGTAACGAGACACGTGATACGACGGGAAGGCGACTGACGTGACCATGCCGTAGCCTCGCCTCTTTATTCGGAGGTTAAGAGAAGCAGCTGCCGCTGCTGGCGTCCAGACCACAAAGGAGCGTGAGCTCGTTCTCCCCTGGTTCACGCTTCGAGCTCTAGAATGAGCTGCGCAAGAAGCACGGCGCGGCGGCCGACAGGTGATGATTATGAAAAGTGGCAATGATGAAGCTAAATATTACTCTCCCCACTCCCCTCCACCGCCGCAGAAACAAACCCGGAATGAAATCATGAGGCTGTATGTACAAGAGGTTTCATGATTCCAGACAAAAGGGGTCCATGGAAAGGCACAACGCCTTAACGGTTCTTTCGGTGAGCGGCACTGCACAAAGCACAGAGGGTAGAGAAGTAAACGTCAAGGCACTGCCGTCGCACTCAAGTGGGTCTCACGGCGGCTGCATTAGGTCTTTCGAGGAGGCAGCGGTTGACGCGAGCGGGCGTGGTTGGCAGAGGTGCTCCCAGATTGAGTTGAGGACTTCTTCGCAAAGGCCAGTGCGGCTGGCGGGCGTAAAATAGCATGATGTAAGAACGCAGCCATGACAACCGACAATTGAAGAGTAAAATCCGTATTGGTGTTTCCAATTGCGTACACGGCGCTGACAGGGCGCAGTGGGTTTGTCGTGCTTGCTGCCACGGGTGGCCGAGTAGAAGGACGCGGAAACACCGTGCTCGAAGAACCGAGGTACTGGTACTGCGGGTAGGTAGTCGCACGGCAGGTAGGTCAGTGCGTCGGTTATAGAGGTAGTAGGCGCTCGGGCCGTGGGCAAGATCATGTCTGCATCGCGAGGCAGTGTAGATTAGTAGGTGATAAACTGCCGCTTCGTTGCGAGCATAGAGTGGTGGATTCGACGCTTTAGTTTTGTATGGGGCGGACCAAAGATGTGATCAGTCGACAACGCAATTGCGTCCCGCCTGCCCGCATTGGAAGTTCAGTTATGCTGCTTCACGTGCACCGGGCACCGTCAAGACCTCGGCAGGAGGAATGCCATCGAATCCAGCAGGCCTGGACTCTGAAAGAGGGTTAGATGGCGCACCTGTGCTCGTAGAAGGGTCCTTGGCCGGCATTTCAACGAAACGTGTGGGCGAAGTGGCGAGTCATGTGTCTGCATTTGCGGCGGGCGTGTATGTGTGGTCGGCTCATGCAAACCTACCACGTGGTGCTTGGTGATTGCTATCACCATAGCATTATCTTGGAAGTTCATCCGTAGCCCGTCATGTGTAGGAACTTCTACCTTTGTAGACGTAGTGGAAAATGGTAGTCGTTATTGGCAAGACGTAGAGAGCACTGTGTTCGATGGCAACTTGTATTGATCGGACGTTGTCGATGGCGAAGCCTCAGGGGGCGAATAGCGGGAGAAACGATGACGTTATCAGCCTGCACAGAGTGCGGCGAAGTAGTTGTCGCGCAGTGTGGTGTCTCAGATGTCTTGCGACTCGACGAGGTCTGACTTCACGCGTGACGAATTCACCACGCATGAATTCATCACGTGTGGTGGGCACGCATGATGAATTGTGGGTAGATGGCTATTCAGGCAGATGGTCGGGCGTGAGAATGAATAAATACGCTGGTGGGAGGATGGGGCTTGAAAGGACTCATGACCTGTGAATAGAATGAAGTCTTGGTCATGGGAAGGCTGCGGATCGGTTGGCACTGCAAGCATCGACAGAAGGGAAGCCTTGAACTCACGTCTCATACAAAAATGGGCGCTTCTGTGCAGACATCGTCGTATGGCTGCGAACTGGACCCTGAAGGGGAAGAGAGATGACGCAGGTACACGGGGAGGGCGCGCCGCAGTACGGCATGCATTAGTGGTGGCGTCGTAACGCCATCCATGGACAGAATGACATCCAGCTGCTTGAACCACACTCGAGGGTAGACCAGGTGGAACGCAAGCATTGGGGGTGGAGTGATGGAATCACGGCAGCGTCCACTCGGTGAAAGACGTGCTTGTCCGGACCATTACTGTACCGAGAGACTTGATACGACGGGAAGGCGGCCTAAGAGGCCGTGTGTGGTCTCGCTACTTTATTAAAAAGCTAAAAGAAGCAGGTGTGGCTGCCGGTGTGCAGACTGCCAGTAGCGTGAGCTCGTTTTCCCCTGCATCGAGCATCGACCTCTATAGTATGAGCTGTGCGAGAGGCTAGGCGTAGCGGCATTATTTTACCGCTGAGCTACGCTAGTGTTTGGAATTAATTTCTAAATTTGCCCTTGGCACGCTTGATGTCGGGAAAATAATCGCGCTAATACGAGTAAAAAAGCGTTTTAGAACACCAAAGGAACAGCCAGGCGTCACACAGTGCGAATGGCGTATCGATTGGGTCATTCGATGCTCCAACCTATTAAATGATGATAATGATGGTGATGATGATGATTCCCGGAAGAATAGCACTACCCACCACGGGAGAGCGGCCCTGAGACGTGCGGCAGTAGAACCCAATAAAAAAAATCGTTATTGTTCACCTGATAACTATGGCGCATACCCAGTTCACGCATATTTCTTCATCGTCGTCAATTATTGCATAAAAAATTGCGCAAAATATCCAGCACGTGGGTAGTAGATACCACGCTTCTGCTAAAAATGCCTAAGGACAGCACTGTGCATGCTGGTGTACTACACAACATTTACGACTATTTATGGCGCAGCCCAACAGTGTACTTGTAGCATCGCAAAGAGTGTAGGGCTCTGAAAGGCTGCTCTTTTATCTTTCGCTGTGACTGTGATGCGCGTTCCGCGCAGCTAGCCAAGCGTTTTTTTTTGCTTAAATTTTCGGAATTAAGCCCGATGACGTATTGATGCACATATGTCACATGCGGCATTTATGGGGGTACTACTAAATATGAAACTACATTTTCCCAAAATAATTTATATTTGTGCGATAAATACTTTACCTTATAATACTACCCATCTATGTCCACGGTTCTGCTTCACAACGTGTGCCAAAGCTTAAAAAAAAGCGGTACGCGTTGAAATAAAAAATTATAAGCTCTTTATGTATACCTAAGCCGATGAATATGCGTACATAAATGCATACAAAAGTGCCCCCTGGAGAAAAAATCAGTAATTCTACTAAAGCTATATAACGACTTCAAAACATTAGTTTGCGTAATGATATTAAAAATCTTAAAGGCATAAAATGAAGTCAGCTTACGTAAAACAAAGTAAACTGAAAATAATTCAGAAAATGATTTGTTATTCAGTGGATTTGTATACAGTTCGCTGCTGATAATGAATAAACCAAAGTTACACCGCAAGCAAAAAAGCTATGCGTGTTATAAGAGCCACTTTTAAAATATTATTCAAGTAAAAACTCAAGTAATTCAAGTAAAATTCAAGTAAAAATTCAAGTATTATTCAAGTAATATTATTCAAGTAAAAACAGCAGGCAAATATTGTTGAAGCTTTGCGTCCCCAAAACCCCGTTATCATTATATGGATGCTGTATTAGAGGGCTTCGGAAATTTCTACCCCGTGGGTGCTTTGCTGGGCAACTTATTCTGTGTACAGACGCCTCAAACAATCTTTCCACCATGAAGAATGCGAACGCCGCAGCCGAACTCAGCAGTTTCCTGCTTTAATAAAGACGCGCGCTGCAGCTGGAGAGGTAGAATTTGTGTTGGCTATGGTTTCAATCCAAACTTTGTAATTATCGTACAACACGTACGAAGGTCTGGATCGTCTCTTGAACTTCTCTGAGACAGGTGCGCGCGACCGATGGCAACCACATGCGCTTAGTCTAATCTTATTAGTCTAATGTTATTAGTTTTAAGTTTATTCGGGACAAAACGATGACGTCAAAATGCACGTGACCTGTGCATATATTTTTCTTACCACGACACAATAAATCACATATTAGAGCTACGCGTGCGTGACATCACGTCAGCGCTCTCAGAGTTTTGCTTGATACACAGTGGTGTACCTTGAAATGGAGTAGTGCCAGTTTCTGGGCCAATATGTAACAAATGTTACATTGCTGCAACAGTTGGCGTTGCCCAAACACGAAGCAGAATTCACATTACACACTGTCTTAATCATCGGCGAAATTTTTTTAGCGTAAACGGTGTGGTAGGGATGTGCTAAACTACTTTAGTTGTCAAACCATCTACAAAAGTTTCTGCAACTCCTTTGTATGCCTGGCTGAGCTCGTACAGGTGTAGCAGTTGGCTAGCTTCAGCCGCACCCAGCTGTTCAAACGCAGCTACAGGACCGACGTGACAATGGGGCTAAAATATCTCTCAAAGTACTTTTTACATTGTTCCCACGAATGCAGCTTTGGCTAATACAGCGTCCCTACTGTGGAAGTCACAGAACAGTGCACGCCAGGAATCGAAATAGGTATATTCGGTACTGACGCGATACAATGTGACCTTGACCTCTATCGAAGGCTGGGGAAGTGAAGTCATTGAGTCACGAGAAAAACGAAAGGTTTTGCGCATGTATCCCAATTGCGGGGAGTGGTATCGTTGGGAAGGGTGGAGTTCACCAGTGTGCGATGCGTTTGTTATTCAGCGACATTGTAATAATAATAACGAGTACACATTTAGTGTCGAAGATACCGCGCTATTTCTAGATTGCATAAGCATATTATGGTCAGTTTGAAGCGTTTGCAAAGCAATAATGCAATGCCACGCACACCGTCTTCATTGCCCCCACTTAAAAAAAATGCAGGGTGTTATTTTTTTCTGGGAGACCTGACATTTGAGGCGTATGAATAATTAAAAAGCAATCTACGGTTACTATCTTTTGCATCTCAAGATTTGCCCAAGGGGGTCCATTGGAACCTTGTTGATGTGATTTCTTTATTTACGTTTTTCGACCCAGTACGTTCTTCGTCTCAATCCCGGCCAACGTTCCTTCAAAAGAATGAGTTTTCATGCCTTAGCGTCATCACATCACTTCCCGGAATTAAAAATCAAGATGGGAGCTGACAGATGAAAGCACGTATAGTGGAATAGTCTTCCCATTGAAAGTCGACCAGCCTGTCTGAGACGCTTCCACTGTTCACTCTGATTATTCCCAAGATTGGGTAATACAACCAAGCAAGTTGATCTTGACGGGTATACAAAGAAATCTTACGTTTGTGTCTCCGTATTCTAGCTGAAAACCTGCTACAACAAGCCCCATTCTACACGATACAAAGTCGCTGAGGCCGCAGCTGCGTCGGTTTCGCTGTGACTGAATCGCTGCTAACAGCAAGAACAGCTAGCCATGCACTCCAACACTTTGACGCACTTCATACTTGTGTTGTGAATGAAGGCCCAGTGGCCAAGCTGCACCATTTTTTATTTTCAAAAGAGTTACTCTTGAACGCTAAGAAAAACGCGAAAATAAAAAAAATTGGAACATCCCACGTACAGTGGGAATCGATTATAAGCAAAGCACGAATGAGAAATGTGCATATGTAAATTTAAAATCAGCACAACGTTACGAGGTGGAAGTAAATGATGCGGTACATCGCTTCCGTGTCATGCTTATCATGTTTAGATGTCTCGTATACAATCGTAATCTATTCACGTCACGCGTACCAAATTTAGTATATGTGGAGCTAGCAAAATGGCCGCGAGCACGCTATGAGCATGGTGTGTTGTCATGTTCTTACATGACACACGTGTCAGGATTATCATATTTGCACCAGTAATATATTTCGTCATTCATTGACGTCACGTTACACCAAATTTTGTATATGTGAAACTAGTGGAATGGCCGTGAGCGTAGCATGTAGTCATGTTGTTAAATGACACGCATCTCATGATTATCATCTTTGGACCAGTCACATACCTTCGTCATCCATTCATGTACTGTAATACCAAATTAGGTATATATTACGCTAGCGAAACGACCGCGAGCCCATCATGAGCGTGGCATGCAGTAATGTTGTTACATGACAGGCATGTGATGATTTTCATGGCAGGGTCTGTAGCTTGTGTTCGCCATGCTATACCAGTTTTGCAACATGCCATGTGAACGAAACCACAGCAAGAGCGGCAGGACCATGAACGTGAATCCTGACATTCGCGACATACATGTCATGATTTTCATGTTATGACTAGTTAATTATGTTCTTCATACAGCCTTGTTATGCGATAAAAAGTTTGGTTCGATACTATTATTGAAACGGCCAGGAGAGCTAAATGTCGTAGGCGGCTAGACAGATAGATACGCTCAAAGTCACTGAAGTTCGCTAAGAAACGCTTCGCATTTAAAAGTAAAGTATCTCCACAAAGTGAATGATGATGGAAGATCTTGCTCATGAACTGATCGGGAGAACTCACGAACCCTTTTGATGAGGCCCTTCTTGTAGAATGGCTTATTAACAAGCCCGCGTTCGAGGGGTACCTGGAAGGCAGCGTTGTCTGGTCCGTTCCGCTGCAGGCGCTGCACGAAAACAAAGTCTCCTTGGAGCACGGCCTGGGCGCTGGCGTGAGACTGGTCGATGTAAATGAAGGCAACGGTGATGAAAGGGTTGTCAAACCACGAATAGTCCCACACCTTACAGCCGTGGGCGAAATAGTGATCGAGGAAGTCGCGCTTGAAGCACGCTTCGGTGGCGCCATCCTCAAGTAGCGATGGCTTTCACTTTTTACCACTGCTTCCTGCGCCCGCTCCGATCCCAGGTTTTCTTGCCACCGCTTGCGGACGATCTTCGGCGTCAGCGTAGCTCTGGCCGACTGGGCTTGCCCTACGTCACCTCCCGCCGCTGACGACCTTCGACGACAGTGTAGCTCTGGCCGACTGGACTTGCTCTACGCCATCTACCGACGCCGACAAGAGCTCTCGCAAGTGTGCCCCGTCCTCGGACTCCAGTAACCGTGCTTCCATCTTTCCTGTCTCTCCTATCCCCTCAGTTTGTTGTTGCTTCTTCTTCCTCTTTTTTACACCTTTACTCCTACCCTTTTTATCCCTCCTCACTCCCATCCCTTGTGAGCTACTGTGGCGGTGTCGCTCAATGAAGTAGACAACAATGGGGCTCACTTTTCTCTTCCTTTCTCTCTCTTAAGAATCACTCATTCATTGTTCGCGGACTGTCGCTTCGGGATCCGCTTGTCGACGAACCCGCTTTGCTTCGGCTTTGCGAGCCCCCACTGCTGCTGCAGTGTCAACATCGAAGCCGCTGCTGGATTTCGATTCCTACTAAGGCTGTCATCTTTCTTCAGTCTCACGAGCTCTCACCGCAAAGTCTCGGCGGTGGGTCCACAACGGAGCCGCGTTGGGAGCTCTCCACGCCGCTGATTTCACTTCCAAGGTGTTCGTGATGAGTAGCTGCGTGGAAATGTGCACTGAGTGGGCTCTCAGTGATGAGAACAGAAGCATGCCAAAAGCGCTCGCCTTGAGAACTAGGGTCCACGCCAAGGGACTTGCCCCGAGCATGAAAAACTTCGCTTCTAGAAAACTACACAGGCACGGAACCTTTACAAATGTCACTTGAAGTTGATTGATTGATTGATTGATTGATATGTGGGGTTTAACGTTCCAAAACCACCATATGATTATGAGAGCCACCATAGTGGAGGACTCCGAAAATTTCGACCACCTGGGGTTCTTTAACGTGCACCCAAATCTGAGCACACGGGCCTACAACATTTCCGCCTCCACCGGAAATGCAGCCGCCGCAGCCGGGATTCGAGCCCGCGACCTGCGGGTCAGCAGCCGAGTACCTTAGCCACTAGACCACCACGGCGGGGCAGTCACTTGAAGTTGAGTCTCTGTGTTGTTGTTTGTTGTCACGTTCTTTTTACCTTGTGTGCTCGGCAACGCTGCCGTAGTGATGAACCAACTAGTTCGCAAGCGTATCTTGTAAGCAAGTTGAAAAGAAGAAAGTACAGCATGAATTGACCAGATTATTCAACGTTGTAAAATAAAGAAGTGAGACACAATCTTGACAACAAAAGCTGTGACGTGATACAGATAAAACTGTTAGTTGGAGCGTAGACCTAGCCAGTGTGAACATCACAACGTCGAATATAAGCCTCTCCTGCGTAGCGCTGACAATCTGACTTCGGAGATCTTCATGATTCACTTCTTCATTACTGTTACTCAATAAAACTCAATCTCAGGGGAGAATGAATGTTGTCATTTTTTGTTTAATTTTTTGGCAAACCATACAACTTCCGGGTGATATGTTCAATTTTCGACTTCCTTTGCAATGTGTATAAATGAGATTACACTGTTTATTATCTCCAAAGAGGTCAACCATACTTTTAATGAAATAATCGACCCTTTTAATAATTTGTGAGTGCACTTCTCTGCACTGCATATTTGCCCCAAAAATGGCGGCACCTGCCATTCTTCAAGCGGAGACGCGGTCCTAGTTGAACATGCTGGTACTTGTCTATTGGGAGTGTTTATATCAAGAGAGCCGACTCTACATTTTCCACGTCAATGCGTTAGCAAGCCGCGCTTGAACAGGCTGTTTGCAGTAAGCGATTGGTCACCTGCAAAATGAACTGGAGTGTGAATATCAATGACACGGAATAAAAAGGTCTTTATCACAAGCAGGACACCGCTCATATAGCTAAGCTGGTGATAGGTATCAGCACACTTGGTGATAACAGAAAACAGGCACAAAATTGGCGCATGCTTTATCGTTGCCCACAGACGTCACTTCACGTAATTTTGCGATCCATCACATCCCGTCCCCCATAATAATTGATGCGATAACGTCCCACTTCCCCGCGTTGGCGTTTTTGGTTTACTCGGTCTGTTTACCTCACACGGCCTGCAGCATCTGACTAGCTGTTCTATCCAACTGACCATATGGGGCCACCACACGTACGACCTAGCACTTGCCTTCATGGCCTTCACTCCCAGATGGTTAGAGTGCATAAGACTTAACACTTCTTTCAGCAATGCCTCGGGAAATGTTACCCTGCTTCCACAGAGCCCGCAGTAGCGATGTACAGACATTTATTTTGTCTCACCTCATACGCAAAATACTTCAGGGCTAGACGCTCGTGTGACCAGCCCTCAAGCACCCATTGCCTCACTTAGGACAGTTGGCAATCACTGCTGGTCTACGCTGCCACTTCTCTTGCGCTCACTGGGGGGGGGGGGGGGGGGTACTTCACATCTTCCAGTAAACGTATGTCACCCAATACTTCAGTCTCCTGACGGGTTAGGGGAGCTGGCAACGTATTCAGGCAATATGCGTTTCTGTGGCCCTTGGTTTCCCTGTAATCGAGCACGTATTAGTAGGCTGATAGCATTAGAGTGCACCGTAACATGCGAGGTGCAAGAAGAGCCGGAATTCGCTTTTTCCACCGGAAGATTCCTAGGAAAGGCTTGGGATCCGTGAGAATAATAAAATTTCGCCCACAAAGGCACTGGTGAAAATGTCGCCCCATCAAAACCACGTCAAGGCTTCATGGTTGTTCTCAGCCTAATTACGGTCTCTCCTGGATAATGTTCCAGACGCGTACTCCTCAGGCTGCTGATTCCCTTTGTTATAGCAGTGTGCCAAAACTGCCCCTACTTCCACAGATGACGCATCGCATGACAACACCATATAATGGGGCATGTGGTTCAAAATGCACCAGTAACGAGTTAGTGGTCAGCAACTTCTTCGGGTTATCAAATACTATCACGTGCTCTAAACCCCAGTACTATGATACGTGGTTATCCAATAACCGACACAATTTCGCAGCTACTTCTGTCCTGCCCTTCAAAAGTCGATAATAGAAATTGATCATACCCAAAAAGGCTTACAGTTCCTTTTTGTTCTTCAGGGCAGGAGCCTGGTAAATGGCCTCTACCTTGACCTTCGAAGGATAGATGCCTTTAGCGCCAATCTGATTAACTCGAGGCTCTGCTCCAAAGTTTCGCACTTCCTGGCTTTAACCCGGCGGCCGGTTCGTACAATAGGCTGAGGGACCTCGACAAGAATCCTTTTATGTTCCTCGATAGACTCGCTGGCAATCAAGATGTCATCTAGGTATACCGCTGCTTGTAGCATTCCGTCCAGCTTCACGTCCATGGTTCTTTGGAAAACCACAGAGGCAACGGACACGCTGAACGGCAGCTGACAAACCTTGCATAGTCCTTGCACGGTATTGTAGGTAACTCCGCAGTTTTCACATCCACTAATAGCTGCTGATAGGCCTGCGTCAGGTCGCGTTTGGAACAGACACGCACCCTTCTTAATCTGGCAAACAATTTCTTGCTGGTAACGGGTTTACATTACTTTTTACGGCCTGGTTCAATCACGACGATTCGCGCTGCCCAGTAGGAATATTGGGTACGTATTACGATTCCCTGTTCCTCTAGGCGATTCAACCACACCACAACTTTATCCTTCTGGGCAAACGTATTGCTGCGGCATTTCAGGAACAGGGCTTGGGCGGCCTTCTTTAGTTCGATGTGGATGCGTGGCAGATTAGCACCTGGTATTTTTTCACTGAACGCGTCTAAAAGCCTACTTCAGGTTTTCTTTCGTCTTTTCTCATGACGACCACGTCTTTTATGCTAGGTTTTGAAATTAGCTTTGTGTCTAACTCTGCGACACTGCATGCGTAGGCAGCAATAGCGAAATGCCTAATGCAGTGCATTTTCGAGGTCTGATAAAAGCATTTTTTATATGTCAGAGTCCTTGGTGCTCAAGAGGCGTTGGAGTATCCTCTAAAGTATGAACATTCTGATTACTGTCAGCGCATTATCATGGTTGAGCTTAACAACGTGGGGAATCGAGCAGTATGAAGGTGAGTCTTTTTATTTCATGTTGCCCCCTTATACAAAAATAAAAGACTGCCTAGTTGAAGTGCCCGTAAACACACTGTACCACTCACGCCCCGCCATAAAAAGGTAGGGAAAACTGTACAAGAATGCAGCTCCAGAAGAATTGCAAATGGCGAAGAGGAACTAAAAATGGGTTTCCCGAAAAAAAGACATAAACACGGCTTATGAAGGAATTCATATATAGGTGGGGTTTATGAAGCAAGAATAAATTTCGGTAGCGCACCACACGCACCAGCTGTGCACTGTCATAATAAATAAAAGGCTGCTTATTTTCCATGACAGTTGCGTCACACTCACAGCACTGAAGGAGCGCAGCTGCAAACTAAATGTAATGCCTGCCGTTAAGAAGCACAACACAGCTCGAATACACACTCTCACTGATGTGCTGCCATCCTTAGTACAGAGACATGAGAGTGCTTCAGTGACATAACCAGGGAGAGAGGGAGGTAGTGTTGGGTGAGGAAGTTAGAACACCCCAAAATGCTCCTAATTTGCATTATATATATATATACGCACATACAAGGCACGTAAAACCAGAAAATCGTGCTCACAGCCCTTCGAGCGCTTTACTGATTGATGACACGTCAGCAGTGCATGAGCCAAACAATTTTGCCTATATTCGTTGCTTATACTGTAATATAATACTTATTTCATCTATATAAAGCATCGATTTCTGTTTCCAACGCTTTCTATGTATGCCATACGGCTGAGTGAATTTTTTGTAGGTGATACCAGAAGTACACAATGAATTACTATGAAAGAATGTTTATCAATCAATCAATCAGTCAGTCGGTCAGTCGGTCAGTCAGTCAGTCAGTCGGTCAGTCGGTCAGTCAGTCGGTCAGTCGGTCAGTCGGTCAGTCGGTCAGTCGGTCAGTCGGTCCATCCATCCATCCATCCATCCATCCATCCATCCATCCATCCATCCATCCATCCATCCATCCATCCATCCATCCATCCATCCATCTATCTATCTATCTATCTATCTATCTATCTATCTATCTATCTATCTATCTATCTATCTATCTATCTATCTATCTATCTATCTATCTATCTATCTATCTATCTATCTATCTATCTATCTATCTATCTATCTATCTATCTATCTATCTATCTATCTATCTACCTATCTATCTATCTATCTATCCATCTATCTATCTATCCATCTATCCATCTATCCATCTATCTATCTATCTATCTATCTATCTATCTATCTATCTATCTATCTATCTATCTATCTATCTATCTATCTATCTATCTATCTATCTATCTATCTGTTCACGTCATTGTTTACTGTTTTACCGTTGTTACACTCGCTCACTTTCGGTGGAACACATACAAGATCACGGAGCCTATTTTAGATTTTTTGCTTATGCAATTATTGACGGCTTCCAAAGACTTTGAACTAACATTTTGTTTGGAAATCGCGAACACAGGATCAGTAAGAAGACAAAAAATTTTAAAACTGTACTTATTTGGAACCTACGTTTCTCATTCTTGAAGCTAAAGGTTGTATAGTACGGCGTTTGCAAAACTCCACGGTGATGTCAAACGCCAGCACGTTAACTGGATCGCCCATGGATGGCCGTCGTGTTTTATTTGACGCATTAAATAAAGGTTTCATGTGTTCGCTTCTGAATTGAGTGCCCAATGTGACAAGCACGATGTTGATAACCAATAATAAGAACGAAAACGCGTTCCCAGATTCACAGCATTTACTAGCTGGCTTTACTAAAAAAAACTTTATGTACGTGAGAATAACACAGAGGCAATTCTAAATCGAGTCATGAATACGCGCAGCTAACAAAGCGCACTTTCAACTGTAGGTAATTTCAACTGTAAAAAATTTATTTCTGGGTTTCGCTCTGCTAAGCATTATGCAATGTTACCGATTTCTGCTTTCAAATATAGGCTGCTCATTGGGGCACGAAGTGTCATTAGCCAGACTATAAAAACGGTTTGCTGTCACTGTGATTTTTATGTAGTATTTATGTAGTATTTATGTAGCAACATTATATAGCATAATTTTGCTACATAATGTTGATTTAGCAATAATGTTGCTCGGGGAGATCGAAAAAATATAATTTGTGCATTAGAGACTTTGTTAGTTCGGCTGAAAAACTTGATTTGCTAGTTCTTCGAGCGAGCGAAATGATTATTCACGCTCGAAAAACCTAAACTGCAATAGTCGCAGTGAAGCCATTTCGAGAAACCCCCAAAAAAGGCCAAAACAAAGTGAGTCAAACAAGACATTGCCACAGAAACGTAATAGATTCATGCGTCTAAACGTATTCCCACATAATCTCTTCTTTATTATATGTTTGAAAAATACTTTTGATGTAATTCTAAATGTGATTAAATGTAAGGCATACATTATGAATTTCACGGCGAGAGGTAAACTGAGTTGTCTGGTCAGCTCAAAGTTTTGAGAATTTCTCCATGGTGGTAACACGCATTTCTTTTTACTTTTATTTTTCTTTATTCCCAAAGTTCTCACTTTATGGGTTTATCGTTGCATATTTTGAAAATATTTTTCTTTCGAAATATTTATTAGTAGTTTCGCAATCCCTAGTGTAGTTATCATTCAGAGGCTACAACAATTTTTCTTGGCCAGTCCCCGGAGTGGCCATGGGCCAGAGTGTACAGGCCAAAAATGAACAAAGACAAAACAGTACCTTCAAACATTTCATCTTTCAAAAGGGCCAAATATTTTGAATGTCTTGGTAAGACTTTGGTGCTAAAAAACGCTCAAGCTGTTTCACCTTGGCATTTTTTTCCTTTGTATAGGCTACACTCAACGAGCTCAAGCTTGGAAAAGTGGCTCCGGTAAGCTTCGCAAAGTCTTCGCACCAATCGCAGCTAGTCTCGCAGTTGTTCTGCTCGCCACTCATATACATGAAGTTGTTTACCATGTCATTTTTTGTTCCCTTTGTATAGACTTCAATCAACCTGCTCAGGTTTGGAAAAGCCCACAAGGTAAGTTTTGCAAGCCCTTCTGACCAAGCGGGGCTACGTCTCACAGTGACTTGGCAGTCGTTTACCTGAGCAGCGTTGTTTGCGATAATTATGATCAATGCCGTTCAATGGCGGAAAGGCCTGCTACGGGGTACTATTCTGGAGACTAACTCCACCATATTGTCAAATTTTGTAATGGTGGCATTTTAGGCAAGTAAGAGAGGTCGTAGCAGTCCACTGGGCCAATCAGCTTCGATCAATGGTGGAATCGGACAACATAGCGGAATTAGACACTGTCCAGAATAACAGCCACGATCAAACATTGCCAAGATAAAAATATTGCGAAGATAATATATTGTGTGTCCAATGGCTTACAGGATGACAATGGGCAGGTGTAACGTTGCCTTAAAGTGATCTTAAAATGGTTCCCACTGCACACGCCTACAACACGTGCTTTTTAAAATTTCGATATGTGAAATTTGTTGAGTCAACGTGCCTAGCAGAGAAAATTAGTTGTTGGTAGTTGGCTCTTTTAAAGTGAGAAGAAATACGCACGGAGATTGACCAGTATTCTGCAAAATTTGTGAAATGGCTTTGATTTTTTTTTCAGGAAGATATAATGTCTGTCGCACAGAAGTTTGCCGCAAACGAGGTAAAACTTGCTATATTTCTTATTTCTGAAAAGTATTCTTGATGCAGTACATTCAACGGGAATAACTGCGGATACATGCATTTTCGCACAAATAACAGTAAATACGATTACTTCACCGTTTGGCTCAGTCGAAAAAAGACTTAGGTTACCCAACGAATAAAAAAATGAACAACAAATTATTTGTGATCAGCTCAAGGCTGTCCAGAGAGATTGTGAGAGAGTGGAGGTGGTATGACCTCCCAACTCCATCATGACATTATCTGACAGCAAGCCAGTGGTTGTCTACAGAACTGCTCTGGCTGGCTCCTCCAGACCTACTTTTATTGTT
The DNA here is from genome assembly GCF_043290135.1 of Rhipicephalus microplus. Classification (NCBI taxonomy): domain Eukaryota; kingdom Metazoa; phylum Arthropoda; class Arachnida; order Ixodida; family Ixodidae; genus Rhipicephalus; species Rhipicephalus microplus. Next base: position 49,123,061 of record NC_134709.1, read on the forward strand.
CTTTTTATGTCCGTGACTCTAATCCACGCTGTGAAATTGCTTGAACAGTGATGGCGTAAAGTTCACCGCTAAAATTACCCATATCGACATTTCGTGGGTGGTGCTCTGCACTGGAATCAAAAAAAAGAGAGATGGGCATCTGATTTTCACCGACAAGGCTGTTTATCTTGGGGAGGGGGTGAGCTGGAAAACAGGGAACTCGAGCGTTCTTGGCAGTAGACTTACAGCGCGAGGACTTAACGACAAGAAGGACACGCTGCTCTGTCATTTATCGAGTTGTATGTCAACTGTCAAAAATTTCCAACAAGCCCTAACTTTGAAGCTTATCATGCGTTTTGTTTCGACTACGCTTGGGCACCCTATCATGCCTACCCTCCCTGGCGTCACCCCTGATTGTTGAAACCGAATGAAAGTGTCCTTATGGAAGGTGACATGTGAGAAACACCCTGATTGCTTAAACCAAATTAAAGTGTTCTGACGGAAGGTGACATGTCAGAAATAGGATTGCTACGCATTAGGCAAATGCCCGGATAGCACACTACATAAAAATTTCGGGCCTAAGAGCAAGTGCACGATCGTAACTCCGGCGTTGGCTTTGATTTTTTTTTCAGCAAAAATGATCTTAGACTCTCTGGACACTTCCGTCGACCCATGCAAAGATTTTTACTCTTTCGCATGCGGGGGATGGTTAAATAAGACCAAGATACCAAAGACGAAGTCCTCGTACGGAAGCTTCAATTCAATCAACGACAAGTTGCTGAAAACTTTGAAAGGTGAGCTTTCCTGGCACATTACCTAAAAGTAGGCACTGCTATACCTCTCCTTTCTCTTTAGGTGGGATACATCTCTTGCTCGTGACAATGTCCCGCGGCGTCGGCGGTGTCCACATTCACACTACGCATGCGCAACTCTCCTCCTTGCCTCTCTCAACAGCTGCGCGCTACTCTCGCCAATTTTCTCCAACCACCTGCTTCAGCTCGCTGCCCCCTTTCTCTCCTCTAGGCATCCATCCCAACAGCGTCAACACCCCCATTGCGCATGCGCGTACCCTCCTCTCTCTTTCCCTCCCCACTCTCTCGCCTGGTAGCGCTGACCAGGGAGCCGCTTCTCCCTAACCTGTAGGCGTTCCTCGACGCGGCGTTTGCCATTGCGTTTACGCGACCCTCCCTCTCTCTTCTCTCTGACGTTATCTCTTTCTCGCCTCGCAGACTCAGGCAGCGTTTGCTAGCGAATCGCGTTTAGAAAAAGTTGCCAAAGGCCTTGAATACTTGGTAAGTTGCCATGAGAAAGAATAAAGACGTCCCGTGGGTCTTATACTTGTTGTGGCTCTCTTCACGTCAAGTCGGGCTTGGTCACTGTAAACCACGAAGAACTAGTCTGAGCTGTCACTGAAGGATAAATGTTCAACTGAATTAAAACCGAATGCTCGTGCTGCACAGCCGTTTACGTGCCACCTCGTATATACAAGCACTAGATCTTGGCCTACAACGTAGGGCTGGTGCGAGATTTCTCTTCACTGAGTTGCTCGAAAGCAACTCGCGTAGCAGTCTGTGCTTGTCAGGGAGATTTCTTCTGTCCGTTGTGCACTGCCAGTGTAAGCGTTACTGCCCGCTGCTTCACGTGGTTCCCTTTAGCGGGAGATGGTCGGACATACTTTAGGGGTGAAGCTCCTTACGCCATTGGTCATACATCCCGTGTTGTCATCATCGTAGCCACCTCTCGTTTAGTTCTTAGAATGTCCGCTGGATGGCAGTACTTGTATATGATGAATATATGATGAAAAGTTGCGAGATGGCGGTACTTGGAGTGTTCAATATATGGACGGATGGACAGACAGACAGGCAGACAGACAGAAGGACTGACGGGCGCGCGGATGGAAGGAGGGACGCATAGACGGACGCATTATCATTCCCTCCGTGGATATGCCGCAATTTTTAAACTTTTGTGGCATTCAGCCACTGCAGCTCGAATTCCTGAAAGGCAATCTTTCATCGACGGGGAGGCTATGGTGACACTTCTCGGGTGCTCGGTACATTGACAGAGCAATGCATGCATAAAAGTTGCCGTTGTTATCCTGCCTCACAGGGCAAGTTGATTAAACAGATGGCTTACGCTGTTATAAGAAAACACCTAAAAAAACGAAACAAATGGAGCTGCTCCGAGGCCTGATCTCAAATATTTCTGTGAAAGTAAAAGAAAAACCTATCGTGACAAAAATTTTAATTCAAAAGGGTAGAGAGGGGCGTCAACAGCCAGGGACATTACTTAATAAAATCAGAAAAACTTCGTCGACTGAAGGAAACGTTAGTATTTAGTGCTTTAAATGTTTTTCGATGATCATCCAATAACAATTGCGTAACTTTACTCAGACTAGTGTGAATACAAAGTATAATATTTGCAATGTAGTCACGCTTATACAGCAACGCACTGTGCTACTTTTACTTTTTCACACACAAGTTGTTAAAATTGTCTCACGAAGGACTTGTTTCCTATGGAGCTTATAAGCACATCACCAAATGTGTAAGGTTGTCTCACCCTACACAAACAATGACATGGATTAGGGGCAATGCGATTCAAGTTTACAATAGTGCATGTGCCTATAATGGCGCAATTGCACGAACATACATATTTCCCACACCATAGTGTGCCGCAATTGTTTGGTGTCCTCGCTATGGTATACAATGTCTTGAAGCGGCACTGCATAAGGCTGCATGCTTTAAATGCAGCCTTATGCGGGTATTTACCTCCATCCTTCACTATGCTTTTGTTGAACCATGCAAAACTTTATAGCCGTCTTGAAATGCATTTAATAAAATGTACGCGTATTATATGACTGACCGAAGAGTTAGGCTTCAAATAGCGAATATATCTGTGTTGCTAATCGCTCTTGAACTTTGCAAGTTGCCAGAACAGTCTCTGCTCAAGCGTTAAAGACGCAGTGCCTTCACGTTAGATGGTGGACCATGCTTTTTGTCCTACTTACAGGCATACTCGAAAGTATACCCTATCGCAAACATCAACGTCAAAACGTCGCACACAAGGCTGCCATAGCCTACCACACCTGCAAAGGTAAGTTTAGTTCCCACACTTGCATGCTGCTGACACTGCTGAAGAAATGGCTCGCATGACGCAGTCTCCATGAGGGCCTGCAAAACTTTTTGAGCAGGGTCACAAAAAACCGCCAATCGGTAGTCGTGGCTCCTGAGAAAGCCAGTGAGCCAAGTACTATAGCATAGCAAGCGGCCTAAAATTGAAAAAAAATTTTTGAAGTCAGATAAAAATTGCTTTCTCTTCCCCCTACAAATGATACTACATACTCGAAAATAACTGCGTCACAGGCCAAGCGTCAGCCATTGGCTGATTCGAGCATGACGCGCTCGATCGTTTCTGGGGCCGCCACAGGAAGCCGCGACTTGTCCAAGAGTACGTGCGCGATTGCACTGAAAAGCCAGGCGTTTGAAAAACAAAGAACAAGTAAAGAGCGAACAATTTACCGCGTAGCTGCGTGCCTCGCTGCAAATGTCTTCGAAAGTCTTCTGCCAGCAGTCTCTTTCGAGCATAGCGTTGCATTTTTAGCGTAGCGTAAGAAATACTAGGATCTTTACTATTAGGTGTCTATACACTTTCTAGTAAAAGAACACACCACCTAACATTTACCTATTAATGTTGGACTTTGCATATGCGCCATATTTGCTTTTCGATCAACAAAGTTCCTAGGCGTGAACAGAGCCACAAGTTCAAGTTGGCAAGTGTTTAAACTTTGACTGGTTGACTGAATCTTGTGAGAGACAAACCAGCAAACTAACAGAAAGACACAACATTTCTGCGTTCAGGTATACGAAGAAACACAATCGTCTTTATTATCATCTTTAAAGGTTCTCAAGGTCGCGACCTACCTCCGTTCCCCATGACATGCCTCCCTGCTTAGTTTCCAGCACTTTTATCGAGACGAGAGTAAAAAAAAGCCATTACAGCGTACGACAAATCGTACAGATTCTAAAAATGTTAGCAGCAGTCACATCACGAGCCATTAAGATTTTATACCATAATCCCATAGCAACTTGAAGTAGTACTGCAGAACCCTTTTTAAGATTTAGTGGACCTGTGGGCTGAGTAGACAGATTCACCCTATATCTGTCGCACATATGCGTAACAGGAGTTTCAAAGTAGAGGTGTTAAGGTCGGTGCTTCCATGTGTTGTAGACAAGAAGAGATAGAATGAAAAGAAAGAGTGCTGAAAACGCCTACAGACAGAAATAGGAAGAGAATATCTGAAGTAGAAGATGTAGAGGGAAAGAGATAGGTTAAGAAAAGATAGAAAGTAAGATATCAAGCCTATAGCCACGTATAGTATAGTGTGGCAAGGGGTGAGAAAGTGGCAGGTAAAAGGTTGTCTAAGTTAAGACAAGTTAAGTTCCCACCGTCTTCACTGTGATGCACACTTGCGCGACCGAACATAACTTGTGTCAATGCTTTACTGATTGTTTTGAAATATAAAACGGCCACTTCCCATGAATATTCAAAAACGTTGTTTGCATCGTAGTAGTCATAAGTTTGGCATTTGAAATTTTAGTATGGAAACAATAATAAGTAGGCAGACTGTTCGTCTATAATGGGTCTCCTACGAAAGGTTTTTCTCCCCGAACAGTATAGAATATTGAGTTGGGGGACGGGGCGCTGTGCAGTTTGAACAAAATATCAGTCAAGTTATTATCGCCATTCGAAAAAAGGTCTGTCTCATATTCCATGTATGGTTGATACGTAAAGAGAATTTGATGTCAAGTATGAACAAACATATTGATACTGATTTTCTTAGAATGACTCAAATGTACGCAGAATCACAGTTTTTTTTTTGTTCATTACAACAATGTACTTTGAACACGTTGAAACTAAAATTCGCCTTGATTTGATTCCCGCTGCACTTTATAAACCTGGTGACCACATTGGATGGGACACAATATTTAAAAAAAAAGACAAGAGACGTCTATGCAGCTCATAAACATACTCATGAAAAAAATATACTTGGGGAAAAGACAATCATGCCGGCCCACTGGCGAAAAGACGCGCGGGTCGTGTGTTTGGAGAGTCCTCCCGAGGATAAAGCAGTTTTCAGAGTGTGCACTATTGTGGCTTTCCAGGTAAAGCTGACTGCACAAAAAATGCGGTCTGATGAACTGTTGGGTGCACGTTAAAGAACCCCAGGTGGTCGAAATTTCCGGAGCCCTCCACTACGGCGTCTCTCATAATCATATGGTGGTTTTGGGACGGTAAACTCCACAGATCAATCAAATCATGAACTGTTGTGTACATGAGAGACCACAGGGCTATATGCTACAGAGCTAAGGCCACCAAGAAAGCATATATTTTAATTCCACAGCAGTTTAAGGTATACTAGGCTACAACCTTTAGCGGGATGCATTGGTAATCGAATTGAAAATACCAGTATTTACCAAAACGGCAATTATTCGTTTCAAAACACGGATAAAAAAGGCATTATTCCACTCAACATTCAATATTTTCGAGAGTTCGCATACTCATGCGAAAAAAGATAACGCTTGCGTAATAGCAGAAAAAACACTGTCATAATACTGTATAGTAGCGACTATAATGGTATTTATTTACAGCTGTCACTAAATCCTGCGACCGGGTCGATGTCGTGTATGACATCATGAACGCCTCTGCACTCGGTGACTGGCCCATAACAAAGGAGAGCATCAGCAACATAAAGAAGCTGACCAACTGCTCCGATCTCCTACTCAGGACTGGATTCGGCCCAATCCTGCGTTACGACATTGGCCGAGATAGCAAGAACCTCACGAATTTCGTGATTCAGGTAATTTTTCTTTCATCTTTTTGAACTATGACATTTCGGTGACATACAGTAAAACAGAAACTTGTTGGAAGCATCTGGACCCTTAGCGAAATGGTGGTGTGGATTCATCCAACTACAACTTAGATAAAAGTGCAGAGTGGAGACCGAGTTATGCAATCATTAAACAACATGCTAGCTCAAGATACAGAATATTTTGAAACACATCTAACCCATACACCATAGTAGAAGACGTTTTTGTTTGCATAGTGACGGTCACATGTAATATATACCTTCTTGTCAGCATACAAAACGTCAGTAGAGAACACCGTGCCAAGTTTTAATACTAAGCAAATAAGTAGTCTAATGTTATAGGTAGATTATGTGTCATTCTTTACCCGACGTGTCCTAAATAGCTGAAGTGGTGCAACAGAAACCTCAGCTATTTCTGGCTTTACATAAGACACGTGAGCTCTCCTACCATACACTTTTCAATGAATGTTTAGTTAATTTTAAATATCATGACGTAAATTTTTAAACTGTGTACCATGGAATGAAAAAAAAGGAATCATCTTTATGCACATGTGTATCACAGCCCCATTTGTTTAAATTCTATATTTTCCACTGAATTTTCCGGCGTGCGATAAGGTGGTAGATCGGACGCTGTATGATGGCTCCTCTTCACGCATGACCCTCAAAAGAGACGGTCCATTGTACATACCACGAAAGTTCTTGTCAATAGCAATAAGTTTGAAGTTTTTATATATGTTTGAAAAAGTAGCTGTGAACGTAATCCACCTTTTGCATGCCTCTACAGCGCATGCGCCGCCCTCTGCCTGTGATGCTGCGAAAATATCTGCGTGGAAACGTCGCAGACACTGCCCCTTTTTTTCGTGGTGGCATTTCTGCCGAGAATATACTGTAACAACAAATATATTTATCTATATATCTGAGTCTGTTAGCTCGATGCCGGCAGCTAGCACCTCTTATGAGGAACTTTGTGAGACTTCCCCAGAAACACCTTTTTTTCAATCCCCATCTCCGAAATGCGATAATCAGCGCGAAGCTAGTTTAAGGAATGTCAGACATCTAAATGAAGATGGCGGTTCGTGCAGCTTTCGGATTCTTTATGAGAGTGCGCAAAGGAGATTGTTAAGTGGGTGTGTGGTAACTAAATGGTATTCGTGAAGAATATGCCACATTTTCTGCAGAGCGCTTTACAAGTCTGTGCTTTGTGTCTGTCTCGTCCAACAGCAGTTCAGTAGATGAAGATTACGCGCGACGGCTTTTGCTTTCTGCATATGCTTTCGGCATTTGTTTCGCAATGAAAACACCGAAGTATGGTTAACTATGCCTTGGTTATCTTTGGCTTTAATTTAACTGCGTGGTCATTCACTTTGATGCCTTACTGTCAGAAAACAGTCGCCGCGAATCGTCCGCAAGATCATAAAGATTGCCATAGGGTGCAGTTTCGTCGCGTGTCATTCACCGACGTTAAGTGGTTTATTTATGTTGTCAAAGCACAATAGGCAATTTGAGAAAAATAGAAAGTGCGAATGCTGACATGACGCGCACCGCTTCACAAACTTTGCGAAGATTTAACGTGAGTTCCCTTTTCCAGTCACCGTATAGTGCGATGTTCGCGAATTTAGTAGGTTCGTCGTCGAACTCAGGCAGTCACCCCAATTCCTGAAAAAAAAATGACACTGGAAAGGGCATAGCTCTCGACAGGCTCAGCGTGCGGCGTTTGATAGGCGGCAGCTGTTTTGGTGTGCTATAGAATAATGAAACGCATGAATGGCATAGGGTCATGTCCCCTCACTGTCAACGAACAGGCCGCAAGACGCGAGGTACGCACGCCATATACTTCAAACATGCCGTTCAGTAAAATAACTGCTCCGCGCTCCACTAGTGAAACGGCAGTGTGACAACGGCACGAGACTGCCCAAGCAGGGGCACAGTAGTTCATATGATTAGTATGAATAACACAACAATCAAAAATTATATTCACGTGAAGGGGTGGAGGTGGTGGCGTGCCACTACGTCGCGTTTAGTCTCCCACAGGACTGTATGCACAATGTAGAAGCCATCTTTCATTTACTAGAAGCATACGCTACTCGGAAGTCCGTACGTGGACGTGGCTAACAACTCACGAAACATGAGGCTACACACGCACCCACCATCGAAGAGTTTCTGCCTTTTTGTGCGCCACCGAGAGAACCACAAACCACTTGCCGCAATGAAGACGCAAAACTTCTTTTCGTGCAACATTTTAATTGATACTGGCCTTTTCATGGATTCGTTTTAGGGGCGAAGCTCCTTAGGGCGTGGGCTGTGCGTCCCCTGTAGCCTGTATGTAGCCACCTCTAGTTTAGTTCTTGCAGTGTTCACTAGATGGCGGTACCGTCCCCTGTATGTATCCACCTCTAGTTTAGTTCTTGCAGTGTTCACTAGATGGCGGTACCGTCTCCTGTATGTAGCCACCTCTCGTTTAGTTCTTGTAGTGTTTACTAGATGGTGGTACTTGTAGCTGATGATGAAAAGATGCAAGATGTTATAAACTAGAAAGTGGTACTTGTAGTTGATGAAAGACGCGAGATCTTATAAAATAGGAATGATGTCACATATGGCGCGTGTCATTGGTTGAAGGCAATCGTTCGATTTAGTGCAGCGACGTACGCTAGGGGGAGCGATGTAATAAAATCGAGTGGGCAAAATGTACAGAGGATTCATGGTATACCAGGTTTACCTCCGGAGCTTCGCCCACTCATCATCATTCACTTCGTGGATATGGCGGAATTTTTTATCAGAAAAGATGCCGCCGGGTATGTGAATACTCCCATGATGCTTCATGCAAACAACACAATGCTCGGACGGCGCTATCAGCACATGCTTTGTGCTACGCAGCAGCAGTAGTGGTGGTGGCAGAGGCAGCCGACGCGACGCTGCACGGTTTGTTTCTTGAAGTGTGCGCCAGAGGGCACGCAAAGACTTGGAAAGGTGGATTGATGAACACTGGTGGTTACTGGCACGTGTACACTGAAGGATAGAGGTGCACACCTAATGGTTATTGCGAGCGTTTTCCAGGCAATAACGTGAAGCATTGAATGCCTTCTTGTTGTTTTTTGAACACTTAGTGAGAAGTTCCTTACACATTAGTTTATATAGGGGAAGACGCGTGCTTTCTATTTGACCGAAGCATGTTAATTGTTTTTTGTAAAATATTGTTAAATTTTTCCCAATGCCTGTGCTCTTACTTTTGGCCTGTACAAGCGTAAAACAATATGTAAGAGCCATGGCGCCTGATAAGAAAGAAAATGTATATTTAAAAGAGTGCACTGCTGAACCACCTTCAAAAAACATGACTGGCGAAATCAGGACAAGAAAAACACACTTTGAAAAATCTTTAGGCCCTTGTATTGTGTTTCGTCTCCGAACAATCTACTTCATGTGCTTGGCTCACGTTTCGATTATTGAAAAGTGTATGCCTGATGCTTACCCTGCTGATAATTCGAATTCTGCTTTTGGTCCGCGAACACCGTGATCTGAACTTTCAGCCTGAAGCACGAGATAAGCACCTTCCTTAGTCGTTCAGCTTTTGTCGTTGCCGATTAGACGCCAGTGGAAAGAAACTGAGTCAATACAAAGCTATGAAGCGTGGAAACTTGGGCAAGTTGGTATGACATAACTGAATGTATAGGAACAGCGCAACCTAGAAGAAGTTACATCGTAACTACGGAAGCATGCCCAATTTTCTCCCTTTTTCGCCTGTATATGTACACCACTCCGATACTAATTCTTTGTTGAAAGTCAGCGCTCTTTTCTGTCCTTAATTTTTTCGCTTCCGTAGTTACGAAGTAACTACTTCTAGGTTGCGCTGTTCCTATACATTCAGCCATACAAAGCATTATTACTGTCTGAAGACTCCACATTTCAAGAGGCGCGATGCTTGTTTCGTTTGTGCTTTTTTCGGAGGCGAATAGTAATAAGTTTTCTTTTGTTTGGCCGCATCTTAGTCACAATAAGTGTAGCTGTGTTTCGCGCATGTTAGGTTTCTTGGTTACTCTGTCCACAGCGCTACACTCCACTCATAATGGGCTTACTTCTTTAAAACCGGGCTGTCCTAGGCACCGGCAAACCAAATGGACAGCAACAGATTGCAGATTCCGATTCTCTTTATAGAGAAGATCAGTGCCAGCAGGTGATAATTTAGAATGATGATAATATAATAACTAAACCTGACTATTTTTTTCCTTTCAGATTGACCAGATGACTTTTCCAGTTGTAGGGCGAAATCAGCTCATCCATCCAAACAAGAAGGAGAACAAAAAAGTCATGAAAGCTTACAAGCACCTCATTGAAGCTGCCCTAGGATTCATGACATTTAGCATCAGTAAATCAGAAAAATCGAAAATTGCGACCCAATTGATTGCTTTTGAAGGAAAACTCGCCAACGTAAGTTGCCATGCGTTTGCTTGATTTTGGTTTAGCACTGACGAATGGTGCACCGTTTCATCAAAGTCGTTCCCTCTTGTACTCTCTCATCAAGCATCAGAAGTCAAAGTGCATACTGTGCTGTGATTCTCTGTATATCACAAAATGCGCTATACTCTTGTGAGATAACTACATTGATTGTGCCTTTACAAACGACGACCACCATACTGCTCATAAAACGCCTAGATGCTGAAGGAGCAACATCAAAACCGGTTACACATAAAAAATGAAATTCAGAGTTGAGTCTATAGCAAATGTTTTACAGATATACATTAAAAACACACGACTCGAATTGAAGTGACGATTTTTATATATTGGAGTTTTCAAATCCCGTCAGATAAGAAGGCATTTTCAACCACTTGTTTCTTTGCAAGCTCGAACTCGAGGGAGATCAAGCGTATCCTATATATATATATTAGAAGTGACCCATTACGCTAAGTGAGGTTGATAATTTCAGTGCTTAAAAGCTGGGTCAGAGTTCGCGGAGCCCTCCTCTACGGTGTCTCTCATATTCATATCAATGTTTCGCGACATAAAACACTATAATAATAATAATAATAATAATAATAATAATAATAATAATAATAATAATAATAATAATAATAATAATAATAATAATAATAATAATAATAATAATAATAATAATAATAATAATAATAATAATAATAATAATAATAATAATAATAATAATAATAATAATATTAATAATAATAATAATAATAACAATTATTATTATTATTATTATTATTATTATTATTATTATTATTATTATTATTATTATTATTATTATTATTATTATTATTATATTTAAAATCTGTACTCATCCACTTTTATATACAAATGGCGATAGTTCCAGCACTTTATAAGACAAAGTAGTTGACTGAGTATGTATGCCGTGCTTAATTCCTGTCGCAGAAATAGCTCCGCCTACACAATTAAGAGAGGCGTTCCGAATGGGATCAATGAAACAAAGTGAATACCACCTAATATTTTTTAGATACCCTTAACAACTCAAAGAGGAGAACGCTAAATAAAGCACCAATGGAAATAACGGTTGAAATTGTATACGCATAATGGCTTTCGGCTCTAGCAGTTCTTTGCAGTTATCACTGAACGCGTCTGTGGTATTAGAAGCACTGCCTACGTATAGGGCTTTGTCACAATATTAGCCCTTAAACACCTATTCATTTGACCCACAGCTAACAGACCCACCTGAGAAAAGAAGAGATTTCCTTTCTCTGTATCGTAGGACAACAATAACTGCGCTCCAACATAACTTCTCGACTGTAAGTACTTTTTTTTCTCTTGTCATGCCTGTGGTCTCAAGTGCGAATATTGGCACTTATGACATCATATTAGCCCAATGGGACTTTTCCGTGGTTTCTCGCCACGCGGCCTCATGCGCCACGCGACACAATAATTCACTATGATTAATCAATTACGAAGTTACTGGCATTTTATCGTGATTTAGAGGGAAAAAAAACCTGTGGGGATGTTCATCAAACCAAGTGATGTGCTAGCGAAAACTAATATTAAAAGAAAGTGATTTGCGCCAACAAGCGTGAAAACTATGCTGTTTTATTTTACATCATTGTAAAAGAGCGCAAAATGGCAAAGACGCGACAGGAAGGACTATACAGGGCACGCGCTGGTTTTGTGTAGTCCTTCATGACGTGTATAATTAGTAACATCATGAATACCTTCAAAAGTAATTCGCTTTGTTTACACTTCACGTCTGGATCGAACTTCACGTCTGAAGAAGGAGAGACAAAGTGAGAATCAAAGAAAAAAAATGAAAAAGAAAGTGATAGCGAGAGAAAGTGATAGCAACAAAAGAGAATGAGGAAATACAGAGACAGAGAGAGAGAAAAAAATAAAAGATATAAAAATTATATAGCTACCGCGGAGGAGGAAAGAGAGAAAAAGAAAGTGAAATACAACAGAAAAAACATCGCCGATCTCCCTGTCACCGGAATTGGCGTAACACGAAGTGGAACGTGTCTTCAAAAGGGTAATCAAGCGTTCATTTTGGATTTTCCCCCACAATTTTGAAGTAATGAATTTTCAAGCAACAAATTGTAATGTCACGTGAAAAAAAAAAACTGCTAACCACTCTAAGCTTGCAGCACGTTCCTCAAACAGAAAGAATGTAGAAAAAATAACGCACACACAGGGCGAGTGCGAACTCGCCCCGCCGCGGTTGTCTAGTGGCTAAGGTACTCGGCTGCTGACCCGCAGGTCGCGAGATCGAATCCCGGCTGCAGCGGCTGCATTTTCTATGGAGGCGGAAATGTTGTAGGCCCGTGTGCTCAGATTTGGGCGCACGTTAAAGAACCCCAGGTGGTCGAAATTTCCGGAGCCCTCCACTACGGCGTCTCTCATAATCATATAGTGTTTTTGGGACGTTAAACCCAACATATCAATCAATCAATCGAGTGTGAACTAACAAGTGTCACAGCTCAAACACTAAGAAGGACGCACGGAACGAACGCACAGGTACGAGCGCGCAGAACTTCCGCAGTTTTGATTTGTGCGTGAGCAACGCCTCCTTTATTCATTACCCAGCTGCTCATCTTCAGGGCTGCCTCACGTCTCTTTATGCAGTGAGGAGGATCGGGATGAGCCCTGCTCCTCCTCACTCCATGAGGGTGAGGCAGCCCTGGTAAGGCGTGCCCGAACTCCATATTTAATTGATATCGCACATTCAGCACTACATACAAGGCAAGGATGGGTCTCCTGCCTAAATGACCTGCGTAGGCTTCTACGATAACGCTCACGTTCTTTGGGACTGTCCGGGTGGTCACGCAGCCATGGGCGAGAGCCTCCACCGCGTGCCTATAAACATAATACCTGCGACCCTGGTGGAGTGGCTGGAGGACTCCTCCCCAGACATCATGAAGGCACTGTTACAACATATGAAACTTGTAGGCTTCCTTGAAAGTTAGGGCTAGTTATAATGCACCCGGAATGACGTTGGTTTATTTTTAATGAAGTTGTTCTCTCTCTCTTTCTGTCTATGCGAGTGCAAAGGCACGCCTCTCAACGGGAGCCATCTGTGCGCCTTAGTTCAGAGGGTGGTCGCAATGTGACGCTACTTGATACGTAGCGCTGCTTGCGTCAAACGTAAAGTCAGAGACTTTTCTCAAACGTGCTTCCGGACGCTCTCCTCCGTAGATGCCGTAGACGTGCTTTTCATTCCAATAGCATACGTCTGTCAGATTCGATCCTTCGTGCTCCTTGTTCGTGGTTCGAAGCAATGCCACTACTGCTTCATGGAGCAGCGCCTGCAAAAGCAGTGCAGTGACGCTTCCCCATTGGTGGCCCGCGTAGCGCCACGAACGGGAGTGACTCGCTATCTCAAAACACGGTTATCTATTGCATAGCCAGCGTGGCTGCCAACATTGGGAACACGAGGGATGCAAGACGCCGCCCCTCGAAGCTCTATACAACTGAACATAAATTACTTCGTATGATATCCTGCGTGAGGCACTACATGAGGCGTGGCTAACGGCATGGAATGAAATAAATGCAATGTTTCCTATGAAAAATTATTTAACTAATTTCAAGTGGGCTCATGAAATAATACTCTCTTTTAAATGATGGTCAACAAGCGCCAACAATTTGTTTGAAGAAAAGAGAAAGGCATAGTTTGCTTTAAACTATTTATGAACGAAACCATTTGTCATGAGGTTTACTTTGAAATATTTTAACGCCTTCAGCCATTGGCCAAGTAAGGCCAAAGAAGCAATCGCTTCTGTAAAGGGATTTAGCGCAACAATTGATTTAAAATACCACGACGCGCTGCTTCGAATTCAACAGAGTACGTTGTCTATCAGCCAAGCTGATTTAGCTTTCAACACCGTATCGACTAAAAAATAGCATGCATGCTTTTCAGCAAAGGCATTTGCAGCACGCTGCCGTAACTGCTCATCGCAAAGAGCTACGCACGAACTATTCACATATACTGAACCTCAAACGGAAAGCACTATGTATGGTCACCAATGACCATGAAGAAACGTACATGCCGACTTAGGAATAACACAATGAGTGGCCACGACGCATGCAAGTTCATTGCGATTGGTAATCTACTTATCTCGATCCCAGTGGTGACAGCTATAGGAGGCACTGGCTCGATCGCGGTCGGCTGGTATACCACACCTTACATGTGTTACTCTATCTTCTTTCATGAGAATTAACACTGATGCCAAGGAAAGTACAGGAGATATTATTAGCATTAATTGTAATGTAAATGTGAAAAAACAAAGGGGACGAAATGAAAACTTGCCACAGGCACAGATTATTTTCCACCCTCACCGTAATGACAACAGGAGGCTCTGGCTGACGTTTCCAGGTTTGAATGCTCATATATACTACATAAAGGGGACGGTAAAAAGACCGCCACCGTGGCTTAATGGCAGAACACCGGACTCACTATTGGAAGATCACAGGTTTGATCCCTGGCGATGGCAAGTTGTCTTATCGTGCACACTTCTCTCTTCCCATTCACATTACAATTACTTCTGATAACATCCCCTGTACATCCTTAGAATTGATGTCAATTGATTCTTGTTCAACGAAAAAAATGAGCCTTTAAACTTACACTTGTTTCTTTCATCCATCTGTATTCGTCATTGAAGAACATCTCCCTTCGAAAAAACAAAAAAAGAGAGAATGCTTTGGGTTGCAGTTTGTGGTACATTATTTTTCATCAGTTTCCCCTTTTAGATCTCCTCAACTGGGAGTTCTCCAAGGCCGACATAATGCTCACCGAAGACGAGACAGTAGAACTGTACGCCATGGACTACTACAAAAAGCTGGTCGGCTTTCTGGAGAGTACGAATCCGTAAGAATACGACCGATGTCTGTGATGTGAATTGTCATAAGGAATCTAAAAATTCTGAATACCAGAAGTATTGTTAAGTTATCATGCACAGTACAAAAATATGCGTTATGGTCATGATGTTTAACTTCAATACTCAGCACGTGTAAACGTTGTCATTACATATACATGTATGAGGAACTTGCGTAGATTAGTTTAATTATTGGAATCGGCTGTGACATGAATAAGATAAGGAATGGCACTCTATAGGCGTAAAGATTATTCTATTACTTTGACATGTTGTGAATATATTATTTATTTATTTATTTATTTATTTAGTACATACTGCTGACCTGTTTACCTAGTTTCAAGCAGGAACGGGCATACAAAACTATTTACAACAAAAGAATAATGAACATCCCACTACATAATTACAATAGTAAAAATGGGAAAAATCCATACAGAAAGCATAATATTCAAGGAAAAAAAGCATACAAATCAACACTTTTGTAGCAATTTGCGAAAAACAAAAGAAATACATTCCACAAATCGACATATTATACCATTTATAAAATATCTATGTGTTGTTGGCGTAGAATAGAGCAAGATAAATGTCAATAATTTAGCAAATAATAATGCGGGTTTTTCAATATTTTGTTGGGTAGAAAATTGTGCAAAATTAATTAAAATGACGAAATCGTCATAGCTGCACAGATTACGTATTGTAATGTATGTGACATTTTCTATTACCTTACCGCCGGATTGCATACTAATAAGTTGCGATAATTTGTGGCATCACGATGATGCCCTTGAAAACTTTCTACCACGCAGTAATGGGAAATGTATAACCATAGTTTCTTGAAATAATTGTAGACTTTACCACAGCGGACCAGTTAAAATTGGGCAGTGGTTCACATTTTCAAAGCTCCTCGTATAAAAGAGTGTTAGGTAACATTCGTTATGAGATCAGGTAGGACGCAAAGATTCTGAATATGACGTAAGCTCTTCGCAGAGTTAAAATAAAATAAATGACACCTATAGAACTGAACTGACAATTTCATTAAATATGCTACATCTTTTAACTGGAAGCTTAACACAGATGTTACACACTACAACAAACGAAGATCAGTTTCTGTTGTATAAACTAAGTCCACATTGAAACAAATCTTACCAACATCCACATGCCTATCCTAATTTACGGCTGCACAGAGAAGTATGCAATTTTTTTTTCAGAGTGCTGCTGTTCAACTATATAGGTCTTCGTATCATGTTGCTGTGGGCACCCCATGCTTCCCGCGATATTCGGGATGCCCTATTCGGTGTGAAGAAAGCAACATCGGGGATACAGGAGCTGCCTCCCAGGTGGAAAGAGTGCACCAATCTCATCAACGATGCGATGATGGAGGTTACAGGTTACTTATACGTAAAGGAGAAGTTCACTCCTGAAGCAAAAACTGAGGTGAGGAGTCAACGTTCAGTGTAATATATATATATATATATATATATATATATATATATATATATATATATATATATATATATATAAATGGGCGTGTTTGTGTGTGCCTGGCGCCACATAAAGGATGTGAGTGGCTAGGCATCTTTTTAAATTGATGTAAATGAAGTAATGCGAGGAGATGTCGGCGCTCAAACAGGATGCTGGCAATGCCTTATCCCTTAGAGGTATGTAAAATTGAGCACGTAGGGCCAAAGTCTGCAAAAGAAGTCCATAGCAGACACATCACTCAATTTAGCATAACGGTGAGAACATGGACTTTGATAACAACGCATTCAACAATTACATATATGTGCATATAGCGTGATCTTAAATAGAAGATCAACCGAGATGCATACAGTCAAAAGTCACCTAAATATCCACATAATAGCCAGTGGTCAGATAAGTATGCATTGCGATGTTAAAAGAAAGAAAAACCTAAATGCACTAATATCGACCAAGAAGGTCACCGTCTCCCAGGAAAGTTTTCAGCTTTCTTTGTTTTTCTTCTGTTTTCTTTCTGTTTCATCCTCCCTTTCTTGTTGCTTTTTCTGTAGTCTTCTCGGTGTTTTTCTGTCTACTTTCATGTATTTCTTTCTTTCTTCATGTTTTCTCTTTGTTTTCTTCGTTCAGCGAACTGGGAGCGCAGAGAAAACACAAAGGACGAAGCGAGGAACCACACAACACGAGCGTTGTGTGGTTCCTCGCTTCGTCCTTTGTGTTTTCTCTTTCTCTGCGCTCCCAGTTCGCTGAACGAAGAAAATGAATTACCAACTGGCCCACATTTTGATCCTTTTCTCTTTGTTTTCACTCTATTTCTCGCTTGCTTTTTCTTGTTCCCATTTCTGTGGATGGCTTTGCCTGCAATACTTCAAGTAGCCTCAGCATACCACACACCTGGCCTCTAAAATGCTCCACATATAGTATCTCATCAAAGCGCTCGAAGGCCACAAGAAAGGCCACCTTGTCATGAAGGAGTGCTCAATGTGATACAGATGGCTACGCTCTATGCGGTTGTGCGTGTATTGCACCGCGCGATGAGGGCATACGACAGCATACGATAGCTCGGGCTCCATGCTCCGTACTTGAAAGAGGGGTGAGAGAGAGCGATATGTGAGGAGAAGAGGGCCAAAACGTAACAATATTACATTTCAGATGTCATAAACAAACAACAAATACGTGAATGTTTGATATATGATATTGGTTTATCAGTGGCAATCTTTCCGAGAGTGCACGCAGTTAAACACAGGCTACCGGGCTTTGGTGACTTGCGAAATATAATCAAGGTGCAATGGTTTCAGAAAGATACACATTGTTCAGCACATCCAACTGTGAAAAAAAAGCTGTTCTATACGTCCTTAAAATGAAGAAAATATGGACTGGAAGTATACTGAGTGGATATACCTTAAATTAAATCAAGATGAATTAAATAATGGAATGAGGGAGCCTCGTCATTGGAGCTGTCACATTAAGCTCATAAGAAGTTTTATGTGAGTTCAGTGGACCAAAATAGTGGAAGTGGGTACGATTACCTGGACAATGCTAATAGATGCAAAACTACAAAAGCGTACCGAAAGTAGCACCAAGTGAAATGCTAATGTTGTTCGAGGTATAGCGCATCCAGGACAGAGAAGAAAACACAGAACACATACACGGCGCTAACTTTCAACAAATGATAAAATGACAATCCTCAGTTAAGTGCATGGAGCATGCATGGAGCATGTTTGTCTTATTTTGGATCACGGAACATCCTTGAGAACTTGAGCCAAGGAGTCACTTCGTTCTACTGATGCGCTATTGACAGATCGCGGAAATGTGGATGGTGTAGAGAGCCTGCAAGAAGATACGGAACACATAATAAGAGCTGCCATTTCACAATCAAAGCTCCCTGACATGGAAAATAAAAAAAAGAGAGACACTACAGGACGTCGCCATGAAAGAAGGTTATATGCACCGAAAAATATCGACACCCTTTACACATATATATTAACGAGTAAAATATCCACATCGCTTAAGCTTTTGCTGGAGCAAGTTGCTTAACCATGCTCACAGAGGCAAGATAAAAAAAAAAACAGCTGCAAATTTCGTCCTGACAAACAAAGCAAACGATGTACTATAAACTCTTACAAATATATAAATTTTCTTTCCATTTCAAGTGCCCTGTTAATAACACGGAATTTATATCTTGAAGCTTCCACGTCGGCAACACTTTATGAAAATATTAGCTGTACAGGCAGATGCTACGATTGTTAGGCCTCATCTATTTGAACAGTTTCGTTTTCGTCAGTATAGTTTGTTTAGGCTATCATCTTGTGGGTTCTCTATACCACCAATATTTGCTCTCTAACAGGTTGAAGATCTGGTGAAAAGACTTAAAGAGGTTTTCAAATCATCACTCGAGGAAAACCGCTGGATGGATAAAGAGACTAAAGAAAAGGCTTTGCTCAAGGTGAGTTTAGCTCCTTCCTTGGACACGTCTGAACAGGATAGTTATTTTCTTCTCTAGGGATGAAGTTTCATTTTATAGTGCACTGTATTCGTTGTAATGTCTCACTGCCACCTCGCAAACTCTTCAAGTATGCAAGTGCAAATATAAGATCTTTTGAACCCGTACAGGTTGCAAGAGTACATGCATGCCAATACTGAAATCTTTGGTGTTACATTCAAACAGATTCATAACTTTTTCCGAATGCTCTTACGTTTCAGACATATTAATGCAAACGTATCAGACATGTAATGCTACCGAGCCTATCGGCTCCTGAATCTTTATGCTGTAAAATCACGGTATGATTTCGAAGGTCGTCGTACTAAAAAACGCTTAGTGTTTAGGCTATCAGGGTTTCTTTGCATGCGCATAGGGCTAAGCACAAGAGCCTCTAGGACTTTTGCATCAATCGGTAATGTGAGCATCAGGTCTCGGATCATACATGTGACCTGTGGGTGAGCAGCTTAGCAACGTAACAACTACAGCACTGAACACTTAGCCACTGAAGCTAAGAAAGACAACTATAGCTTTAGCTGATCGCAATAAACAATCCCAGAAATAGTCTTGAGAGTCAGTGAATTTATAAGGTAAGTTCAAGCATTGCCCACTCGGAAACAAATGGAATTCGATGTATGGTCTCTTTATTTCATTTTCCAAGAAAAAAAAACATTATTCCTGGTAAATGAGAAACCTTTCCAAAAGCTCTTTACACCTGTATTTCTAATTGATCGGTTTGGTTATATGGAACTTCCGCATATACAGCTCTAAATGCAGGAGTGGTTGTAATTAACAATGCTAAATAGATCATGCGCTGCTTTAATTATAAACACCTAATCGTTCTTTTCGAGCGTTTCTCCCGTTTAAAGTTCACCAAGGACGCATTTTCACTTCAACTAAAGTGGTGAATAACACCTAGTGCGCTAGCAACGTGCTAATTTGAGTTGCTTATATTTTAATATACAAGAAACATTTCTTGAGAACCATCATAACGCAACTAAAATATGAGCAGGGGAGAGAAATGCACGTACCAATATTATTAACGCAGCAACACACCAGCCCACGCAAGCAAGTTATCAGAAACTATTCAGCTGGAATAAACAACCTCGATTGCAGATATCTTTGTTTCAGTGAAAGCCAATGAAAGCAGCAGAAGGAGACAACATAGGGTTTCAGTGGTTCAAAGCTTTGACTTGAAACACACTAAAGTTCCAACAAACATTTAAATGCATCATGAGCTGCGACTGATGCCACTGATCTCTGAATCCACGCGAGCAGCCATACTGGTTTTCATCCTTCCAGGTCATGTGCCGTTCACGGGAAGCGGCAATAAGTTTTGTTGTGTTAAAATATAAAACACCAATTCCTTGCAATGAAATTTGTCCTGTTTTCACTGCTTCAAAACAGAACAACCGGAAACTCAAGCAACAATTAAATAATTTTCAAGTTAGGTTGAATAATTGCTGGCAGCGGGCTGCCAAGGGTCACCATCACACAACCAGAAGTCCCACGAGACGTTTACCGATTGAAAAACAATCCCTACATAGATGCACGTGACAGTAAAACAAGCAAAACCAAGAACAAGCACCAACTACAGATTTGTATTAAATGTCGCGTTCTCATAAACTAAAGCAGTTTAGGGCGACTTTTTTTCAGCTTTAGCGAATTTTATACAAGAGCAATTCGGTCAAAAGGAGTCTCTCGACAAATACGCAAGAAAGGGTGTCTGAAGTACGCAATAAACACAGGGCTGCGAGGAGACGCAATAAGGAGACACTTAAGAGAAACAATGACTTGGTTCAAATTAGGAACTGCAGTCAGAGAACTATAATGCCATGAATTTCGCTGTCATATGTTTGACAATAGCCGAGGAAATCAGCGTGAAATTTTCATTTTATAATTTCGCGCCGAGGTCTGAACGCGTGACGAAACAACGTAAAAACAAATTTTTTCGAAATCTGCTCGATAAAATTCTCCTAGACTCCTTGTGCTTGGTCTGTGGCACCCACACATGACAATGTACTTCCTTTTTACTGAATAGCCGCTACGTATGACCCAGTATAGAAGCCTTCAAGTACTACTATGTCGCGGTGTTTGCTGCGGGAATCTCACAGCGACGCCTCGACCCGCAATTTCTCTTTGCGCGTTCACTTACTCGCCATGGTAATGGCGGCGTTTTCAGGATTGTGAAATTGTACTTTACTAACAGGCGAAAATTATCACGTTCTTTAGTGTCCTTTTAAAGTGCATCATCGCTTCATATCTCCTCATGTTAAAGCCTAGTCTCATAACTGTGAATATGTCAATGCTAGCTCTCTTTACGACAGCCAAAACAATACACTGATTTGATTGATGTGTGGGTCTTAATGCCCCAAAACCATAATATGATTATGAGAAATGCCATAGCGGCATACTACGGAAATTTCGACCACCTGGGGTTCTTTACCCTACACCAAAATCTGAGCACACGGGCCTACAGCATTTTCGCCTCCATCGAAAATGCAGTTGCCGCATAGCCGGGATCAGCAGCTGAGTATCTTAGCCACTAGACCACCACGGCGGAAAAACGATACACTGCTATGCAGACTCGTATAAAAGTATTAACATGTCGGTCAGTTATTTATGACGCACTCAACATACCATTACACATAAAGAACGACGCTTTGAAGGGCAGCTTAGTGCTTCAATAACGTTTGGTTGCGCGGGAGTTTACTCTGAGCCTTATTCTCAGTGTATTGCATTGTTCATATAAACCCCCCTTCATGACTCACCACCACACAAGAAGGCCGTGCAAGCGCTACTGGGCTTCTTGCAAACTACTGGCCTGTCGGAACGACTCTGAGTGGATTGATTTTATGTGTGCGGGTGTGTCTGTGTTTTGCTCTTATTTATTTTTTACCTCTCTCTCTCTTTCGACCCATCCCCTGTGTAGGGTAGCATATCGGATATTAGCATCTGATTAACTTCTCTGCCTTCCCTGTTTCTCGTTTCTGTCTAACCCCCCCTCCCCCCAAAAAAATGTTAGTGTGCGGCATGTTTCGCTAGTGAGTTGGTGTCAAAATTATTAGAAAAAGCTTTCAGCGAGCCAGCAGCTCCAAATGAGCAAAGGTTGCATCTGTTGTCATACTTATGTAGTGCTAGTAGAATAGAGCATTCGCTGTAAGCTGAGCGACTAGCTAAAAGTCAGTCATAATCACAGTTATTCGCGCCATACACTACATAGGGACAAAAAGAAAAACACATCAACTTGAGAACAGGACGGGTCACAAATTTTACTTCAGATAATTGATCACAAAGTAACTTTATTGGCAGTCGGGACGACGAAGTGGGTTCCTTAGTGATTAGTAGATAAAACTTAATTCGATCGGCCCCGCCATGCCTGTGATGATATCACCCGTTGACGTCATGTTGTGACATCATAACGATGTCACCATGGTGTTACTAACTGTGGTTAGTTGTGCCATCATTGATGGTTTTCTGTTGTATGGAATACACGAAACTTTTGTTACGTGGACAGTGCACACAAGCACATTTATTTGGCCTTCACGTGACTTATCCCCGTGTTTTATTACATTTTTTTTTCCGCACCATTCACTTTGACGCCGACACCACCGGCATGTTGTAGCGAGGCATCGTGAGGCATACCGAAAGAGACGTTTTACCCCTAGATCTGTCCTTGAGAAATTGCCTGATCGGAAGCACACATTCTAGTTTATAGTTAATTGTAACTATTTGGACTAGTGGACTGTTAACAAAGTGTTAAGATGGTGCGTTCTGTGGCCAGGAAGTTCTGAATCTTGTTAAAATAAAAAATTACCATTAACCATCCTTTAAGGCCTTTTTTCTGCACGTTCTGCGTAGTTGCATATAAAGCGCTTGCAAACGGCACCTGTTGCCACGTAGACAAATTTACATGTCAAATTCAGTTTGCACACTCATTTAAAACATAGATATGGTCATTCAAGTCAACCTTAAGTCTGTAGTGTCTTTCGTGTACTTGCAGCTTGGCAGGTGGTGGTACGCACCTGCTGCCAGTACGTACGCACCAGTACGCACAAATACGTACCTGCCTGCCTGCAGGCAGGCATGCAGGCATATTTTTGCGTTGAATTATACCAATAAGTATTATCGGTAATAAAAAGTAACCGCAGCTCGGGACCGCACATGAACTACACATGAGTGCCTAAAACACATGCTTTATTTCGGTTTCAGTTGGATCAGATGGATTCCAAAATTGCATATCCGAAATGGGGGCTGAACATGACATTCCTCGAAGAGCTGTATCATTACGTAAGTACCTGTATATCATCACGGCAATAGACTACGCAATTACTGTTGTTTAAAAAAAATCACACAGAAGGGTGGTTTGCCTGCATGCTCTGTAGATCCAAAAACTCCTATAAAGGTATTTTGAAATTGTTAGCATCAATTTGCTCATACTGCATAGACGCATGGCATGGTCTAGAGTATTGAACCTGAAAAATAAAGACGATACAAACCTGACAAGCATACCAAACAGTCATGAAATGAAATATGAGAATACAGGTCTTGATTTTTAGTTGATGCGTTTTGTTCCTTATAAATATTACGATGCACGTAACATCTCTGTATTATGCTGACATTCATTGGCGGATGCAGAGTGACCGATGAACTCTGCGCCAGAGCACTCCACTCTGGCGCAGAGCAACAGAAGGGAACCTGCCTGGAGCAAATGACAGGGTCAGAATGGAACGCGATGCGCGCGTCTCCCCTCTTGCTTGAGTGGGCACGCTGAGCACAGTGACACTGAGCTAAGCAAAACGTAAGCTCTGATGTGAGGCGCAACTGACGCGACCGGCGTCCGTTGGCGCGCTCAATGAATGAACAACTTTATTTATCCCTTGTTAAAGGGAAGGGGGCAACAGGAAAGGGTGTGGTGGGGATGAACTACTTGAAGTAGTCCTCCTCTACCCTCTCAGCCCACTCCAGGATGGCCTCCTGGATAGCGGGCCTCGAGCTGCGCAAGGCAGCCTCCCACTGCTCCTCACTAGAAATTAGGCGTTTCAGGAATGGGGGAAGAGGGTGCTTATGGCAGCGCCACATGATGTGGTTCAAGTCTGCTGTGGAGGAGGCACAAAATTTACATGAGGGGGAAGGATAACAGGATGGATGAATGCGGTGTAGGAGGTAAGGCGAAAGAAAGGTGCGAGTCTGCAGCTGTCGCCACAGAATTTCGCACCTGCGTGAAGATTTGCGCGTGAGTGGCGGGAAGGTTAATCGCTCTAAACGGTAGTGTGTGCAAATATCGTGGAATGAAATAAGGCGATCCCGCGCTGTAAATGGCGCCTCATTCGTAGCGAATTGCGACACATCGGATGCGTGTGCCCGGACTGTGAATCCTCGGGCACTCGCATGAGCCGCCTCGTTTCCGGCAAGGCCCGCATGCGCGGGAGTCCAGATTAGTGCTACAAGTCGATCAAGGGGATGATGCAAAAGTAGGGAAAGGGCTGGCTTAGAAACCCTGCCCGCTCCGAAATTATATATAGCTGTTTTGGAGTCACTGATTATAACGGATGAACTAGGTATTGTCAGGGCCAGGGCTATGGCCGCCTCTTCCGCTTCCTCCGAAGAAGAAGCAAGAACGGAGGCGGCCGCAGCGACCTGGCCGTGAGAGTTGATTACCGATATTGCATAATGATGCCTGTTTCCGTAATCGGCGGCGTCAACATAGAGCACATCATTGGAGGAGGAGAATTGTTTTTTGAGGGCCCTCGCGCGCTGCATCCTGCGCTGTTTCTGGTGCTCAGGGTGCATGTTTTTTGGAAGTGGTGGAATGTATAGGTTCTCGTAACAGAAAAAATTGAGAGATCCCACTTACAGTGGGAATTGATGATATGCGAAGCACGAATGAGGAAGTTTTATATGTCAGGTTAAAATCAGCACAGCGTTAAGAGGCAGAGGTAAATTATGCCGTGAATGACTTCTAGGTCATAATTAACATGTTTGGACGTGTCCTTTACATTCGTCATTCATTCACGTCAGGTAATACCAAATTTGGTATATGGTGAACAGGTGAAATGGCCGCGAGCACGCTTTGAGCGTAGCATGTAGTCATGTTTTACATGACACAGATATCATGGTTATCATGTTCGGACGTGCCATTTAACTTCGTCGTCTATTGACGTCATGCAATACCAATTTAGTATACATGAAGCTAGAGAAACGACCGCGAGCGCATCATGAGCGTGGCATGTGGTCGTGTTGTTACGTGAGCCGCATCTCATGATTACCATGTTCGATAAGTCACATACGTTCGTCGTCCATTCAGACTCCGTAATACCAAACTTGGTATATGCGGAGCTAGCGAAACGACAGGGAGAGCATCATGAAGGGCGCAATATACTGCGACGTAACATTGACGCGCGCACGCTGGACGCAGCGACGCTACGCAAGCAAAACGCGAACACTCTATAGTCTGACGCCAGACGTGACCAGCGTCTGTCGGCGCAGCCCGGTGGCAACCAGCGCGAAATGCGACATGCTGCATTGCGCACCGACGACGTTACCCGGAATGCACTGCGTCTGCCTAGCTTCGTGACGGAAGGACGCCGGACGCGTTCAAACGCGCACGCGTCAAAGCAACGCAGTGCGGCGCGTGCCTGCTAGTATATGCCAGGCAGATTGGCGCCCGGCGTGGCATCGCCGTAATGACGCGACTAAACGAACGCCGGAGCACACATGTGCCTGGTTACGTGTAAGTGAATTGGCGCCTTGAGTGAGGCATCTAGTCATGCTCTTGCATAACAAACATCTCATAATGTTTGCACCAGTCACATACCTTCGTCATCCATTCACATGACGCAATACCAAATTCGGCATATGTGAATCAAGCGAAACGGTCCCGAGCGCATCATGAGTACGGCATGTAGTCATGTTACCTGACATGCATGTCATGAACATCATGTTTGGAGATGTCATTTACGTATGTCGTCTGTTCGCGCCACGTAAGGCTGAATTTGGTGTATGTGAAGCTAGCGAGACGCCCGCGAGCGCGTCATGAGCGTAACTTGTAGGCATGTTGTCACATGACACGAATCACATGATTATCATGTTTGCACCAGTCACTTACCTTCGTCGTCCATTCGCGTCACGTAATGCCGAATTAGCTATATGTGAAGCTAGCGAGATGGCTGCGAGCGCATTATGAGCGTGGCGTGTAGTCATGCGTCATGACGTACATGACATGCATATCATAATTTCCACGTTAGCGTCAGTGACTTGTGTTCACCATGCTGTCATGTCATATCATACAAGTTTTGCAAGATATCATGTGAACGAAACCACTGCGAGAGCATCAAGACCATGAAATGTAAATGATTACATTCATGGCATACATGTCATGACATCGATGCTATGACTAGTCAGTTATGCTCGCCATAGAATCATGTTATGCCATACCGAATTTTATATTGATAACAAATATTGAAACAGCCGGGAGAACTAAAAGTCGTAGGCGGCAAGATAGATAGATAGATAGATAGATAGATAGATAGATAGATAGATAGATAGATAGATAGATAGATATGCTGAAAGTCACCAAAGTTCGCTAAGAAATGCTTCGCATTTAAAAGTTGCTCCGTTGAGTGGATCTAGCAATGAAGCTGCTCCATATCTGCGAATGGAACATATAGGGAGCACTCTCGATCTGACAGTAGAACAGACTTGCTCCGCATAGAGCAGAAGAAAGTATTACCGGAAGTGCTCCGAATATGCTATTGGATGACACCAATAGTTTTAAATACTCCTTGAAAACGAATAAATTAAAGCTGGAATAAACATGATATATGTATAAATATTAGGTGGAATACACGGGCCACTCTAATTTACCAAAGTTCTGCAGGACCACCAATGAATATTCGTGCTTCGCACAGCTTTAACGCCAACAACGTGATTCCGTTATAGAAAAGCATGCTGGTCGAAGTAGGTAGCATCATCATCATCGTCATCATAATCATCATCGTCTGCCTGACTACGTCCACTGCAGGACAAAGGCCTCTCGCATGTTCCGCCACTCGACTCGGATCTGTGCTTGCTGCTGCCATTTCCTACCCGAAAACTTCTAAATCTCATCTACCCACCTAACTTTCTGTCTCCCTCTAACCAGCTTGCTTTTTCTGGGAATCCAGTTAGTCACCCTTAATGAGCAGCGGTTCTGATGTCTACGCACTATATGTCCAGCCCATGTCCGTTTCCTCTTCTTGATTTCAACTATGATATCCTTAACCCCGGTTTGTTCTCTGGTCCACATATCAAATAAATGAAGCCGTTGTTGATCCCGTTACAAACAACTGATGTGCAGGTGGTTCTCAGAAGTATTCGTGTCACAGTTTGAGGAGTTATAGGCTGTCTTGGCCGCTCAGATGTGCTCAGTAGGTCCAATCGCGATTGGCGCTGATTGGGACTTCATCTGTAGCTATTTCTTTGTTCATGAAAAAAAAAAGGTTTCGGACTGTATTGACGTAGGAGCGATGCCCATGCTTCGTTATATATTTACTGCAACGAGCGATTTCACGTATAAACACTAGTCATTATTGATGAAGCGTTTGCCGCAACAAGCTGGTTCAGCCAGAAACCCGGCAAACACAAGCCACACGTAAGTCAACGTCTCCTTTCACGCTGACACAGAGCTGGCGCCACGATGCTCCGGTACAATTACTACCCGCGCAGAAAAGAGCCAACCTGGCGACCTAAGAAAATGACACGACAGGGGGGCATAGCATAGTTTCAGGTGCGATACGTGAACTATTTCACGCCCATGGCAGCGTTGGTCCGAAGGTGGATCAACGGGCTCAACTTCATAGTTGACAGGAGATGTTTGTCGCAACACACGGTGGGGGCCGTGGTATTTCGACGAAAGCTTCAGGGAAAGACCGGGAGGGGTAGACGAGACCCAGAGCCAAACCAACATTCCTAGGTTATGGGCGCTATACGCAGAGGCATTGTGGTCAGTTTTCTGGCACAATTGGTCTTGCACGGTAAACCAGCGAGGGAGTTTACGACCATCTTCGGCATAAGCAGCTGCTTCAGAAACAGACATCGCTTCGGAAACATCGGGTCTGTAAAGGAGAATGGTATTCATGGAGCATGATGGTTCGCATCCATACAGGAGGAAGAAAGGACAGATGCCGGTGGTTGTTTGTGGCGCAGAGTTGTGCGTACGTGACAAAAGGGAGCACCTTGTCCCAATTAGTGTGGTCGTCATACGCGTACATGGGAAGCATATCTCCATGGTTACGATTGAAGCGTTCTGTCAAGGCATTAGTTTGAGGATGGTATGCCAACGTTTTCCGATGAAGATTACGACATTCCTTGAGCAGCTCGTCGACGGCGTTCGAGAGAAACACGCGTCCACGATCTCTCATTAATTAACGAGGTGCACCGCGCTGCAAAATCAGATTGTGAAGAAGAAAGGAAGCAACGTCTTTCGCAGTGGTGGCAGGCAGCGCAGATGTTTTGCATAGCGTGTCAAATGATCGACGGCGAGAATATTTCACCGGTTGCCTCGAAGAGTGCTGGGCAGAGGACCATAAAGATCAATTTTGACGCGGTTCAATGGTCTTGATGAGCAGGTCAAGGGTGGCGAAGAAGCAGCAGTGCTGTGAGAAGGCATCTTGCGGCGTTGACACGTGGCACATGACCGGGCGTACTGGCGAACGTGCCGATACATGCCACCCCAGTACACCCCTTAGGCGAAGGCGAGAGTATAAGTATTGAATACTGCAGCATGGCCACACTGGGGGTCATCGTGAAAGGGTCATCGACAGTACATTATGTAGATTGGGCTGAACACCCCTGGCATAAAAAAGATTGACCTAAAAAACTTATTTACCATTCAGACTTAGCATCAATAATCTCTACAGCATCAAAAGGGGTGATCTCCATTGAAAATGAACTCTGCTGCCACAACGGGATGACGTGGTTAAAGTTTATTGAATGGCGTACGCTAGTGAATTAGAATTCACATTAAAGCGGTATTGTGCGGTAAGTTGAACTCCAGTCCATTTTGATGGAGCTTTTATATTCAAAAAAGTTTTGTTACAGAAATCAAGTTTATTTTAGTAGCAGCAACGTACGTTTATAGTTGCAGACTGCTCAGGTTTACCTAAATATAGGGCTAATAAATATACCTAGAGGCTTTTTTATGGATACACTAGGTAGTTGAAAGCCTGAGGACAGCATCAAATATAAAAATGCTGGCGCAGTGAAATTGTTTAACATCCCGTTTTGCCGTAGCGTTTTTTTTTTCTCCCTAAAAGTGTTCCTTTAACCTAACTAGAATCGCCAATAAACCAAAAGAAAGACAATTGTCGTACAGCTACCGTTGCTATAAGAGAAGCTATACCGTGCGGTGACTGAATTTTTTTTTTATTTTGCAGGTTCCCCAGCTGGACCCTACCCACGCGTTCTTGAAAATATGGCATTTTATAGCAGTGAACAACGGAAGAAAAAAGCTAGAGAAATTGCGAGAACCTTACAACAAGGATTTGGAGTAGGTTTAATTTATGCTATTGCTATTGAAAGTGGGTTTTGAAAAGTACGTGATTCTAAATAACAAATAACATAAAACTGAAGGTTTCTGCTGCAACTCGTGGCATCTCTTCTTGTCTAATCTAATGTTCCTTCTACCAAATCTTGCAGTCATTCTAAAAACACTCACTCTTCGGATGATTTGCGCATTAATATGAATTAGCAATAAGAAGTCACCATCTAAAGCAGACAAATATTCACTCCAACAGTGAAATCCGCTGCCATATGCGCAAGCTTATTAAATACACGTTCGTTGATGCATTTCTGTTGCTAAAGCATAAGTAACGTATCTCTGCGCTTAAAAATTCTTCCTCAATTTCCAGTACTTTGTTTTTTGAAGCCGGTTTGACGTAGTTAATCACACATCTTTTGCCTAGATATGAGAAATGTCGCCAATAAAGTGATCAGAAAGCTTAGGTGATACTGATGACTTGTCTTTCTTTTCAGTCCGGCAGAGAGCTTTTTAAAAGTGTAAAACATTATTTTGGGCTGTACTATCCTACGCGCAGTGTGCACAGTGTGAGCTGTTTTCACGTGAACTACATTTGCTTATTTTGAATTGCTTTCGAACACAGATGGATTGTCGGAGCAGCGGTTGTGAACGCGTTCTATGACCCGGCCACGAATGAAATGGGTAAGTCTGTCTTACTGTATAACCGCGTGCAATGAAAAACGTTCATTTCCGAATATGCAAGGATCATCAGGACTATTGTATAAGTTGTTGAATGGGTATCTGTAAGCTACAAAGGAAGTAATTAGCGAGTGCGAAGAAAACCTCAGTTAAGAGAGAATTCACACAACAATGAAGGCCAATTTATACCAACATCTGGGAGAAACGAACTGTCAAACATGATTTTGTGGCGAATGTTCAGTCCGTCAGAAATGGTCTATAGCTAACTATGCAAAGAATGTACAGGATTGCAGGCCCATTGGGTAGCTCAAGATTCAGCCCTAAACCAAGAGCGTTGTCGTATTCCTTATTTAGCTGACAATTGAGCATGAATACCAGAGTGACATTTTCATACCTGGGGGCTAAGGAAGATTAGAACGACCTTTTATACGTGAATTCAGACTTAAAATGAATGCTGTTGGTAGAATAGTAGTTTGATTCTTGCGTTAGTGAACTGTGCGGTGTTGCTGAAGGTTCAAAAAGCTATACTCGTTCTCCCATATGATGGCCTAATATATCACCGCACGTGATTATTCCTTTCTTTTGAAATAAAAGATAGGATTTCGCGACAAACAACTGCTACAAACACTATAGGCGTTGACCAGGCTTCTGGATTTTCCAAACTTATCCGTTGTTTTATATTATTATAATAAGGCTGCGTGCACGAAACGAGTTCCTATAGTTTACTTTGTAGCTAACACTAGCCACAGCGGCAACGCGGGAATTTCCTATCATTTGTGCAAAAAAGACGATGCATGAGTTTCGCCAACGACCCGAATATTAAAAAAATAATTTGAGTGCAAACAAACGACACATTCACGCACACACACGCCCAGGCATCAAACACGCAAGACACTGTCTGGGTGTGTGTGTGCATAAATGTGTCGTATGTTGGCGCTCAAATTAGTTTTTAAAATGTTCAACCACCTAGCTTGACAAGTTCTTTGACCTGATTATTGATGGCCGAATACTGTGCTAAGTGCTCAAAGTAATAATTGTGGGAAATCTATGTCCGAAAAACGCGATATGATTTCTAAGGTAAAAATTTAGAGAGCTGAACAAGTTGGTATGAATACATTTTGCAAAGAATAAAGCTCACACACAATGGACATGAATGAAAGAAAAAAAAAAGCCTGTTTTTCTTCTTTCCTCCCGTGTTTGTCTATTTTGTCGTTTTCTCAAAACGATATCATTATAAGGAACGATATATGATGGTTAACAACAGATAATTCAGTCGCATTAGAATTTTTATCGCACGCGCAAATTTCTGCCCACGGGCCTCAAGCATTTTACCTCCACTGTGCCGTAACTGGGATTCAACCCCACGACTTTCGGGTCAGCATTGAAGTACCATAACCCCAAGACCGCCACAGCGGGTCGGCGCTATTTGTGTACAGCGTGTATCCCTTGCAGTTTGAGTTGTCATTTCCTGTGCACAGAAGTTCGTCCAATAAAATGTACCGTGCCCATCATACGTGGCAGTCCGCTTCGGTAGAACTGCGGGTAAGGTTCCGAGCTGCTCACCCAAAGGTCGCAGGTTCGATCCCCACCTCGTTTGTCACATTTCGATGGAGCCGAAATGGTAGAGGCACTACGATGTGAGTGCACGTTAGAGAACGCCAGACGGTCAACATTTCCGGAGCCCTCCATTGCAGCATCTCTCATAATCATACCGTGGTTGTGGAACATAAAACCAGGGTTGTTATTATTATTAATATTATGGGGCAGCGTTCTTCATTGTCACCTCAAATTATGAAATGTTCCAGAAGAAATAAACACACAATATAATACAGGTATAGGGTGGTCGCATCTTTCAAGCTGGGTAACCTAATCTGACCTATAGGAATAGAACAGTGCAGACAATCGCACAGGCGTGATTTCTCAAATAAGAACTGTTTCCGCATCATATATGCTACTCCGTTTGAGTTTTCATAGTTTGATATCACTAATCACACATACACCGGATTTCAGGTGCATGCGTAGCCCTGGTTTCAGTATGGCTGCTACGCGTGCTAAATTGAAGTTTTATACGACAATAATTAAACGCCAATAATAACAAACAAAAAATAGGTAAATATGCACTGGTATAATCTTACCACTGTTTTTAACTAGTTACAGTGATATTCAGAGAGAGAGAGAGAAAGAGAGGAAGCAAAAGCAGAGATGTTAACAAGACGCACGTGCACTTTGCTTTGCTGCACTGATGGAGGAAATGAAGAGGAGAAAAATGATAAGATGAACGAAAAAATACTACAAGTGTACCTAATAGAATGGCTTTACACGCTAAATCATAAAGCCTCGCGTTGTGTGCGTGTCGCAAAGCACAGACCCCATACGTTATTTCACCTGATGGTCGGATGATTTAGAGTGTGGTGCGTAAACATTACCACCTTCTTTTTGTTTCTTTTTTAGTGTACCCGACAGGAATTCTTCAAGGAGTATTCTATCAGCACGGCCTTCCACGGTGAGATAATAAATGATAATTTGTGTGCTTGAAGAAAGTTATACCTCTTTTTAAAACTTTTTGCAAACATATAATGC
Source organism: Rhipicephalus microplus (assembly GCF_043290135.1). Classification (NCBI taxonomy): domain Eukaryota; kingdom Metazoa; phylum Arthropoda; class Arachnida; order Ixodida; family Ixodidae; genus Rhipicephalus; species Rhipicephalus microplus. The sequence goes on from NC_134709.1 coordinate 49,155,937, forward strand.
CAGTTATTACCTCGCACTGATCGTCATTAAGAAAAAAATTTAGTAACGTATCCTAAAAGATTTGAGAGATTTGGAGAATGATGAAATAATTGATCTGAGTAGAAAATAAACTCTGATTTAAAAAGTGTAGCCATAAGAGCTAAGTATAGTTCGATACATGAAACTTATCTTTTATATCAGCATTTTCTCCACAAAGATGAGAAAAGAGAATTGATCTGTTCAGTAATTTTATTCTTGAAAAATGCCAACACCAATAATTCTAATCTGTGATTGCTTCCTTGGTAATAATGAATTTTGTTTTGTACATTTCAAAGACGAAACTGCCTGATGCTTTTTGCCTAACTTTGCGAAATTAAGGATAGTGGCCCTGCAAGAAATGTAACTGAAAACCAACATGAGTATTGTGTAATATGTTTGCTATGCTTCCCAGAACTCAATTCGTATAGTGCTTATTTTCGGCACTTTTTCATAGTTTTCTGCGAATATATTTGCAGAGCAGCGTCACGTGTTTCAGCGCTCTACAGTGCATAGTTAGGGGACTCGCGGCCTCGATCACATGTGGTAGAATCTCTTACCTAGGCAGGGACGTCACAAGTGACGTTGCAACTCCACCGTAATTTGAATGAAAGACAAGGTTCTGTTTGATGCTGCTTAAGCGGCGCTGTTTCCACAGTGTCAGGTGTTGGCCTGTGTCACCATGGGGAGTTTAGTGCATGTGCGCTGTGCCACTTCCTGGTGCTCTCTGTTTCGCCAACGCCACTACTGCCAAGACCAGAGCCGACATGCCATTCTACCAATGACGACAATTGTGACGTTCCTTCTCAGTTCATTCGACTCTCCCGGATGTGAAAGTGACCGGAAGTTACGCTACCGCGCTTTTTTAGGAACTGCAAACAGGAAAAAGGCAGCAGTGTCGGTACCCGAACCTCCTCGGTGTGACTATGAAGGTGACGGCGAACATGAGTCGAGAAGTAGCGTGGATGCTGCGGTGTCTCGTGTAAATGTTATCAAACAGAATGCATTCACCAACCGCGTAATCTTTACCACAAAAAACTCAGAAGCTTCATAAAACGCGTGAATTGGCCGTCGGTGGTGTTGGCCACGTCGTCAGTACGAGTGATGCAGAAATAATCATAACGTGATTACGTCACCATACGACCTTCATGAGACGACGATAGTTATGGCGCGAGAACGGAACGACGACAAAGGGACAAGAAAGAGACGACCTTTGTCGTCGCTCTGTTTTCGCGCTATAACTATCGTGAGGTCATACCAACTAGCCCAAACTTCCACACTTCTAAGCTTCATGAGACGTTACAGATTGCCAGAGTTTGTGACGTCACGTAATGACGTCAATGCACAAAACCGTCTTTTGGTCAAAGGTCGCCTAATCGTTGAAGAGCATGTGGAACCGCCTTAAACGAATACTGAAGATAAAAGAATGACTTTGTTTACAATAATAAACTCCACTCTGAGAAATATAATGTGACAAGCTTTACCGTGGAAAGTCATTATCAGCCAAGAGAATCAAGATTGAAGATTCAGTATTGAATTTCGTGCTGAAACCTCCGCGCGTGATCTATCAAACTACAGAACATATTTTTCCAGTTTCCGCGACGACGGATAATTAAAGTTTAGCGAAACTTCGTATCCTAGGTCTGTGATACCCACAGATGAAATTGTACGTAATTTTTATGAAGTAAAAGCTATGCCAAATCCAGTAGATGCCTTCAAAATTTTTTACGTCATGGTATTAGGTGTGGAAAGATCACGGTGGCTTCTCCACTTGTACTTTTTTTTCGCGCGTTTACTCAATTACGAAACGTCAGTGCCGCTGTAAAAATGGTGTTTTCGGAATTGTGAAGTTGTACATTAATAATACGCGAAAAATCGCTTTGATCTTTAGTGTGCCTTTAAGTGCGGGATACTTTCAAAGGTGGACAAAAATGAACGCCAGGACTGAGCAGAGAAAACACAAAAAGAAGCTTTAGCATTTGAAGGCAAAAGGGGCCCTGACAACTAAAAAAATGCCGCCATATCCACGAAGTGAATGATGATGAGTGGGCGAAGCTCCTGAGGTAAACCTGGTAAACCATGAATCCTCCGTACATTTTGCCCACTCGATTTTATTGCAACGCTCCCCCTAGCGTACGTCGCCGCACTATATCGAACGATGACACGCGCCATATGTGGCATCATTCCTATTTTATAACACCTCGCATCTTTCATAATCAACTACACGTACCGCCGTCTAGTTTATAACATCTTGCATCTTTTGGATGGACGGACGGACGGACGGACGGACGGTCGGACGGACGGACGGACGGACGGATGGACGGATGGATGGATGGATGGATGGATGGATGGATGGATGGATGGATGGATGGATGGACGGACGGACGGACGGACGGACGGACGGACGGATGGACGGATGGACGGATGGATATGGCTGTACCCTTTAGATCGGGCGGTGGCTAGCGTAATACGTAGAACTGAACGAGAGGTGGCTACATACAGGGGACGCACAGCCCACGCCTTAAGGAGCTTCGCTCCTAATAGTGATTGAATGCGAGCCAGTTGGTGCGTATTCAGTTTATTAAAACAACACACAATAAACACTGACAAAATGTGTACCGAACACTTGTCTTATGTTTACTTTGCGTTGATGCTAACTATAGAGCTAATGTTATGGACTACTGTTTAGTTGGCCCTACTCCTACAGCGGAAGTGAGACGTTTTTGCAACTGACGTCGGTCAGGCCACAATGTGCAAATTTAAAGAAATCCTAAAATTGCGTCCGCATTAGCTGTAGGGAGATAAATTTCTTATTGAATGAGGAAGGCATTATAGCTCGTAACTTGTAGCTTTGTGCAAGCTACTAATTCTGCAAAGCAAACAGGGAAATACCTTTGCGAAACAAGTTTATCACCAAATGTAGTTTGAAAGTGTTGCCCCTCCCCCCTCTTTTTTGCTTTTGGCATTATGTGTATGACCACATTTTTTCGAGGCCTGCACGTTATGTGTGACCCACATTTAGTTTTCAAAGCTGCTGCCCAGCGTTAGTCAAAAAGTCGGGTTGCAAAATTACAATCTCTATAAGCGTGTAAAGCAGAGCGCAAATAACATTTGTAACACATCTAAAAGAAAAAAAAGGAAGTAGCTACGTTCATTCAGTCGACAAACTTTGTGCGTAACCTAAATGACGGTTATAAAATACTCAACATTGATGATAATGTACGCGCGATATGCTGGCAATAACATTTCATGTGAATTCTCGCGCAGATCCATCAACTTTGGGGCCATCGGCACAGTGGTCGGACACGAAATGACTCACGGCTTCGATGACACAGGTGGGTGCTCTGAATAATAAAAATCAGTGCTGGAATTTTTTTTCTTGTTTCAGGCAAACAAATATGAATGTTTCTTTCACTTACATGCAAACCACTGGCTAAGGGCAAAGTGGCTTGAGAATTTTAATAATACGCAGTGACGGGATGAAACGGAAGATTGTGGGTGTGTCATTAAATAAACAGAAGAGCAAACCAATGAATTGGCGAGCAATCATATTGAGCGAATACTTTAGTAAGTTACTATATAAAAAAAGACGTATTCGTAATGGTGTAATGTCGTATGGTGTAATGCCCAAGGAAAAAATGGGGGTGAGTTATAGGTGCCATTAGACGAGAAGCACCACCAGGGAGTGTAAAATCATAGGTGGGATGATCAAATGAGAAACATTTGTGGGCTAATCATGAACTACAATTGCGGAACAAAAAGTTATGTGAATATAATCGTGAAAGGCCTCTTTCTACAGTTAAAAGAAAAATTCGCTATATCTGATTGTGATAATAGTGATGGCATTGATGAATAAGACGATGAAAATCGCATTGCGTGAAAAATGACTTTCATATGGGACGGCGAGACAAGTCATTGGCTGTTTCACTATTGTTCATTACAAGAATAAACAGTCGGGTTGCATTGCTTTGTGTAATGAGGGGGGGGGGGGGACGTCTCTTTAGTACGCTCAAGAAAAGAAAAGAGGGCACCTGTCCGAAGTCTGGTGTCACTGGCTTATAGGAGCAAGGAGTCCCTCTCGGCTCTCTATCAATTTAAGTTAGATCATGTACAATTGCGAGTATCAACCAAGCTCGAGCAAAGGAAGAATTGAAAAGACTGAATGCGTCATAAAACGAAGACCATGAAGCGCATCGCTTATGACGCACTCTCTGCATGGCTTCGCATGTAGAATGGTTTAGAAGTTTGTGCATCAAACATTGAGCTGGGGTTAGGTAGCTGGCTGCCTTTCTGCACCTAATGCTGTTTACAAGAGAACCTTCTCGCACATTATCATCTTCACCTCATAAAACACCGTAATAATTTAAGGCATATAACTGCAGTGTTAATAAATGTGTAAGATCGAAAGATATGTGTATTTTTGAAATATAAATTGGATATATATTTTTTTGTTCTTGATTGTGCTGCGAACAACAATACTTCATCGGTGGGTCCATTTTTTTTCGTCACACTAAAATGAATGCTCTTTCATGATAACTAAGAGTTCTCATTGTTATTGTGGGTAAGAAAAAAATTGAGCCCTTAAATTTGTACTTCTTTCCTTCCATGTTCCCAGTAATAACACTACTTCCAACGTTTTCTTTATGCCTGTTTTTTTTCGTTTGAAGGAAGCCAGTTTGATGCAAACGGGAGGTTGGAACAATGGTGGACGAATGAAACTCGAATAAAGTTTGACCAAAAGGCAATGTGCTTCAAACGTCAGTATGGAAGCATCAGTGTCAGGAGTCTAAACCTGACGGTAAGGTTAATCAGTAATTCAAGAGCTTAGCGTTGCCAATGAGCGCATGAAAGGCGTGGTCAGGTTGCCGCATACATATACAACCTTGAATCGAACCACTGCTTCGGTAAAGTGGGAGTAAATAAAATGTATGCGCTCTGACGCCTCTGGCTTCTGAAGCCGAAAGGTGTATGCGCATGCGTAGCAGATGGGCAAATGTAGTTGGGAGGCAATGATGATGAATGAAAAACGTTATTGAAAAATGAACTAAAATTCGAATGAGCTATAATTTATTTCTTCTTTGAATAGTCAGCTTTGTATAGAATGCAAATATTGAAATTATTAAAGTGTAATTAATAGGAGTTGATTATTATATGACTTGAGGCTAATTAGTTGGCAATGAATATAACCGAGCGTAATGCCATAGTAGCATCCACTTTGGTGAGATTGATAAAATAATAATCAAGGTTAACGAATACTGTATTGATTGCAGATGGTTCAGTAATAACAACAATCAGATAAATAAAACACTTATGCATCAATAAAATCATCATTTATTCTTCGAAAACTTTGCGAATTACCTAATTACTCTCAATTGAGACAATTAAGAAAAAAGTTGGAGATTCGATGCAGTCTTATAACATTTGGCAATGCTGATGGGTCGGATAAAGAACGATAAACTCACGTGCGTCAGATATTTGTCAATACGGCTTGAATCAGGTTTGGCCTAGTCCAAATGGTGTCCGATATCATCGATGCTTCAATCGAGTGACCATTGTAAGAAAACAGGGCTAGACATTTGTAGCTGGATAGGCCTGGCATGCATTTGCGCCTTGTACTTCGCAGTTATAGGCATTACTTCACACCTCTCATTGCACATATGCCATCCCACCAACCGACACGATATGAGGTGACTAAAATGTAAATGTGAAGAAAGAAAGTTAGATGAAACGATGCCTTGCCGTGGACAAAAAACAAACCTGCGACCATCGAATGACGCGTCCGATGCTCTACTAACCGATCAGCCACGGCGGCTATCTCCCAATTTACTTTATTGTGCATATATGTAAAATGTACGTGGGAGCGTCGGTCAGCACCACCCATAGCGATGTCGGTGAGTCTAAAACACTCTTTTTCTGCCTGTTTGGCGTCACGTAGCACGATATATTATTAGGAGCTGGGAGCTGACCAATAATCTCCCGTATACAACCTGAAGGCACGATGTCAGCCAGAACAAGACGGTCAATGAAATTAAAGCGACCGCAGCGAGCGCGCTGCTCTTTCTTCCTGCATGCATTCTCATAGTCAATGCTCTAAGCTCACAGTGTGCTGTACACAAGGCATTAGAGGCACACTCTCGGTCCTGACTGTATAGCCAGCAGATGTAAAAATCTTTTGGAGTAATCAGTGTACAAAAAGTAATCTTCGGCAGAATGCTTACATGATGACACCTTCTCTATTTCATGAACTGTAGCTGAATGGAAACAATACCGTAGGAGAAAATATAGCCGACAACGGGGGTATCAGGACTGCCTTCGTGGTGAGTCTCGTGATTTTGTACTGGTACTTTCTTTTTCTCCAGTTCCATCAAGCTTGCTTACTAGCTCTTGAGGAAGCCCAACAAAACGAAGTGGAAAGATTTATTAGAATTTGAACCATCGTCTTAATTTGTAGGGCTGAACTGCCTGGACAGAAAGTTAAAAGAATGCTCAGCATTTTCTGGGCTAGTAGTACTTAAACAAAGTTTACAAAACACAACAGCAATCACTGCTAACTAAGCCAGTTATCCTAAATATTAAAAATACTGTGTCCTTCTGCATATTTTGTTGGAAAACTTGGTAGTCTTATACAACAAGCGTTTGGTTGCCTCGCCAAATTAAAATATGCCCCTCTCTACCTTTCAGGCGTACAATAAACTGCTCAAAGAACAGAATCACGAGGACACTCGTCTAATAGGCTTGGAAAATGTGTCTGGGAAGCAGTTGTTCTTCATATCAAATGCAATGGTACGCAAATAGACCACTCAATTTTTCAAGGGCAAATGAAAATTTTTTGTGCGCTCTTTTCAAAAAGCCTAATTCAACGAACAGTAGAGCAGCATGCACGAAAACGAAGAATTTTCCATGTTTCTCTACAAATAAGTGACTGAATCTAAAACTTTGACGTCATCAAACTTGCGATTGCATTGATAAAACATTGGGAACGTCTTCCAAAAAAGAAGAGTAGCGATTAAAACAGGACGCTTCAAAACGTACTCGTAAAACCCTCAAGGGTTAATCACATACGATGTTGGAATTAGGCCTTCAAAGTTTTTATATATGTTATAACTATTTAAGTATTTTTAAATTTTCTAAACATAATGGGGTGAGAGTGGGTTGTCACCTTTATTGTAATGTAGTAGCGTGTTCAGAAATGGCACAAAATGTCCACAACCAGGTGGTCTATACTATCAACTATAGAAAAAAAAAAGATCTTCCACCTTTAAAGATACGCAATAGCAACCTAGGAGTTTCAGTAATGAGAAAAAAGCATTAAATGCAGCCGACATTCGGTACATCACGTTGAAGGACTTTTGTTCACTCCCATACGCTTTTTGCTTGGTATATTCTGCAGCGCAATAGTTCAAAGTGGAATTGAATATTCTATGCTGAAAGTACGTAGTATTCTGAAATACCGTATTCTGAATGTATCGGCCCTCGTGTTTTTTTTTTGCGATAACATGTTCTTTTTTTATTCCACCTTCTTTCGAATAACGTGCCTAATGCTACAAGGTTGTGAAGTTCAGGTGCCGGCTGAAAAATCCAGCTTAGCCTCGAAGCCACTAAATGCTGTATCATGAGTGCTGTTTTCACCTTCACTGCAGGTGTGGTGCAACAAGGCTCGCGAAGGATATCTACGGGAGCTTATACAGTACGATCCACACTCACCAAACCAATACAGGTTCGTTTCTTTTGGTGTCCTCTTAAGTGCGCCTGTTTTAAATGGCTTGATTTATTATTACACCACAGTCACTCTCTCTGATTAACCGTGTATAGATAACAATATTCTTGAATAATTATCGCGCATTCTAGGAAAAGAGCAGAAGTTTAAGATATTTTAACCACTAAGAAGTAAAATAAGGATTTAGTACTCGGATACATGCCGTGTTTTATCATCATACCAAAGTTCGTATTTGAATTTCGTTCCAGTGTCTTCAGTGCTATCATGATGACATGTCGCACAATGATTGATGTTGTGCCGATGCAAGTGTGTGTAGCTGCACAACATCGGCAAGGCTTTTGCAGTGTTTGAAGCTGTAAAGCTGCAAGTGGCAGATGCACAGCTTCAGCTTCTTTACGTACAAGTAATTATGTATACACCCGTCGGCAAAACAAACTAGTGCGCGCGAATGGCGACCAGCATCAGAATAAACTGCATGGCCTGGCCGTCTCACGTTGAGCTTCTGCCATGTCAAGACATCTCAGTGCCCGTGGACGTCATTTCACGCTCGCAGCCATTATCTTCTTAGTATACTCGCTTGCAGCGTACTAGCTGATTACGTGTATTGTTATGTGGTAGGGGCACTTTCTTCCTCTCAATCCTTCATGCACTCTATTCTATTCGCCAGGAGCAAGGTTGGTGTGAACTGTGCGCTGCTCACCTTACCCGTTTAAAGGACATCTAGTTGGTCTCAGTGACAAAGCGTTGCCACATATGTAAATAGTTGCCTTCTGTGCACGTTCTCTTGGTGAAAACGTACCATGTCATAGTGAAATACGATCAAGCGCCTTGAAACAGAAGAGGGCCTTGAGTCGAAAAAATGTTCATCAGGTTACTCTCACAAGAAGCGATGGTCCAGCTGGTACATTCGAGTGCCGTATGAAGATTATCACGTGAGGATCAATCAAGAACTACAACAGCGCCACGTCCCAAAATACACATTCGAGGGAGGGTGGTATCACGCAATCTTAACTCACTCTTTCCGCTGTTGTTTAATCTGCGATCACTCCCGTCCGAGGAAGTTGTTAAAACGATTCAATACCAAGCAACCACTCTAATAAATGTTTCCCAGCAATTTTGTTTTCACCCGAGAAGATTAAATAACCACAAAGTAAACGCTTGATCGGAATGAATTCAAGGCGCATAATAAGAGACGAAGGGGGTTAAAACTCGTCGTAGGGGTGGTTTTTCAGCACAGAACAGCCAACGGGGAAAAGAAGAATGCGTAATTTCATTTTGAATTTTTGTTATTTCTAAACGTGCTGCTAGGCCTCCGGGACGTTAAGCAGGTCATCGCTCGCGCGATATCCCTCAAGCACGCGTGACTGTGCACTTTACCTGTCTCAAAAAGGTAAAAGAAGCGGCGTAGCCTTAACCGCCAGAGTCTGCCGTCAAACTGGACGTGCGACAGATAGAATAAAAAAAAAGCGACTCCCACCGCACAAGGTACGCTATAGGTAATCAGGTATCATTTCGCAAGCGACTAAAAGACATGGCTACGAATGTGAAAAGATGCGCACGTGCACTGCGATATTTCGACACTAGACAGTCAACGTCAGACGTTGCGACAATGCATTTTTATGTGAATACGATCACCGCTCACACGTCCCGACTTATTTTGCCAACGGGTGTGTGCTCGAGATGTTTCTGTCACCGTATCTTGAGATTCTTAGCTCTAGCTGAAAGTCCTGTGCTACCGAAAAAGGTTGAAGTAGAATTAAAGCCTAAGAAGCAAACGCATTCAGACTACCTTTCATGTTCCAAAAGACAGATCTCTAGGGCATTGATCAGCACTGACAGCATCCACCTAATAAATAAAACTTTCATTGCTGATATCCTCATTAATTAACTACATACCTTGAGAAACTTCGTAAAAGCTAATTTCGGTGATCTTGCTAGAAATATTTTGTCCCTATTTACAAATGCCTAAGTTAAAAAAACTTTGCGAATGATGAACGAAAGCGGAAAAGTATAGCATACATTGGAATAATAGACGCGTCGGTATGACATTCAAGTGCTCATATATACCAAGCGACGCAAAAGATGACGAGCAAAAGTCAGAGCAGAGGCGTTGCCAGAAAATTTTTTCGTAGCAATGGGGAAACACATCCTTCAATTTGGGGAAGGCAGCCTTTTGAAATTGTGAGTTTTTGCTGACTGTGTCATGGCGAAAACAAATTGGGTGAGGAGAGAGGTGGGCCCGGTGTGCCACTTTTTGGCTATGCTCCTGATTAATAGGTGTCTTGTCATCACATGGTGTTTCAATAGATCGTATGTTGGACGCAGCAAACACAAAAGAAAAAAAGAAGGAAGTAGGAAAAATTTCACAGATTACTGGTGACGGCTGCTGAGAACACAAGTAATTTTTATCACGAACTTCAGCATCATTTCAGTTGAACTTGGCGCCTAATAGTTTCAAATACTAAGTGAATATTTAGGTTCACTTACAGTTTCGTGATAATGTGGTTCACGTGTTATTACGAACTATAAATCTGGACAGCGCGGCTGGGGTGCCAAATAAAAAAGAACTGTTTTAGTTATAAAAATATACTCAATAAAGTTAGCTCGTAAATTTTTCTCACGGCAGTAGCGATATTATGGCAACTTTGGTGAATCGCGCAAAGAGGGTACGGATTTTTACTACAGATAAAAATAACGATTTTGTGTAGAAATTCACTCAAATAGGTTACCGAGAAATGTGGTAACCACGTTCTTACGCTTTATTTTTCTGGTTCGATTCGTAAGCTGAAGAGTCACATTTTGTTAAACATTCATATGTTCAAGTATTTTTTTTTTCACTAGTTTAGGCGATTAAGCATAACAAGCGTTACTATGGTAATATGCGTGGTCCCAAAATTTGGCATGAACAAAATAATAAAAAAGATAGGCTCATAGATTGTTGCTTGAAAGGGGTGGGCTGATGCCATCAAATTCCGTGGCTATAACAAGCCTCTTGTTGGTGTCCTCAGTATGCAAGCACATTTCACACGATTGGTCGGACAATGCAAATGTTTAGAATATGTTTTAGTTCCCCTCCAAAGTCTACCTAAATGCCCATTCTCCCAGATTGACGTCCATTGCAAACACTTTCAATGCTAACTTAGTTCTATACGAAGGGCAGTGAAAGGTGTAGTGACGTCATACCAGATCCGCAGTGAGCATAGATGTGCGTAGGGTTCCCCTCCATGGGATCATAGGTTCTTCGCAACCTCCCCCATCCTTCGTATTATGTCGCCCCTCCCTTACTCTGTATAAGCCTTCCCCCTCTGTATAGAACTGACTTTGCCCCAACACCCGAGTCACAGACCACCTCCCTATAATTTCAATGTATAGGGCTGACCTTTCACCACCCCCTTGAGTCGCAGCCCCCCCTCCTTATTATTTGAATATTTAAGGGCTGGCTTCGCACGCACCCCCCACCCCCCTTGTTAGGTGATTAGGGGAGATGCATTAGGAGTTTCGGAGCCCTCAAGGCCAACTGCTTAGATTGGCACAAAACTAGTTGGCAAAGAGTTCGTGAATGCATGGGTAATGCGATTTGCAAGTCATCGCATGTGTAATGTGCCTTGTCTGTCACGTACATCATAAATAATTTTCTACCTGTCACATATGGCACTTACCGGCATGCCGCTGTCTATTGTGGTCAGGTATGCACCAAAAGTTACTCCCCGTGAAAAAGTGCCACCATATCCACGAAGTGAATAATGATGAGTGGGTGAAGCTCCGGAGGTAAACCTGGCAAACCATGATTCCTCCGTACATTTTGCCCATCGAAACTTATTACAACGCTCCCCCTAGCGTACGTCACCGCACTAAATCGAACGATTGCCTTCCACCAATGACACGCGCCATATGTGACATCATTCCTATTTTGTAACATCTCGCATATTTCATCATCAACTACATACAGGCATCTATAGTTTATAACATCTTGCATCTTTCCATGATCAGCTACAAGTACCGCCATCTAGTGAACACTGCAAGGCCTAAACGAAAGGTAGCTACATACAGGGGACGCACAGGCCACGCCTTGAGGAGCTTCGCCCCTAAAATAAACTTACCTCCAGAGCAGAACATGCTAAACTACCATGCACTGCTAGATCACAGGAAAATACTTCTGTCTATATATTTCTCTGAGAACGTCTGATCTAATGTTCTGATTCTCAGAGGAATTAGCCTAATTGACAAACTGTAAAGTAAAATACATCACAAAAATTTTGCTGTGACAGGCACACGTCAAGATCCCAATATTTTTTGCCCTTTTCTTTCCCTACCATTGAAGTGATACGTATGAAAACTACTATATGACCATGAGAGGTGCTGTATCGGGGGGCTTCGGAAAATTCGACTATTTGGGGTTCTTTGACATTCATCTGTGCGTATGCATACGGGCTTCCAGCAATTTACTTCCATCAAAGTGAGGCCGTGGGGGCCGGGACATGACACCGCGCCTTTCTAGTCAACATCCAAACACCATAATGACTCCAGATAAGATGAATAAAAAGCCAAGATAAGATGAATAAAAGGCACCTTAAAACTCAAACAATATTTTGTCCTTTCAGTCGGCTACATACTGTAACATTCTATTTTCTTTCAGGATTAATATTCCAATGGGAAACTTGGAAGCGTTTTCCAGAGTATTTAAATGTTCCGAGAGTTCCAAAATGTACCGCCAAAAGAAGGACCGTTGCCTGCTGTGGTGACCACGGCTACAACAAATATCGGACCAAAATAGAAGTATTGGAATCGGATCAATAAATCAGTTCACCATAGCGGACACATTGCAGCGTGTACACAAATAGGGCGTCCCAGAGTGTGTGTTTTATTTGAGTAAGTGTTTAAATCTTGACGGAACATATAACACTTTACGCAGGCCCTCCAAAAAAAAATGATGTCACGATCTTATAAGGACCATATTAAATACTCTTACCGGGTTTTTTTAGCCTAGAGTGAAAATAACTCCTGAAGTTTTACGTCTCAAATCTACGATAGGATTATTAGCGACACCATTGTGAAGGGTCGCAGAAATTTTGACCATCTGTTGTAATTTACTGTGCACTGACATTGCACAGCACACAAGCATCCAGCGTTTCGTCTCCATCGAAACGCTAGTTCCACAGCCAGGATTGAATACCGGACCTTCAAGTCAGCAGGTGAGCGCCGCCACCGATCCCCTAGTGTATACAGGTTCTTATCACTCACCTAAGACAACTGAAAAACGAAAGACATCTTCTTTTATTGTGACAGAAATTATATAGATACTTTTAAAAAGGTTTTGCTGCCAGCGTCACCGTCATGTTTCGTATGAACTCCAAATTGAATAAATAGAGCCCCCCTCTTCGCATCACATATTTTAGGCCTGAGTAAACCCACACCAGCGGTGGCAATGAACGCCGTTGAAGCAGTAATCAAACGAGCAGGCTCGATTTCCCACCTTGAAAGACGTATGCGACAACATCTCCCCACATGTTCGATCTACCGTCAAGTGCTCGAGCAGAGAGTAAACGCCCCGCTAGTCTTTAGAAGACGCTGAGAAAGGGTGGAAAAAACTTAGTAATCTTGTTCGAGCACCAACTGCAAACTTTGATTGTAAGGGAGTTGTGGCGATTGCTACCGCACGCTATCTCAGCAGGCATCAGCGGTCAAATCGTGTATACCGTTCTGCGCTCTCAAAGAGAAGAGACTTCTGAGAAAAGGCACTTTTTCATGAAATGGCCGAATTCTCTTACACCTATGTTTTTTTTAGGTTACACGATATCACACCCAAAATAGATAGCTGCCAAACTTACTGTGTATAATATTACAATTATTTGCTATCGCTATCCTTGATTAGCGCTTGTGGTCAAGCTAGTTTTTTTTTGCTTTGCAGTTGATGTATAGACACTGCCCCGCCCCTCTATGAAAGTTTACTGTACTTGTAGTGATTTTACACTGCATCCTTGAAGGGCCCACCTTTCTTTAGGCTACAATATTTCGTTATGACATAACATGTTACATCATGAGGTGTTGCTTTGTCGCCACAACTTTTGGTGATTTGTGATGTCATGATAACGCATATGGTGACGCATATAATCATGCCATGCTGATCATTGCTTGCATCAGTCGTGTTAGCGCCGACTGAGAATGCTGACGCGAAAAACGGGTGAATTCTTTATTCACCCCATTTAGGTGAAATAAACCACAACAGCACATTTGTTTTCATTTTTTTAAAACATCTTCGTCGCAGTGATAAGACCCTGCGCTTAAAATTATTCATTCAACTGAAATCAGCACTGTTCAGGAGCAGCCGTAGTGGTACTATTGAGCTTTCTTAGCAAATCCAGCACTGTGACTTCAGGTAAGTTTTGGCACTTTGGATAGTAAACCGTAACATTTTCTCCTTGACAGTTCTGCTCATAGACCCTTTGACATTCTGTGGGGGTGTTATTGTTTATATAATTTGCTGGTTGAAGTAGCTGACACTCTGAAATAGAGAACAAAGAACAGCACTTTGAAACATCACTCTTACCAACTTTGTAAGTGCATTTTTGGTCACTCATCTTAGTCCTTGAGTATTACTGCATTGATGTCGTTTTGAGCACTTCATTTCTAACGTTACTACCATGTGACAACACTTTAGCGCTGTCACCTGTCTTGTAAATGTTCGTGCTCTCAAGTTTTCCCTCGTGTAGTATTGTTTGCAAACAATATTTTCTTAATTGTGATTACCTATACGACAACATCGTTTTCGTGTTTAAAAAAATAATTCAGAAGTACATGTGAGAGATTGACCCTGATTGTCCAACATTCTCTTCCTCCTGTTTTAAAAAGAACTGAGAAGTCCTTGCAAGAGTACATCCTAATCAGGTTAACATATTGTCTCGTGGTTACGATGGCGAAATGCTCTGATCTTAAGATATTATAGATGAAAAGCTCAGTATTTGTATAACTTGCAACAATTAAAATACAAGTTCAAACAACAGCATATTGGCTGGACAATGGCTGCGGCGACCATGTACTTTGACTGTTCTGATCGCTTCTGAAACGAGCCGGCATTTAAGAGGCAATGTCAAAGATTTTAGAGTGATTGTTGGTGACCACGTCCGTTTTAGAATAAGGTCACCTACACGCACTGGGCCCGCAATGTTATCAGAAATCTTTACTTCATTTGTTTACACAAGGCATGTAGTTTGCATTTTATATACTTCATGTAAAATATATTGCTGCTCTTTCTGTCTGAATGATATATATATATATATATATATATATATATATATATATATATATATATATATATATATATATATATATATATATATATATATATATATATATACATATATATATATATAAATGTATTTATATATATATATATATATTTATATATATATATATATATATATATATATTGCTTAAGTGTACATTACTCATCGACAGGTATGTATTTCAGAAAATACCGTCTTTCTGTTTTTCTGTTTATGCTTTGCATGCTTCTGCTAATGTATCTGCTGTTCAGAACTTGGAAGGTGGGGCCAGTCAATCTATACGTGTGTGACATTTCTCTCATTTTCCCAACCACATCTCGTATTCAAGTTTTCTACTTCATGTGGTAAACTAAACAACCACATAAAACAAATCGCTAAATGATAGCTATAGATCAGTCGCGAAGGTTCTGAGATGGTCTGAAGGTGGTCACACGTTTTACACGAAAGAAGCATTCGTGGCATACTAAGTCCAACGCATGCATGTTGAAATTCACAACAAACAAAACCATCGTGAGACAGTTTGACTACTCAATCGATTTGGCATGTAAAAACTTTTTAACTCAACGTCATGCATGATCCTAAAAGTTTCAAGTCAGGAAATTATTTTGTTCTGTATATTCGTTTATATTTCTTTATTTCCATGTTCTAATTTCTAAAATTTATTACAAAAGAAAATACGAACAGATGGCAGTTAGGATTATGAGAAATGTAACGCTCTCACCACATACAATGTTCCTCTTTATCTTTTTATTGTGTACACTATATTAGCCTCACGTATGTGGTCTCTTTCCGTTACTACTTACCACAACGTACGAAATAAATATACATAGAACACAATACGTATTTTCTATATGATGTATTTGACACTCTTCACAACATCCGCTGCAAAATAAGCATTCTTCAGAAGATGTGCTGCAAAATAAACGCCTTCGATGGTTGATTACATTGAACTTGTCCTACTTGTAATAATTTACATTCTTCAATTGATTATGAGACCCCATTCCAGGACGACGACTATACACCTAATCCTACCTTCAAGACATCGTCAAGAGTGACAAGAAGGTAATGGGGAGAAAGAATGGTTCTGTGTTAATTAACGCGTCCGGGAGTGTTTAGTAGTAAATTGAAAAAGAGGAGCAACAAGCCCAAGGCAGCAACAAGCACAATGTAGCTCGTGAGCGTTAGGAGGCGTTTGAAGTTAATTAATGCAGAAGTGTTTCTTCTAGTGGTTTAGGTGAGACAACTTTTTAAGGGGTTGTCTGTCTGTTAGACATACCCAAACAAACTCAACACAAAATTTAATGAAGGAAAGTCTGGACGACGTTATCGGTTATGTATAGCTGCGATGTCAGCTGAAGTCAACGAAAAATCAACCGTTCTGTTGGCGGGATGAAAGGACACAACTCTCGCATTACACGTACTTTGTGCTCTACAGAAAAAAAAAATATGGACCCCACGGGACATAGGCCTTGCGTACCCTCGTCCTGTTCTTTTTTTGAATGTGTGTGTGTATGGACGTGGGAACGATCCACGTATCTGCAGGGCTGGAACGAATATCGCCTATTGGTATTCTGCAATATTTACTTAAGATAAAGTACCCGTCTCTTTCTTTCATTTATTCCTCTCTCTACTTCAGATAGATAGATAGATAGATAGATAGATAGATAGATAGATAGATAGATAGATAGATAGATAGATAGATAGATAGATAGATAGATAGATAGATAGATAGATGCGCTCAATATATCTTGGAGGGCTAAGAAACAGTACTCCGTGTCAATGTGCAATGCGTGACGTGGACGCAATATTGGACATACAGTTCTATATTGATATAGGGAGAAGAATATATGTACACTGTGTATAGAAAAACTTTCAAGTAAGCATTATTGCCCTTTTCTGCTTTTTGAATTTTTTATCTGTTTGCATATTTCTTTATTAGTAATTGACAAATCTAGCGGAGTGGACGGCTAAGTTTGTCAATTGCTAACAAGTGCTTACAATTAGTTCAAATCACGTGATAGCCAGCAATATTTTTAAGCACTACTCAGAGATAATGTAATTAAGGTCCACATTTCTGGCTATTAAAAGGAGCCCGTAAATAAGCGGACCATTGAGCGAGTTTTGGTGTCATGTGATAGGATGGCAGCTTTTCGTGTTTCCTATCTTGCTTCCGCATTGCATAAAAGAGCTTGACAGAATATTGTCCTTAACAAATTCTAGCTATGCCTTGCAAACGTATGCCTTGCTTCTTTAGGCATTTAAAATGTATGAACGCGCCTGCACTGGGTGGCAATAAGTGGGCGAAACTCATCCACACTTACTTGCTTGGTCAGTTGAGTTTCGGTCATCTACGAAAATCATGCAGTCAAGATCTGGGGATAAGTACATCAGCTTTCTTAGCTTTGGAGGTTCCACTGAAATGAATTCGAACACAAAGTATATTACCACTGGTATGAAATGCTTCTTCGTAGCTCATTTTACTAGGGCCAGCAAACCACTACATTCATATCCTTCACACCACTCTTCACATGCACAAGCCCTAAAGTTGTTAGTAAATCAAAACGTCTTTGTTTGCAAGTGTGCATAACATGATGAGAAAGAACATACATACACAATTTGGGCACTCAATAGTCCTTTTGGGCTATTACGAACATCAATCTGTCAGCATAGTACACCTGTATTTCGAATGTACTGAATAATTGTGCAGGATGCACGCAACCAACAGAGAATAGCGGATACAGCGCTGTTCATGGCAAGTGACACGATACAAAATATGACTCTTTCGGAAATTTGACGTGTGGCACGGTATTGTTTACTTCAGATGTGTAATAAAACTTTGTATGTGGTAAAGAATATAAGAATTGCTCTGATATGCGTGACCTTACAAATAATATAGAAGAACATCAGAAGCACAGTGTGGAAGTGCTGGATAAGACCTAAATTACTGCAGGGGAAAATCTTTACGTGCATTGTTAGATAGGAAGGTACAGTGCACAGGATGAGCTAGCTGCGAAAACTGTCAAATCCAAGGGCGAATATTTTTAGCCTGATGACACGACTAGCCATGTATGCGATATTTATACACAGAAGTAACAAATATGTGTTATCGGAAACCACCAAAATGACCAGGAGGCAAGAAAATGATGGCGCAAATTTAAAAATGAGCCGTACTGTAAAGCCAAACACACCTATTGCCGAGACTACTGTCCACCCATCAGAAATACCATGGAAAGGAACCCGCTCTTGTGTCAGTGCGCACAATGATTCTTGTGCTCCCTAACGTTCCACGAACTAACGAGCCATTTGCCCCATTGCCCCGTTTGCCCCATTGTGCTGTCTCGGCAGAGCCGCAACGATGGTGGTGGCTTTACGATGAACACGTTTTGCTATCGGCCACAAAAACGATAACCGCTGTGACTGCTTATCGCTGTCATGAACCGGTGCAAGGGGAGCTTGTCGTTCGTACGCGGAACGTTAGGAAGCACTAATATCATCGTGCGCACTGACGCGCAAGCGGGTTTCTCGCGTGGTATTTTTTGTATTTCGTGGGTATTTGTAATTAGCAGAAAAACACTAATACTTAACAGATATAAAGTTCAAAACTGTCTGTTGGGTCATTTTGCAAACCAATGTACACCGTTTTATTGAAATTTTTATCCATCTTAGTTCCTTCGAAAGATAGTTAATTAAACAGATTGAATTAAACAATATTTCAGAACACACAAAATAGTCTGACTAACTCCCGGCAATGGTGAGCAACATGCATTTGGGCACGTCACAATTACGTTCTGGCATATATTTAAACTCTGGCTAAAGCTTCGTGGCACACACTGTACATTGCTCCAAGTCAGCAGTATTGTGGTTCAGAATTTTTATTTAATGTTCTGTCCTTAAATAAAACTTGTTTCTTAATCTCTAATTTCTGATGGATGTTAAAAACAGTGCATTGCGACTTGTGCTCCAAGGTTTCCGAGGGATCTTCTTTAGCTTACGTTGCGGCTCATGGGCCGATTCTTCTACTGCCTTCTGCCCTTTGAGCACCACCGAGGTTGTCTAGTGGCTAAGGTACTCGGCTGCTGACCCTCAGGTCGCAAGATAAAATCTCGCCTGCGGCGGCTGCATTTTGACGGAGGGGAAAACGCGTAGGCCCATGTACTCAGATTTGGGCGCGCGTTAAAGAACCGCTGGCGGTCAAAATTTCGGAAGGCTTTCTCTGCGGCGTCTCTTATAATCATACGGTGGCTTTGGGGCGTTAAACCACACATATTATCATCACCATCACCATTCTGCACTATAAGAACAAAATGTCCTTTGACTCCCTTGTTATGGCTTGCCACGTATATAATACCCTTCTTAAACAGATCCATCAGCTCTTTTTGGAGATGATTATAAACTCTTTTGAAGAGTCGTGCGATGCACATGACTCTCAAAAGTCGTATACGTAGCAGGTCAGGACTCACTAAAATGAGTCACATACTCTTTTTACAGAGTGCAGCTCCATCACCAGTTCTGACGGTGACAAACAGCACACGAGAGACCCAACAATACGGTGAAAACGCAGAGACGCAGTGCTGTATTTGTGCATTTTCTTCTTTTCCCCGTAAATTTAACGAATTACAGCACTTGCCAAGATATGTTATTCGCCATGAAAACTACGTCATTTGTACGACCGAACAAAGAAGTGTGTTTGAAATATATATACATAGCGCCAGTCTCAACTGCAATAAGCCTTCCTGCTCTTCTTTTTGTAGCTAGAAGAGCCAGTGCTGTACACACGTCTGTTTTTTCTTTACATTATTCTTCGAGTTAAGACAGCTTGTCACAAGTGCCAATTTTTTTCACAATGCACTCGCGAGTTCACATTGACTTTTCAATGTTGCTGCCTCACAGAACACTTGAACCCACCTCGGCAGTCTCATGATTGATTTGCTCAATTGGTGACGCGAAGGTTATGACATTAAAT
Source organism: Rhipicephalus microplus (assembly GCF_043290135.1). Taxonomy (NCBI): domain Eukaryota; kingdom Metazoa; phylum Arthropoda; class Arachnida; order Ixodida; family Ixodidae; genus Rhipicephalus; species Rhipicephalus microplus. Next base: position 49,175,915 of record NC_134709.1, read on the forward strand.
CCCGGCCACGGCAGCCACATTTTCGATAACGGAGAATATGCTAGAGGACCATGTACTTAGATTCGCGTGCCCGTTTAAGTACATCACCCCTCCCCTATACAGCATCCGTGAAAGGAATTTCGTGGTTTTGGTACGTTGAACCCGAACAGATATAATAAACACCTAATATAGCAACTGTAGACATATTCACAACTTTGCAAATAGGTAAGTATGATACTCATATATAAAATCACAATGGCATGATACTTATGTTTGAGGAAAAGTAAATCTCTGTAAACTAGACAAGAAAGCTTGAATACTTACATAATGTATACTTGTATGTCATGGCATTGTATATTGAGTGGTTTCCAGTCTTAGAAAGAACTAGAGACGTGTTGAACTTGACGCTAAATTTAGAGAATATTGACGATACAATTAGGCAATAACTATAGATGCGCCAACCATGAGACAGAATAGAGGCTGCCGCTAGATGCTATTCAATGTTCTGCTGCCTTGAAAGGCTGCCATTGTGCTGCCTCCAGTTTGAAAAAGTACGATGTATATCATCTGAGAACGTGAACTAGCACCACATTATTTTAAATACTAGAACAGCATTAAACCGCAAAAACATGAACACCACTGCTTAACCACGCTATATAAAATTGAACTAACAATTGCCTTGAGTGGCACCAGTTTTTTTTTTTTTTACAATGCTTGCCCCTCTTTTGTATCAGCCTTGCGTATACTGTGAAGACAGCAGGTAATCAAGCAGATGTTGGGCTACATTTGACGCAACACGCAGCAGTGCTGTGCATCTTGAGCCTTCTGGACTTAGACTGGAACAATCTATGGACTGCTGAGTACTCTATACACGTGTTTCGATTGATAAAATGAAGGTAAGTAAAATAGAAAAAACTGGCCATACCCTACTGACCATGCCTATTACTACAGTAAGCTTTTCTAGCGTTCGTTTATGCAACATACCTATCCGTGAAAATATTGCAGTGTGCCTTTCGGAAATTAGCATCACCACTGAAATAACATTGTCAGCTCTTTTAAATAGGTCAACAAGGGCGGCAGCAAATTTTCACAGGTTTCTACTATGAAAAGACTAATAGGCGTGTTGAAATGAAGTTTTTCATTTATTGCTCATGAACAGGAATTCGGGCAAAGAGCTTATGAAAACAGTTGTCATTTCGACTTTGTTCAGCAGTGTAGCATGTCATATTGCATCTCTTAGCAGCTAAAGCTTTCAACAGGACAAAAACACATTTAAGATGCACTGGAAGTGTTGCATATGGGCACCAAGGAAGCCGATGACACGTCATAGCTATGCCATGATACCGTGAAAAACACAATGTAAAGGCGAACGATTCACGTACGTCTCGAACTGCAAAAGCAATTTCAAAAATAATAAGCATCTCTTGCAGACTTGTCTTTTGCTTCTGTTTTCTTTTGTTTGCTTTTGGAATACATGGCCTAAGATGCTGTTTTGTGAGTCGACGGCCGGCCGCACTCAAGTGGGGACGGATACCCCTCTATTAAGAAAAGGATGACCACTGGGACCATCGCTTCGGGTAAAATGTCGGGGTTCTATGCTGCAAGACATCGGATTGGTTGTTGACTATGGTGGCACTATTTCAATGGGCTACAAATGCGGGGACGTCAATGCACCTAGATTTAGGTGCAAGTAAGGAGAACGAACTTAGACGCTCAAACTAACTTTCGGAGTTGCTCCCTCAGGCATGACACAACATCCTGTTGTGGCTTTAGCACGTAAAGCCCGAATGATATTTCGTCACTAACCCATTTGGTCGAACCAGTGCTTCACTGTCTCTGGAAACAGTGCATGAACTAAGTGGCTGGCTGCGTTATTAAATGCGAAGCATATACTTGCGCATTCAAAGAATTTTGGTATCTATCTATCTATCTATCTATCTATCTATCTATCTATCTATCTATCTATCTATCTATCTATCTATCTATCTATCTATCTATCTATCTATCTATCTATCTATCTATCTATCTATCTATCTATCTATCTATCTATCTATCTATCTATCTATCTATCTATCTATCTATAAGTACGGGAGGGAAAGATGGTTTGGTGAATATGACTCCCTGGTCATGACGTCAATGACGCCACAATGTCATCACTTACGCCACAAAAAACACTCCAGAAAACAGCGGCACATACGCGGAGACGGGTATGTGGGTGATTTTAACGCTCGAGCGTTAAGGAAAAGCTGCCATAGGCAGCGTGGCCTGGATGTATGCAAACAATAAATGTCAGTGTCCCGGCAGAAATCTAGCCCAAGTCTTCCGCGTGGCAATCAACTATTCTACCACAGAGCCACACCAGGCCTCGAATATGCTTTATCAAAACTCAGGTCACGCGCGGTGCCATAGTCGTCCGCCGCCACCGCCAGCGTCATCACCGCTGGTGTCCGTAACCACCATCGCTAAAAAAAATAAACCTAGTACCAAGGACACAGTACGGCTTGGACCCAGGAGCGCTGCGTGCCAGCCCAGTATTCTACCACTGAGCTACGCTGGTGCTTGTGACTTGCTGGCAAACTTGCCTTAAGCAGGCTTGATGCCGGGAAACGAATCGCGTTAATACGACATGTAAAGCTTTTTAAAACAGCGAAAGAAAAACCAGTCGTCGCAATATTCGAATATCATAACGAGTGGATAATCCAATGCTCCAACCCATTAGAAAAGCTTGTTTTTTTCACCATTTAACTGTGGCGCATACCCATATCTGGCATAATTCCTCATCGTCATCAGCCACTGCATGAAGAATTCGCACAAAATTCCTAGCAATAGTTTAGCGGTTAGAATGCTTTTCAGAAGAATGACGATAGATATCACAGCGAATGCCAGCCTACTATCCTAAAAATTTTGATATTAATGCCGTAGTGGGCATCAAGCAAGTGTGCTTGCAGCGGTTACCATGAGTGTTTAGAAAAAGCTTTGAAAGGCCGCTCTTCAAGCTTTCGCTGTGAGTGTGCGGCGCCAGTTCCCCACAGGCCTGGCATTTTTCAAACAGATCTTAATGTTCGGGTTACGTAAACTTGGGTTGCAGTACCGGCTATGTAACTTTATAAACATCACATATTTGCTCCAATGGTACAGCCGCCACGCCAGGTTAACGTAAATTGTAGTTAGATGCCATCAGTTGAAATTGATTTCTGTAACAATGTTGAGGACTACCATTCTCGCGCGCACTAGCGCAAAGGCAAGCGCTTCATAACAGCCTACCACTTCTAGTGTTCTTAATATTCATGTTGCTCTTTGCACCGTTACGCAACTCTAAATAACTGGTAATGTAAAGCACATGCGGCTGTTTAACGTATGTACATGTACGTGGAGTTGTGCATAATTTCGCGCCACTTTATAACGCCTCGCTCAATAAAAAATAGAATGCATTCACCTTTCATATGCATGCATCGCATAAGATAGATTTGCAAGTTATGTGGGATCCACCGAATTTTCAGGGACGAAGCTTCTTAGGGTGGTGGTCTGTTCATCCTCCGTTCGTGTATGTAGCCACCAGTGGCACATACCCGTTCTAGTACGGGTATCTGTCACAGGGGATGCGAGATTGCCCAGCTCGCAGATAAACAGAAAAATTTCAGAATGGTCAGGTAGCGCAACTAAACAAAACGTCTGAAGCAGCTCAAGCCTCGTTTAGAATCTCTACACACACATTGGCTTTATTTGCATTTTAGGGGCAAAGCTGCTTAGGGTGTGGGTCTGTCCATCCTCCGTTGGTGTATGTAGCCACCGGTGGCACACACCCGTTCTAGAGCGTGTATGTGCCACAGAGGATGCGAGATGGGAGATGGCGGTACTTGGAGTGTACGCTAGATGGACGCTCGGACGGACGGACAGACAGACTAGAAGGCGGACGGACAGATGAATGGACGTGCGGACGGATGGACGCACGAACGGATGGACATACGTATGGACGGACTCACGGAAGGACGCATGGACAGACGGACGGGTGCATGGGCACACGGACAGACACATGGATAGATTCACGGATGCTCGCGTGGACGGATGGAAGCAAGAACGAACGGACGGACGGAAGCACGGACGGACTGATAGACGCTTCGCCCCACTCATCATCATTCAATCCATAGAAATGCTGTGAATATTTGTTCAGTGGGTTGATCCACTATTGCGCACTCTCCAGCACCGCGGAAGCTGTGTTTTGTCTGCGGATAGTCGGGATAATTATTATGACCTGCTCTAGTAATTATGTTACACAAGGAAATATACACTGTAAATTGCGTTGCTGCGTCACAATTGATAGCCAGGAGGAATGAACTGCGCTTAAGTCTGAGCGGCATCAATGCCGAAAGTTCTCGGTGATATATTCCTTCCCCCGTATAATTGACCTCGTAAGTAATTCAGTTTCGCTCAGCTTAGTAGAAGTTGTAAGAAGTTGTAAGCACGTAAAACTGTTCACGAATTCATAAGCCTTTTGTACTGCATCTTAGAAATTGCTCGAAAGAGATTGCAGACTTAAGTATATATCTCAGCACCCGAAATAAATAGAAAATTACACTTAGCTACTTGGTGACATTTTCGTAGTCACAAGAAAAGTAAATGCATAATGGCATAAAATAGCTGATACTTACATGCGTCACATGGTGGGACTATAGTGTAAATAATTAAAACAAAAAATTACTCATTATAGATGCGTTAAGAAAATTTCACGCCGTACAACTATACATAATGGTGCAATGTACTTACGTTATATTAGGCGCTTGTGGAATTTCCGCAGCTAAAGTAAAATTATAATGTGTGTCATTTATTTTTCCCACGCGCTCAGCGCTATCACACAAAGGCGGCGGCCGTGCAGGATCTATGAAATTCTGTATCTTCACGTAAATTTTTCCGCTAATACCAACAGCCTGCAAAGAATTGGGTAACTCAGAAAAGTCGCATTACTTAGCATTACAAAACGAGGACAAACTAAAAAAAAAACATCTTTTCTTTCAGTTTTTTATGACCACGAGCCTGTTCATATAATGTGAGAATGCCATGATTCAGGCTAATACACCATCTCGTTAAGGTATTCCATTATACATGAAAAATATCATAGAAAGAAATAAAACCAATTTACTCACATCCGTTGCATTCTGATAGCAAAAGTACAGGTCATCCTCTTCAAAGGGCCGTCTATTTTCAATATTTTCGGAAAGTGAAAAACGTAAAATAGGCAGTATAAGTAAAAAACATGGTATACGCATCATCCTGAATTTTGTCTTGTAGAGAAAGATTCGTAAAAAACAGTGCTTTTAAATACTATCTTGTCCACGAGCGTGTAAGTGACATGGCAGTTTTCTTAATTGCTACGTTTGTAGAAGTGAACTGAAGACTGTATAACGTCATGGGCAAGAGCATACTCGTGAAAACAAGTGTTTGCGAAGTTTTTTGTTACATGAATGTGAAAGTTACATTAAAAAAAACGTTAAAAAAGAGAAGACCAGCGAAACCAATACATCATAATGGGAATCACAAGTTTTCGTTTTCTCTTAGACGGCACGTCGTCTCCCATGATGGAGTGTTCATAGATCATCTATAAACTTTTCTTAGATAAATTGCAAACTTTTCTTTTCTTCGTTCAATTCCCGAACAATAACTTCGCTAAAGTATTCGCTGTGCAGTATAGGCTGCGTTTTTTTTCATTGCTTTTAAAAAGCGATGTTCAAGCCAGCCGTAAAGAGTCATCGATTTACAAGAACTTCGCCGAGTGATGACGTCGCTGCCAAAACACATGCACGTGGGCACAGCGGGTGTGACGTCACATGCCATCACCGAAGAGGCGCGTGCTCTCTTCGTTCTCCATGTAATCGCCGTCATATTCTACTTCACTCCCAAAGAAGGCACGCCGATTTCTCCGGCGTGGGAGTAAAGAACCTTGGTGGGTGAGACAATGAGTAGGAAGAGAAAAGAAGTAACAAAGACACGGAGATGAAGATCGATAAAGTGAGAAACCATAGCGGTAAAATCTCTTACTCAGGGGATACGCTAGGTCGCGTAGGGTGGTGAGGACGTGCTCATATCAGTCTTCACTCTATAAAACGCTTTCATGCGGATATTTCATTTAAGTCTACTTATTGAGTGCGTCATCTTTTTTGTGAAGTTGCGAGGATTTCAAGGACACCAAAACCTGGACCTGCTTCACAAGAAGATTGGATGGAAAAACGTTTATTACAGAGAAAAAAAATGGCAGCATATCCACGGAGTGAATGATGGAGAGTGGGGCGAAGCACTTGTCCGTCCATTTGTTCTTGCTTCCGTCCGTCCATGCGTCCGTCTGTGTGACCGTCCATGCATCCATCCGCCCGTTCGTGCGTGCTTCTGTTCGTGCGTCCGTCCCTGCGTTCATCCATGCATCCGCCCCTGCGTCCGTTCATGCGTTCATCCATTCATCTGTCCACGTGTAAGTTCGTCCATCTATTCAACACTCCAAGTACCACCATCTCGCATCTTTTCATCATATATTCCCCACATAGAAACACCGCCATCCAGCGGACATTCCGAAAACTAAATGAGAGGTGGCACACGCACACTTTCTAACAGTTTGCGCTTCGGGTCTACTTCCCACCTTTAACCACCTCGAGTTCATGGTATATACTAGTTCACTGTATTCATGGCAGTGCGGCCCAACACTCGCTAAACCTTTCTAAAACCAAGGAGGTTACGCCCAGCGAGTATAACGTAGCAATCTTTTCCTGGCAGATAGAGCTCAATGTACATGCCAATGGCTGCATGGTAAATGAGAGACAGGAGAATTCGGCTTTTACTTTCTTACGGCTTGCACTTCGTACCTACTTCCCACCTTTAACTACCTCGAGTTCATTCATGGCATATATGTATATGACTGAGTGTGCGCGCGTGTGCTGCCGAATGTGCTGTTTCTATCTTCCCTCTCCGCTCTCTTTCATCTTCCCCATCCCTCTTCCATGCGCAGGGTAGCAAACCGGCTGCCTATAGGCTGGTTAACCTCCTTGCCTTCCTTTTCCCTCTATTTTTCTTCCTTCCTTCCTTCATTGTATTCATGGCACTGCGGCTCAACGCTCGCTAAACCTTTCTAAAACTAAGGTGGTTACACCCAGCGGGTATAACGTAGCAACCCTTTCTCTTCAGATAGTGCTCAATGTACATGCAATGGCTGCTAATGTGGGGATCACAGCGTGCACGTTAACTAAAAGCCGAATGCTCCTGTCTCTCATACCCCATTATCAGCTATTGGCATGAACATTGAGCACTATTTTTTGTTGTTCAACAACGCACAGAAGGAATCTCTCACCGGCACCACCTTGGAGGTGAAAATGTTTGCAGGTCAAAGCGTAAGACTGGTTACATACTACGACGGGACGCGGGGCAAGTGGGTGCCGCTATAAGGAGCTTCTTCCTAAAAAAAGAACATGCAAAACAGCAGAGAAGAGAGAAGAAGAAAGAAATAGAGCGAGGAAAAAAGATACAACTTGCAATACTTAGCAAAACCACAACAGCTGAGGCTATACGCAGATGCACATCAGCTCAGCTGTTCCTTTAACGCTGTGCCTCCAGCGCAAATTACGCTGGAGGCAGCGCAAGATGCCTACGGGACGGCTCTAACTTCTCCCATTGTAGAATACCTAGTACCCTAAATCGTTATCTACTTTTTCTAAACACACAGTCACAGCCTTGCCGTGAAGGCAAAGCAATGAACGCGATAGCAGCAAATAGAAAGGTCACGCGCAGAATGGAAAGCAGATCAGAACATGCCCTGCGTTCCTCACGCACAAATAAAGCACAAAACGTACCCACAGGTACGGGTGCACGCGAATAAGCGTCTCAATTGTTAGTTTGCTGTGCCTTAAAAGCGTGCGCTTTTCGCAAGCGGAGACTGCAATTATTGGAGTGACCTTTTTGCACCCGGTAACTACAGCAGAATCGTTCCAGAAAAAGCCCGAGGCCAGCCAAACCGTACGACTTTCCCCGCCTCGCCACCGTGAGATAAGGGCGCGTGAGGGAGCGTCGCTCTCCTTCTCTAAGCATGGCAAAACACGGGTAGGAGATTAGAGCGTGGGCTGCTGCGTAATGTGGTGACGCTAAGGTCCCTATATATATAAAGGTTGATTGATTTGTGGGGTTTAACGTCCCAAAACCACCATATGATTATGAGAGACGCCGTAGTGGAGGGCTCCGGAAATTTCGACCACCTGGGGTTCTTTAACGTGCACCCGAATCTGAGCACACGGGCCTACAACATTTCTATATATATAAAGGTAGCGACAACTACACGCGCGCCCTCTGTAGGGGTCCAAGGTGCAGCGCTAGCAGACGACGCTCCGCTCGCTCGCGTGCATTTTGCGGACGGCTGAAACCGCTCTCAGTGCGCGTTTGAACCGGTTCATTATTGCCATTTGTGGCGTAAGCTGCCCAGGAAACTTCAAGCAGTAGGGACAACGACTAGCGATCCCGGGGTGCGTGAAGCTTTGCAATAAAACGTTCGTACTTTCGAAGCATCTCATTCTATTGAACGGTGTTTCACAGCGGTAGTCATACGGCGCTTTTTTACGGTCGTTTGCACGATCCGAAATTCAGCTTACATTGAAGTAGAGACGATATTTGGGCCAACTGAAAGTGCTTGTTTTATAGTTCAAAAATATCGGGGGTTGTGAGCTTACCAAAACTTTCGGAAACATCATTGCGCACTGATTGCTTCTAGTAGTGCGCAGCTAGTTACGTGCGCTCTTATCGCGTTTTTCAGTGCTCGGCAGTATTCCCGTGGTCTTTTAACGCTAACCGAATTATTTGTATACACAATACTCTAAGAGCTTTATTTCGAATTAAGGATTTCGCTGCATCTGACAATTATCAGTAACCAGATTCAGTGGCGTAGCCAGGGGGTGGCACAGGGGGCCCATTTTCCCCTCCCCCCCTTCATTTTTTTCGATAGCATACAGAGCACAAAATGACAGTCGGTCACATGTGCCTGCCTGGCCCCCACTTCAGATCGAGGAGGTCCACCCCCCCCCCCCCCCCTAGAAAAAATTGTTTCTGCTACGCCCCTGACCAGATTACCTTCTAAGATTGGGGAAATAAAGAATGCTTACTAGTGTCTACGAAGCGCCGCATTTAATCATCACCGCGAGGAATAAAAAAGAACTTCTTTCCATCCATAGTATGGTTGCGGCAACCGTAGGCACAGCAGCCCGGCATGCTAGCGTGTCACGCTGCAAACGTTGAATAAAAACACGTGATTCCCGCGTCCACTCAAAGGAAAGGTAAATAAGCACTTCTACGTTGCAAAAACAATGCATCAGAGGCGCAAGAAATGTTTTTTACTTACCGAGACGTCCAATTCCACGCTCGGAAACGCAAACAACCACGCGATCCGCATGCACAGCGAACGACTGCTGGACCCTTAGGGCGGGGCGCGAAGGAGAAAGGGTCACGTGTCGCCAACCGGCCAATCGCGCGGCGAGGCGGCTGGATCAAGACCTTTCTCTACTTTTCGTAGATAGAGGAACTTTAGGTGACGCGCGCTCAGTGCACCACCTTGCTGGTAATGCTTAAAACACAATCCCCCCCCCCCCCCCCCCCCGCGATGATCGTGATCAGCGGTAAGTGGTAAATATAAGTAGCTTGCCGTTTGAACGGTGAAGGATGTGCTCCGGGTTTACTCAGTGCATGGTTAACGCCTCGCTTTCACGACGCAGAGGTCCCACGTTCTATTTCGCGCGCCGGAGGGTTTCTTCCGAGATTTTTTTTCTTTCTTGCGTTTTCACATATATAGATGCGTGTACATATACGGTGCGTGACATCGACGCCCACGTGGACGCCCACGCCGGCGGCAAAACCCAGCCTAGAGTCTACATATAATTGCTATCGCAATAAAGCTTGGGTAATCTGGTAGCTAAGAGACAACTGGGCGTAATAGAGCCTGCACTCCCTTTCATTGCAGAAAGAAGGGACCGTAAAGCACACCTTTGCAAGTATATGTTACTGCCTAAGGAAGAGCACGAATCATAGTACTTGGTTTTATGTGAATCTTGGACAATGTTCGCTGTTCTACATTATGACTACAGGAAAAGCAGTCACTGAAAACTATGACATTCATGTGGCATCGTAAATGTTCAATGCAACCGCTTTTTTTTTTTCAATGCGATTCGTTTTTCCCTCTATGTAAAGGGCGTTGTATGCAGGTCCATGTCTGGCTTCGTTTAAGAAAGAACATTTGATAAAAGGAATTTTTTGCACAACGACGGGAGCTCGCTTTGGTGTCCGAGAACGGTAGAGTGACGCAATAAGGATTTGTGCTGAACGGTAACAGTTTAATGAACGTTTTCTCTCACACTCACACATTGCTAATCAATTTGCTGCAATCACACTTACGTCATCATATCGCTGTTGACATTTAATTCTCGTGAATCCCCGTGGTCATATATGCTAAATAGGATTGTTTACGCCTCACACATGCATAATTAGCATTGTTCTTCCCGGTTGAAATTAAAATGCATCTCGTTTTACCCTGACCTTTTTATTGCGAATGGGGTTTACACGAGAATACAATTTTCGTATGGGCCTCTAACACCTCATTCATGATGAAACATTGCATGGGATATTGTGAAACATTGGATCGACGGTTTTGCTATTTTTTCCGAGTAAATTCACGAACGTGAGTTTCGTCTCGATCCGCTAAAGAGACAAACACTTCCCGTCTTCAGCATACCCCATTTATATTGATGAACTCCGTATTGTTAGAGAGCTGAAAGCGCTCCAAACACAACGCTCCAACTTAGAGGCAAACGAGTTTACGGCTTCATCCTCTTACTGCTCTCGGCTATGCCTGCCTGGCAGTTCCTTATGCACCGGGACACTGAGCTGTGCAAACGAGTGACGCTTGAACCACAAGGACGCAGCCTGCTTCATCTGCCAAAGCACTAGACTCTGTGATAGGCCTGTGAGACTGCATATTTTCTTTTGTTTGTTGGCAAACCACGTACACTAGTGCATGTTATTGTATTTCTTGTTATGTGTGATGATGCCGAAACCTCAGACACAAACAACCAAGGCAAAGGGAAGAAATATTTATTTGCTTGACACAGAAATACACACAGTATGATTGGCTAAAGAATTGAAGCACCCTTCAAGTACTAAACCTGACAACCGTAAGCCTACGCACATGGAAATATCGTTGCGTCCCGAAGTCCAAGTTTATACGACGTCCCTCACATACACCACGAGGTGTTGTCGACTCCAGCACGAAGTGACCTTTCGTCAGCTATTGCTATACCTTTACCGTCTGTATCTTTTTTGGTGTAATTCGAAAAATAATCTGAATATAAATATGAATCACGACGAAGTCGTGCCACAGTGCACGCTGACGTCGTGCCAGGGCGCACGAGCAGAACACGAGCTGCTCGTTCCGGAACACGCAGACCACGTTGCGTACGACGTAGCACTAAGGCCATGCCCTAAGGTTTTGTTCGCGACGGACTGCTCGTACGTGGCACCACGACCCGACGATCTCTGCACTGGTTGTGGCGGACCCGTTTGGACATGTTACCAGGCCACGACCTCCGCAACTGGAATGAGGTCAGTGGTTGGCCCTGGCCGTTCGCTCGTTCACCACAGAAAGAGCACCGCTAAGCCCGGTTCGAAACAATCGCTCGTCGTCTAGACACGCCAAGCTCGTCCCGGATGGGCTGGTAACACCTGATCAGTCTCTTTTGGTCCCTCAGGTCGAACGAACGGTGCTCTTGCTAGCTGACCGCGTTATCCAACTTGTGCAAGTCCTCCAGCCTATGCGCGTCATGTTCCTCTGTCCACACGCACCATCATTGTCTTCGGGTCTTTCTTACTTTCGGTTTACACTTTCAGTTTTGGTTGCACTGTTCCCACACGTGTGCGTTTGTCACCCAATATAATTGTAATTTGTGTTTATCACTATCTTCCGTCATACATAATGCAACTTGACGAACATAATCATCACTATCTTTTTGTATTGCGTTATAGTTCATGAGTGTTTCGGTAAACAGGCATCTCCTCTGAGAAATGTCATTTTTATTTCAGAAGGGGCATTATTTGTAATCATGAGGTTAGTTTCACGGCATGTGTTGTATCATTTAGCTCCACACAAATTGTATTCTGTATTTAAAAACAGCATAAAAAAGAAATTACCTGCCCTCTCGATTACCCGATAGAGCTGTTTAAACAAACCAAATAAAACCGCATGTATTTTTTTTGTCAAGTCGGGTGGCCTAATTTATTCTGGAGGTTTTTGTCGTGCTATTGCTACAGGTTCGGGGCTGCTTTTTCTCGACAACTCTTCATCTTTCCACTAAAGATACATAGATGTCCGGTTGCTAACCTTTAGGTAGGAAGAGACAGTTTAGCGAGGAAGTTTATTAGACTTTGAGATGTACACTGAACTTTAGGCCTAGCCTTTTCTACTTCTCCACTCCAACCACGTGTGAAAGCTTACCCTTTAAACTGTGAGTGACAATGTGGACAGGCTAGCTGCGTATGCACGCAGAATTTGATAAATAGACGAGAACAACACCAATAAACTGGTACGTTCAGCAGCTAAAATAAAAGACATCAAAAGAAATTGCTGTTATTTATTTGATTTTCGCATGTCCAGGTAGCAAATGCTACTTTAAAGGCAGACTAAGTGGATGGTTTTCTTGCGGGGAACACGTGGAGTCGGCCCCGATAGATGGGGAAGTCGGGTAACTCAACTTAAAAGATAGCGTGGTAATGGATCTTATTGCCAGGCACTCGAAGAACCAAGGGAAGATTGCGGGTGCGCTGTAGTGCTGAACATTTAGCGTCAGATCACACTATATAGCTCGAGCTGTTAGTTAAAAAGCACCTTGTGGACAACATACACCACCTTCACTTGCCGTCACCATGACGCAAACTTTGTTGAGAAGACTGAGTGTTTCAAAATGCTGCCTATTCCTAAAGTCGAACCAATGAAGAAGGTGCAAACTTAGTCGTACCTCTGTCATCTTGATACGGCTATACTCTCCAGGCTTTTGTTATGAGTGACTTTTACGACAGCACAATATTTTCGTGTTTTAATTTCAGGCTCTTTCATTTGTGAGTCCTGAAACTTCGTAGAGAACATAACCTACTTAGTGATTGTTTTATTACTGAGTGTGATATTTTTCGCACTGCGTAGAGCCAACTAGACCACGCCCCCTTCTCAGGGTAAGGGTGCCTCGAACCTCGACATTACGTTGCGCAAAATAGCAAAGCAACGTAGGAGTTGCTACTTTTTTTTAAACTGACCATGTTGATGAATTAGCCATAGGGGCAAATCTGGGTTGCATACGTCCAAGAAGTAACAAAACTTTGTGAAAAGTGCCCGCATAGTACGAAGCTAGACGTTTCACGCCAGCAAAAAGAAGTCGGTGGCTGATGACCTAAAGCCGAGGTCTAAACACGCCACAGAAAGCACCAGGTAGGTGTCGTATATTGAGAGGGCAATCGACTCTCTGCTGGTTGTAATTTTCGGAAACGTCATGGAAATATGCGAACCACACTGCATGATGTTGCTCCAGTGTTACGCCCACGTAGTGGAGCCACAGGTGGACTATGACAAAAGGCGAGAATAAAGACTGCAATAAGACTTTTGGATAAGGGGTGGTAGATCTATAGAAGACAGTTATCATGTAACCTGAATGATCTATGAAAGCTGGACTGCTTTTGTAGACTGAGATTTCGCGCAGCCTATTGTGGAACAAGATGTGAGGCACTTTCAACGTGGCACAACAAAGCGACCAAGTTCGTTGAGAGGGGCTGCAAGTTCGACAGTAAAGACTTCGGGTCTACACCAAAGTCAACGATTCTCTCGCTCAGGAACTCTCAAGAACACTTCAACTCTCTCATTGAGCAAATCTTTAGAGGAATCAACAGCCACGGTAAAATAGGAGATACTGCTACTAAAGCCAACGCAACGATTTACATTGCAATTGCTCAAGGTATCGCGACATTTAATATAAACCTGAAGAAGTTCAGATGCTTGACTAAGGAAGACCTCTCTAGTACTTCCCACCAAACTATGAATGCGTTTCGAAATCAGGTATTGTCATACACGCTGGTAAAGTTGCTGAAACGCGACGTCAGCAATCACAACGTTCAGCACCTCTCTATAGTACCATTTCAGCGTATTTTATATGTCGAGCCTGAACAGACCTCGAAGTAATTAATAGTATCTCTTCTACTGTAGATCTCTAGCCTCAGCACTCAAGATGAGCAACAAAAAAGTCTTAGTGGAACCAAAGTGTCAAGAGAAATGTGCATAATGGTGAACTTTTTAGCCAAACTGTGGTGTTCTTTGGCGGGATCTTCAATAGAAAAATAATAAGAACAAAACAAGAACAAGCGTGGGAATGCCTGTTAGTGTGGGCAGGAAGAGATATTCAACTTTTTGCAAATATGAATTTGTTAAGTCAAATATTCGGCCATGGCCAGATACTATGAAAATTCGGACATGCATTCTTCAAAACAAATACATTATGGCTAAGGAAAATATTTGAAGTTTCGAATATTAGCCCACGCCTGCTCTCTTTCTTTTTTTTTGGAGAATGACTGCACTTCTGTGCTTCAACCACTCTGCTGTTTGGTAAGGCTATCAAAAGGTATTATGTCGTGAATCTTCAAATGAGTACAGTGTTTATTTTGCGTAACCTGTATATGATTGAATGGCACCATTGGCTCCATAGGTAAGGATACAAATTCGGCCAGAGATTCAGAAACTCGAATTTTCTAGTCAGTTTCATGGTCCTGTGTTCAGGCTCGACGAAATACCGAATAGGCTCCACTGCCGACGATGACGCCATGACGTGACTTTATGACACCGCCGCTACCCGAACGAAGCCCTGACGTCGGAATTCCGCCGCCGGAGAAAGACCAAACGACACAACGTTGAAGAAGCGGAACAGACCATCTTATAGCAGTGACCTCACGTTGCGACCAACGATAACGCGAGACGACGCATTAGCAACCCCGAAATTTTCATCGACAGCCGCAGTGTCACAGCTCTCGTCGACACCAGAGCCAATTTTTCTTTCATCAGTTGGCCGTTCACTACGAAGCTGAAGAAAGTTTCGACTGCATGGGTAAGCCCCGAAATTCGGTTCACTTGGGACAATCTAATAACACCCGGTGGGTCTGCACAGACAGAATCACCATCAATGACGGGACTTATACTGGGAGCTTTGCCATCCTGAAACAGGGCTCCATGGATTTGATACATGGGATAAACTTTCTTTGTCAATACGGCGCTGTCATCTATCTGAGGTTGGAATCAGTAACACTAACCTCAAAAGTACTGCCTTCCTAGACGACGTCATTGACCAATGCTTTCATTGAACATCAGAGCAGGTCATCGTTTTGCCTTTTTTTACCGTCATAGTTTGCACCACCATGTAAGAATGCAAGAAACCACAAACATAGAAATCTTCATAGAGGGCGACCACCACCTACTTCTGAATCATCAGATTCGCATCCGAAGAGGCATCGTGGAGCTCTATGAGGGCAATGCCAAAGTGATGCTAACAAACATCAGCCAAGAATGCAGGCATGTTTAGATTAGGAAGACAGTGGCCTAAATCAATGAATTCGAGGACGCCAGCAATGATTTCGCCCTCATCGACGCTACCGAAAGTGCTTCGACGAATCGAGGTACCCAACCATATTTCGACGTCAATTGCAGCCTTACGATGCACAATACAAAGAAGCTTTAAATCCTGCTGCTGTAATTCAAGGCTTGCTTCCCGTCGTCGCCAAGAATGAGACAGACCCCAATCGCAATACATCGCATCATAACCGAAGTAAATGCGAGACTACTGTGTTAGGACCCGCTCCAAGTTTCAACACAACGCGGTGCAGTAAAGCAACAAGACGACGAAGTGCTATGTGACGACGTCATTCAGCGTTCCAAGAATCTTTGGACGTCACTCGTGTTGTTAGGGAAGAGGGACCGCGGACGATATGACGACGGGAGAGAAGTTGAACAAGGTGCCACCCAACGCTGACACTTGTAAAATTGGCTTTTCAGCATCTTATGTATGGGTTATTTGAGAAGGATATTTAGCATCGGGTTTCAAAAAACCTATCAACACTAATTTTCTCAACAACTAAACCCTGGATGCCAACTGTGGATTATATTTTTTACGGTAATCTTTCAATTCGTAGCAATCGCATGGAGGGGTGGGGCTGCGCCTTAGAAATAGGAATGTTTGAGGCCAGTTTTATATTTATAGCTTACCCCAGCAAAGTGCTTTCAATCACAACATGCGAAAAAATAATGTTAGCACTGTTTTGCAAAGCCACGCAACATTTTTCAGTGCGAAGCTGTGGGACAACTTTTTAAAGCCCCTGACTTAGGAAATCGACCGCTGCCCCGCCGCAGTGGCCTAGTGGCTAACGTACTCGGCTGCTGACCCGCAGGTCGCGGGATCGAATACCGGCTGTGGCGGCTGCATTTCCGATGGTGGCGGAAATGTTGTAGGCCTGTGTGCTCAGATTCGGGTGCACGTTAAAGAACCCCAAGTGGTCTAAATTTCCGGAGCCCTCCACTACGACGTCCCTCATAGTCATATGGTGGTTTCGGGACGTTAAATCCCACAAATCAATTATCAAATTGACAGCCTGACTTTTGGCGGAATGGACGGGGCTGCGTGGCTTTGGCTCCGCCCTTTAAACCACAGGTTGTGATCCGCTGTGCTCACACGCGTATTTCTTGAGCAATTGCCACAGATGCCTCATGATACAGCATTTTGCTTGGTCAGAGAAGGAAGACGAAGTGATTTTTTGTAGAACACATCTCGCTCGTCTCAGTGCTTTTCTGGACTTTTCTCTGCAGTTGTGGGGTGTATTGCCCCGTAGGTTGCGGTAATGGATGTACAACCTCACGAGGTGTCGTCCGACTCCGGTTCGACCACGGCCACTACCTCGAGGAAGCGAGGAAATACATCCAGTGAGAGCGATGACACTGAGCAGTACTCCGCATCTTGCGACGAGTCCTCATACGACGGCTTTCAACCTGTCCTGTACCGCAAGGCCAAGCGACGGATCATCAATCCATCGCCGGTGTTAAGTACAGCCACCGTGAAAACGGCGCCCCAGCGATGGCCCCATTCCATCCTGTTTGTGGCAAAGAACGCTACCGAAAGTCTGCGTGTTCTGAACAGGCAAGCGCTTTCGCTCTATTTTGAGAACACTGTGCCGAACGAGATCAAAGACGTACGACTTATTACAAGGAGAAATATCCTGGCTGTCGATGTGCGGCACGCGAGTGCGCTGAGCACGCTGCAACAAGTAACACAACTGGGAAACATTGCAGTTAGGTCCACCATACCAGCCGATGGTGCGACCACATCAGGAGTCATTTACGACATTAACACGGAAATCGCAAACGCAGACCTTCCAATATTTATAAAACCAGCGAGTCAAGACAACGTAATTGTCAGCGTTGGACGGCTTGGTAACACACGCTGTGTGAGAGTAACGTTCAAAGGCGACTGTCTTCCCGCATACGTCAAGGTTGGCCACTTTCGTCAACAAGTTCGACCGTTCATTCCTAAACCCGTGCAATGCTTCAATTGTCAGAAGATCGGCCATGTAAAGGGTGTTTGCAGGAGCTCCACAGCGTGCCCCCGGTGCGCCGAACCACACGCGGAAGAGAACTGTAGCGCTACCACACTGAAGTGTCCTAACTGTCAGGGTGCTCACAAGGCTTCTTCGAAAGAATGTCCACAAATAAAGAAAAAATTTTCTATTCTGAAGCAAATGGTACGAGACAGCTCAACCCACAAAGAAGCTGCCGAGAAAATCCGGCGAAGACGACGTCGCCGTCGAAGGTCTTCACGTCGGAGAGCGCCAACTTCAGGCGATAAGTCGATGCATCAGGAAAGATCGCCAGCTGCAGTTTACAGCACGGCAAACATAGACGTTAGAAAAAAGCAAAGGGGCAGACCAGTTCCTACAGAAGAGTGGCCTCCACTTACGCGTACACAACGCTCAGAAGAGCCGCAGCAGAAGCCGTCTTCTTCAGAGCAAGCTGCTGCAATGGAGGACTTGCGGAACACAGATCAGCAAGTGATAGCTCTTTCGCGACCCTTAATTAACGCCATCCGCTTGTTGTTAAGCAACATGCACACACCGTCAGCAAGAAGTGCATTGCAATTACTGGACGCTTTGAGTCCAGTACTCGCAGCGCTTGAGTAAACAATGGCTCACCAGCCACTGTCTTTCAGAGAAGAGGTCCGAAAAGCAACTATTATTCAATGGAATGCCCGGGAACTGAGGTCACGCATCGCCGATTTCCGTCGGTTCGTATACACCAATAAGTTCCCCATCATTTTCATCTGCGAGCCCAATTTGCAGAAAGAAACCAGACTTTCTGGTTATGAGTCATTCATGTCGTCTACGACTGCGGACAATAGCAAAGTTCTGAAGTTTATTCACCGTGACCTCACCTACATTCATCACCCGGTGTCACCCCACGACGACAATCAATATATAAGTATAACAGTGAAAAGGGGACTTACCATCACGGTTGTGGATGTTTACCTCTCTCCGTCAAGCCGTTTCGACCATACAAGACTACAAGGTATCCTGTCAGCAACTGCTCACCCATACATTACAATGGGCGACTTCAACGCCCATCATACAATCTGGGGAAGTTCGAAGACCAGTGTGAAAGGGAGAAAGTTGGTATTCTTCGCCTCCGAACACCAACTTTTCTTGCTGAATGATGGCCGTTCAACGTTCCGACGTTGTTAAAGGTATAGCAGCTGCCTTGACCTGGCCTTTTTTTCACGAGGCCTCGTCAGGCATGCTGAGTGGTTTCCAGACATAGAAAAGCATGGAAGTGACCACAATCCCACTTACGTCAAAATCAAAGGATTGTCCCATGCTAAGATTCGCGATAGTGTTCAGTGAGTGGACTGGTAGAAATTCCAGTCTCGCATGGAAGAGCAATGTGAAGCAAACATATCCCTCGACATAGAGGAGATAATTAAAAGCACAATACACGATACTACGTGTACCCTCACCTGCTCTCCCAAAGTAACGGAATTTGACATCGAGCTAGAACGACTTCGAGCAATCCGACGGCGTGCTGAACGAAGATACCGACGCACGGAGGCAATAGAAGACGTACGGATTGCTCGACGTATACAAAAGAAGATTCACCGCCGGATAAATAAACTCGAGTGACAACGTTGGACTGCTTTTTGTGAGTCACTTGACCCACGAAAACCTTTATCCCAATTTTGGAAGACGGTACGAGGTCTCCGCACAAAACCCACTCAGTGATCACCATTCAGGGCTCTCGCACTTTCTGAACAGAGACGCGGCACTGACGTGGCAGAAGACTTCTGTGCCAGAGTGTCTGGGCCACTCGCAGTGCCAAATAGCCTATTGCCCTCGACTAACTGTCCACAAACACTGGATTCCCGCATGGATATGCCTTTTTCCATCGTGGAGCTCAGAGCAGCACTAGCTTTGTGTGGACGCACGTCGGCACCAGGGCCCGATAGAATTTCTTATAGGGCCTGGTGTCACCTGGGTGAATGCGCAAGAATCGTCCTTTTGGAGTTGTACAACAAATCCTGGCAAGATGGAACGCTCCCGACAAGCTGGAAGACAAGTCGCCTAGTTCCACTTCTGAAGCCAGGCAAGTCACCATTGGACCTCTCATCTTATCGTCCGATCGCATTGGTCACTTATGTAGGCAAAGTTATGGAGAGGATGATCCTTGGACGCCTGGAGTGGTTCTTGGAGTATAACAACATCTACCCACTTGCCATGGCAGGATTTCGGCGTGGTCGAGCATCGATTTACAACGTAGTCGACCTGGTCACTTATGTCCAACACGAGAAAGGCCGTAAGCGTCTCTGCACATCTTTGTTCCTAGACGTCAAAGGGGCGTATGACGACGTTACACATGAAGCTGTTCTCACCGCTCTCGAAGATATAGGAGTAGGTGGTCGGATGTATCGCTGGATACGTAGTTATTTGTCAATGCGATCCTTCTTTGTGAGCACTGAAGATGGTCCAACCTCTCCACATTACAGCCACCGTGGCGTCCCCCAGAATGGCGTACTCTGCCCTGTGCTGTTCAATCTTACATTAATTGCTCTCACTGAGCATCTGCCAAGCACGGTCAGGCTATCAATGTACGCAGATGATATCTGCGTTTGGGCATCGGCTGTAACACGCCTGCAATTACGAGGGAGAATTCAAAAAGCTGCCACTGAAACATTACGCTACCTCCGAAATCGAGGTTTAGAAATTTCTTGCGAGAAATGCGCCCTCGTAGATTTTACACGAAAGCGTATAAATAAGTACACTATAAGCATCAATGGTTAAACTGTACCATACGTTTGATCGCACAAGTTTTTGGGCGTCACAATTGACAGGAATCTATCATGGAGCGATCACGTTTCGTACCTGAAGAAACGGTTAATGGACATCTGTAATATACTGAAGTTATTTGCAGGGAAGACTTGGGGAATGTCTCCCAGTTCAATGCTACAGCTGTACAGAGTACTTTTTCTCGGTTTCCTGCGGTACAGTTTACCGGCATTGACCAATGCAAGCAAAATAAGCCTTCGAACGCTACAGAGTGTTCAGTCCCAGGCACTCCGGATTTGCCTCGGCTTGCCTCGTAGTGCGTCAACAATGGCTACTGTAGCTATCGCCAGTGACCACCTCATCACGACACATATCGACGTTGATGCACTCAGGACACATATAAGGCATATTGCTCGGACACCCTTCCACCACCTAGCCTCTTTACCAGCAGACAGACCACGTTCGTCATTTTGCGAAATGGTCACCACATACCGCGATTCTTTGCCAACATGCTTCACACCCGCCGCCAGGCCTTCGACTTCTCCCTGGTGCCTGACTCAGGCTGATATCAGGCTAACTATACCTGGCATCAAGAAAAAAGCAGATATGTCGTCACCTGCTCTTAGACAGCTTGCTCTGCTCTTGTTATACGAGACGTATCAAGGCTGTATACACGTATACACCGACGGCTCTGTTTTACAGAAGAGTTCAACGGCATCATTTGTTATACCGATAAAAGACTTGACAAGAAAATTCAAGACCTCCCACCTCACGACATCAACGGGAGCAGAGCTCACAGCTCTTCGTGCCGCATTGGAATTCATCAGCGATCAACCGCCACAAAAATGGACAATTTTCAGTGACTCAAAGGCGGCACTGCAATCCCTTTTATCACCTTTACGCCACGGCCCGTACGAACAGCTGGTATTTGAGATTGCAGAAAAGACTAACAAATTCATTGAGGAAGGACATGAAATAGCCTTTAAATGGCTTCCAAGTCACTGTGGAATAATTGGCAATGAACGGGCCGATCGAGATGCCCGTTCTGCCCTTTCTGAAAGCGATGAAATATCAATTCCGCTTTCCAGAACTGACGCTGCACGGAAACTCCGCATGCTTGCTCGCAAGCACACCACGTCACAATGGAACGAGTCACATTTCATCCATGCTCGGTTAGGTACTTTAGACCCAACCCTCAGTCTTCGAATTCCTCCGGAATTACGCCGACGAGACGCTACTATGCTGTGCAGATTATGGTTGGGCGTCGCATTTACGAATGCGTACGCGTTCCGCAAAGGAATGGCTGACACTGCTGCATGTGACCATTGTGGCAGTGATGAAACAACTTGGCACATTCTGTGTGAATGCCCACATTACTGCTCGCAGAGACAGTCACTCTGCAGTGCACTAGATGAACTGGACAATCAGCCTCTTTCGGAAGAAAGACTCCTGCGCTGCCGACAGGTTTTTATGTCGCAGAAGAAGGCTGTGAAGGCGTTTCTGCGCTTTTTGCGTTCAACCGGCCTGTCCAAGCGACTGTGATCGGAACTCCCTGAATGTGTGTGCATGTGGTTTTTTTTTCCTAATTTATTTTGTATCTCTCTATATCCTCTTTCCAACCCTTTTCCCCACCCCCGTACAGGGCAGCAAACCTGTTCGTCTAGGTTAACCTCCCTGTTTCTTCCTTTTAATTATTTCTCTCTCTGCTTGGTCAGCTTTCATCGCAATGTTTGCATGAAATGGCATACAGCACGAAGGTCACTGTGTGAAGTGAGCTGCTGGTAATCTTCCTTGGCATGTTTCAATAACTTCGTCTTGCTTTCATTGCTCGCTCTTGCGGCAAAACTGTTGACTAGTGCTTTTTTTCCAGATGACGAGGGACATCAACCGTAACGCAGTTTTCGTTTCCCCTTTTGTTGTGACCACAGTGAGCATGGTGCAACACTAGGAATTGCACATTAACAAGGGTTTATTAACATAACAAGTACAAAGAAAGAAAGGGCGTTAACATAGGTTGGCTGCCTTTATACGGGCAGTAATCGCGATAGTCACGACGTCAGCCCAGTCCCACAAACGTGCTCTGTCAACCGCACTGCGTCCTACTCACACACACGCCCTGGCGCACGTGCACTGACACAACACCTCTTAGTACTGCATCAAATATAAATCTCTGTGTACTATATTATGTATCAAACAATGAAACACCAATTGTTCTGTGAAATTACGCAAGGCCAAAGAAGCCCATCAGAGGCTGATGTCCACACCGACCTTGGCTATTTTTACTTTATTAGAGGCAGTGTTTCTCCATGTGTTTCTTGACATAAACCGGTAGAGCTGCCTAAGTAAGTTTATAAAATCCGTAGAAGAACTATGGAACACTGACAGGGACCTATTTTATTCCTCCTCGAAACACTTCTTTCACATCCAAACCCACATATGGTTTATTAATATGCGCATTACTCATTCATGTTAACTATTGAACACTGACAGGTACCTATTTTTATTCATCCTCGAAACACTTTTTTGATATCCAAACCAACGTATGTTTTATTAATATGCTCAATACTAATTCATGTGATCTCTTATCGCTACTAGGACAAGATTGGCATTTGGCGAATTTTTAGATACAAAAAAGCAAGGCAGCTTCTGCTTCAAAAGCTAATTTTGGGCTAAGTACAGCAAACTTTAAAGTCTGTGAAATATAATTTTTAATCGATCAATGTGCCTTTATTAGAAAACCACACGTCTACACTCTAAAAAAAAAGAGCGAGTAAAAAGGGTGTCTTTTTGTCTCACAACAATAATCGTCATCTATATTACGCTACATCCTTTCGCTATCGCCCCGCGCCCGGTACATTCCGGTCACGATCGACATGCCCATTATCAGGGTTACATTGCATTCTCGATAGGAAAGTGGCCAGCGCCGAGTTTTCAAGAAAGGAAGCGCACGCAAGCCTGATGACGATTATGGTTGTGGGACAAAAAGACACCCTTTTCACTCGATATTTTTTTAGAGTGTAGTTACAATGGTACACTATTCGCAATAAACATCACAGAAGTTTTCTAGTTTATATTATTTTACAGCACTGAATTCATCGCCATTTACAAGCACTGAATTGCCACTGATTTATTCCAAAGCGACTGACGTCACGTATAAGTATTTTTCACGCTCAGTTCATCCCTAGAATCCTTCCGTATGTCAGCGCTTTCACGGGAACACCTAAAAAGTTTAGAGACAAAAAGTTGCATGTGGCTTGATTCACGTCATCACTGACGCCAAGAACTGGCTTCTAATTTGTAATAAGTCAACTGCTTTAGCCCTATAGTAACGTACCTACATAAAGAGCTGACACTCCCGTAGGGGCTTGCGGCCAAGCTACTGCACTGCTTTCAGCGCCACGAGTGGCTGGTCAGACCCGATTATGGATTCAGCATAAATAAAAATAAAATTCTTTCTTTCCGATGCTGGAATTTGAATCCGTACACTCATGCTCCGAAAGCAAGTGTCTTTACCACTAGGCTTCACACCAATGCTTTTACTAGGGAAATACGTGTACCGTGAATCCAAACTAAGAGGTTTAAAAAAATCGCTGGAGTGGAAGCTCCCGCAATGCTTTGTCAGCAGAAGTGAAGCAAGCTTTCGCCCTCCAAAGGCCTCAGACACTTAAACATCAAGTGGCTTTGATTTGTTAGTCGAAAACTGCGTTAAATAAAAATGAAAATATAGTTGTTTTCGAAGAAATAATCCAGAGAGACTAGTAACAGTGGCTTAATCTCCAACAAAATTTGCCTTGAATTCAGTGTTCTCTTAGAAAAAAAAAACTCACCAATTCAAGCGAGAGAGAGAGAGAGAGAGAGAGGTAAACTTTATTAATTTCTGTAAGATTACTGGACTGCACTACTACCTAGGAGCTAATAGAGAGACCGTGTCTCCCGGCAGCTTCCTTGGCCAGCTGGATTGCCCAAAGTTGTTAGTCCAGGCTCGGACTGCAGCGCTGTCGGCCAACGCACCCGAACGTCTTCATTGGAGGCCGCGATTCTAGAATTTCTGACTAATGCTGGACAAATTCCCATCGAATATGGTCAAGAGGGGCTCTGGTGGTACAGTACTGGCATAGATTAAAACTATAGACGTCGGGATATATGTGTTGCATGGCGACGGGGTTCGTGTATGCGCGTGTTTGTAGTTCAAATCTTTTAGGTGTCTCATATGAAGCATCAATGGTGTCCAAAATATTGCAAATACATTAAATTATTCATTCGTCTTCAGTGGCTTATTTTTTATGCAAGGACATGCCTCGTACAAGTCAGCAATAATTAACGTTTGGTATAAAATTTAAAAACGTATTAAAAGTTTATATCTAGTATACTAGTTACAGAATAATGCACTGAATGTCTCGTTGTGTGTCTTGGTGTTGTAGGTAAACTCTCGCACAACAAAAATGCAAAAAACTAAGTATGCGGTCTCTTTTCACTTACGGAGTTTACGCCAAAATAGGAACTGCTGGACGCCGCTTGTGAACAAATGTGCGAACCACTGACAATTTTCTAGGTGTCGCCACGACCTTAGGTTGCGACAATTTCATTTTGCATAAATAAAGTTTTTTTTTCCTCTTCATCCAGTCGTTAAATGACCTCATTCAAGAGTGCTCTGCATTTTACTCGTGGCGTTTAAATTTTTTCTTCCTTTATCGTGGGTGATATAGGCAGTGGTCACTACGCAAACAGTGTGTTGGTTTTCGCTATGATACCAAAATATGAAGTGCTGTATTGTAAGAAAGAAGTAGAAGCCTTCGATGCAGACAAAATAAACTGCATGTCACTTCTGCCTGTTATGTGATAACGATGATCTTCGATAGAGTTGTTTGAAGTTCACGAAAATCACATTATTCTCGAATGTATTTGCTTTCTTGCCTGTAAGCTTACAATTGAGTAGAAAGTACATTCTTGATGGTCTGAAATGAAAAAAAAAAAAAACGTTTAGGGCTAAGTAATGTACTTACGTGTCACAATACATACTTTTGGCTGGAACGCTTACATCAGAGCTAACATCACTTCTAGCAGCCATTTTTGCTGCGATATGAAGGACGAGCTCCTTTTCATATAAGTTGTTATTCTGAAGCAAATAAGCTCGCCTTTCAATGCTTAAGTAAAATACCCTTTTAGAGGATATATGCGCGAGCAACAAATGATTAACAACTTTATAAATGCGAAGCATTTCTCAGCGAACTTCGCGGACATTGAGCGTATCTATCTATCTATCTATCTATCTATCTATCTATCTATCTATCTATCTATCTATCTATCTATCTATCTATCTATCTATCTATCTATCTATCTATCTATCTATCTATCTATCTATCTATCTATCTATCTATCTATCTATCTATCTATCTATCTATCTATCTATCTATCCACTTACATTTGGGTGCTCTCGAGGTCACCCCCTTAACTTGGTGTGAACCAAAATCAGCATGGGAGGGTAAGATGATTATGCCAATTTGATGTGCTGGTCAAGACATGAATAATGTCAGAACGCCATCGCATACGTCGTCAAACACTTCCCGCCAGACAGTGGCACATACCCGTGGGCCGGTATGTGCCACTTGTATGCGGATATATGCCACAAATGTCTGACACTTTGTATCTACCCAGAAACGACGAGAACACGCACGGGCAATTTTAACGCGTGCGCGTTAAGCAACACCGGACACCAGTAGCGTTGACCCAACGAAAACATAGAATAAATGTCAGGGTTTTAGCTGAAATCAAGCCAAAGCATTCTGCGGGTAATGAAGCATTCTACCACAGAGCTACGCCAGGTCTTGGAAGTACTTTTCAAAAGACGCTAATTTTGATCGAACGTCAATAGTGGTTGCAGTGAAATAATAGGTTTCGAAAGAAGCATGGGGGTCTCACTGGCAGTTTCAGTGTCTCAACTTCTTATAGTTACCATTGGTATGGCCCACAGCGTTTGACTGCGTGGGGAGACTCTTGCGCCTTCAAACCAGATCACTTGCAGTGGCCTCGTTTTATAGCAAGTTACCACCACTTTTCAGGAGTAGTTCTTCACCAAACCCTCTGTTGAGTCTGTGGACAGCGCGCTGCTCAACCGTAGAGCACCATGCACTTTAAATCGCCAAACACTTTTTCTGAACACCCATCTCAGCACGTGTGATGCCCACGGGACGGCTTTATGCTCTCCCATAGTAGAGTACCTAGTACACTGAATCGTTACGCACTTTTCTGAACACACAACGCGTGTCACTGATAGCCGACAGAGGTCCATGGGACGTCTATATGTTCTCCCATCGTAGAGTACCGAGTGCTATAAATCATTTCCACTTTTTTTAAACACACCCGGAGGCAGCCAATGTTCCTCATGTTTAACTGTTTACAACGTTAGACTTCTTTTGTCATCTAGACCTGGCACAAAGGCAGTGTGAGTACTCCATAACTCCTGGCGTAGCTGCTCCACACGTCCTAAGTCCTAATTTTTGTGATGCCGCCACATCAAGTGTGAGGACCACGGAACAGCTTTCAGCTCTCCCATAGTAGAGTACTATGTACTCTAAATCATTAACCATTTTTTCTAAACACTCACGGGCTCTCATTTGTCATTTCCGTTCGGCACTTTTTTGCTGGCCTTGGTACGGCTCTTTGCCCTCGCATAGTAGAGTACACCTTTTGCTCTATATCGTTAAGCACTTCTAAACACACTTTCGAGCTCTGATTCATTATTTCCGTTCATGGCGATCCAGTGGGACAGAATATTGCTCTTCTATAGTGGAGTACCTAGTACTCTGAATCATTTAACATTTATTATAATCTGACCTTTCTAATAGCACAAAACATGTCGCTTGAACTCGTAATATACTGCGGCAGTGTCGTCTTGCTGCTCGATAGTTTACTAAAACTAACTAATTAGAAGACTAGCATTGTGATCTTCCAAGGACCATGGAAATGAGTGGTATTACACAAAATGGCCTTGTCTTCGTGATTGGTGGCTTCAAACACACTTGTCCCTTTGCTTGTTAAATACAAAGCGTCTAGTGGTCGATCACAATCCTGTGTGCAACGTGATCACCCTTATAGTGCATGCGCGCCTTTCCACTCTCTTCTCTCTTACGCCATCCCTCTCTCTCTCTCTTTTAGGCAACCTTCTCAGCGGCATTCGCTCCCCTCTAGCGCATGCACGTCCCATCGCCTATGTTATCGCCTACGCCCCTGCCCCTCCATTGGCCCCCTTTTTCGCCTCGAAACGCCGACGCAGGCAGCGTCTCCTAGCCAACGCTTCCTCCTCTCTCTATCCTCTAGGCACCCCTCCCAGTGGCGTTCACACGTCCATTTCTCATGTGCGTCCCCTTCCACCTCTCTCTCTCCTCTCCCACACTCCCTCACTCTCTCAGCACGCAATGCCAACTAAAGCCGCAGACGTGTTCTTGATTTCTTGATTGAAAAAACTACAGCATATCCACGGAGTGCATAAAGTGGGGCGGAGCGTCCATCTGTCCATTCACACTTCTGCCCGTCCGTTAGTTCTTACTTCAGTCGTGCGTTTATCCACGCACCCGTCCCTGCGCTCTCCATGCGTTCGTCCGTGCGTAAGTACGTGCATCCGTACGTGAGTCTGCTCATTCATCCATCCATGCATCCATCTGTCCGTCTGTCCGCGCATTCGTTTGTCAGTGCGCCTATCCGTCCATCCGTCCATCCGTGCGTCCGGCTGTGCGCCCGTCCGTCTTTCTGTGCGTCCATCTGTCCGTCCGTGCGTTCGTTCATGCACCCGTTCGTGTGTTCATCTGTGCGTCCATTCTTGCGTCCGCCTGCACATCCTTGCATTCATTACTCCGTCTGTTCATCTGTCTGTCCGTCTGCTAGTCTGTCTGTCCATCCGTGCTTTCGTCCGTGCGTACGGCTACCCAGCTGTCCATCCGTTCATCTAGTGAGCACTCCAAGTATGCCATCTCTCATCTTTTCAGCCTACATTCATTGTGCAGAAGTACCGCCATCCGGGGGACATTCCAAGAACTAAATGAGAGATTGCCACCTACTACTACTACTACTACTACTACTACTACTACTACTACTACTACTACTACTACTACTACTACTACTACTACAAACATTGTGGACGCACGGCCCATGGCTTAAGGAGCTTCGCCCTAAAAGATGACTGCTCGCGTTTCGCAAACGTTTATTGGCAAGCCCTTATATAAAGACACTGAATATTTACCTCCACAGTAGGGCAGGTGAGATATTTCGCATTTGTGTACTTGAACAATAAAATTTCGCTGCGCACACGTTAAAGAGGCCCTCTAACGCTTGAAAACATCGGTGATGTCTGCATAACTCGTACTGGCACTCACCAGACCTATTTCGAACAGAAATGACGACGGAAGGCACAGGCCTGTGATTAGATAAATGTAATTTGAAATTTAATCCCGGTATTGCACCAAAATAGGGATTGTCATTGCATTTCTTTTTTTTCTTCAGCATGTTTTTTTTTCCCTGAGCGTGGAACAGAATAAAACTCTCTGACTTCTTTAGCTTAAAAACTGCAAAGCTGGTCAAATAATGCACTGAACGCCACGATGCAGGAGAAAATGCGCCAGGGATGCTCCATGCGCCGTTACTTGAAGAAAGGACCAGAAGGGCGTTGATATGCGAAATGTAGGAGCGATAGTATATAAACGCCATTGCAAATAAGTCACAGCTTCGCCGCAAAGGCGACGTAATGAATGTGATAGCAACAAACTGGAGTGTCCAACAAAGAATGGGAAGCAGATCGAGATGTGCCCCGAGTTTTCACGCAAATAAGTGTTTCAGTGGTTACTTCGCTGTGCGTGAAAAACGCGCGTTTTTCGCAAACAGCAACGAGTGCAGAGACCTTTATGCGCCCGGTATCTACAACAGAATTGTTCCGCTAAAATCACAAGGCGTGCGAGTCTCCCCACCGCGCGTGAGCGTTTACCCGCCTATCATTACTACTGAGCAAAGTGCGCGTGAAAGATGAGAGCACGCGCCGCCTCGTCGTGACGATCTGGCGACACGCGTTCATTGAGCCACCCGCTGGCAATGCTGAAAACACTATAGTTCACCTGAGATGGGCGTCGTCAGTGGTTGAGGTAGATATAAATAGCTTGGTGTTTGAACGTTGGAGGAGGCGCTCCTGCATGGCTTAGTGGCTAAGGCCTCGTACTCACAATTCAGAGGATGGAGGTTTGATTTCGCACGGCAGAGTCTTTTTCTATTCAGCACTGGGGTAGACAGTTTAAAAGGACTCAAAAGAAAAAAAACGATTGATGTCAGAGGGAAAGCTCAATATATGACAACATCTAAATCGACCATATTATCAATAACAGTGCCCTACTTACTGAGAAGAAATTAAGGTAAATGCACAAGAAGACATGCGACGCAGTAGGACATTCTTAAAATGATACCCTTAACATCAAACGATTTGCCTACAATTATTCACTAGTAAACGATCTAGCTGCACTAAATAAAGAACCTTCCGTGCATAAAGAGACGCAAAAAAATGCTGCTTGTTTGATGCTGTTTCATTCATGGAAAAAAGAAGCACCAGATGTTACTATGGATAATGGCGCGACTGCTTTAAAATTCAATTTTTGCGTAGTTACACTGGACAGGTGGTGCCATTTAGCGGGGTGCAGTTGAACCAAAAAGCATCTGCGACCTCAGAGTAAATGGCGGGAAATTGATCAATGGTCACCACGGAGGAAAGAAAGGTAGGAGAGGGCATGCCCAGCCGGCGCAGGGCGTAAAAAATGTGGCGGAAATTACGTTACAGCGGCCATATTCACTGGGCACAATGGCGGCGTTTTTTATTATTATTGTAGTGCGGTGCGACACCGTTCAGGTGGTCCAGCAGTGGTGGGCGCGTTTTCAGGGGCCTCGCACCTAACCGTGGCGTACTGCAGTTGTTCGACAGCATCCATTCTTTGTGCCGCATTGTTAGCTACGCGATTTTCCTCCGGTGGTGGTTGTAACCAGGTGTCTGAACTAGAAACCACGAAACGAGCGCGCGTATACGTACTCCGAATTTGCAGCGTCCGTCAAAACTGTGTCTAGCACACAGCCTGACCGAAAATTTCATAAAGAATAAAAATAAGTGCAAAAGGGGGAAAAAGTGATCTGAAAGAAGCTGTGCAAATTTGGGTGCCTGGTTTGTTGCGCGGCAATGTCCGAAATATCATCTTTATTTTCGCAAATAACACGTCAAATAAAAAAAAGCTTAACGTGCAACTCGCCGTGTTTATCTTAAACGCCGGCAGTGCAAGAGTACAACAACCATACGCAGAGATTTCGTCAACCGTATCGCGGCATGACAGCGTGTTGAAATACGTTCCGTTGGTTTCGGATAGCACCGGCGCACGCGGCGCGCAGGCCACGTGCTTTTTGAGACCGAGAGGGAGTCGCGCCTTCTGCTTCGCTTCGATACGTGTATGGAACTGTCGCCCCGACACAGCTGAATCGGCACCCAAATGAAGAAGACGACAACGTGGTTGTTGTGGGTTGGACTCTCGAGCTTCTCCCCTTGGCCTGCATGACTGTGCGCTCTCTAAGCTGTTAGCAAGACCAGCTCTCGGTGAATAAATCTTCCCCGTAACATCTTTTGGTGGAAGGTGCGGGGTCTTCACACAACCCGGCTCTGTAACTCCGCAGTGGACGCCAGCTTTGTCCAGCCGCGATGCCTGAAACTGGCACTCAGGCCTCGCCATCCGCGCCGGCTCCATCACCTCTGATTCCCCCCATCTTCTCGACCCTGGCCCGTTTTCCGGGACGGACAGCACGGACGTCGAAGAATGGCTCGCATTATTCGAGCGCGTCAGCAAGCACTACAGGTGGGACGAAACGCTTATGCTGGCAAATATTCTATTCTACCTACGGGGTACGGCAACGCGCCTGGTATGAGACGCATGAAGTAGAACTAACCAGCTAGGACACATGCAAGCAAAAGCTTCGCGATTTGTTCGGTCGGTCAGTTGTTCGTCAGATGGCAGCCAGGCAGGAACTCGCGTCGCGTGTTCAGTCTTCGACGGAGTCGTACGTCACGTACATTCAAGACGTACTGGCACTGTGTCGGAAGACTGACAAAAACATGTCCGAGGCGGACAAGATCAGCAACGTGTTGAAAGGTATTTCTGATGATGCTTTCAACATACTAATGTGCAAGAACTGCACCACTGTCGACTCCATCATATCTGAATGGAGACGATTTGAAGAAGCTAAAAGCAGGCGAATAACCCACCACATCACGAGAGTACCAAACACTGCTGCGACTTCATCTTGCGAGGATTCTGCAGCGCCCCGTCCACTTGCGCCTCCTGCCAATATCGCAAGGATTGTTCACCAGGAGCTGGAAGCCATGGCACCCGCTTCCTATAAGCCCCCTGCGCAAGACAACTAGTCAACAGTCTCGCTTAATCAAGCCGTCGTACGTCAGGAGTTTGCTAACCTGGGCGTCCAGGTTCCCCAGCCCGCCAGACTTATGCCGCAGCCCATGAGCACTCCCTTCCACAACGCTGACCACCACTCTGCTCCACTTGTCGCTGCGGCAGCTGCGACTCCTCGGTTCCCACCACGCTACTGAAATCCATCTGAATGGCGCACGCACGATTATCGACCCATCTGCTTTTCTTGCTCTCGAGTTGGGCACACCTCCCGCCATTGCCGCAACAGGTGGTATTTCTGGCCAAGCTTTCCTAATGTGGACCGCCGTCAGGACCATGGACACTATTCGCAACCCGGTTTGCATATTCAGGACCCTTCAGCTCGCCGTTCATCTTCACGCTCCGAACCGTCCTACGCTGACGTCGTCGCCCAAAGAAACTGGTGTAGCCGCACGCCGTCACCTCAGGGTCGGCCGTCACACTCCCCCCAACGCCGCCGCTCTTCGTTACCGGCTTATTCTGGCCATTCCCCGGGAAACTCACGAGTGCAGCTCCTGGAGGTGGCGCTGCGTTGACGACTTGGAATGAAAACCCTCAACCGGCTACAAATTCTAGACGCAATTCACTTCGGGTGTTCGTTGAAGGCCACGCCGTTACTGCTCTAATTGACACTGGTGCCCAAGTATCTGTTATGAGTTCTACACTTTAATCTCGCCTGAAAAAGATTCTCACACCGGCTATGTTCTCTACTGTTCGAGTTGCCAACGGAAGTCGAACATCGGTGCTTGGTATGTGCACTGCCCGCGTTACTGTTGCTGGCCACCACACTTCCGTTCTCTTCGCAGTCCTCGATGCTTGCCCACATGACGTCATCCTTGGAATTTACTTCTTAAGCACCCACTCCGCCCTCATCGATTGTTCTACCAGTATCTTACGGCTCGAATTGCCTTTGTGCACTGATTTCACTCCTCCAAGTCGCACTCGGCTACGATCCGTGGAGTCTCTACGGCTACCACCCCAGGCTGCTATGCACATTCCTCTGTCGCCCTTCCTGTCCGTTCCTGATGTAGACTATCTGGTGACTCCCCTCATCGAGTTGACCCTTACGCACCACATCGCACTACCACATACTATAGTGGTTGGTACTAACAACACGGTGCTACTTCCAGTTCTGTACTTCTCTACGTCGACCCAAGTTCTTCCCCAAGGCATCACTTTAGCCGATCTTTCCACCCTTGATGAATGTTCGATATGTTCCTTTACCCTTGACAATAAGAACATGGCGAAACCTCTCATCACATCGCAATATAAGACGTTCCTTGACAAAACGATATCCAGCAACCTCTTACCTTCCCAAGTTGCAGCGCTCCGGGGTGTTATATTTTCTTACCTGGATATCTTTGACGTCGACGACCGTCCCGTGGGCCGCACAAGTGCCGTAACCCACCGCATCGACACCGGCGACGCCAGTCCACTCCACAAACGCCCTTATCGCGTGTCACATGCTGAGCACCAAGTTATACAGACGGAGGTCGAGAAAATGCTGAGTAAAGACGTCATTGAGCCTTTATCGAGTCCTTGGGCATCCCTTGTGGTCTTAGTTAGAAATAAGGACAACACCTGGCGCTTTTGCGTCGACTATCGCCACCTAAATTGGATCACCAAGACGGACGTTTATCCTTTACCCTGAATCGATGATGCACTCGACTGCCTCCACGGCGCCAACTATTTCTCGTCCCTCGACCTTCGATGCGGATACTGGCAAATTTCGGTCGACGACCATGACCGCAAGAAGACAGCATTCGTCACAACCGATGGCCTTTACCAATTCAAGGTCATGGTTTTCGGGTTCTGCAATGCCCCGGCTACTTTTGAGCGTATGATGGACTCTCTTCGCGTTTTCAAATGGTCGACCTGCCTTTGCCATCTGGATGATGTAATCGTTTTCTCGCCCTCCTTCGAAAGCCACCTGTCTCGTCTCTCGGCAATTTTTGACGTTTTTCGTTGCGCTGGTCTCCAACTGAATTCGTTGAAATGCTCATTTGGACGCCGGCAGATTAAACTACTTGGCCACCTTGTTGACGCCACTGGTGTTCAACCCGACCCTGACAAAGTCCGTGCAGTCGGAGAATTTCCGGTTCCGCGTTCCACACAAGAAGTTTGCAGTTTTATTGGGCTCTGCTCATACTTCCGCCGCTTTGTCTTCAACTTCGCGGATATTGCTAGGCCCCTCACGAATCTCCTCAAAAAGAATGTGGCCTTTTCTTGGGAAAGGGACCAAGAACATTCCTTCGCGTCGCTAATTACCGCCCTCACATCCCCACCTGTGTTGACTCACTTTGATCCAGCGGCTCGAACAGAGCTTCGCACCGATGCAAGCGGCCATGGCAGTGGTGCTGTACTCGCTCAGATACAAAATGGCACCAACCGTGTGATAGCCTACGCTAGCCGCCTTTTGTCGCAAGCGGAACAAAATTATTCCATCACTGAGCGGGAATGCTTAGCCCTAGTTTGGGCTATTGCGAAATTCCGTCTGTACTTATACGGGCGTCCGTTCGCAGTCATCACGGACCATCATGTGCTTTGCTGGCTGTCGACGCTTAAGGACCCTACAGGAAGACCCGGCCGACTGGCACTTCGATTACAGGAGTACACATTCTCGGTTGTTTACAAATCTTGAAAGCTGCACAGTGATGCTGACTGCCTATCCCGGCACCCCGTTGATCCACCTAGCTCCACTGATTTGAAATCCGACGCCTGCATTTTAGCCATCACTGACTTTCTGAACGTGGCCGACGAACAGCGCCGAGATCCATCGCTGCTCACCATCATTGACCACGTTCAATCGCGTTATGCTGACCCTTCTCTTAGCAGATACCTACTTCAAGACAATGTTTGGTACCGCCGCAACTTACACCCCGACGGCGCGGAACTTCTACTCGTCGTACCGCATCACCTGCGAAAGGATGTTCTGCGACAATTTCACGACGCTCCACCTTCTGGACATCTAGGAGTCTCCAGAACTTACGACCGCATTCGGCGAGGAGTATTCTGGAAGGGCCTCTACCACTCTGTTCGCCGTTACGTCGCATCATGCGACCTGTGCCAGCGCCGAAAGAGGCCTACGACTCCCCCGTCCGGTCTTGTTCAACCTATTGAAGTTCCAGCCGAGCCATTTCATCGAGCGGGGTTGGACTTGCTAGGTCCCTTTCCTACTTCTACAACTGGAAATAAATGGATTGCAGTGGCCACAGACTATGCCACTCGGTATGCAATCACTCGAGCGCTGCCAACCAGCTGCGCAACCAACGTTGGCGACTTCCTGCTGTACGACACAAATCTCCAGCATGGCGCTCCGTCTCACCTGCTCACAGACCGTGGTCGCTACTTTCTATCTCGTGTGGTTGATGATCTACTCCGATCTTGTGCTACCCATCACAACTTCACCACATCTTACCACCCTCAGACGAACCGCCTTATGGAGCACCAAAACCGCACATTGACAGACATGCTTGCTATGTACGTATCTACCGACCACACTGATTGGGACATAGCTGTTCCGTTTGTAACCTTCGCCTGTAACTCATCGCGTCATGAAACAGCGGGCTACTCCCCTTTTTATCTTCTCTTCGGACGTCATCCCTTACTGCCCTTCGACACACTGCTTTCATCAGACCACCCACCATCCACTTCGTACGCTCAGGATGCGATCACCCGGGCCCTCACGGCACGCACGGTAGTGCGCGCTCGGTTATCGTCGTCGCAGACAGCACAGAAGTCCCTTTATGACCGTCGACATAGAGATGCCGTTTTTTCTGCGGGATCTCTTGTTCTCCTGTGGCTCCCATCTCGACGTGTTGGCCTCTGCGAGAAACTACTATCTCGATACGCTGGGCCCTACCGAGTCATTCGTCAGGTCACACCTGTGACCTACGAGATTGCCGCTACCGCAAACTCATCAGCTGCTGCACCCAGAACGGAAGTAGTCCACGTTTCTCGTCTTAAGCCCTACGACACCGACTGGCTCATTTAACAGGCACCGAGACGGTGCCTTACGGGCCGGGGTGATGATACGTGTATGGAACTGTCGCCCCGACACAGCTGAATTGGCACCGAAATGAAGGAGACGACAATGTGGTTGTTGTGGGTTGAACTCTCGAGCTTCTCCCCTTGGCCTGCATGACTGTGCGCTCTCTAAGCTGTTAGCAAGACCAGCTCTTGGTGAATAAATCTTCCCCGTAACAATATGTAAACAAGAGAGGACAATTTGCCTAATCAATGTGGCCGACTTCCGGCTTCATCGCGGCTTCACAACGAGTGACGTCAAAGCCTCTCGTACTATTGCTTCCTCCGTGATGGCCGCTGTTCTGTTGTGGCTCCTGCTGCTTTTGGTCTGCTGCTACTAGCGCAGTAAAGCCGGGCAACGCTGTGCACGGCAACAGTGACTTGCGTCGGTCAGGACGGTCTGCTTTTGAAGGCGAGTAGTTTGACGTGCGCTAACCTGACGTGGACCACTAAAACGTGATTTTATTTCAAAATAGGTTCTTCCTTGGCACGAAAGTAACAGTACGAGGTTTCTGGACTGCTATTCCAACTATAAACATCGACCTAATAGTTGCCTTTAGTGTCCCTTTAGGGAGCTTGCCCTGAGGTGTGACGATAAACCGGTATTTCTTCGGACCCTCTCGGATGCTGCTTCTCGTGGTGCCACTTGGCTCTCTTGTAGGCCATGGGGCCCCTGTGTCAGCAGCCCCCAATCGGGAACCGCCGCCGTAACGAGTTGGATTGCACCCATAGACGAGGGGCTTGCCACGCGTCGCGCAAGACGCGCCGGACTATAGATGTCATCGATTGCATCATCGGCCTGGAATCGCTACCGTGGATTTAGCCTGGCCCGCTCGCTGGTTATCACGCTGGTTGCATTTTCAGAAGCAGTGAAGTTGGACTTGGACTCCTAGGCATAACAACGGATAGATTATTATGTCCTCAACATCCCACTTCAATAGGATGATCACTCAGCTAAGAGATATATGTGAGAAAGTAGGAAGGCAACCACAATGATGTTTGCATTGGTGAGGTGCTAATTTTTACTGCCGTGGTAATGCCTGATCGAAAAACGCCATGATTTGATATATTCGCCCTGCAGACGAATGCCGATTTCTTAGTGCGATGTTATTTGTGTCTGGGCCGCGATGCCAGGAGAATGAACATATCAGTTCTCTGCATTCAATGTGTCTAACCTGTAATGAATAAATATCACGGAACCAATAAAATCTGGATAGTCAAATGGCTACGCCACTCGCCTTCGGATCGCGGATAGGCGATTGGGCCTCTCTCCTTGCCGAGAATTTTTTTCGTTGCTCTACATCTCTTCCTTTCGCTCTCTCTTTACTCGTTCTCTCGCCCTTAAGTATTAGTGCAAGTTACGCCGGATAAATCAGCACACGTGTTCTGGAGACGAAAAGGAAAAGGACGAAGAGGGCGCGTACTGGTTCATTATCATGATAATTTTATTTCTGCGACAGCTGACATAGCAGCTTTGCTGAAAAAATTCGACTGCCTCTTCCGCACGCGGTCTGCCGCGGCATCGCACGCTTTCCTGCTCCTTCTGCGGGCGCGTTGAAGTAAAAGACATAATGCAGCTTAGTCACATGACAGGCGAGCTGTAAATTTTTATGCCTGATGGCCTGATGCGG
The DNA here is from genome assembly GCF_043290135.1 of Rhipicephalus microplus. Classification (NCBI taxonomy): domain Eukaryota; kingdom Metazoa; phylum Arthropoda; class Arachnida; order Ixodida; family Ixodidae; genus Rhipicephalus; species Rhipicephalus microplus. Next base: position 49,213,392 of record NC_134709.1, read on the forward strand.
TAGGCCATCCACCCTGTTCTGCCTTATTTGTGGCGTGTGTGCACCCCCCTGTTGAATGTCATGGGACGTTCACAGAAGGAACGCCATTACTCCTGCCGTTCCACCGTAAATGCACTACGTTACTGTTAGAGTTCGACCAAACCTGAGTGAAAGGGTGGCGTTCCTTCGTTCCTCTCAAAATTAACTAGTTCGTAGAACTTCGTTCTTTGAAACACCATTTCGTGCAACACTGCTAGTTTGTAGTTAACTGACTAGTACTAGTGTATTTTGCTGCAGAGTTATGAATATTCCCATATATGACAGTCATCTGCTTCTTGGCTGTCCATGCGTCTGTCCATGCGTCCGTCTGTGTGACAGTCCGTGCGTCCATCCGCCCATCCATGCGGGCGTCTGTTCGTGCATCTGCACGGCCGTCCGTGCGTTCGTGCATGCATCCGCCACTGCGTCCGTCCATGCGTCCATCCGTCCGTGCAGTCATCCCTCCGTGCAGCCATCTGTGCAGCCATCCGTGCATCCGTCTATGCATCTATCTGTGTGTCCTTTCGTCCATCTAGACAACACTCCAAGTACCAGCACATCACATATTTTCATCATATATTACGTATATAGAAGCACCGCCATCCAGCGGACATTTTAAGGACTAAACGAGAGGTGGCGCACGCACACTTTCTTAAGCCTTGCGCTTCGTGTTTAAATCCCACCTTTAACCGCCTCGAGTTCATGGTATATACTAGTTCACTGTATTCATGGCACTGTGACCCAACACTCACTAAACTTTTCTCCGTTCATTCGTTCTTGCTTTTCTCGTTCATCCGCCCATCCGTGCGTGCGTCTGTTCATCCGCCCATCCCTGCGTTTGTTCATGCATCCACCCTTGCGTCAGTCCAAGCGTCCATTCGTTCATTCAGCGATCTGTGCGTCCATCCATGCATCTGTCTGTGTGCCCGTTCGTCCATCTAGTCAACACTCTTAGTACCAACATCTCACATGTTTTCATCATATATTCCACATATAGAAGCACCGCCATCCAGTGAACGTTCCAAGGGCTAAACTAGAGGTGGTACACGCACACTTTCTTACGGCTTGCGCTTCGTGTCTACTTCCTACATTGAACTACCTCGAGTTCATGGTACATACTAGTTCACTGTATTCATGGCACTGCGGCCCAACGCTCGCTAAACCTTTCTAAAACCAAGGAAGTTACGCCCAGCGAGTATAACGTAGCAACCCTTTCTTGTCGGATAGTGCCCAATGTACCTGCCAATGGCATCTCATGGGAAATGAGAGACAGGAGAGTTCGGCTTTTAGTTAACGCGCACGCTGCGAATTTTTTATTGTTAAACAACGCAAAGGCGAAATATTCCACCGGTACCATCTTGCAGGTCAAAGCGTAAGACATGTTACGCACTACTACGAGGGACGAACGGGTGCCGCTTTAAAAAGCTTCGCAACTGAAAAGCATCGCCGTGATGGTCTAGTGACTATGGTATTCAGCTGCTGACACGCAGGTCACGGGATCAAGTTCCGGCTGTGGCGGCTGCGTTTCCGGTGGAGGCAGAAATGTTGTCGGTGCGTGTGCTCAGATTTGGGTGCATGTTAAAGAACTTCAGGTGGTCGAAATTCCCGAAGCCCTCCTCTACGGTATCTCTCATATTCAATTGATGGTTTGGGGACGCTAAACCCCACATATCAATCAATCAGGCTGGTAAGAAAAGCTGGGCAACAATGAAACATTATCGCAATTAAAGAAAAGAACTAGGGTTCTGTCAGGACACAACAAATTTAGTCATTTGTTATGGTTTACTTTTGTAACCAACATTTGAGCTTCTCGCATTCAGCTTCTTGACAAACACCGAAACAGTGAGTTTACTGCATCTTCAGAAAGCAGTAGCATCAAGTCATTACATAATTTCATCACAAACTTATAAAGGATGTGTTGTCGTGCGCTTACGCCATGTAGTACTATGTTTTGTTTTCAAATTTTTCATTCACGTGATATCTGGCAAACAACTTAACCTACAAAAATCTCAAATGCTATAATTTTGACAAAATAGTAACTATGTAGTAAGCTTGAAAGTGCAAATATTTTTTTTTTGGTCTCACTCACACAGGAAGCTCGAATTAGGTTGTAAATAGTGTGAATTACTTGGGCCAGAAAAACGCGGTAAACATGGAGAAACACAGTTGAAAAGCACTTGTCCTTTGTGTATCTGCCTTGTTTACTGCGTTTTTTCTTGCGTGATGTAGCTTTTTGTCTGTATGTGCCAACAAGACTCCCGTGAAGACTTCAGTGCTTCCTCTTGCAATCAATGACCTTCTTTTGCGCATATTTTCAAAGCGACCGAGGTGGATGAAGTGAGCTATTCCCGAATTTTAGAATATGCGTAATAAAACGAAGCGTAAGCGGACAAAGCGTTTTGCAAAAGGAATAGAATGTCTAAACCATTGGTGAACCATGAGGCATCTACGAACAAGACTTTTTAGTTCTTTGCCTCATGGGCGGGCATTAGCTTTTGGGATTGATGACGCCATCAATGCCTACGGCATTATTCAGTCATTTGGACAAAACCAAAATTTGGTGCATGGTTAAGTTGTTGTCAGTGGCAACGTCATTTTCGAAAGAGCGTTCCTGACAAATTTGATATGTGGGGTTTAACGTCCCAAAACCACCATGCGATTATGAGAGACGCCGTAGTGGAGGCCTCCGGAAATTTCGACCACCTGGGGTTTTTTACGTGCACCCAAATCTGAGTACACGGGCCTACAACATTTTCGCCTCCATCGGAAATGCAGCCACCGCAGCCGGGATTCGATCCCGTGACGTACGGGTCAGAAGCCGAGTACCTTAGCCACTAGACCACCGCGGCGGGGCATTTCTGACAAATTTATAATTCTAGAAGAATCAGAAGGCAAGAAATTTGAATCGCTGATTAGGCGGCCACCTCACCGAAAAAACTTCTAGTTAATCCGTTTTCCGCGGTATGTTTAATTTTAACTTAATATAAAGTGATCAGTTCCGACACCTCCGGTTTGGGACGTTGTCACAGAAATGTATTTGATGCAGTATGCAATTTTATTCAGCAATCGAAACATATGCCAGTATACCGCCTGCCTAAATATTTTATTGACGAACGAATTCTTGTGATATAATTGATAATGGGAATGAATGTCGGACATACATTTGATTTGATCGGGTGACGTAAACTCAACTGTCCAATCTACTCAAAGTTTCAGTCTTCGGCTGTAGTATTAGCTCTATGTGTATTTTATTGATTCATCTTTATTTAATTGTAAGTTTATTTTTGAAAGATAATTTGCTATTTTTTGTTCTTTTAATAATAGACTCACAATGAGTGTATCATATAGAGGCTACTACAAGAATTCATAGCCAATCCCCCAGAGAAGGTATGGGCACGTCCCAAAAGAACTTGTTTTTGGGCTCGTTGGTGCACACTTGGTGCAGCAGACTGAAGCGCAAAAAACATATCGTGAAGCAGGAAGAGCAGGCGCTGTTCTGGCGCTGTTCGGTCTTCTCTCCTGCTCTTCCTGCTTCACGATATGTTTTATGCGCCTCAGTCTTCTGCACCAAGTATGTGCACGTGTTTGCACGCAACAAACAAACAAACAAACAAACAAACAAAGGCGGCCAGAGTGGGCGTGAGCCATACGTATAGGCCATCTACATCACCATCATTATTATTATGTGGATTGGACCGTGCTTGCGAGTGCGTCAGAATTACGCGGAAATAGTCTTGAAGTCGCCCCACTCTAACACCATCAATGGCCGCCACGCCGGAAGCGTCACCTGCCTCAACCAGTACTTCACGAGTAGGCGCTGAATCGACAGAGATTGGTCTATTCGAGTGGGAAGACTCCCCGGTGTTTCTGAGAAGGGTGAAGAGGGACGTCGCGGACTTCTTCGCCCGCCCGCCTATGGGGATATTCATTGCACCGGAAGAAAACGACATTGCAGAGATTCACGCTGTCGTGATGGGTCCTTGCGGAACGCCTTACGAGGATGGCTTCTTCGAGTTTCACATACAATGCTCGGTGATGTATCCACTGATGCCACCTAACATCCAGTTCCTAACTACCGACTCTGGTAGGGTGAGGTTCAATCCGATTCTACACAGGAACGGTGCCATCTCTCTGAACATTCTCGGCGAAGGCTGGAGTCCGGCCCAGGGCATCGAAAGCCTGCTCGTTTCCATCCAGTCATTGCTGAACCAAGACCCTTTCTACAACGAGCCTGGATTCGTAAAAGGGCAGGCGGATGGCTACGCCGCAAGCTACAAAGCCTACGTGGAGCACGAGACGATTAGGGTAGCCGTGTGCGGCACTGTGGATGCGTGCCTCAGCGGGACGTCTACCTTACTACCGACGCTGAGGGAGGTGGTACTGAAGAAATTCGTGGAGTGTTACGATCGTTACGAGGCTGCAGTGAAGTCTAAACTTCACTTGTCCGGAACCGAAATGCAGCGAACGCCTTTCAACCAGAAAGGCAAATTTGATTACGCGGGTCTCCTCACGCGACTCCAGGATTTGAAGCAGAAGGTCACTGACCGTGCGTGAGGTCAGTGAAACCCGCGGACGCCATAAGTTCGTTCCTAGACGGTTACCAAGATGTTCCGTGCTCGTATGGCGACAAGTGTCCTCTGCGGTCCATGGACAGTTTACCTGCTTCAGTGAACTATGATCCAACATCGAATCAAGTTTGACCAATTTAGCAGCGACTTTGCTGGTTCTAAAAAGAGTCCAGGTGGTTCTTGCTTCACGTTCTTCAAGAATATAATAAACATCCCGTTATTATCGTGAAAAACGGGAATATGCTTATGTTACGGTTCACAGTTATTCACTGTATTCGCGTTTTCCGATAGCAGCATTTACGTGAGCTCGCTTTGGGTCAGTACACAGAATCAAAACCGCGAAAAGAAAAGCAGGCTCTGTGTGATATAAAAGTGCTTTGTCGCTCTTATTGGCAGTAATTATAATTACCAAAATGATCCGAATATCAGCAATGAGCTTACAAAGGCTCCAAAATAAAAATCACATCCTTTATACTTAGATCCGAATGTTACAAACAAATCACGCGCCCCACAGTACTATACCCCTATGTTGACCTTTTTAGTCCAATCTGTGCCAGCAGAGCTGTCAAAGATACGAAAATTGAAAAAAAGTTATTTCACGTAACTTCCATAGCAACACGACTAAAATAACGCGAAATGTTTTGGCCAAAAGGCACTCAAACGCTAGTCAGGGGACTAAAATCAGGCATTATCATGTGACACCTAGTCCCGTGAAAGAAATTACGTGTGATCACGCAACTATTAACGTGGAAAAAATCAAGTAATATCACATACGAGCTAGTCATAGGACATGCTCACTCCAAAAACCAAGAGGTAGTGACGTCACTATAATCACAACACACAGCGGCTAGTCACCTGTTAAACCGGTCGACCCAACACGTGACTGAAATGATAGAGCGTGCGGTAGGTTTCACTACTCCAGGATTGATTGATTGATTGATATGTGGGGTTTAACATCCCTAAACCAGCATATGATTATGAGAGATGTTAGTGGAGGGCTCCGAAAATTTCGACCATCTGGGGTTCTTTAACGTGCGCCCAAATCTGAGCCCACAGGCCTACACCATTTCCACCTCCATTTAGTACTCCCTGTGGTGGTCCAGCGTGAGCCGGCTGGTCTGAGTTCAACAAGTGCGTTTCGGACAAAACCTACCGCGCGCCTCGCTCTGAAGTCGCGGCAAGTATCGCTGCTTGCGAGATCTTGATGCAAAAGGTCACGGGCTTCGCCGACACTGCTAGCTTCAAAACAGCTTGGCTTGCAAAGGCCGGTGACCTCAGTGCATGCTCCCTCCTTTTGTTCACTTCCTGCATTGGTATATCGCCCACTTTCTTTTAGCGTCTGGTTCTGGCGGTGCGGTGGTGATTCCAGCTAGAGGAATCACTCTGCGAATCAAGCTGTCACACGTCACTACGTCTATGGCGGCAGAACTTGCGGCTTTGCGTGGCGCCCTAGAGTACATCAAATCGGGATCAGTGGCAATTATTCCGCAGACAACGCGGTTCGCACACCACACCAAGAAGAGCACATCCTTCCGATTCCTTTGGCAAGGACTGACGCTGCAAAGCAACTTCGTCACCTGGCACGTAGTCTGTGTCTGCAGGAGTGGAACACCCCAAGCATAAGACATACGAGACTCTACCAAATAAACCATCGGCTGGAACTTCGACCTCCATCCAGATTTCGTCTAAGTGAAGCTTCGCTTCTTTGTCGCCTTTGGTTGGGGGTCGACTTCACAAAAGCATATAGAACCCTCATCTGATTAAGCGACAATGCGGAATGCGACGTCTGCTGCACCAAAGAAGACATCAACCATCTGATATGCCATTGCACTCGATTTGCCTCTGAAAAACAGAAGCTTTCGGACGCATTGCGACTATTGCACGATCGGCCACTCTCTGTGCAGATGCTACTGGAACACAGTCATCCCCTTTCGTCGGCTCAAAAAGCAGTCAAACCTGTCTTGTGCTTTTTGAGGACTACAGGCCTACGTGACCACCTTTAACTTTTGTGCGGTGCCACCACTGCATACGCGCCAGTCAATTGAGTGACAATCCTCTTTTTTCTTTTTCTCTCTCTTTCTCTTCTTCTTCCCCTCTCTCACATCTTTATGCCCCCCTTCCCATTCCCCCAGCGTAGAGTATCAAAACCGGGCATCTGCCTTGTTAACATCCCTGCCTTCCCTCTTGTTGTTCATCCGCCCCCCCCCCACTTCTTCTCCATGTGTTCTCGCAATGGTACTATACTATCTCGGAACCAATGCAAACGAAAGAGCGTGTCAGCATAAGTGACGCCAGTATTATTACCCTATTAATATATCCACGAATATCAACACTTACGCCAGCAGGCTTTCTTGGGTCCAAGTACTTGACAATGATGGTGACTTCCCATTCCGAAATGCAGCTAGAATTCAGTGCAATGACTACACGCCAGCCCAATCTATAACCACCGTGCGCAAGCGGCTACTTTTCTGTGCGTCAGCGCCGTACGACGGAGACGAGTTGCAAAGAGAACGAGGGTGAGAGCATGCCCACAAAATGTGCTCAGCTGAGCCCGACAGCGTGAGTAGATGAACAGTTTCCGTCCCATTTCCTTTTCGAAGATCAACTTTGAAGCCGTAAATCGTGGAAATAGCATTACAAGGCATAGATGCCCTCACCCACACTGATAAGATAAGCGGTAGACCACGATTTCTCAGCAGTGCGGTGATAAAAAGGAAGAGCGTGGAAACCGACGGGCTGAGTCGAGCGCGATTTGCAGGCATGCGTTGCTACTCGCCCTGCTTGCAACTCGGCTCCACTGGACTGCGCTGAAGCACTGAGAAGCCGCCGCTCGAACACACTATAGGTAAAGGGCCGGCTTTACCACGCTTTCATTGATGAGTGGCGCAAATTTCATCAATCATGATCTTGCGTTTGCGTTGGGTGTTCCTACAGCGTACGGCAGTGCGATGCTGTCCGGACGAGTAGCTGTTGCATTACATCACCACTATCCGCGGAAACCATTGATTAACAACGCAGAGCGTGACGCACCAATAGAAACACTCATTAGTCCGTCAATGGTGTCGATTTCTGCAGCCCATGCCAATAGAGTAGGCACCTGGTGTCGAGAGTACAGAAGCGCAACCGCAGCCTGAGTGCGAGGGTGAATTAATGTGGTCATGCGGCAGTATATGTTGTCGCATAATTTAAATGAAAGAATTACTGCATATCCACGAGGTGAATGATTACGAGTGGAGTGCAGTGGACGGACGGACGCATGGAAGCACGGACGTACTGATGCATGCTTCACCCACTTTTCATCATTCACTCCGTGGATATGCTGTGTAGCCGTTTTGAAACCTTTAAACAGGCTACTGCTACAACGACACGGGACGTACAACCCATTGCGTAAGGAGCTTCACCCCTAAAGCTTTCTCATATGTACGCGTGCTTTGAAAACTGTGGAGGGTGGCTGCAAATTTTTAATTTTACGATAATGTTCAGACAATAGTATAGAGTTAAGATATTACCAATGGTGCTCGTAAGGCGAGCTAAAACAAACGCAGGCAAGGCAACTCACCAAGAATGCTACACGTGAATTCATAGCATGTAAATTCAGCGGGAATTAATACTCAAACACAATTTACAACAAAACTTACTCAAAATAGGGAGCAACTTAAATTTAGGTAGGCTTGCAGGAAGACACAAATCATGCGAATACAGCAATTATCATATGGCCCAGACCCTATACCAGGTGAAAAATATTTTCAATAACACATTGTTCGCGACAAACGGCCCTTTACACGCTGAGCGCATCCCACAGTACCTCAGAGTCTTCAGAATCATTTCCGTGCGCATTTTTCGAGTCTTGGGCTCACGGGTTCTGGCGAGGAGCAAAATCTGGAAGTAGACTAGGAATGCAGCCCCCAATAGTGCTGTCTGTAACCACCTAGATTGTTTGAAAAGTTGCCTAGATTTGATTAACCAATTGCGGCAAAGGCCGCTGCCAGGAGAAGCCGAGTCTTGGTGGTCAGGATTTCAGTTGTCATGACAACGAGAATGCGCTAAAAGGAGATATAGATAAACAAAGCGAACTCTATCGAGTGAAATTGCGATCTTGACTTACGGGGTCCTAGATTGTGTGTTGCCGCGCTGCTAGAAGCCCCAACTCACTACAGCACTGCACCATCTTTTTTTTTTTTTTCGTGTCTTCGGTGATTCTTAGTAAGCAGACATAGAAGGTTTCTGTGGCAGTTGCATTTACTGGGACTGTCGTCCGCGTCCTTAAAATATGCGCATCGTTGCTTTCCACGTTTAGTTCTCTCTGCCTCTTTTTTTTAAGACACGTCCGCGAATTTATTAAATGCGAAGCATTTTTTAGCGAACTTCAGCGATTTTCTATCTATCTATCTATCTATCTATCTATCTATCTATCTATCTATCTATCTATCTATCTATCTATCTATCTATCTATCTATCTATCTATCTATCTATCTATCTATCTATCTATCTATCTATCTATCTATCTATCTATCTATCTATCTATCTATCTATCTATCCGCCTACGACTTCTAGTTCTCCTGGCCATTTGGAGATTGGTAACAATACCAAACTTGGTAGGGCATAACACGACTGTATGACGAGCATATTTGACTAGTCATAACATGAAAATCATGACATGTATGTTATGGATGTCATGATTTACATTCAATGGTCCTGCAGCTCTTGCGGTGGTTTCGTTAACATGGCATGTTGCAAAACTGGTATGGTATGACATGATTGCATGGTAAGCACAAGCGACAGACCCCAACATGAAATTTATGACATGCGTGCCATGTAACAACATGACTACGTGCCATACTCATGATGCGCTCGGGGCCGTTTCGCTAGCTTCACTCACACCGAATTCGGTATAATCGGACGTGAATGGATGACGAAGGTATGATACTAGTGCAAACATGATAAACATGAGATGCGTGTCATGTAACAACATGACTACATGCTACGCTCATGATGCACTCGCGGCCGTTTCGCTGGCTCACATGTACCAAACTCGGTATTACGCGACGCGAATGGACGTCTAAGGTAAATGACTCATCCAAACATGATAATCACGACATGCGTGTCATCTAACAACATGACTACATGCCACACTGATGATGCACTCGTGGACAATTCGCTAGCTTCACATATGCCGAATTCGGTATTACGTGACTCCAATAGATGACAAAGGTATGAGACTAATGCAAGCATGATAATCATGAGATGAGTGTCATGTGAGAACATGACTACATGCCACAGTCTAGACGCCAGTACATTTCGACGTGACGGGTTGCGCGTGCTCCGCGGCGTTCATTTCGTCGCGTCACGGAGGCGTTACCACGCCAAGCGTCAGTCCTGCCATATACTCGCAGGCGCACGCCGCGCTGCGTTGCCTTGATGCATGCACGTTTCGGTGCGTCCGGCGTCCCTCCATCAAAAAAAGAGGGAGACGCAGTGTTGTCTGGGTAACGCATCGGTGCGAAATGCAGCATATTGCATTTCGTGCCGGTAGCCGTCGGGCCAAGCCGACGGACGCTGGTCGCACCTGGCGTCAGAATATAGAGTGCTGGCGTTTTGCTAACGTAGCGTTGCTGTGCCCAGCGAGCGCGCGCGTCAGCACTACATTGGAGTATATTGGGCCTTCCAGGATGCACTCGCGGCCGTTTTGCTAGCTAGCTCCACGTATACCAAATTGGGTGTTACGTGACGTCGTTGGATGACGAAATATATGACTGGTCCAAACAAGATAAACCTGACACGCGTGTCATGTAAGAACATGACAACATACCACGCTCATAGCGTCCTCGTGGCCGTTTCACTAGCTCCACATATACTAAATTTGGTATCACGTGACATGAATAGATGACTATGGTAAACGACATATCCAAACATGATAATCATGGTACATAAGTGATATACGGCATCATTTACCTCCACCTCGTAACGTTGTGCTGGTTTTAAAGTGACATATATCATTTCTCATGCATGCTTCGCATATCATCGATTCCCACTGTACGTGGGACTTGCCCATTTTCTTTTTGTGTGAGCTTGATGCATGCAGCGCTTCCTAATAACCGCTTTTATGCACTGAGGTGGATTACAGGTGCGGCTTTTTTGCAATTTAGTTGCATTTACGCACTACGGGGCCTCTTTACGCATTGAAGTTTCCCAGCTTTGGCGATCGCTACTCAGGTTGATACTGGTGAAGAGATGCTTCTGCAACCCCCGTGGCTGAATTAGTAAAGTATAATATTTCCTGGCTTTCTTCCCACTATGTGTTGAGTCATATAACCTTAAAAGATCTCGGAATGGAACAGGCCGAGATAAGTCGGCGATATTCTGAGGACCATGTGTTTGCCTTCTGTACACGAAAATCGGCAATGTAATTGATCTGCGATTCCGAAGCGCGCGCTCAACGCCCAGCCATTGCGGTCGCATTTGGATAAGCGCTCAATGTAAAGAACATCCGTGTAGTTAGATTTACACGCACTTTGAAGGGCCCTGTGAGGTATAAAGTAATCATGATTGATTGATTGATATGTGAGGTTTAACGTCCCAAAACCACCATATGATTATGAGAGACGCCGTAGTGGAGGGCTCCGGAAATTTCGACCACCTGGGGTTCTTTAACGTGCACCAAAATCTGTGCACACGGGCCTACAACATGTCCGCCTCCATCGGAAATGCAGCCGCCGCAGCCGGGATTTGAACCCGCGACCTGCGGGTCAGCAGCCGAGTTCCTTAGCCACTAGACCACCGCGGCGGGGCGGTATAAAGTAATCAGTAGCCCCCTGAAACGGTATGACTCAGTCATGCGATCGTTCTCGCACACCATCGTCATCATCACACAACTACTGCCACTGCATGGGTAAGGCATCTCCCATGTTACGCCAATAAACCCCAGGCTTTGATTTTGGCTGCCATGTAATATAGGCAAACTTCTTGATCTCATCAGCCCATCTAATTTCCTGTCTCCCTTTCACGCTATTACCTTCTCTTGGAAAGCAGCCAATTACCCTTAATGACCACTGGTTTTCCACCCTACGCGTCACGTGCTCAGCCGATCTCCATTTATACGTCATGATTTCAACTATGATGTCCTTAATCCTAGTTTGATCCTTGACTCATTCTGCTCTCTTTTTGTCGCTTAAGGGAGGACGAGGGTCCTAAAAAACTTTTTTATTTATTTTCCTACTCTGATGAAAATTACCATGCATGCGTACCATTGAATCAACATTTCAAATCTGCGAACGGATTTCAAATATCTCATTACAAAGGAGTTGTGAAGAATTTCTACATTATAATTAGGTAATTTCTTACGGGTCGTTATGGTAACTCGCAATAAAAGAAAGTTAGTTTTCAAAACTACATGTTTCCTCTGAAATATTGATCCCACCGGCTAAAGCAAACTATTAGCCAAGATGGCTATTTTTTTTATCACAAATAATTTTTAAACTTGGAAGGTAAAACTTAGCTTCCAGTAATTACCTGTTACTTATCATATAATTACAACTCTATCAAGGTTAAGAGAAAGAAAAGTTCTTGCCTGTAATTCAAGTGTGGCGAAAAAAAATGGTACCAAGTTTGTTTAAATATCTTCATGGAAACTTGCTGAAAACTTCCGTAAGGCAGATTCACTTCAAAAAAGCAACAATGGCAAAAAATTACCTTCACAGCTTTAAAAAACATTTTTACTTTTCTTATATTAAGCTTTTAACAGAAAGAAATGGTATTTTGTCATTATATAATTTTTTTTTCAAAACATGTTTTGGAGTAATACCTCAAATTGCAATTTTCAAAGGTTAGCATTTTTTACAATTTTGTGCTATTTTATGGTTACACCTATTTACTTCCTTTCCATCACTCGCCGCATCGTAATCAATTTAAGTTGAACCTTTTTTGCAAACCTCGAGGTTTCTGCTCCGTAGGTACGACAAGTACCGGTATGATGCAGCTGGTTACTTCCTCTTGAGAGTTAGTGGCAGATTACCATTCATAATTTGAGAATACTTGCAGAATGTGATCCACCCTACACTTACTCTTCTAGATATTTCACTGTCATGGTTTGGCTCCATGGTTACTACGTGCCCTAAGTAGGCATATTCAGTTACAACTTCCAGTGTCTCACCACCTATCGCAACGCGCTGTTCTCTACCGAGACTGTTGTACATCGCTCCAGCCTTAACCATATTAGTCTTCAAACCTACAATTCTGCTTTGCATCTCCAGTTCAATAATCATGAGCTGTAAGTCATCCCCTGAGTTCCTAATAAACGCAACTTCATCAGTGAATTGCAGGTTACTGAGATGCTCTTTATTACCTCTTTTCCTAGACTTCCCTATCTAGGGCCCTAAAAGCCTCCTGTAAAGACGTAGTGAATAGCATTGGAGAGATCGTGTCTTCCTGCCGTATACCATTTCTTGTTAAGATTGTGTCATTTCCCTCCATGGAGGATTATGGTGGCTCTGGATCTGCCGTACATTTCTGACGTAAAATCCCAACAATTGTCGCTTGTTTGCAGATCGTCGTACAAGGTGGCCACTTGATTAGGGTTATAATGACGTGCAAGACGCGCTCCCGCTTTCGCGTATAAAAGAACGTAGCCGAACGGACACCACGCCGTCACGCTATGGTCGATCGGTCGTAATTGGATCCCGTGTGCTGCGCAAAATGATCTCCTCTACGCTAATTAAAGCACGTGAGTACTACAAGACTTTCTCTTCTTTCCCGAGCAGGAAGATTGAGCAACGAGAGAGATTAATAAAGAGATCAGCCGTAAAGCTTCTGGTAACACTGTCTCTTACCTCACTGCAATAGAGAAAAGCCTTTATATGCTCTACTATCTTGGGCTCCTCGCCACATGGTATTACGATTCCAAAGTAGAGCTAATTGGACTGTGCAAGGTGCGAATTAGATCCTCCTGGCTCCTACCGGAGTGAAAATCCGCTTAAGCCGGCGCGACTTGCACGCTGCCCGTCTTACGGTGTTCTTGAAGCGCTTCCGAAATAGGATGAGAGCATGTCGATTTCTAATTGGAATACGGGAACTTGTATTGGTATATTTTACTTTGCAGAAGTAAGTTTTTCTAGCCTCAATGCTACATTTAGTGTTCCTAATTCATCTTTTTGAAGTCCTTTTCTCTGACGAATAATGAGCCGAAGCTACGGCCACTCACGAATCTTTTGCGGAAAACCTTTACTATTCAGGTATTATAGAAAGCAACGCCCACTCTAATTGAAAGCGAACGAAAGTTTTCTACGCCATCTCTATGGCTGTAAATGTCGCTTTAAATATGTACCCATAAGCCCAGCAGTCTTGCTAAAAGCGCGCTCAGGAACGCATCAAAAAGAATGTGTCTGCCTAAAAGGTCACGCATATGAAAGCTTACTTATTATATATTTAGTTATTAATACTGTAAGCCCAAAGCTCATACGGGAGTGGACATACAAATAGTAGTGCCAAAACACTCATTGTGAAAGAAAAGTACAAAGACACGCTGTGTAAATAAAAAAGTAAAAAGATACAGAAGAAAATTCAAGAACCACATTGGGCATCTAAAACAAAGCCACTTCATAGAAAATCGAAAAATAAACGACCCAGTCAGCCACACTCCTGCTACGTATACAATCAGTAGCCTGCCATTGAAAACAGGTAATAAAATACGCATGCAAGTGAGCAGAAAAAGAAGTTGCAGTTACAAAAAAATAAGACAATAAGAAATGCAACTATGGCACCTGTGGAAAGTTCCGATGGCATACTTAATGACAGCGTATTCATGCTCCTGGTAGCGACTCAAGGTGCAACTGGAGTGTTGATACAAAAGTGGCCACAGGTGTTGAGCGAACAATATCAGATGGATTTCTATAAACCTTGGCACAACAGCGGCTCATTTAGCCTCTGGTGTCAACAAACAGTGGCTCGCAGGCCACTGTTTGTTGCAACAGATGCAATCCCTTCCTCAGTCATCTGTGACAGTATTCGTAACAACTCGGGTGATGATTTTCAGTTCCATTCAATCCAACTTTTCTCTGACGCTACCAAAGGCTCGCCCGAATAAGCTTGCGCACGACCGGATCCTTCGCTTGCTTCTACGCGGTGTCAAGTCACGGTAGTTTCCGAAAACCCACTGATTTGCGCAGGCGTATACAGGCCAGCTTCGTGACTCCAAAGAGTCGAAGGTAGCGTACACATGGCGCCTGAGCTCAATGTTACTTATATGCGCACACCCTAGCTGCTCTCAGCGTTCAACTTCGACAAGCACTCCTGACTGGGCGAAATGGTACACGATAAAATGATCTTGCTTTAGCGCAGCTCAGTTTCAGCGTGAAGGAAAGATACTATGCAGTCAAGAAGGAGCTCACACTGTCGTCTGTTTTTCCCCTTCTTGACTGCATAGTATCTTTCCTTCACGCTCAAACTGAGCTGCGCTAAAGCCATATCATTTTGTCGTTCAACTTCGGTTCACCAAAAGCGATTTCCAGGCATTTAGTTTATCTTCGTAGAAGCCTCTATGGTTGAAGCGCAGTGTTGTTCATTGCTCACACTCTGAGCATCTGAGGACGACACAGATCATCAACTGCGAATTTTAGAAGATATTTTACACGGCAGGCGTTTTCTTAAGTGACATTGACTAGCCTCAACTGAAGAGGCCTCCAGAGGATGTTTGTAAAGATTTCATTGGTCTGTATTTTCTACCTACCTTTGTTTATTCTGTCGTACTCCGAATACAGCGACACCTTAACTTGCGGTCCGATTCCCGCACTCCATTTTTCACGCCTACGGTCAGCACGAGGAACAAACAGCATGTTATTGCCACAAGTTTTGATGGTAGCCTTTAATTCCGATTTCTGGCTTGTTACAAAGAACCAACGCCTACTCAATTTCTATATTTCTTTTGTTTATTGGCGTCAGAAACAGCATGTCATAAATGGCAAGCAAATAAATATGCACGAGGAGCTCCCAAGGTTACAAACCACAGGCAGGATCTTCTATGTGAAGAGAAAACTAAAATACCCACTGCGTAAAGGGAACTTTTTTTTGTAAGTTTTACAAGTGCCAAGGTGTGATGAGATCCCCTGATGCCACTGGGAGGACAACAAAGTGGCGGAAATGACGCGCAAGCATGCGCACTGAAATCAGAGCAGTTCACCCACCTTGAACTTCATCATTTGCAAGTTCGGCCTCAGCACTTAGCGGTCATTTTAACGAACGGACATCTGCCAGCTATCGCCTGACGGCAGCTGGCCGAAAAAAAAATAACGGTCCGTAAGTGGCGTCATGGCTACAAGCGGTGCTGACTAAAGACTGGCGCACACCGGCGGCTAGCAGCGGTCGCGCGACCATTTGCGACTGGCGACCAAAAAGCGACTGATGTTCACACCGGCAGAGACTGCATGCGAGCCACCGGGGGTCGCAATAGCGGAGAGTAACGTTCGGATCTCGTTATCAGTGAGAACTCTGGAGACCAGCGCCCATCTGCTGATCACCGCCAGCCGGTGTGCACCAGCCTTAACACTTCCATGTTTTTATGCACACAAATACTCAATAAAGTAGACGACGGGGTAAGGGTAACTGCCTCGTAATCCAAAGGCTAGGTCCATGTCGGGGACCAGTTGTCTTTTCTCTATTTTACTTTCTTCTCATCTCTATCACAATTACTACAGTATATATAAACTTAAAACAGTGCAATTATCATCTCCAATACCTACTTGGCCATTATTGTCTTCTGAGTTTTCATTGATACATCAAAAAACGAATTCGTTGCGTTCTATATTCATAAAAAAACTGGTGAGGCATAAAATTACTTTTCCGTATCTGCACCGCGGATGCATTAACACCGATATGTGATGGCCAATTCCTTTTTTTATAAGGGCTTTGATGTCAAATGTGAAATAAGCCGACGTCGCCCGCATTCTTTCTACAAAGGAAGCAATTCGATAGAACCGAAGCACAGCCTTTATTTATCCAGCTTTTCAATGTTCTGAATCATCAGTTCTTTCCCCATCTGTACACGCGTATGCTTTCACGTATTGAGAACGCATGGTGGCAGGGTTGCTTGGCTTTCCGTGCAGATAGGAACGCTACGTGTGCAGTTCTCTCATGGGAAGCGGTGCAGGAATACACAGAACGCAGCTTTGTAACACATGCTCAGCTCTATTACCCTTAAATCTCCCGGGAAAGATCCTCTTGCAGATTCATTACGCTATCCAATTCCGGCTATACAAAAAAAAAATCAAATTTCGGTTAATGAATGCGCACGCAAGCAATGGTGCAGCATGACGCATGACTTATCGATCATTCAGGAAAGGCCAAATTCACGGCAGGCACGTTGCTCAGCGTTTCGTTTTTAGTCACCCAAGCCATACAGTCAACTTCCACGAAAAACAGTTCCAATGTGAGAATTGTTCGGCAATATACCCTAAATACATCAACGATATTTACAGCTTTCAATCGTTAATTCTTTGTCACCATTGAACTTTTCACGATACTGAGCCTACAAAGGTAAATTCCATGAACACAACATATAAGCATTTTCAATAATGATTCTCGTGTAACGTTTCAATACCAATTGATGTATCAGGGAACATTTTTTCACAATTTCACGGTATTCCAGACTCGTCGGTGGCCGTAAATGTACTCTTTATTATTTGTAAAAAAAAGCCCCTATTCCAGACAGAAGTGTTCTGCTGAACTTGGGATGGGGGGAGGGAGATGGGAGGGGCAGAGAACAACTTCACATACTGCGAATTTTAGATGAGCCTAAATCGAGCGAATGTTATAAAACGGAGTGTAAATTATTATAAAAAAGCTGCAAAAGATGAAGCTCATTAAGAAGAATTATAGGGGAAAGTTACAGACCACACTGCTGTATCACTTTCATCTCGTCTCTTGCCCTGTACCCTTTATCAGGGCACAAACGCGTGTTGTTGAACCCTCGACTTTTTTTCAGTAGAGGGCTCAGTGGTCAACAGTCCGATCTTAACCGGCGAGAGAAATAGGAGACCAAGCCCCGTGCCTTCAGATTGCGTGTTGTACGGAACTCTAACGCCAATCTTTCCAATTTTACAGGATCCCTGGAATGACTGAAAGGAGCAAGTAGAATGGACCCAGGCTGTAGACATCTCCATTAGACTTTCGCAGCCATTTGCTTTCTTATTTTGTTCCGCATTCATCTTGTTTTACTGAGCTTCTTTTGAATGTATATCACTGAGATGACTATGCACATTTGGTAAAAGAAGTTAGGAATGCAAACATAAACACTAGAGAAGAGTTCAAGAAAAGACAAACATGGACTACCAGACACCAACTTGATATGTTCTCGTGCATCTTTGTCAGCAGCCTTAAGTTCTTTTGTCATGAGCTCTACCTTACTCAATATGCTGTCACTCTAAGCTCCTCGTCTTTTCACTTCTCTTAGAAAGAGCCACCTGTTTTCTTGCTTGCCTTCGAGACCAAACTACCGGCGTGACTACAGGCGTTTTACCGCCTCCCATTGTGTTTTTACGCACGATAACGAAATATGAATGGCAATTGTCCACTCGCTGTCGAGCACTTCTTTATCCTTCATGCCTGGCGTCATTGTTCGGCAAAGACCGCGCGTATGCTCTCGGCTGACTTCTCTTGTGACAATAAAATTTCGGCAGGCTATCCCAGCCAGTTGTATACGAAAGCATTTACATTTTGTTGCTATTTCTGTCTTTACATAAAATGACAAAACTCCGGCGTTATTTATTTCTGTTACTCTAGTATCACTTTGTGTGCTGAAATGTGCAGGAAATAAATCAGATGATAGAAAACGAATAGGGTGCATGGCAAGTGGCACTTTTTAACCCGTTTTACCATGAACACATATGTATCTTCCGCCACGAGCACCGATGTCTTTTAAGGAGATAGCTACCGCTGACTGCCACATACCGCAAAGCGATGCTGTTACCTTTAGTACAGCATATAGTTTGAGATAACTAGTAGCCTGTGCGGCCTGAAAAATCCGGAAGAACTCCAATAAACACTCGCCAATAATGAAATTTTTACAACTTCGATTGATTCGGTAAACTTCGATTTTGAAGACCAATGTAACCTCGTTCAGCTCTTTATAAAAAAGGCTTGTTTCGCATGCGACTATGCAAAACAGATGCGTGCGACTAATCAACTAGGACAACTTTGGATTGACTTTGTTTTGTAAATGATAGGTACTCTTGATGTATGCAATCTTCGTTTATGTATCCGAAAAATTTAGATTTTATATAATATTCCTGATATTTTTACTGGACCTTTCCTATCTATGAGAAACGATGGGCGAACGTAGCAGCAGCACGATATGTTTTACCTGCGCTAGCGCCAAACAAAGCCGATTTTGCAGAACTTTCACCTGATATAGCAACATCATTTCCAGACCACTCAATAGTGTCCGTATACTTGGGCGAAGCATACCGTTACATAAAGCATTAAATAGGGTGTACTGATCAGTTTGTGGGGCTGAAAAAGGTATATAAACTATAACACACGTGAGCAATGTAAGCTTTTTTTTAAATATTACATTGTTTCCGAGCCATCACAGCCATCCCCCCTGACATACTGTCGATTTGCAATAGTGTAGCACTTTCAAACACGGGATTTTGGGTAATGCAATGCACGCACGTGGCTGTCATCCCGCTTTAGGATTCCAGTTCATGCAAGTTGCCTCAGCACACAAGTCACACGGTCTTCCCGATTAGATGAACGGCTGGGAAAGCACCATGTTTCAACGACAAGCAATTCACTGCGTTTTTGCGTAGACCGTTCGTTCGACCTTCAACGCTGAATATTGCCAAATTCCGTGTGATTTCGTGAAAGTATTATAGCGCCCAGGCGAACTTGGCTTCCTGTGCATACTAGTATATTATTTTCACTTGTCCTCTTTTCTTTGCGAGCTGCGCACTGTAAGCAAAAGTTCCTACTTAGTTTTTCGGCGAGTGACATATTAATCGGTTTCTATCGCATTTGCTGCTTTGACGTTGTGGCGTAACTGTGATTTTTTTTTCACAGAAAATGACGTCCAGTATATCACCTCGTAAGTCGCGCTCACAATAAAAGCATTGGAATTTTCTGCTGCGAATTGCTAGAGCCTCCAAAGTAAGATCCATTTGATGCGCCAAACATCGATCGCCTCAACCCTCACGTTCGCGCCAAACGCGATAAAACGCATTTTGCGGGCATCCATCACGGCCGCATAATTATTGCCACTGTCAATTGCAATAATGGCCGTCTATTCGATATCGTCATTCCATCAAGCTTGCTCCTTTGTTCTGTGGCCGATGCGCGAAATTGAGGTCACGTACTTTTTATTCCCTCAACGTATATAATGAGGGAGTAACAAGCGTTCATCTGCGCGTCAAGGATCGATCACAAGCTTTCGTTTAGCATATCGCCCCTTCACTATTTAACTATAGTAGTGGTCAGTGGCAGAAACGGTACGTACCTAATATAACACAACGTTGGCCCCACACATGATGTAATAAGGAACACGAATAAGACGAACAAATATGGCTGAAAAGTCTAGCGTTAAAGCATGGCTTTGTCACTATATGCTCAAACTCAAATATAGTACGCAAAAAAAAAGATCTTCCGAAATTTCCACATGGACTTGACAATCGCCAATTGTTGGAAGAGAGGTTCTTAGGACACTGACAGAGGTCGTCCTCGGCGCTCAAGGCTTTGAGAGCGTTGTCGCGCTTCTTGCGTGAAAGTGGTCTCCCAGACAGGCTGTAAACAATGTCGTCGTCCTTTTTATTTTACCTTCTTTTTTATGTCAACTTTTATTCCCTTACCTTGTTCCCCAGCACAGGGTGGCCAGACGGTCTGAGAACTGGCTAACCTCCCTGTCCTTCCTTTCCCCCACTCTTCGTCCTCATCCTCCTTATGGTGACGCGCGAGAACTCGTGCCAATATTTGGAAGTGCGCACAAAGCATGTGCAATTTGTTCGTCACAACAAAATTGTTCACCTGGAAGTAGCATGCTGGAACATGCTATCGCTCAGGCGGGCCTCTGTGCTTTTCCTTAATTAGACCTCTCCCTCTCTGTTGACGTCCGAATGGGGCTTTCATGCTTAATTTGATTTCTCGCAACCACCGTGAAACGCAATTTAAGGAGGAAACAAGCCGGTGGTCTTTTGACGTCTATAGTCCTTGAAACTGCCCCCACCTCTGCGAAGCGAATCGTGAGGGAACGCGAATGCACTTCCTGCGCCGGGGTAGCGCGGCTACTCATTTTATTGGCGTAAATTTATGACGAGACGAGGATTTATACCGTAACAATTTACCTACACACTCATTAGCACCTGTCTGTGTTGCCATTGTACCTGAAGGCCGTAATCTCAGCGTCCTATCAACACAAACGCTACACCAACGCTGGCAACACAAACGCGTCTCGAACGCACTGCAT
Organism: Rhipicephalus microplus; assembly: GCF_043290135.1. NCBI lineage: Eukaryota > Metazoa > Arthropoda > Arachnida > Ixodida > Ixodidae > Rhipicephalus > Rhipicephalus microplus. Next base: position 49,234,419 of record NC_134709.1, read on the forward strand.
CGAGGTGGTATCAAGTCACGTTCAAGTCAAGAAGGTGGGGGCTCCTGTTGCTAAGGGGCGAGGACAATTGCACGCGCCCGCAGCTGTTGCTGACAGCTGCCGACGCCGAAGCGTGACATGGTGGGGGCTCCGGTTGCTAGAGACGCGCGTGCCCGCAGCTGTTGCTAAGGGAGGAGGTGGTGGACGGATCGCGATGGTCGCCCGACAACGCGTGACTAAGAAATGCATTCGCATATCAAAAATACGGAAGAAGAAAGACAGATTGATTGATTTTTATGTGGGGTTCAGCATTCTAAAAGTACCATATGGTTATAAGAGACGCTGTAGGCGCGGAATCCGGAAATAAACAACCCGTGGGGTTTTGAACGAGCACCCAAAGGGGGTAAAGACGGAAAAAAAAGCGGACAAAAAGAAACGGGAAAAGATTGAGGGAGACGGAAAAACAACTGAAGAGAAATGAAGAAGAATGCCCAGTTTCACACTTCCAACAGGCTTGAAACTGCTATTGCGATGCTGCCCTATTTTTTTTAACTTTCGCTTTCGCCACCTTGCGATTTTATATTAGTAGTATTTCTTAAGTAACTGCAGGCGCTTTTATCCTATCTATCTATCTATCTATCTATCTATCTATCTATCTATCTATCTATCTATCTATCTATCTATCTATCTATCTATCTATCTATCTACCTATCTATCTATCTATCTATCTATCTATCTATCTATCTATCTATCTATCTATCTATCTATTTATCTATCTATCTATCTATCTATCTATCTATCTATCTATCTATCTATCTATCTATCTATCTATCTATCTATCTATCTATCTATCTATCTATCTATCTATCTATCTATCTATCTATCTATCTATCTATCTGTCTGTCTGTCTGTCTGTCTGTCTGTCTGTCTGTCTGTCTGTCTGTCTATCTATCTATCTATCTATCTATCTATCTATCTATCTATCTATCTATCTATCTATCTATCTATCTATCTATCTATCTATCTATCTATCTATCTATCTATCTATCTATCTATCCAGCTATGCTGTGTGCGTCATTACTTCCCTTGAAGTGAAGCAAAGTTAGTATGAGAGCATACGATGGTCTTACGAATAAAACTCGCTGGTCATGACGTAAATAAAGCCACAATGCCGCAGAGCATCTCATCAAACACTTTCCACCAGACAGTGGCACATTCCCGCGGGTGGGTGTGTGCCACAGACCGTTGACTCATGAATGGTGAAAGAACACAGGGGTAACTTTACTGCGTTCACGTTAAGAAAAAGTTGACATCGGCTGCGTTGAGTTGATGAATACATAGAATAAAGAGGCCCAGCAGGAATCAAACCTCAGCCTTCTGCGAGGCAATCAATTTTTCCACCACAAAGCCACGCCCGTCCTCGGAACTACTTTTCTAATAGATTTATTTGTGGGGTTTAACGTCCCGAAAACCCCATATGATTATGAGAGACGCCGTAGTGGAGGGCTCTGGAAATTTCCCTCACAGGGGGTTCTGAATGCTCGCCCAAATCTGATCACATGGGCCTAGAGCATTTTCGTCTCCACCGAAAATTCAGCCGCCGAAGCCGGGAATCGATCCCGCAACCTGCGGGTCAGCAGCCGAGTACCTTACCACTAGACCACCACGGCGGGGCTACTCTTCAAATGGACTCTAATGTTCGTGAAACATCAATTGTGGTTGTAGTGCCAGTTTTATTAATGTTACATATGTACTCCTGTGGTACAGCCGTCACTCCACGTTAACGTCAATGGTAGTTAAGTTCCAACCACTGAACTTAATTCATGTAGCAGTGTCCAGGGCTACCATCCTCGCGAGCACCAGCGCTTGACATCACCTTACCACTTCTGGTGCTGCTAATAATATTTGGTTATTGGTATTGTTACTCAAATGTAAACAACTGGTGATATCAAATATGTGCGACTGTTTAATTTATGTCTCAGCGTGCGTTTTCTCATATCTTCAGCGCACTTCGAAATGTTTCGCACAATAAAAAAATTACAACACAGTCACTTTCCGTCTTCACGCTTCGCATAACATCGATGCTCAAGATACATGGCATCTGTCGGAAATTTTGCACTATAAAGACGTGATGAATGATGCTGGTGGCAAATACAAGGTTTTTAACTTCAAGGCTTATTGCGAAAAAGGGGCATTTTAAAGATTGTGTTGAGTACAAATTTTTGATCATTCAGTGTTTTCAGAACTACGATCCGGATAACATTCTTACTATTGTCTGCAACAGAGCCAAATTCGCGACTGAAAAGTGGGCACTCATTAAGGAACGAAGCCCTTGTATGTTGTCTGGTTTCGAGAGACGCGAGAGTCTGTACCAATTGTTGAATTATGAGGCCCGTCTTAATATTCACACCACAAATTGAGTGAATCAATAGGCCGGCGTTACCCTTTATTGAAAACTTAGCATACTTTTGCTACTTCGTTTATTACCTTTCAATTTATGTAATTGACCCTTATATGTGACGGAAGCTTTGAATGGTAGGAAAGTGGGTGATATATTGCTCATTGTTGTTTGTAGGTATACTGTACTCATGGACAACTTTTCTTGGCAATGAAGGGAAAGCTACAGAGGCGGAGCTTCTGCATCCTCATTGGTGTGCTCTGTACCACTGTGAAAAGGAATGTCTGTGCGTAATCGGCGTTTCACATTGACGCAGACGCTACTTGGTTTGCAAGGTACTACACGTAAAGAAAGAGAAAAAAAAATTGCCCGCAGCTTCCCCCGGGGGAACACTGAGGAGGATGCGGAGAATATAATTGGTTAACGGGGTGTTAAAGTGCGACTTACTTGGGTCGATGGCTAAATTGGTTAACGTGGTTGTGAAATGGGGTGTTAAATTGCGACTTACTTGGGTCGCTGGCTAAATTGGTTAACGTGGTTGTAGGAGAGGTGTTAAATGAGTGAACACGTACGACACGTATGCGAAAGGGCGGTGTTTATTTATTGCGACGAACTTTGAGCACGATGGCTTTTTGGTCGGTAAAGTGAAGAGTGAGTGGATCGGGTTGCAGCGGTCGTAGGTCGAAATTTGCAAAGACGTGGTCGATGCAGGTTCCGCGAATGGTGGTCGGCTGGTGGTGTTTGCAGTCGTCGTGCGTTGCGCGTTTCAGCGAGTGTCGCGACGCCATGTATTCGACTATCCAATCGTCCTTGATGACGTCGGACGTCGACGCGCCGTAGAAACCAACCGACGAGCGGCAACTGAGCGAGCGAGCACCGACCTTGAGTATATATACAGCGCGACGGCGCATGCACTGTCAGCTGTCGAATGTTCGAGAAGGGGGAGAAGCGCAATGGCGCATGCGCGCGCGTCAGCTGCCGATGTTCTCGAAGCGCGACGGCGCATGCGCGCGTGTCAGCTGCCGATGTTCTCGAAGCGTGACGGCGCATGCGCGCTACATTATACAGCTAGCGAATGTTCGTGAAGAGGAGAAGCGCACGCGGTATGTAGAGGAGGAAGGGTGCACAGATGGTGGAGGAGTGAAGCGCGCGCGGTGTGTAGAGGAGGAAGGGATGCACAGATGGTGGAAGAAGGAGGAGGAAGCTTGCGGACGGCGCCGCACTACAAGCCTTGAGTATTAGATGCTCCGCATCTAAAAACTTTATTATATCTATATACAGGGAGTACGTGGGTGGTGACCAAGGAGGATTAAAAAAAATTGCTGGAGTGGAAATAATTTCGCAGAAGTGAAACCATTCCTCTGGCAAGATGGCGTCTGTGGCGGCCATCTTACTAGGGGCATGATAAAGTATCACCGTTCAGCGATTAAAAACGAAGCGTTTCTCTCGCACGACCAACGCGTTTATTGTGGGAACTTTTTCGGTTCATATAGTGCCGAAGTGCGTCTTAAAGTTACTAGTTTTCTTTAGTGAGCGTCTCTTTGGAGGCAAATTCTTTGAAGATTTAGTCATCCATACTTGTTTCCGTGGGGAATGCAAAACATCACCCTTCATTGTGAATGACCTCCATTTGTTTGTTCATATAGCCTTACTGTTTATTTAAGTTTAGTCATCTCGATGGCAAGAATGTCCTGTCTCTGTTGTACAATTTTCGCATTGTACGTCACTGCATACGCTATAAGTTCTTTCGCTGTATATAACAGCTTGCATTGTACATACGCATTGATCATCATTTTTCATTTTTATGTGTGCACATAAGCTGTGTAAGATATATCCGGAAATAAAATTCTCTTAAACTAGATCAAAATTTTTGTGTCGTGAAGGTCCCCAAGAAGGACTATCGTTCTCAAAAGTGCAGCCTGCTCAGGAATTTTATGGTGTTTATTTCTATTCTGCAAATAACACAGTCGTCAATTGCAAACTCAACGTCTTGGGCCTCTGTTTGTGAAACAATCAACCCGTAGAAGTTTCACGCTCTCACATATCCCTTGTTCGTCCTGACAAATTCCACCCACTACTTAATGTAAGATTATCTGTATCGGCCGAAACTGCGAGCTACAACAGTCATTTAAGCTCATCTCAAAGTATTTATTTTGAAGAAAGGTGATTACACGGGCTCTTATTATCACTTGTCAGCCGTTGATTGGTTCCAGGTTGCTGACACACCAAACGTTGCTGAACAATTTGAACAGTTTACGGAGCTTGTATTAGAGAGCATTCGTAAGTATATACCTCAATATACACCTTAACATCGTAAATATCTCCACTGGTTTTCTGCTGAACGTCTAAGCGCACTGAAGCATAAAAATCGCGCGCACAAGAAGACTAAATGTTCTCCGTTCAGCAAGCCGAAGGAAAAGGTCAGCTTTTTCCGGGATCTCTCTAAACGTCTATATAAATGGGGCCACAGTTTGTATATTGAATCATTGGAAAAAAGCCGTTCTGACGGGCCTGCTGAGTTTTGGAAGTATGTACGCAAGTTGTCTAGCAAAAGTGGAGAGCCTTTCGGGCTACTGGACGCGGACCGTGCCGAAGTGCATGTTGTCGCTGACTGTTTTGACATGCATTTCCAATCCGTTTATAAGGCCCCCGACTCTAACCTCCGAATGCAGAAATGTTACTTGGCTCGCGACTTCAACTTGACTTGAGCAAGTCGGCGTGAAGCAAGCAGCGTACTTGAAAACGCCCAAGTCAGCCTTCGCGTTTCATAGATTCTCAGGCTGTCTTTCTTGGTCAAGTCAAGAACGAGCTTCAAAGCAGAAACACGCTGCTCGCCTGCTAACGAGGGTAATAAGTAGTTCACGTAAGGCATGTGTTCCACCAAAAAAAGAGACCATACGTTTTAAAATAACTATAAAAACGAAGGGCCACAGGCATATTTTTGCCATTTTGTGGCTAACGAGCGGGACGTGGTGCCTGCCGCCAAAGCGGTGTGCAGTGTTGCTTCTGTAAAGCGTTCATTGCCCGCTGGTTTTAGTGGCCACTCAAATGCGGCGCGTTTCTCCCCGCTTGCTTGTTTGGAGGCGAAACAAGCATCACGCTGGGTCCTTTCGTCGTTATTTTTTTTCAATCGAACGCCATGGCGTGTATTTGTGCTGACCTGGCTCACGAGGTAACGCGATTTTCACGGTATACTTTGCCTTTCTGTTCGCCTGTGGACATGCTTGTAGCGGGCTAGGTCGCAGTTATATATGAAAAAAAAAAACAAGTTCTGGGAACAAATGTGATTCGTATCCTTTTGTTGAGCTTGGTAAACAAGAGAAAAAGTGGGGGTCAGCACATTGCCCTCAGCAGAATTTTGTCTCGCAGGGTGCAGCAATGTCTCGCTGCATGATAGTGAAGGAATAAAAAAAACCGTGATAGGGGCACCTCTTTTTTATGTGTGTGGAATTTTACGTAGCGTTGTGCTACAAGCGATGCCTTTCTGAGCGAGAAACGGCGCCCTAGACGGGACGAAAAGATAGACGAGGCACACAGACACAGGGCCGAGTCAATTTTGTACCGAAAGAGACGGAAAATGTCGTCGTGTTTTCGAAAAAAAAAACAGGAAAAAGCCTTTGCGGTTACGGAACACTTCGGCGTCGTCACTACCGGGGCTATTAATACGCACGTGTGTGTAGTCGACACAACCTGTAACGCCAGGGAACTGAGCCACTTCATCAAAGTGCCGCATAACTACACAGAAAGTGCTGCCGGTTGCGGAAAGCGCACCAGCATCGCGTACAGGTAGGTGCTTAGCGATGAGTAGCGTAACTTTTCCTACTGCATAGGAAACTGTTGACTACGGAATGCGGACGAGATTCCCGATGACTGTTTGGAATGTGCCAGCGCCGTAAAACCTGAAAGCCATCAGTAGCTGCAACACTGGAGGCACAGGCTGTCTTCGGTTGTCCCCACTTTCACGGAGTAGCAACATACCCAGCAGCTGCCGCACGGCGTTCTTCGTGAATCTGTATCGAGCGTGGAATTGTTCCTCGTCGTAAAACTCCATCAAGTTTCCTCGGTCACGTAAAGCGTGTCCAAGAATCTTTGGCAGGCAGTGCGCCTCAGATAATGATATGCTTACGGCGAGGCATGCAAACTCAAAAGCGGCCACCCTCCACGCGACGTCCATTCGAGAGGTGGCCATGTTGGAATAACGCGTGAAATCGCTTTCAAGTTAGGCCCGCAGCTGACTTGAAACTTGTCCTCACTTCGACCGAGCCAAGTCGCCTTCGAGTCGTCCGCAAGTACGAGAACGATTTATGGTGACCGGCAAGACTGTCTTGAGTCAAGAACGAGTCAAGTACGACTCAAGTAACATCTCTGCATTCGGCGTAAAACACAGATAGCACAGCAGCCCAAGATAGCTAGCACATGTAGTCTATCGCTGGGTGAAAAGCTCATCTGCTTGTGCAATAAGTGCTTAAAAACGTCTTTATCGTGTGGCCCAGATGGTCTCAATTCTTGCATACTAAAGACTTATGATAGCATGCAATGACTACAATTTTCAACAACTGTTTGAATGCTTTTACCTTTCTCGGCATGTGGAAAACTGCGCGCGTTTTTCTAGTATTTATTTGGGTCTGCAAAATGGATGTTTCTAATTGTCCCTCGATTTCACTACCATGTGCTACATCGAAGATCTTTGAACTGACTTTTAAAACGTATTGTATTTTAGCGTGAATAATTAATTGACTCCTTATAGACACGGGTTTCTCCCTGGCTGCTCAACTAGCACAAATATTGCTAGTTTCTTGACGAAAATCTATTCTCCTATTTCTCACAGAGGACAGGCTGATATAGTCTACTGTCACCTTATGAAGGCTTTTTGACGTAGTCAGCCATTCACTGTTTCTGTTTAAACTTTCAAACCTTGATGTTGCCTCGTCTGTTGTGAACCCGCTGCAAAGCTATCTGTTTAATAGATCTTGTTATGTCGCCGTAAATGGTCCTTGTATTAAGTGACTGGTGGAGTCCCTCAAGAGTCAGTATTAGGCCCATTCCTGTTTTTAATTTAATTTAGGGATGTTTGTCCTGCAATGCGTTATTCTTATTTTCTCTTGTATGCTGATGACATTAGAGTATTTACGGAAATTTATTCAGTAACGACTGTCACTTGCTGCAGTCAGATCTGTGTTTCTTCTCCGAATAGTGTGATAAGAATATCCTTTGTCTGAATACCTCAAAGACCCAATTGATGAGTATGTCTTGCAAAATATCCATCGTGTCAATTGCATACTTTGTCAAAACCATGTTCTTATGTAAAATATATCAGCTCAGCAATATTGGTGTTCTCTATGATAGCATGCTAAAGTTTTCTGCCCACACTAAACGTGCTGCCATGCATAGACTTCGTTTTCTCGGCTGCATTTGTGAAATCTTTCGAGAATTTAGTTTTCCTACTGTTTGTCACAAATTGTACACCGCCATATGTCTTCCTTAACTTCAATATGCATCTGTGATCTGGAATGGCATTGTTAAATCTGACAGTGACGCCACTGAGCGAGTCCAGAAAAATTCATAAGCATTTATATTTATCGTTTTGCTAGGAATAACTCTGGAACTTGTTTTAACACTTCCAGATTATTATCGATGCCATCACTTCGCTGCCGACGAAATCACGCTGACCTATTATTTCTTTAAAAACTAGTTCATGGCATCCTGCACTTTACTACTCAGTTTGGTAAATTATCGCAATCCGCGTTACTTGACCTGGGAGAATCGACCATTTCTTGTACCTGCCAACTTCTTTTTACTCTGCACTGTTCACTGAATACAAAGTCTATTTAAAGTTATCCTTCGTGATCTTGATGTTTGCCACAGTCCACTGTCATTGTTTTTATCTCAGGTCTGCACTATCATATCATAGCATTTCACAGCGTACAGATTCTTCTCTTTCTGTCTGCCGGAAAGGTTTCTTCATGGCTGAGTATATTCCCCTTTATGTTTTCCTTCCTTTCTTTAACTTTCGTCCTGTAATACTTTTTCTCCCATTTTGCACTGACTTCTTTCTTCCTGTGTATTTTCCCTAATTATTTAGTTTTCTGAAGAGTGTCTGCATTGTATTGTTTAATTTGAATTGTTTTGCTGTTTTATTCATTGTTTTTTCTGTTTATCTGGATTGTTTTATTTTTGCGCGCGCCTGCAGTAAGTCCTAATGGTTGATCAAAGGCACGTCGAATAAATGATAGGTTGATTATTGCGTTACATTACTAGAAAGAAAGTTATATATTCACTGACAGCAGCAGCAACGAACTAGATGCTGTATATATCAGTGTGCACAAAACGTCTTACTTAATTTTCACGCTGTTCCGACTGTACGACTGCCACCCCGAAACCGGGGCGCTTTGCGACCTATAACATGGTACACAAGTGTATTATGCGATGATGCACCATAAGGAGAATGTCCTAGCAGCGTGACATCACCAGTTCTCCTCGGCTTTTTAAAGACGATAGTCCTTGGGGACTTTGACGCAAAAATTTTGGTCTGTCTGTCTGTCTGTCTGTCTGTCTGTCTGTCTGTCTATCTATCTATCTATCTATCTATCTATCTATCTATCTATCTATCTATCTATCTATCTATCTATCTATCTATCTATCTATCTATCTATCTATCTATCTATCTATCTATCTATCTATCTATCTATTTATCTATCTGTCTATCTATCTATCTATCTATCTATCTATCTATCTATCTATCTATCTATCTATCTATCTATCTATCTATCTATCTATCTATCTATCTATCTATCTATCTATCTATCTATCTATCTATCTGCCTGCCTGCCTGCCTGCCTGCCTGCCTGCCTGCCTGCCTGCCTGCCTGCCGCCTGCCTGCCTGCCTGCCTGCCTGCCTGCCTGCCTGCCTGCCTGCCTGTCTGTCTGTCTGTCTGTCTGTCTGTCTGTCTGTCTGTCTGCCAAGTGTAGTTCGACTCACCAAACATCGCTTAACAGTCTCCCGGAGAAAACGTGAGGTTATGCTAGTCACTTGTTTTCGAATCAACTGCGCACCTGCCGGAAACACGATGTCTTCAAAACATCCGTGAGGGAACCCTCCTTTATTCATGCTGTTCATTAATGCCTCTCTTTCACAGCAAAAACGTTTGCACAGCAATTCGATGTCATTTTCAATATCTATGAATTTAGCCCCATCAGTCTTATGTCAATAGACACCTTATAGTCGAGCCGAATCAAATCTGCTATACAGAATAAGAATACGGTCGGAATACACTAGTAAACGTTTACTTAAAGTTAGGGGTGCTGCTTCCCCGCTGTGCACTGAGTGCAGTTAGGTCACCGATATTGAACACAATAACAGTATGAGATGTGCGGAATTACATGGGAAAGATGTGTGAACATTTTTCACGAGAAACAGTGTAATATGTTGTGGGATTGCGAGTTTTTTTATTGAACTGCAATTTGCATAGCAGATAATAATAAAATATGAACCACCAATAGCCTTCTGACTAGGGCATTCAATTATCGCGCTACGCATTCGATTTTGCCCCGCCGCGGTGGTCTAGAGGCTAAGGTACTTGGCTGCTGACCCGCAGGTCGCGCATTCAAATCCCGGCTGCGGCGGCTGCGTTTTCGATGGAGGTGGAAATGTCGTAGGCCTGTGTACTCAGATTTGGGTGCACGTTAAAGAACCCCATGTGGTCAAAATTTCCGGACTCCTCCACTGCGGCTTCTCTCATAATCATATAGTGGTTTTGGGACGTTAAACCCCACAAATCAATCAATTACGCATTCGATTCCAATGGGTTCATTGTTTTTAGAGTTTATTTTTCTGAACAGATTTCATTTTAGTTTCTTATCTTTCATTGAATATGCGTATAACAAGTTTTTTTGTTCTTTCATTTTTTCGTTACTATGGGGGTACTATGGCATCTAGATGGCCCATACGCGGTTTTTTATATTTGTGCTGCTTGCTCGGAATTATTCATATAATAGGTAGGAATTCAGGTTAAAGGAGAAGAGAAACGTATCCGACAGCAAATACAGAACGAGGCGCTTCATTCTGAGCTTGTCAGCAAGGTCCGTTTCTTAAGAACTTTTTTTTTACTCATTGTGTACCAAAAAGTAGTTGTTGTGATATGTGCTGTTCGGTTGTCCTCACAACTTCCGGTATCAGGACAACATAAGGGCGTTCTCCTAATGACGGGCGCACGCATTTCTTTGATCATTCTTCCGTGTTTTCTCCGATGTATACGTGCTTGGTGTTACTAAGAATTCCCAACCGTCCCCTTTCTCTCAGAACCTTGTTCCCAATACAGTCCTCCTCTTCTGCACAAGACGTGATGGCAATGGGGAACATTGATTCTGATGTACACAATGTGATAGCATCATGCGCCAAAATCTCCCTTGATAAAAATTTGGCAGAACCCACGTACCTCGGAATAGACGTTTTGCCAAGCATGCATAGGGAAGTTGATGATATTGCTATTTTTTATTGAGACACACGTCATGAAATAATGCTGATTATATGTACAAATGTAGCACACCCAGACATATGTTGAAGAGTTGCAGATATTTATATAAGCAGTTGTTTGCACTTGCGCAACGATGCCAACTAGAACATGCGTATTAGCAACACCAGAAGCTGATATGAAATGCTGATGCTCGTGAGGATGCTGGCCTTGGGCACTGCTACATAAATCAACTTCATTGCATGGCAACTGACCACAATTGATGTTAACCGGACGTGACGGCTGTAACAAAGGAGTACATATGTAATCTATAAAATTGAGTAGGCAGCACTGCAACCACTACTGAGTTTCACGAAGATTAGCGTCTATTTCAAGCGTAGTTTCGAGACCTGGCATAGCTCTGTAATAAATTACTTCATAGCCCCGCAGAATGCTTGGTTTCAATTTCAGCTTGGACCCTGACATTTATTCTTTGTATTCGTTGGGTCGACGCTACCGATGTCGGGTATTTCCTTACGCTCGCGCGTTAAAATTGCCCATGTGAGTTCTCGTCGTTCCTGGGTAGATACAAAGTGTCAACCACTCGTGGCACATACACGCATACTGGCGGCACATACCCACCCATGGGTATGTGCCACTGTATTGCGGGAAGTGTTTGATGACGTACGCGACGGGATTGTGACATTATTCATGTCTTGGCCAGTGCGCCATATTCGCCAAACCATCTTACCCTCTCATGCTAATTTTGGTTCACGTCAAGTGAAAGGGGTGACCACGAGTGCACCCAAACGTAAGTGGTTAGATAGATGGATAGATAGATAGATAGATATATAGATATATAGATAGATAGATAGATAGATAGATAGATAGATAGATAGATAGATAGATAGATAGATAGATAGATACGCTCAACGTTGCCGAAGTTCGCTAAGAAATGCTTCGCATTTAAAAGAAATTGATGCACCTGCAGCGTCGCGTCTGCGCTCTGCGTGCATTTTATAACACTAGTCCACTGTACTAAACTGTACTGTACCGCAAGGTGGTTCTATGAAATGCTTTAAAGTGAAGCAGAAGTTAAGAGAGCGAAAATAACAACCAGCCATTTAAAGCAGAAATCCACAAAGAACGTCACACAGATTTCCCAAAAATAAAGCTTATTGTATTGTATGCCGCGGTACAAGTTAATATATTGCGTGCCGTACCACATCTTCATGGTAGAAATGTTTACTTGCCTGTACATGGCTCATTTAAATTCATGTGTTTCTATATTGAATAGAAAAAGGTTATAATGCATGTCCTGTTTATAAGGTTGCCTTTCGGATGAAACCGCAATGATAGTTGGGGCTTTAGTAACACGATGTGGTGCAGCCGAGCTTGATGATGTGAGTTAAGTTAGTGCAATAGCTTGCACGTCGCATGGTTGGGGAAATGTAAGCATACTTCTATACCTACGTATGCATAAGAACTGAAGAAGCCCATAACGCTCCAAAATGCTCATGTGCACGTCTAGATCTCAGTAACGGTGCAGGGTACAAAATACCGCAATAACATGCATATTTTGCGCAAAGTACGAAATAACACAAAACATTCGACAAGAACATACACTGATTTAGAATGCAGAGCAAAAAATGGATAAAAGAAAACAAACAGGGAATAGAAGAACTTAATTATTATATTATAGTTTAATATAGTTATAGTATAGTTATAATTATTATAATACAGTTATATGCTATTTATTTGGCACCACACATGTGACAGCGCTACAGGTAAAAGTTGAATACCACTATTTCCAATACTAGGATAACGCAAATCAGGCTGAGCCACGTAGAAAGCTATACGGCTGACAGGAATCGCAGACATGAGCAAAACAATAGCCGAGGAGATATAACACCAACCCCTTCGCAACAAGCCAGTTCAAAAAGATTAATAATCACAATATTTTCACGCTATCTATGAACATCTAAGGTTACGAATTTGAAGTGCGCGTGCGCAGTAACAAAATGGTCGTGGTGTCAGAAACACCCACCATGCAGTACGGCGCTGTAATGACGAGTTGTGGATGAGACATTAAAGTCGGAAATTCATTTTTCATCATAATTCAAAACGCCAAAGCAGAACAGGCGTTGTTCCGCAGTGTCTCCTTGATTGGCTGACCTTTGACCAAACGAAGATTCATGTAGTCACGTGTTCTAGTGACGTGGCCTGATATGACGTCATTGTGGCGTTAGGTTAAGTTGATAAACGTTGGCGACCTGTCCCGTCACGGCAGTGTCATAGGATGATGTCATAGGATGATGTCATAGGCGGATAACCACATTTCGCAATACTAGTTGACGCTGCCGACATCAATGGTCATTTTTGTACGTTTAATGAGCCATTTAAGATTTTGGCCTTTAAATGGGTACCAACACCTTTTTTTCTAAGTTGAGTTTACTCTGCCATATGTCTCTTGTACGCATATAGAGTTCTGAGGAAGTGTGATGCTCAGCAAATATTTATAGTTCGTTTTGAAAATAAACACAATTTTCTCGAGGCACACATACCGACAACGTCACTAACTTGACGTCAGGCTACAGTACTAATTCTGGTATACTATAGTTGTGATGACATGAAGCACCAAAAACAAGAACAAAAAAAAAAAAACGGGAGCTTGCATGTCGCTTTCTCGATCGTCTGCTCGCGCCGTGCGATCGTGTGGTCACTGTCATGTAGCGTACCTGTTAACCGAGAAAGCTGTGTCTTTAAGAGTGTACGTGCACGCGAATACGAGATATGCGCTTATCAGAGGGCGCAGGAATTGTTCGAAGAAGTTACGCGTGGACGAGGTGTTTCCTGCTCACAGCTGGTTATTTTTTGGCGTATCTCATAATCATATGGTGGTTTTGGGACGTTAAATCCCACATATCAATCAATCAATCAACGCGTGGACGAGGACACACCGCGACAACGTGCGCGGGCACATACACCTCCTAATGGCGCTGCGCAAAACATGCCATGACGGGAAGGCATACACAGTAGGAACTGGAACTAACTTTTAAAGGCATGTTGTAAATAATTTTTGAGGGTGCACTCACACTTACGGGTGCATTTCCCACGCTCTCAGAAGCCCTGCCTATTATTTCAAGCAAAAAAAAAACAATAACTGAAAAATTGTGTGTCACTACCACTTTCAGAACATAAAGCATAGTAGGAGTGTACGTCAGCCGGAGCTTTTTTCGCATTGCGACACAACGTGCACAAGAACGTGACCATCCTAAATTGAAGTCATATATATTTATTAAATACAGAAAACATGTCCCCAACGATCAATCAACTACTGTAAATTTTCCCGTACGGAACATCCATATGAAAGTGAAACTCAAGACGAAAGCGGCAATGGGTGGCCTAGGCAGAGCAGTGGCTCGGGAATAATAAACCGTTCGCCGGTGCGTAACCGTTTGATGTTCGCGGTCACGGTCGTGCAAGGACGGATTGTTGTACGTTTGCTGGGACCGATAGCTCGACTGACTGTACACGCTGGGCTGATTGTAACTGCCGCGCTGGTTGTAAATGTCAGACTGAGCGTGCACGCCCGGCGAATTGTAGGTTCCAGACTGACCGTAAATGCCCGGGGAATTGTAAACGCCCGAATGCGAGCCGACGCCACCGAGGTTACTATAGCAACCGCGAATGCGAGGACACTGGCGGGGGCTGCCTTGGGCGCAGCACGACGTTGTGTGGTGGAGGCTGGTGGGAAGGTGGGCCCCCGACTGCGATATGTGGCAGCAGCGATGATGGTCCCAGCAGTAGTGGCCGCCGCCACCGCAGCTTCCGATAGAAGTTGCTCCTGTTAGAACGAAAGGCGATACCGAAATCTAGTTGAACTGCGGATTGCTTCGGACGCAAGAAGGAATTCAAGACGACACAAATACGCGCTAGGCATTGCAATCAATACCTCTAACGCACGACTCCACCAGACAGGTGTCATAAATACCCTATGTGAAATCCATGAAGCCCATTTAACAGCTCAATACGCAAGGCTCGCGACCACTAGCGCAGGTCGCCACACTTCATCGTATACCCGAATTAACTTCAGCTCACTCACCAATGCTAAATAAAACATTCCCCAAAACATACACGCACAATTACTTATACCGCCGCTTCTTAAAAACATGCATCCAACCTATCACACTAAGCATTGAATCCAAAGAGCAAAAGCTGTTCAGAAAAAATTGCATGAAGCCAATGACGTGCTCTATGTCGCTGCGGCAGAATACCCATCCTCCTCATCCTATGCCTTCTCTGCTTTCAATTATAACGGCAAGGCACTCACAACGGCATCCATCACTGTCAACTCTTCGGAGATGGTATTGGAGGCTGCCATCGCTTTAAGTCGATCAATCCCCAATATGACTACGATTGTAAGTGACTCCAAAAATGTCATACGCAACTTCAGCGAGGTCGCATCTCATCAACTGCCCTTTCAATTCTTAAGAAACATCCTCCCACGCAAGAAGTTGCTCTCATATGGACGCCCGCACTTGCGGGGTTAAGTGGCAATGAGGCGGCTCATACCTGTCCTCGAGGAATGACTGGCCGAGCGCAGGCCTCTGATGGCGTCTTAGGCTACGCGGCCTTTTTCAGTGCGAGAGATCGTCTTTTGACCTTCCACGATATAACAAATCACTACCTCCGACAGCTCACTATATATTCCCCCTTACATCATGGAGCTTCGCGCTACCATGAAATACTATGGCACCAGTTACAGAAGCGTACGTTTCCTACCCCATCTTTTCGCCATCTTATACACCCTGCCATATACTCCTCCCCTTTGTGCATTTTCTGCCAACAAAGAGCTAACCTAGACCACATCATGTGGGGGTGTACTCAAAACCCACCACCTAATTCTCTACACATTAATAGTAAGGAGCCGTGGGAGGCTGCTATGTGCAGCTGGGTGCCCGAGGTCCAGGACCAGATTTTGGACTGGGCCAAGAGGGTAGCGGAGACCTACGCTGGGTAGGCTCCATTGACACTTCACCAGCGCACATTTCCCTCTTGGGATGAATAAAGTTTTGCTCCTCCTCCTCAAGACTCCACAAACGCCTGACGTTCATCTTGTGACCATGTTTGCACTCCCGGTCTGTTTAGAATGAATACGTACCAACTATATCTCAGCTTTATGTTATAACAAGCGAATTACTTGTCGATTTATACGCAACGTTGCCGAATCTTCAACGGCTATAGCTTACCTCTCGTACTTGAATTGCTTTTCATAGCTGTTTAATTAAAACTTTGTTGGGCCCACATTCATCGAATAAACATAAAATAGTATTCATGGACTCATTTTCGTCGAACATTTCGGTAAACTAGCAAACAAAATAGCAGTGTACGGACCAGCCCGCCCACAAGCGTCCAATGAAACTTGTGATATTTTCACCAAAACAACATCCGTGTGAAGTACGCATATTTGCACGTAGCTCACATACTAAAACCCCCGGTTAAAAAATCTATTTCTTTCTTACTTGTTCACGACTACTAGTCTATTCTACTCACTACGGATGCTCATGAAGTACCATAAAATAAAGTACCAAGTGACGGGCTCACTTGCGCACCTAAGCATGCCATGATTTC
This sequence comes from Rhipicephalus microplus, assembly GCF_043290135.1. Lineage (NCBI taxonomy): Eukaryota > Metazoa > Arthropoda > Arachnida > Ixodida > Ixodidae > Rhipicephalus > Rhipicephalus microplus. The sequence continues at coordinate 49,250,880 of NC_134709.1, forward strand.
TGTTCTCTATAATGGTTCGTTACAAACGTTGCAATGCCCTCCCAATAGTTTGAACGTTAAATGAAACTCGCTGAGCGTAACCTCCTTGGTTTTAGCTAGGCAAACGGGACGGCTTTGTGCTCTCCTATCGTAGAGTACCGAGTACTCAAAACTGTTAACCACTTTTTCTAATCTCATAAACTAAATCCACGAAACGAACGTTTCGTGCTCGTGCTGGTGCTCGTGTTCCGTCGTTGTCGTTGATAGCGTCTCAGGGCGTCCCTGGGCTGGCGGACGCGCGTAATGGCAAGCCAGCCCCCGAATAAGGCGCTAGCCTTCGACGTAGTCAGCCCCGAGAAGACTAGTCCGGAAAACGTTGTTGACGCGACGTCTTCAATAGTAGGAACCGAAGAGGGCTACTGTGTACAGCGCTTTGGAGGCCGGAATTACCAAGTCACCGTTAACAGTGAAGCCACGCTGGCTCAAACCATCGACGTGTCCGACCTCATCGTCAGAGGAGAGCCCGTTTCTGTCGTCCCCCTGGGACGTCAAGTCACTCAAAACACCGTTCAGTTCCTGCCATGCCGCGTACCCAGCGAGGTCCTCGCGCAAGCATTGTCTCCCTACGTGAAGGTGCTGCACATCAGCAGAGAACTCATGGGGTCGCGCCCAACCGTGACCACTGGGACGTGATTCGTCGGGATAGAAATGAACACATAGTCACCGGTGCCCAACTACCTCAAAGTCGCAGGCCATCGAGTGACCTGTGACTATAAAGGGATCCAGCGAGAGTGCCGTCGATGTGGAGACAGTGGGCACTTCCGCATGAACTGCGCAGCTCCGTTTTGTGGAAGATGCACGACGGGCACGACGGGATGGGCTGCTCGCTGCCATGTCACAGTTGTGGTGACCCGTATGTCACCGTCGCCTGCACCACCAGGCCGTCGTATTCTGAGGCAGCCTTCAAGAATTACCCACCACTTCAACCAAGAACGCAATTCAAGAACAAGAACGTCGTATCATCGACGCCAGACCCAGATATTTGCCAGCACGATGTTGGGCGGATTTCGACGCCTCACCAAACGCCCGCAGTGTCTCCAGCCTGCCCGACCAGGCAGCCCCCCAAGGTGCGGATGATCTATCCAAGGGCCCGTGACCAGTGGTGATTCCCACAGAACCACAGGTCGAGCCCTCAAAAGAGGAGGCGTCTCTCGGTGAACGTGCCGCAGATGATGACGGTAAATCTGATGATCACCCCATGGCTGCCCAGTCTTCTGTTAGTCCTACTATAATTGAAGAAACTTTGTCCCAAGGTGACGAGGTTTTCATCAACGAGGACTCGAGCAGTACTAGGAGTGACACAGCCCTACAGTTGGACACCGACCGCTCTCCAAGCGAGATCAGCCAGGACAGTTTAGACGAGTTTATGCCATCTTCGCTCAAGAGCTTCGGCACCAAGCGCCACTGAATATCCAACAGCGACTCGGAGGCCCCCAGCAGAGACAGAAGTCCCCTGGGGACTTCGATGTGGCCCCGGAAGCCCCGCGCTTCCGGTGGGTCGCCTGGTCGTAAGAAGTTATTGAGCTGCTTGCGGGGCACCCGCTCCCGCGTCTGTCAGAACTGTGAGTTTAGTATCCAAATTTGTCTTTATTGCTTACGATGGCGACCACATTGAATATTATTTCCTTCAACTTAAAAGGTTTTCGCAGTCCGGTAAAGCAGGCCGAGGTGATTATTGTGGCCCCTACTGCAAATTGTGATGTTTTGCGCCCGCAGGAAACTATTTTTTCCACTATCCGACATAACAGCTTTTAAACAAAAGTTAAACTTATATTGCTATTTCTCTTTCGCTACAACTCGTTTTACGGGAGTAGGCATCATTATACTTATTCGGGCTTTATTGAGAGGTCACCACGTTCTTTTTTATGGCGTTGGTAGAATTATGGCTCTGGATTTTACCTACTTTTCTTTTCGAATGAGGATACTCTGTGTGTACGCGCCTTCACAAGCCGGATAGCCTAATGATTTTTTTAATTTGGATGTTTTTTTCTAGACGGTCATCACGTAATTCTAACTGGAGACTTTTACTGTGGGCTAAATACGCCATGCGTTATAGAAGGTCCTGGCTGCAGTCAGTCTGCTTGGCACTCACGTGAGCTTCGACGCCTTGAGCAGCATTTTTAATTGCTGGATGCGCATATTGTCATGCACGGGAATACTTTTGTTTGTACATGGCGCCGCGGACCATCCTCCAGCAGACTCGACCGGGCTTATATTCCAAATGCTTTAGAGGCGTTTGTCTCCGACTTACGTGTTCCGCCCATCCCACCTTCGCCGTCTACATCTCTGAGCATCATCCGATTCTCTTAGAACTAAAAATTTCATTTTCGTTTTCGGAGAAACCATGGCGTCTTGATGTTCGCGTCCTCCTGGACGCATGCTCTCGGTCAAATGTGTCCCGTGCAATACGGGTGTCACTCGCTGCGTGTGATTCAATTGATTGGAATGGTGGTGGTGGTAGTGGTTACAAGGTAGAGGAAAAAGGCACCTAATTTCTGCCTGCCTTCAGGCGACACGGCGCAGTGCCTTATAGGGGTGGGGGGAAGGAGGGATAAAAAGAATAGAAGGAAAAAAAATTGCCCGCAGCTTCCCTCGGGGGAACACTGAGGAGGATGCGGACCATATAATTGGTTAACGGGGTGTTAAAGTGCGACTTACTTGGGTCGATGGCTAAATTGGTTAACGTGGTTGTGAAATGGGGTGTTAAATTGCGACTTACTTGGGTCGATGACTAAATTGGTTAACGTGGTTGTAGGAGGGGGTGTTAAATGAGTGAACACGTACACACGTATGCGAAAGGGCGGCGCTGGTCGAAGGGACGTCGATCATTGTGTTTGTGGATTCGTTGGAATTAATTTCACCGCGACCTTGGACGTCGACGCGCCGTACAAACCAACCGACGAGCGGCAACTGAGCGAGCGAGCGCCGACCTTGAGTATATATACAGCACGACGGCGCATGCACTGTCAGCTGTTGAATGTTCTCGAAGCGCGACGCCACATGCGCGTCCACTGGAGAATCAGGAGAATCGTAGATGTCGAACGCGGTGTGTAGAGGAGGAAGGGTGCACAGATGGTGGAGGAGTGAAGCGCGCGCGGTGTGTAGAGGAGGAAGGGATGCACAGATGGTGGAAGAGTGGGCGACGGCGCGACGGCGCATGCGCGCGCGTCAGCTGTCGAATGTTCGAGAAGCGGTGCGGACGGCACACTACAAGGCGCGAGTATAAGATGCTCCGCATCTAATAGACGAAGAAGTAGACAGGCAAGCGACGGAAAAAAGGAGATAGGAAAGTGGGGATCCGGTCGAAGCAGTCCAAGGGCGGGGCGCCACAATGCGAGAGCTGCACGGCGTCAGGAGACCGCGGAGGGCGAACGAGTCGGCGGGAGCTACGCTGATGTCGGAGATCGCGAGGGCACAACCGTCCATCTTGAAATCCTGCGAGCGAATCCCTTGGAATGCGCTCAAAACGCAGTGGTGCCTGCACTGCTCAGTTGAAGGGTGTTCACTTTGTCGTGGCGTTTCTGAGGAGCTGGCCGATACTGCAGCGAAGTTACGCATCGCCTTGCGCGCCGAAACGCCGTCTCCCATGATGCGAGCTTGGCAACAAGAATTACGGGAACGCTTCCAGCGTTTGATTGGCGCCTCGTGTCTGGCAGCGGCTGCATGGCGTTGTAGGCACAACCCTTGTGCCCACCCTTAGGTGCTACGATATGCGAGGCAATCGTGTTTCGGGCAATCACAATCACTCGTTTTTACGACCACGCAGACACCACCTACACAGCCACTCACTACGCGTGACCGATATCTTTTTCGGGCGCATTTTGAAGAGATGTCATGTTCGGACATGCGGACAAACTGTGATATATTTCTACTTATGCTTAGAGGTTTGCCTCGCGTTACTTAACAAGCTGCTGATTCTCTGCACGTCCCTCAATCAGTCGAAGAAGCAAAGAGAGCACTACAGTCTATAAAAAAATGGCAGCATATCTACGGAGTTAATGACGGGGATTGGGGCGAAGCATTCGTCCGTCCATTCGTTCTTGCTTCCGTCCGTTCCTGCGTACGCCTGTGTAACCGTCCATGCGTCCGTCCACCCATCCGTGCGTGCGTCTGTTCGTGCGTCCGTCCCTGCGTTCGTCCATGCATCCGCGCCTGCGTCCGTTCATGCGTACATCCATGCATCTGTCTGTGTGTCCGTTCGTCCATCTATTGAGCACTCCAAGTACCACCATCTCGCATCTTTTCATCATATATTCTCCATATAGAAGCATCGTCATCCAGCGGACATTTCAAGGACTAAATGGAGGTGGCACATGCACACTTTCTTATGGCTTGCGCTTCGGGTTTACTTCCCACCTTTAACCACCTCGAGTTCATGGTATATACTAGTTCACTGTATTCATGGCTATGCGGCCCAACGCTCGCTAAACCTTTCTAAAACCAAGAAGGTTACACCCAGCGAGTATAACGTAGCAACCCTTTCTTGTCAGATCGTGCTCAATGTACATGCCAATAGCTGCTAATGGGGATCGCAGCGTGGGCGTTACCTAAAGGCCGAATGCTCCTGTCTCTCATTCCCCCTTAGCAGCCATTAACATGTGCATTAAGCACTATCTTTTATTGTTCAACAACGCACAGAAGAAATCTCTCACCGGAACCACTTTGGAGGTCGAAATCGTAAGGACCGCTATTTCGGGTATGTGCCACTGGTTGTTACGTACTATGAGGGACGCACAAGCCACGCCATAAGGAGCTTCGCCCCTAAAACGGGGGACAGCCCCTGGACTAGACGGTTTTCCAGTTGAATTTTACTTGCCATTTTGGAATGGGCTTGGTACTGCCTTAACTGCGGTTATCAGGTGATTTTTCTAGGATGATGCCTTTCCGTCAAGTTTTCGAATTGTACGCATTGTGCTTATTCCAAATGGTGATGCTTGCTCTGCTAATCATGAAGATTGGAGACCTATCACGCTTCTTAACGTTGGCTATATGATATTTGCGACGGTGATCGTTCAACGTTTGAGGGCTCTGTTGAAAAGAGTGGTGGGCGATCACCAGGCTTCATCTATGCCTGGACGGGAAATACACAGCTTGTCCTTTACCACCCGGGATATCATAGCCTATGCTCTGTCGCGATCTGCGCGCGGTCTCCTTGTGTCTTTGGACAAAGAGAAAGCATTCGACAGACCAAAGCACACGTATATCTTCAACGTGCTGATAGCCTTTGGTTTTTCTGGTACTTTTGTGGAATTAATTAAACATACATACTCTGGTATAAAAAAGGAATACTAGTTCTAGATGATTGAGAGAGTGCTGCCTTTTTTATTACACGTGGGGTCCGTCAGGAATGCCCATTGTCTCCTGTTCTATTTGTCCTCAGCTTTGAGTCATTTTTGTGTGCTGTAGAAGCGGATTCACATGACCTGGGTCTTGCGCTTGCGCACAGCGGTGCCATAAAAGTCACACCATTTGCTGACGACACAATCCTGTACCTTTTAGAGGACTATTGTCTTTCACAGAGACTGCGTTCATTTTTTTAGTAGGGTGACATTTCAGGTGCCGCGCTAAACCTCTGTAAATCCCGGTGTTTGTTCATCAGCTGTCCAAACTTCAGACTTAGCTCCACGTCTCTTCTTCAGCCATCTGCGTCTCATCGCATTTTAGGAATTCTATACAACCACTACGGCATTTGTATTTCCGCTTGGTCAGGCGAAGTAAAACAAAAATTGAGAACTCACTGGATTTTGACTTCCCGCTTCTTGAGCGAAGGTACCTTGCGCAGACTGTGTTCTTCGGTCGCATTTGGTAGCTTTCTCGCGTGGAGCAGCCACCTTTACGCATCGTGCGATCATTGCAGTCTGCTTTGTGTTCCTTCTTTTGGGGCGGTGGCACTGAGTTGGTTTCTCATGCGGCGTTCGGATAGCAGCGTGCCCAGGGAGGCTTCGCTTTACCTTCGGTGTCAATACGCTGCCGGCTACTGACCCTGTACTTTTTGTTGCACCTCGTACAAGGAGATCAATCGCCCGCGCGAACTGTGGCATATTATTTTCTAGGCACTCACATTCGGTATTTGTTGCCTAAAGTGCATCTTATCGGAGCCCAAAATCAAAAACACTTCCTTGGTTTTATGCAACAGCTGTCGCATTTTTTCGTCATATCCAGTCCACTTGTCCTAGACTAGATGTGTTGGACAACCCAGTAGTTGATACAACAGCCGCTTTGTTGCTCCCGTTAGTTCCTCCGGCACGCCGTACCTTCTCTAGTCGTGTGTCTTGGAGCGCGCTGATGGCATCATTTCTGCCTGGCCACCTCCAGGACTTCATGTGGCGGCTGTCATGGGGTGTTTTTCCTTCCCTTGACCACTTCAAAGGTAAAGAATGGTCCAATCATCAACATGCCTGAACTACTTCCTACGGGAAACAAATAAACATGTTTTGAGACAATGCGTCATCGCTCGAGTTTTCTGGAAAGCCTTTTTTTGTGGATTTCGCGCCTCGGAATAAGTGGCTTTGTTCCTTATGGCTTTGTTCTCGAGGCCGCTTCGCCTGCCTTTTAATTATTGCTGGTGCCGATCCTGTCTTTGGCGCAACCGCTGTGAGGCGGTTGCAGCAGGTCGTCGCCGTTGTGATCTATTCCCAATTTTGGAACGACTGTACAAAGAACTACTATCTATTTTGTCGGAGGAACTCTTCTTTCTGGGCGAGGAGTGATTCCTTCTACACTGGTCCTGCCAGTTTGTGTTCGTCTGTGAGAGACGTGTCAACCTTGTTTCCAGGCCTGTCTGGTTGCGTTGTGGTAATGTTTGTTTAGCACTCGCACAAATACCTTGTAAATCCCATTTAAGTACCTAGCAGAAAGATATTCACGTTTCATTTGTGCGTTCTTCGTTTACCATGTAATGTACATGTGTAAACATATCTTTTTGTAACTTATTTTGATGTGTCTGTGGATGTTTGTTCCATGTACATATGTAAACATATCTTTTGTAAATACTTTTGGAGTGTCTGTGGATGTTGTGTTCCGTCACGATGTTCTATTGAATTGTAATCGATGTTCACTGTTTGTGAGAATAAATATCTCTAAACAAATGCAGCGGTTTTGTTTTTGTAGCGGCTAGCAAAACGAGCATTATCGCTGTGACCACCATGACCTTTGTACTGACGAGATAGCACCCGGTCGAGCTTTACACGGTCGTTTGCGTGTGTGAAACGTTATATATTATACTGCAGTCACGGTGCTCAGAGGTGCGCAAGTGGGCTTGTCACGTGGTATATTTTATTGTATTTTGCGGTTATCTGGTAGTAAGTGGTAAGAGGCTAGTTGATTATACATATCAAGTCAAAAACAATCTAATAAGACGCTAGGAAGTGTGACTTACAACTTTCTAGTGCGAGTATCTTGCCCAGGTTAATCACCTATTATTATTAATAATATTTACACAAAATGTCTAATTGGGTGCTAAGGAAGCAAATAAAAGTGATATTCAGCTTTCTCATGAAAATATTTTCCGCAGACTAACTGCTTGAAGGTTGCTCATTGAAAATGCCTAATTAGACGCTCAGGGACAACACAAAAAGAAGTCGAACTTGCTAGCAGTAGTTGCCAACTAGCATTTCGTCACGTCGTCATAGATTGCGTTGGCATAACTTTAAAGTCTTGCTAGATATTGCTGGAGCACCCATATTATATATCAACCCAGTAACTTTCAAAATACGAGGAAAGTGTAAAGCCTCGCAACTTCGCCATTCTCAACGCTGTGTTTTAAAAAAGCACCTCTACATTATGTCGAATGCACTTGACCCATATTCAACAGCAAGCCACATATATTCATCATATCTCCTAAGGAATCAGTACAGCGAGCGGGGCAAGTAACCTACTGCTAATATCCGCAAAGCTACCTTATTTCTCTGTCTCTATTTTTCTGTCTCTGTCTCTTTCTCTGTCTATTTCCTAAGATCTATCACACTAACAGAACCCTCTCTGATTCACTGTTTTTTCCACCAGCCTACATATCAGCACGCAATGACCATCAATACAAGGTTGGCGTTCCCTTCTGCCATACGAACCAGCACATCAACTCTTTCATCCCTAGAACATGTACTGACTGGAACCACCTTCCCGCATCGATCGCATCAATCACAGACGCCAACGCGTTCAGATCAATCATTTCTGAAAGTGCATTATAATTTATTCTAATCCTACTGTTTTGTTTTACTTCTTATTGACATTTGTTGTCCCACTCCTCTCTGTAATGCCCAGTGCCTTGAGAGTAAATTAATGAAATGAAATGAAATGTCCTAGTAGCCCCAATTGTTCACACAACGTTGCCGCTACATCGAGCAACTTGCTTCAATGTGGTGCCAAGAAGGCGTGCTACCAGGATCTTGCGCTTCTGAGAGCGAAATTGTGATTTAGATTATGAACCATCATCCGAATTTCGGTGAGGGCGTTATACAAGGTTATGAGCATACACTTATTCAGGCACGCAATGAGAAATCCCCTGGTAGTCAAAATAAATTGTGGAGTCCTCCATTACATTGTGTCTTATAATCATTGATAGTGGTTTTCTCAAGCACGACGTCTCCCCCGCTTTATTTAAGGGGGGGGGGGGCATAAAAGAGACAAATGATTTTTCTCGTATTTATAAGGCACAACTTCAAAGTGCCGAAAACGCCACTCCTACCACGAGACGACGCTTGGAAGGCGAGAAAACGCGGGAAAAGGAAATGCGGGTGAAGACGCCAGTTCGAGATTCCCGCGCCAAGCACCATGACGTCATAGATACGGAATGTGTCTATTGGGTTCTACGTAGCTTATAATAGGCACAAATGAAGTAAACTTCCATCTGTCGGTACAATAGACCTTGTATATGAAGTTTCACAACATTTTATTGAAATAATGTCGTGAAAATAGAAAACAAATATTTTGAAAATTTAGTCCTCGCGTGCGGTGACTTAGGCGCGAAATTTTTCAACTTCAACCTTGATTTTATTTTTCTGAAAATGAACCTATGGTAACAAAAGAGGTGGCGTCTGAGTTCTCAAAGTGCAGTTTGTCAACCTAAACCAAGGCATTGGTTCTTTTTAGTGACCCTTTAACTTGCAATAACATGTTGATTCTCAGATGAGGAACATCGTGCTGATCTTGTGGGTCGGGGTGCAAGGACATGGCGCCGAAGCCATTGCCGCCAAGCGTACGCGCCGGAGCCCATAGTTACTTGGTTGCGCCTGCTGGCTACGGGCAGTATGAGTACTTTAGTTGACCCACTCGGCCTCGGCAGCACAGTCACGCGCACGCAAGCGCGGGAGTTGGGCTCGCAGCGGTAACCCTCACCACAGCAACCATTGGGTTAGAAGTGTGGCAGCTTGGGCTAGTTGGTATGGCATGACGATAGTTATAGCGCGAGAACAAAACGACGACCCAGAAACACGTGTCCTTCGTGTCCGTCTTGTATCTGTGTCGTTGTTTTGTTCTCGCGCTATAACTATCGTCAACCAGTGGGACCACGACAGAAGTCGTCCATGTCTGAATCCAACGGAACGGGTCGCGAGTGGTCAGGATTCCATCCATATCCTGCGCGGCGATACAATCGGTAGTTTATGCAGAGACGAGCAGTTACCGCAGATAGCATGCGTTTTCTGTGTGTTGGAAAATGCACGCCAACACAGATAAAGTGCATGTATAGGTTATGCCTAAGGAGTATGTGACAGTCAAATACAGGAACACCGTGCATACTTGAAATTCAACACTTGTAAATACATAAATTGTGTCTATGTGGCTTTGTTTAACCATTGTGTTTTGTTTTCACTTTGAAAATCTCACAGCACTGGTCATGCAATAAATTTTTTGATGATGTGCCCATTCGAAAATGTCTGCTGCTGCTTTTTTTTTCAGAACTGCAAAAGACTAGAACAGCCTTAGCCACGATGTTATCACATTTCCTTGCCTACTAAGCTTTATGTATACTACACGAGCTGGAACTTAACGTTGATAATCATTATAAGCTTATTCATTGTATAATATCTCAACCCTTCTGGAATATGCCATAGGAAAATAACATAAAAGTAAAAGTTAGGTATTGATACGTGGGGTTTGACGTCCCGAAACCACCATATGAATATGAAAGACACCGTAGTGGAGGGCTCCGGAAATTTCGACCACCTGGGGTTCTTTACCGTGCGCCCAAATGTGAGCACACGGGCCTACAACATTTCCGCCTCCATCGGAAATGCAGTCGCCGTAGCCGGGATTCGATCCCGCGACCTGCGGGTCAGCAGCCGAGTACTTTAGCCAAGAGACCATCGCGGCGGGGCAATAAAAGTCAAGTAATAATGAAATTTAGGGTAAATAAAAGGTAATAAAGGATAGTGCCCACCGAGAATTATATTTCGCGTGAGTAGTAATAAAGTTGTTACCAACAAACCAAGTAGTAATTGAGTATGTACAATAAGTGAAAGTATCGACTAAATTGTGAATATTTTGAACGTACATTGTCTTTTGTACGAAAAGTACGATATTATGCGAGGCATGACTTACTAATGGCTCCGGAAATTTCGACGATCTGGTGTTCTCTAACGCGCACTGCATCGAGCAATGCGCGGGCCCCAAGCGCCGCACCTCGTCTCAACGTGACCTCCGTGGATAAGGTTCACTTACATAATACTACAGGCACACATTTCGCCGCAATAGCATTCTTCTGAAGTCACATCAGCACTCACCTTGCGTTGCTGCTATCAAGACGAGGTAGACGAACGCTGTTAACACGGTGGCCATACCTGTGGTCTCGGTGATATCTACAGAAGCAAAATAACCACATGAGCAATAATATTGTTAACTTATTCTTGAAGTAAGGGAAGTTTGGGAGTTGCTTGCGAGTGTAAAGCGGACGTGATTATACATATCGCACACGCGTGCGGTCATTGACTAGTCGCTGACCAATCGTGTCGTTTAATGAATAACCAAGTGCTGTAGCCATTGAGTTTTTTTTTCCTATTGGATTACAGCATGCTTTTTTTATATTTTCAATGCGCAAAAGACAAAAAAAAAACAAAGTAAAAAAAGCCCACTTAAATGTGAGAGTGAACAAATAGAGGAGCGAGGCAAAATACCAGAAAAAGCAGGAAGCTTAACTGAATTATATTCCCTTAACTACCAAACGCTTAGAGAAAACTATAAGAGGGTGAAAGAGCGAAAGCATCAGAGAATATCTTACAACAAAGATGCACCGTGCCACGTCTCTACCGGCGATCTCTTAGTTTCGTTGACCTCTATCGCTATTGACTTTCGTGTACGGTAATGAACCTCCGATGAACAAGCTTATACAAACCATTCGCAAAACTTCTCGAACACTCTTAGCGTATAGGAGTAAAAGCATTAGCTTAGAAAGGAAGGAAAAGGATTTAACCATTGCCGATGGGCGGAACCGTTCACAATGAGTACGACCTAACGTTACCACTGATGTAATTATTAGCGGGTGAACACGTGACCGACGCTGAAATTTGCTGATCTAGTACAAGATTCTTTGTATGATTGGTGCACTCTGCCCCAACTGAATAGCCGTTGTGCAATAGAATGACTGAGGGTTTCAATCAGTATTATCAGTGAGTTGACAAACACATCCTCTGAGTTATTAGGAAGTACAAGCTCTGTCCGCTAGCTTAAAGTCTTTAATATCTATGCCTTTTATTTACACGCAGTTTGAAATGCAGTGCAGTCAAGCAATGCTTCTGGTACTCACCTCGGTAGTCACAATGAATAGATGGGTGCTACTTTTTTTTATTCATACTGTTAGCATACATGCCAAAACAGCAGTTGCTCATCTGGGCACACAAACTTCAAAAGTCAATGCAGAAGTGGAACATCTCACAATTTGACACAAAGAAAGCAAAAGCAATGCAAAAAAATAAAATATCCAACATTCAATGCGCACCCTGTAGCATAACACGGCAGAACACAGGTGAGCAAGTGAGTGCCTTATCACAGCTCAGTTCAACATTTGAAAGGCACATTCGTGATGTTTACCATTGTTACATAGTACAACGTCATTCCGTAACTTATTCCATGTGTCAAAAGCGGATACAATAAAAGAATTCTTGAACGATGAAGATTTTTTATGAAAATTGCTCCATTTAGACCATTATAAAATGAAAACTTGCCATTTCCTGCGGAAAGCAAATGCATTACTTATAAAGTTCTTGGCTCTTAATGTTTGTTTTCTACTTTTCAGTGGGATCGCACTCGCACTGCTGATACACGGGCGCATTGTATGTGGAGCACATCTATAGACTCGATTAATGTACCTTCTGAATGCTTCCGCACATTCCCCAAGGCCGCATGCTGATTGTATTGAAGATATTCAGTTCTAGTGTCCTGCTGTTACTTCCGGGACGTAGAGAATTGTGACCTAGATCTATTGCGCAGCAATTGCTGTGTCTGGCGTCAACTTGGTATGCTCGACATGCGCTGACCTCGACCTGTCACTTAAGGAGAACAAGGTACACTTCTATTGTACAAACTAGGCGTAGCTTTAAGGAAAAAAAATCTGACTGCTGGTTAGTTTCCATAACATCACGTATGAGTACACGGCCATATTGATCAAATTGACACCACCTGCTGCTGAAAGGGCTTTACTATTTTTCGTAAACTTTGCGCATAATGATATCATCAATTCGTTGTTTAACCTAATACTTGATTGGAATATTCTCCTAGTTGTAGAGAGACTATCTTCATGACCTTATAGTGAAGGGGTTAGGATCACCCTGAAAATCAATCAAAGATGTAAGTTGTCACATATTGGCGATTGTTATAGTTAGAATAAAGTTGCTTGGTACAAAAAGGTATATAAACCCATCTCGGATTTGTTCAGGCTGCTCAGCGTGATGTAGTGTCCTCAAATTTTATTTACCTATATCTTTCCATTTGCTACTTATTTATTTACTTATTTATTTGTTTGAACATACTGCTAGCCACAGAATAATAGTACAGCCTTACATGGCAACACCAGGAGAGGTCCTGCCCAATACCCGCAACTTAAGCAGATGCATACCATCTTACATAGACACGCCGAGGCTTACAGTCGTAACCATTACCGTAATCTTTTGCAAGCAAGTATTCACTACGGTAGATCAAACAGTTATGACTGCTGAATGCTTGACAACATATCCAATAATATATCACTTCACTTCATATACACATTCTAACAGCACACTTTTATTACAAAATACAGACAAAGTATGTTTTTGTGGCAAGTATGGGTAGTAATACTAAAAATCTCTAGTAAGGGTTATTATATTTGTAGAATATGTAATACGGGCTTGTACATCATTTGCTAGCTCGTGTAAAATATGTCAAAAATCATTAGGGTGCCAGTGCTCGGTGTCTAATTAAAGTCTTTATCACACATAATTTTACACCAAAGTACTTAAGAATCTACAACTTTCAGCATACATGTGATGTCTATATTTTCTATATAGTTTTTTTATTACAATCGCTACGTCACCACTGCGAGATCACCTACCTTTGAGCATGACAAGTGTAACACGAAGTATACGTTATGCTGCTTTAGGTATGCCGAAAAAATTTTGTGTGAGCCTCAAATTTTTCTTATGCCGCTGATGCCGAAAAAAGCAGGTGAAAAATAGAAGGTGATTATTTCATGTTATTCACCATCCATCTAGTTTTTTTAATGAGGCTATTGATTACTTCATGCATTGCAACAGACACATGTAACTACGAGAAGTGTGTCCAACTTGAGTAAATATTTTGGAATTTGACTTAGTACTGTAGCTTGTAGCTTTAGCTGCTTTCAAGTGTTAGTTAATATTTAAATTTTTTTTCTGTGACTGTTGAAACTTTTGATAAATAACATATTTTTGCCTTTTTATTGGCGTCCCACCGAGGGCCTGTCCAAAATTCCATAACAAAAACATCATATTGTTCATTCCCTAAAATTTGGTCTGAAGCGCATTTGCAAATCAAGAGTGACTACCACTCCGACAGTTAATTAGGAGATAAGATATATCTAAACAACAATGGTAAATATACTTGGCAGGAAAGGCTGTTCGCGTTGTCAGCAATACAGTCGTTAATCACGCTGCCAAAAGCAGCGTACCTAATTCTCAACAAATGTAGGCATTGGAATATATACATGCGATATTAAGTAGCTCAGGCAGATTACGCAATGTGAATTAATGAACCAAGTGAACAAAGTAATTAAACCAGCATACTCACTAGTGAAAACTTGTACATTCGCCCACGGTGTTACGAAAGCATCTGCGGCTCGCAAGCCATGGCATCGCGCGGCGATTCCTCTTGCAATCGGTGTTTCCTAGCGCTGTGTCCTAAAATGAATACGCACTATGAGGCTGACGACTGAACTCGAATGCATGGTGTGCGATTGTACTTCCGCCTCACTCGCTGCGGATGCAGGGAGCAGCAGTTCTTGTGGACGTGCGTAATGCTGGAGAAGATAGGCCATGGCCAGCGCCAAGAACGGACAAGCATAGACAAAACATCGGGGGCTCAGCGCAGCGTTGATGCGCGTCAAGCAGTCGTTGACATGTGCCATGTGGCTGTAAGCCCTCCGGCACGATAACAATGATCTAAGTGCCGCGAGAAGTTAACTGACGCTATTCTTTTTTTTTTCATTTGCCAGACGTAAGGAGCTGTGCAATACGTAATCGGTGTAATGTTTTTGCAAATAGTTTTACAGGAGGAAGCTAATATAGGATTACGTTAATCTTTGTTTTTAGTGGCTTGGTGGTCCGTAACCACAACAGTGCACAACCAAAAAAAATGTCGGCATGGCATTAGGGTGTTCTACCACAGAGCTTGCAACGCCTTCGACAAAGCCACGTGTATGCTTAAAACTCCATCGATACAGCACCTTCCACAGGTGACATGTCGGTCAAGGAATGACCTTAACGGATGTGGTATAGCGTGATTCAGATGGGAAAAAAATTGGCCAATCCTTCGTTTGGGGGGAACTGACGGCACAATAATGAACTATAACATTAAGGGTACTTCCTCGTCCTAAAAAAATATATTATCATTTACGGCACGTCATGTTCCTTGAAACTTTATAATTAGAGAATCAGCCCAAGAGGGTCTACAAAGTATATGCTCTTCAAAGGCCTCTCCTCTAGCTCTTGCATTGAGAGTGCTGTGTGTTTCACGCACGACCTAGAGTGATTTATTTCTATATTTTTACTTACCGATTTATTAGCAAATGTGTACGGGTCGGTGAGGTGAAGTGGCCAGGACTTTTGGGAAAACTGCTGGTTTAGGGACCACGCAGGCCAATAGCAACACAATATCACCACAAAGTTAACATGTTAAGTACAGATGAGTAAATTGCTGCAATATTGATCAATGCTTTGAGACACGGACAAAACAACTCAAAATACACTAGTGAAACGTGCTCCTTATGAATAAAGGTTTGTTACTAAGCCCTGAAATGATGCTTACGCTTTTTTTGCTTGTAGACCAGACATCTCCTCGAATATGTGACCATTATTTGCGCACACACTTGTGCTGTTGTCTATTTTACACTCTGTTGTATTCAGATTGCTGCACCCCATTGAGAATATCATGCCAAGTAGCCCAAGTTGAAGCCTTACCATTCGCGAAAGCTGAGTTAAATGATGTCGCATTTCAACGACGACAATATATCGTTCAGTATCGCACACTGAATTTTCTCGAAGACTGTGGATTTCAAAACAGAGCTGTGATGACTTTCATTATTGCTCCTTTGTGTCGTCCAGTTCTCTTCGCCGTTAAATAAACATTGTGCGTTTTCTTAAATGTATCTTTATCTCAGCGCTGTCTTTCGACGCTACTGAAAGTAGCATGGCATCTGCGAAGGAAAGCTCACTGCCGTCAAACGTGAGGCAAATAACTTGAGCTATCGCGGGCATCACCACAACAGTAGTGTTGTCCAAAAACCGAGCACAAGTCGGAAGGTTTTCCTCTAAGCTGACCTCTCTTGTGGTAAGGAAATATCTAAAGCAATTTTCTTCGCTCAAGCAACGTAGGCGTCCGTGACCCACTGACAATGAAGAAAAGATGTATCAACAGCCGAAGCTGTGAAAACATCCGGGGCATAACAGTGCCATCACGCAGCGGAAAATTTCCGATACCTGTTTATCGGTCAACAAGGATTTGCACGCTACGAAATAACATTTACACTGTAAACAAGTGCAGGTATTTGGCCTCGTTTAACTTTTTGTATTTTTATTATCGTCATAACACAAAGAATGTTTTCGCCAATGAAGCTATTTGTTTCATTTAAAACTGCCGCATTCTTCGACCTTGTATCTTATTTAGCAAGAACCTCTGCCGCACTGCTTCGTTTTTGAGAAGCGAATTGATATTCGACGCATTGGGACTTTATGCCAATGGCATTTAGTACGTAGGAAAAAACATCGCGACTTCATCAGCCAATAGGCGACTTAGGGTTTTTGTCGTATACGACACAGGCAGGAGGTTTTCAGAAGCCTAGAATGGGAACAGTTAGGGATAAGAGTCAATGGAGAATACCTTAGTAACCTGCGCTTCGCCGATGACATTGCATTGCTGAGTAACTCAGGGGACGAATTGCAACTCATGATTACGGAGTTAGACAAGGAGAGCAGAAAGGTGGGTCTTAAAATTATTCTGCAGAAAACGAAAGTATTGTACAACAACCTCGGCAAGGAGCAGCGCTTCGAGATAGGTAATAGTGCACTTGAAGTTGTAAAAGACTATGTCTACTTAGGGCAGGTAATAACCGCAGAGCCGAACCACGAGATTGAAGTAACTAGAAGAATAAGAATGGGGTGGAGCACATTCGGCAAGCACTCTCAAATTATGACAGGTAGATTGCCACTATTCCTCAAAAGGAAGGTATATAACAGCTGTATCTTGCCGGTACTTAGCTACGGAGCAGAAACCTGGAGACTTACAAAGAGGGTTCAGCTTAAATTGAGGACGACGCAGCGAGCAATGGAAAGAAAAATGGTAGGTGTAACCTTAAGAGACAAGAAGAGAGCAGAGTGGATTAAGAAACAAACGGGGGTTAAGGATATCATAGCTGAAATCATGAAGAAGAAATGGACATGGGCAGGGCATGTAGCACGTAGACAGGATAACCGCTGGTCATTAAGGGTAACTGACTGGATTCCCAGAGAAGGGAAGCGGGTTAGGGGGAGACAGAAGATTAGGTGGGCAGATGAGATTAAGAAGTTTGCGGGTATAAATTGGCAGCAGCAAGCACAGGACCGGGTTAACTGGCGGAACATGGGAGAGGCCTTTGTCCTGCAGTGGACGTAGTCAGGCTGATGATGAAGATGATGATGACGACACAGGGCTCAAACCGACAATGCCTCTTATGGAACTCGGCTAAAAATAACGCAAGTCATAATTGTGTTACCGAACAACGCCTCTACAGGGCTATCTGTCGCACATTTACATAAGCAGCGCGGAATGACGTTGACACTATGATCATGTAGTCATCATATTTGCCTCATCCATTATTCGCCGCATTCCCCAGGGATATATGCATAGCGTACTGACACCTACAACGTCTGTGGCGTGTTGATTTATCGTGCATAATGAAAGGTGTCGACGACGGGAAGAGCCTCTTGCTTTTTTTAAGGTTCGCTTTACTTTTACACATCCTCTCAGGCACGTGGGAAGCAAAGATGCGTTGAAGAAGCATTTAACGAATTTGCACGACTTTGCCGAAAAACATTCTCGCACTGAACGTACTTCTTTGTCGCTAAGTCCTTCTTTCCTTGAAGAAGATGTATTGCGTTAATGGTGAGTGATCGCATAGAAGATTTCTTCGCGTAGAACATCGAGGCAAAAAATAACAGAAGGTTTTATTGACGCCTTTTCGCAGCTGCCGTCCCGGGGTTGCCCGAATATGTGATGAAGGCAGAGTGTTTAAAATTCCTGTACCAGCCACAAAGATAAGGCTGTTTTTTGCGCAACGACAAAACAAGGGAAGGAGTAAAGGAAATTGCAAATTTTGTCTGCTTGTTCATTGTATGCTGCATCAAAATTTTCCATCCCCTCTATCTTGCTATCACGACAAAGTGTGCGTGGGCATAGCTGGGAGCTTTGGCGGCGCGTATATGACAATCGGCACACCGCGTCAGTTTGCAGCCTTTTTTAGGTGGTGTACAAGCTGGTGCATATACGGTACGGCAGCAGGTCTCACCGTTTTCCACTCTTCCTCTACCCCAGTAGCGTGGCATTCACTCTTGAACTTCTGTAGGAGCGGCTCGGCTACGCTGATAAGGAGCGTGAGAGGGAAACCAGCTCCTGACTTCCGATCCAATTGGTTTTCAAACGCCTTCTGCGCAACGTGTAAGCACGACTTTACAAGCGCAGTCTCCAGTCAATGTTTACTTATACCCATTTTCATTTCTTTGTAACGCGTCAACTCATAAGGAAGCAACTCTGATGGCACAAGGCTAAATGAAGCCAACTGGCGTGACGACTCTGCAAAGCAAATTCGCAAATCCAAAAACTGCAAAGTCACAAGCCGGCAGCTCGTGAGTTAACACCAATCCCTTACCGATTCGACAAAAGGCCGCTAAACCATCGTTAACAATCAGCTGATATGTAGCGTAGGTTAGTTGCTTTAAAATTATAAAAAAATTGTCACCATTCCCAAACATTCTGACCCCTTCTTCCATGAAAATGATCGTGCAAGCCATGGTCAATCGAACATAAGAACAAATCGTAAAACACAAGCGTGACGCAAGAGCCTATGCAAATTCCTTCTGTTTCAACATAAAGATTTCCTTTATTGTCAACGAAGGTGGCTTTAACACAAAGTTCTAGAAGGAATAGAAAAGCTTCCACTGTAATGTACATGGCATTCTGGAAGGCGGCAACACACTCTCTTCTACACTACTACGAGTGCTAAACGGTACAGAAAAATTCTTCAAAGTACCAGATGTATCAGCCTAGGAGAACAAGAGGGTCCATTTGAAGAGTCTGAATGCACACAAGTTCGAGAATGATGTTAGTAGATGACCAATAACGGCTGTTTTTCTTATATTGGACGTTTTTTACAAATAACCGTAAAGTGGGCAAAATAGAAGTCACGCAAAGATTACCGTGCTTGCGATAAGCAGTTCGAGAGCTAGTTAGTAACACGTTGTTGTTAGATCAACATGTGCGTTGTTTCCCCTACGCGGTCATTACGCCAAATCTTTCTCTTTCAAGTGCACACTATATGAATAAGGTCCTTGTAAAAGCGCACATTTCTATTTGGTGGTAACGTTGCATTCTATAATAATAATAATAATAATAATAATAATAATAATAATAATAATAATAATAATAATAATAATAATAATAATAATAATAATAATAATAATAATATAATAATGACAACATTGTGAGAGATGCCGTAGTAGAGGACGTCGGAAATAATTCTGACGATGGTTTCCTTATAAAAAAAACACTGCACATACACCTACAGTTCCACACAGATACACGCGTACGCCCACTACTAGCACAGAATCGCAGGCAGGCTGACACACACACACAGACACACACGCACGTACACACACACGCAAGCATGGACTTAGATTGTTTTGACGTGTGCATTGTTTTCTCCATTTTATTTTTGTTCCCTATCTTTCTTTGCCTTTCTTGGGCACATTTACACCAATAATTATCCGAAATAGAGCCATTCCTAATCAGTGATAAGTTTGCAATATGCATACACGCAAATGTATTGCACACACGCACACACCCAGTAGGTGGTGACTGAATTATCAATTACTAACGAAGATTGAGTCTGACCAATATTGAAATAACATTGAAAGAAAGCTCTTTTTGAAAACATGCTTCACAAACCTTAAAGATCTGTTTACAACTTTTCACCATATTTTTGAGAGGACAGTCTTCTTAACCTACAAGCGGCTTTTTTAATATCGGACTCCATGCGCTCTAAGCAAACTAAAATGAGGCGCCCTGGTCAAACGTTATTTCCGACTTCACTTTCTCTTTCGAACCACCACGCGGAAGAGAAACCCATTCCTATTTTTTTTTATATTGGCTTCTCGCACAGCCCCCTTTCATTGCATCAATGTCCAAACAGCAATCCGATTTCCCACTTCGTCGAGTCGTATCAGCGAAAGCCCAGTTGAGCGTCAGCACGTTCGGCGAAGTGAGTGCTTTTTTTTTTTTTTTTGCGAAATATTGCCCCGCATACAAGAAATCACTTATTTGGTGAAAAAGGCAGGCGCCCTTTTTTACCTGCGCTTGACGTTCTGCTGAGCAATAGTATACGGATTCCTCTAGATTCGTGCAAGCGTCAGTGCATGCTTAGACTACGAAAATTCTCGCAGAATTTCGAGTGACAAAAAGAAAAGTGCATGCCCGCGATACCTCTAGAGTGCTTTGGATTCTTTTCATTGTCAGCAAAATGTCTGCTGCTGCGAAGTACCTCGACGTTGCCTTCGTCGGCCGTAGCTTTTTAACAGCCACAACGGAACGGTGCTGTACAGGAAAATGTAGCTAGTATACCTCACAAAACTAGGGGGAAAAGACTAAAGAGACGGTTGCATTGTACAACGGCCTCTCATTAGCACATTTTGTTAGAGCTATCTACTTATATTAGATAAGCACCTTATAGTACTCATCATCACGGTTTACCTATGTCTTGTAGATAATCCAGAAAAATGCTATTGAGCCTGTGCGTATACCATGGTTACACGCCATAAAATAAATATTGTTCACCTTAAACGCGTTCGGCTCTGTACTAGAGGGGTCTCATGAAGTGCGAACAGCAGAAAGCGTTACGAACGGGTTATTGCGCTCTAAGTCGTTGCCATATAAAGGCGCACACACTATACAGCATAGGCCGCACCGCTTGATACCCCTATGGAGGAATACATTCGCTACGTACTGTGCCAGTTCCGGTTCAGTCATAAGGAGTTCCGGTGAGGGCGTACACAGAGCGCACACCAGCCGTTTTCTTTTCTTCTACAGTTTTTTTATCAAGATATCAGATAACAGATAAGGCATAATGTCGCGCTATACTGGAATCTAGCATTGCTTGCAAACCGGACGTGTGCTTCTGTCAATCGTGTTGCATGACTGGACAGCGCGTTGTGGCATTACTAATGCTTGTCGCTGTTGCTGTTTTATTTGACACCAATAGTACACCACTGACCGACGAATGACGAAATGGACCACCTGTGGCTGATACTGAAATACCGAGCATGAAACATGAAAGATGACGGGCTGTCGCAAAAGTATATACTGTGTCTAAAATGAACTATATGAGGAAACATTCTGCTTCGCTATAGCTAAGCTATCGAAAATCATCATAGTGATAAGTGAAAAACGACACGGCCGCGATAAGCCACATGAAGCGGTGTTACTATTTGGAGTTCGGCCGTCGATTCGCGATTGCAGAACAGCTCAACATTGTCTACAAAAACAGTATCCTGAATTATTCGTCCTTATTTTAACCTGGGCCCTATGTGCCTCTGTACAAACCGGCCCTTTGTTCAAGTTCACCAGCCATGCATTTTTAAAGTTGTTACAGTCACTCACTCAAACCCCCATACCCCGCTGTTGTGGTCTATAGTGGCTAAGGTACTCGGCTGCTGACCCGCAGGTCGCGGCGTCGAATCTTGGCTGCGGCGGCTGTATTTTCGATGGAGGAATGCTGTAGGCCTGCATGCTCATATTTGGGTTGCACGGTAAAGAACCCATGGTGCTCGAATTTTCAGAAGCTGCGTCTCTGATGGTAGTTTTGGGACGTTAAACTCCACATATAAATCATCAATCAATAACTCACCCCCCTGTGTGTGTGTGTGTGTGTGTGTGTGTGTGTGTGTGTGCGTTTGTGTGTGTGTGTGTATGTGCGTGCGCGTTTGTGTGTGTGTGTGTGTGTGTGTGCGTGTGTGTATGTGTGTGCGTGTGTGTGAGTGTGTGTGTGTGTGCGTGCGTGCGTGTGTGTGTGCGCGCGTGTGTGTGTGTGTGTGCTTGTGTGAGTGTGCGTGCGTGTGTGTGTGTGTGTGTGTTCCTGAAAGCCGAGAGAGATTGACGATATCTGAACGGGGCACTTTGTATTATAATGACTTAAAGAATGCAGTGTTTCTCTAAAACGAAGCTTCTTAGACAGATTACGAATATTCCAGTGCTATACATACACGACGAAATAAACAACTTTACATGGCTCATGCGTTAAGCCAACCTTTTGCAAATGCTAGTCACCGCAACCTCCACTACCGCACTTAAGCGTAATTTCTCAGTTCTGATGTGGATAAATTTGACACTGAGTTTAGTGTTCACTAGCTTTACAAAGTGACTCGCCAACTACTAGTTGGTTGCGTGATAGAGGAGCAATCAAAGTATTATCAATTACGCAAATGACAAGCCTGCAAAAAAGGAAAGATAAACCTGAGTAATAGTTGCACCGAATTGACAAGGCCTGACCTACCTCAGGGCGTCTTGAGAACTAAGCGAAAAGTGGTCCGTGAAAAGAGATGTTCACTTTGCTAACACTGTTTCAATTTGAAACGTGACCAAAAGAAAGAAAAAAAAACTAGAATGACAGTGAATCGGTGTGAAATATGTCCGCACTGCCTACCACTATATAATAAAGAGAATCGACACTGTGTTTACGTTACGAAGACACTGTGCACTTGATTTCTAAATCTTTCCGTGAGGGACAAGAAATTTTGCACGCCATTTGTTTCACCGCAACATATTTCTCATAACATGTTTCCTTGAGAGTGTAGCCTACATTTCCATGCATTTTGTCGCCTGTGTAAGACATTACACTTCTATTTCATTTATTTATTTTGTTTCAGAGCCTGGGTAATTACACTGCAGGACCAAGGCCTCTCCCAATGATATCCCTAAAATAAAGTCTCATGTCGCACATATCCCACGTATCCAGTGAGCTCGCATGAACACGTATGAATCACATGTGTTGTCGTGTGAACATACGAGATCAGTGGATATGTGTCACACGCGACATATGAAATGATTTTGCTGGGGATCGCATGCAATGCGAACCCTCTGCTGCTTTACATGCACTATACCACCACCGGGGCTACGAAAGCTCAGGACATCCATAAGTCTGAGACCAAAGCGTAGTTGACAGGTTTATTTGGGAGGCGTTAGTGAGTTACAACACCATAGGCCAATTAACAAATAGTACATACTACAACAAGAATAATCGGGAACGAATCGGCCATTTTTTTTTGTAAAACTGTCTCTTCACCTGAACTATTTTGTTGATTCCTATATAATTTGCATTGCAGATGGCATTACTGCCATTCTGGCTCCTTAGGATAAAGAAATGATATAATCTGGGTTTCTCTAGAAAACTGGTTAACAATTTAGAGCAGTTTGTGTGTATTTAGAAAAAGCGGTTTACAATTCAGAGTACATGGTACTTGACTATGGGTGAGCATAAAGCAGTCCCATGGATAGAATCCTCAAAAGAATGGTCTATTCACTTTGTGGTTTAGAAAAAAATAATTTACAGCATGTACAGAATACAAAGGCTTCATACCATTCCAGTAACAGGGCACATACACTTCGGCACATCTATATTTCACGACTAACATCACTACGTTACTTTGAAGACATTTGCTCTAATATACATGACAACGTTGGCATATATGTACACAAGAACTCAATGCGATCATGATACAATGAATGGTATAACGATACAGTTGATGATATAAAACACAATTGGTTACAAACGAAATCATGAATAACTACTCAACGGGCGCTGCTTAGCACCAAGTCGGTCGAAAAATGAGTGGTATCCTTTCGTGTTCCACCTTGACGAAAGGGCACGACCAATGCCGCAGGAAGTCTTGCCCTCCGAGGAAGAAAAGCTCCTCGGAAAGAAACGCGAGGATCTCTCGTCTCATTCTCCCCAGTATCGGCCACAAAGTGCGCCGGCGGCAATTGGCAGCTACGGCCTCACGTCGGTCTCTCCAAAGGCTGAACAGCCCCGCAACTATTAACAGAGCGGAGAAGCGGCTACGCGGAAATTGGCCGTTGGACGCGAAAGTTCGCACACCCTGTCCCCGAAAACCAGCATTAACCACACGCCAAAAAAGGCAGGAAACCACACATTCAAACGTCGCATGTCGATTGGTCTCCACCATTACGCAGTTGGGGCAAGTGGAAGTGCGAACCACCTGCCATCGCTGCAACCGATCTCGCGTGGGGAGCAAGCCCCAGCCCAGCCTCCAGACAAAGTCTCTGAGACGCCCTGGCAACACTGTGGCAGTTATTGGTTTCCAAGCGCGGTTCATTACAGATTGACGATGCTGGGGCACCAAGGGCCGTAGAAGGGCGGCCATTGTGTCCACCACTTTAGAATCGACCACCTCTATCTCTGGGCACGTAGTTTCCAAACGTCGGTGAAATGCCAGAAGGGCTCGATACAAAGATGGTAATTCAGTTGATTGGGGACCTTGGTTTATTTGGCTATCCGACAAGAAGACACTTAGTGATGGCCCCAGATGGTGGCGAGCCAGTGTCTGAGCGGGCATGCCATCATTGCTTAGTATTCGTAATAGAGTGCGGAGGCACAATGTAGAAGCCGTGACGGAAACGTCGGCGAATGCAAAACCACCTTGATTTTGTGGTTGAGCTAATGCTGGACGCGATAACATTTCTGTGCCACCAGACCAAAAAAATGAACTAATGCAGCTTTGCACTTTTCTGCAGACGTGGAGCTGTGGTTTAACAGAATGGCAAAGGTACCCAAATTTTCCTTGGTACACCGTTTGAGTTAAGTATCGGCGTTCCAAGAGGGGGAATTCGAAGTGCCTGGCTGCTTTGATATCACTTAGAAGAGTTTGTACGATGGCTGACCAGATGCTATCTTGTATACCAAATGCAGTGAAAGTAACTCCGAGTATTGAAATCTCAGGAGACCACTTTAAAGGCGACGTGATGTTGATACGACCGCTGGGGTTTCCAATGAAAAAAATACTGGCTTTTAGAAAAGTTTAACCTCGCACCGGAGATAATACCGAAATCATGGAATGTATCAAGAGCATGCTGCAGCGACAGTTCATTATGTTCATATAGAGTAATATCATCTGCATATGCAGTGACCTTTACTTGAGTGTTACCGGGTAGAGGTAAGCCACGAATCTGCGGGTGATGTTCAACGGCCCTTAAGAAGGGCTCTAATGCAAGGATAAATAACACTGGGGAGAGGGGATACCCTTGAAGAACCCCGCGCGTTACTTGAAAAGGGTGACTCTCACGGGAATCTATGTAAAGGGTGCTTTCTGAATTAGTGTACATCGCGTGAATTTGGTCAATGGACTTATCCGGGAATTCGAATGCATGTAAAACATTTAGTAAATAGCCATGTTCTATGAAATGAAAAGCTTTCTCGTTATCTAATGAAACCAACAGTTCTTGCGCACATCGGCTAGTGGTGTATTGAATGATGTCACGCGTTAACCACGCATGGGTGTGTATTTCACTTTGTGTGTTTAGAAAAAGAAGTTTACGATTTAGAGTACTAGGTACTCTACTATTGAGGCCGTCGCCTCAACGACGGTCTCGTATTACGAACAGCATTTGCTCTAATGCCTAAGTGAATATTTCGAGCACTTTGTAGACACAGCAACTGTAAAGAATAACCAGCAAAACACTCCGTACAGTAAGTTAACTAGCGAAGCTGCCTCATACGACCCTTGTGTTTATCACTGCGTTAAACCCAACGGTTCAATAAAATCTTTCAAAATTATTAATTCTGTCTGACCAGAAATCAAAATTATTGTTCGCTGACCCCACGTCCCCTTCTATCTTTTTAGTGAACCTTAGGTGAAAGTTGGTCTCGCCCGATTTCCGTAGCACATACGTGCCAACATTTCTTTGCGCACATAGGAAGGAATGATTTTACTTTAGAATAGCCGTATTGACCACATGAGTGATCAGCAATCGTTTTCGGGGAAGGGCCACTGCGTGAAGCCGTTATGGTGGGGCCTGGACGATAAACTATAGGGCGAGGAAGAGATTGGGTCATTTGGCAACGCTGTGTAAAATATGAATAGAACACATTCTTACTTTCAGGGCGAATGTCGGAACGCTGCATTTTATAAACACAGGTTACAATAGCGAATCCCATTTGCGGTCAACAGTGACACGTTGGTCTTCACATTGAAGTGAAAAGGGCCGGGAATGGGTTGTGAAGTTGAGTCGATGACCACATCTAGTCTTCTAAAATAAACAATATTTCCCAGTGTTATAAGAGTGGTGGTAACCGTAAAAACACCTGATTCAAACTGCATGTATCTTTGATGCTATTTGTAGTCTTGGGGCTTTTAGGTTCCAAAACAACATTCTCATTGTGCGAGATGCCGTAGCGAAGGGCTCCGCAAATTTTGACCTCACGGGGTTCCTTACCGAATATCTAAATATATTTAAACGGGTTTCTGGTATTTGGCCTCCATTGAAACCTGGCCACCACAGCTGGGATGTGAATGCGCTGCCTGCGGAATAGCAGTCGAACCCAATAACCACCTAAACCAACGTGCCCGGTGAGGTTGAGTCGAGGCTACGAAGAAGAACGCGTTGGTTAGACTCCCGCATACGTTGTACATAAGTTATTCCTCCGGCATTTTTTGTTTTTATTTCAGGGTATTTTTACGTTTTTCATACGTCACTTTTACATTTAATTCCAATTCGTATGATATATACTGCTTCAAAATATGAACTTGCGTATACTTGCAGTATTTATGGTTTTCCCTTTATTAATTAGCCAACTTTCCTGTCGATAATTTTTTTGATGCCGAACAGAAGTCAGTAACCTGAAAGCCGCGGGCTACATGCACTTTCATGGCAGTGTTATGCCTATCCGGACGAATCTCACTCTCTGCGGCTGCATCGCTGAAGGCATCCTCTGGCCTGTGCTGCAGGTCTGGTAGTGTTGTGTCAGCGTGCGTCATGCATTCGCTGTCTGGTCTTCAAAGATTGCCACTGCAGGGGCTTCCGCGACACTCCGAACTGCTAGCCGGCTTTGTTTACTTCGCCGTAGGAGGCGGAACTTCCGCACTTTCATGTAACTCATTGCATGAATGAAACAAGCCCCGAGAAACAGTTTTACAGCGAAAGCTGTCATGAGATCACAACTCGGATCTCACACAGCACCGTGGTTGTCCACCACCGCCACCAATGTCCGTATGCACGTCACACCGTTAGAAAAAAAAAAGATCTACTACCAATGACACAGTGGGGATCGAAACGAGGTCCGCGGGGTGCCAGCCCAGTGTTCAGTATTCTACCACTGATCCACGCCGGTGCTTGAGACTTGTTGGCAAACTTGTCTTACATAGGCAGGCGTGATGTCGGGAAAGCAATCGCGTTAATACGACTTCTAAAGCGTTTTAAAACAGCCAAAGAACAAGCAGTCGTCGCAAAATGCGAATAACATAACGCGAGGGTCGTCCAATGCTCCAAACCATTACAAAAGCTTGTTTGTTCAGATATTAACTGTGGCGTATACCCTCTTCAGGCATAATGCCTCATGGTCGTCCGCCACTGCATGAACAATCGGCACGAAATTCCTCGCAACAGTTTAGCGGATACCACGCTTCTCAGAAGATTGACGAAAAATAGCGTAGCGAATGCCGGCCTACTACCCTTGCAGTTTTATTATTAACGCCGTAGTGGGTATCAAGCAAGTGTGCGTGCAGTAGTTAGCCAACGAGTGTTTAAAAAAGGCTCCAAAAACCGCTCCTCTATAGCTTTCGCTGTGACTGTGCTGCGCCTTCCGCGCAGGCCTGGCGTTTTTTTTTTTTGTTCATCATAGCATACTCAGTCCCAAAATAAAATTAGGAAAAGGACACAACCATGGCGTATTTTGTAATCAATGTCTTGCATCTGTTCTGTGTTCTTGTTGCACCGCATATGGCACTCAACTTAAACCTTGTTCCCCGCTGTCATCTGCAAACGCATCACTAAAGCAGCATCCACTGCACCTTTGCGTGTATGTGTGCGGTAATATTTCACTGTGGTTTATTACTCTCCTTTTCTAAGCTTGCAATAGAGTCAGCGAAAGAAATTTGATCCGTCTTGTCCCGTTTCTGGTGACCACATTGCTTTATTGGGCTCGTTGGGTTTACTAGCCATGAACCAGCTCAGCGAGATCATTGTATTTCCTCCCTCGTTCTACTCAGACAAGCAGACCATGAGGTCCCGCTTGAAAAGTATCGACTCACTGTAAGCAAAGGGGAGAAAAAAAAGAACGCATACACACGCAGATCTATTCGTGTGTGTGCAAAGAGCTCTTCTACAGGCACGGTTATCAAACAAAGAATCAAAGAGTTCTTCGACAGGCATAGTTATTCGTTGCAGGTCCACACTTCTTTTCAAAGAAAAGGCTCTCCCGTTGCCATGACAAGTAGTTTATTTTATTGAAGGGGAATATTGACAAGATGACGTGCTTGAGAACGCGCGGTACGTTGAAAAGAGACTCCTTTCCTTGGCTGTATGTATGCTTCCTTCTTGTCCTTCCTAGTGAAAAGAGTATTGTGAACACGAAACAGGTTTTACGGAGACGCTATGAATCATTGAAAGCGAGAAAATAGCGAACCTGAAGGAAACGCCAAAGAAAAGAAGTGGAATCAATGTTCCACACTTCGAACCTCTGACAGCTTACTTACATGTTTTCGAACTTCAGCAAAGATCTGGAAGAGTAAAGGCGTTTGGACGTCCCAGGGAAACTGTTATCTGGAGGCGGTTTCAAGGCTGCAAGCGTTGTACCCCAAAAAAACTTCCGGTCATTTCATTTATCAGCTTCTAACGTCGAACTAAAAGCACGCTTTCAACAAAGTGTTCTAAGATAAGTAGAGTGTCCCTTTAGGCTTTTGAAGGAATGTGTAGGTTTTGAAGGAAATGTTCAAGGGAATATCATATATAATTTTTATGTATCTCAAAAGAACATTTATTTGAGTATATTTCGTCAAGTAAGAAAAGGAACGCGTATAATATCAGCAGGCTATTTTCTAAAGCTCTTCTTGCCCACCGATACTATTAAGGCACAACAGTGGGCAAAGCTTGTCATCAAGAGCCTGTGCATGTAAACAGTGAAAGGGTCTGGCACCCTTTCAGCAACCTCGTTTCCTGTCACCGAGCGTAGCAGAGTGGCGTACGTGCCGCAACTATCTTTATAGTTTAGACACACCCAGTCTTGAATATCAAACGCTCGCGTCACGCCAATGGAAAGCGCTTTTGGGTGCACTTCATTACCAAGACATGCTACTCAAGTGAGGGCATTCAATTAATTAACGAGAACACAGTTTCACCTTGAAAATGTAACTATATTTTCGTATTTTCCAACCTCTCTTTTGTGGACGAGCCCTCAAGCAAAACTGTTCTTACTGTTGGGTAATACATCACATACTTTTGTCATGCAAAGAAAAAAAAAATTGTTGACTTTAAATCATTAGGCATCACTTAAAGCACAACCTAATCGACACATTAGGTCAGAATTTTGGTTAGATCAATAACAAAGAAATAAAGTAGCGCCGAGAAATCAATCCGGTAATTTTACGAAGTCGTCATCACCATCGTGCACTGAATTTCCCAGCGAGCGTACACAGCTGCTATGTTTGAGCGACGTGCCAGGTATAGCGACTGCGATCTGCACTCTGGTGGCCGCTTTCTCACCGTAGTTAAATGCCAAAGCAATTATCCTGAATTAGCGAATTTAGGGTGCATGTTAAGGGCCTCCCAAAAGGCTGACTACAGTTATGAGTAGCACGATCCCGTGTGACCTGTAGTTTAATCTTGAATTTCATGAGCAACACCTAAAAACAGTTACCAATTACCTTTAGTTCCATGAGCTGATAAAGTAAAAATTTAAAGAAACGCAACGCAGCAAAAAAAGTGTCATACGCAACAAAGCGGAAAACATGATCAATAGACCTTGATCCCGCGTCGTTCGCCACTGAGTTGATTATTGTGTCTTTAAACTTGCCTCGATCGATGTGTCTCTTTCTTTTATATTACTTCTAAGCATTTATTTCTAACAGATTTTTAAGCTATTCAAAAGAAAGAAATAATTCCTCACTACATTTACTTTGTAGGAGCAAAAAAAGCGTCATTTCATCTGCAAGCTTCAGGACTTTAGGTTGGGTAAGAGTAGCCATACCATTTGTTAGAGTTCCTATTATGACACGAGGTCTCTTAATCCGATTTCGCAGATCGCCTACGAATTCTCCCGAAAAGCAACCAACATTTGTGCCGAATTGGCTTGCGTGTATTTCATACTGTATACTTGAAGAGCGCAAAGCTTCTCATTGACAGCCGGCGCGGCGCAATCAGTTTTGTGTCGAAATCCTTGAAGCTTCTTCCACTTAACCCAAGAAAGCGTGGCATTCTCAAGTTATTAGCTCACGTAAAGCACGGTCAGTGACTTTGGGCCCTGAAAGCCACCTCCCGATAGCTCTCCTTTGCCAGTCGTATTGCTAAAACCTTTTGATACTCGTAAAACAAATCACTGAGAACACATGTGAAGGCGCGTGAGGCAAACAACCGCTTCAGTCTTGCGAAAACCTCTATTTCAGCTAGAGCTCTAGCTTTATTCCCAGTACTGAATCTACGGCACACTCCTATGTTCAAAGACATTATTTTATAACGCACTGCTACCCGTTTGAAGTAATTCGGCACTGTTGCCGTATTATGTCATGTGTCAAAGGTCACTGAGCTTTGAAGAGGCAACTGTTCGCTAAGATGCCATCCACAAGGATTTCAGGTCAGTTTGCAACCGTGGGCTTATGTTGACATAGAGGCCAGACACAGCCTCCAATTTCCCGCGATATGTACTTTGGGACATCCTGAGTCAGTTGGCTAGTCTGTAGACAGTCGCAGTCACGCTAAAGAGGTTTTCGTAAACCTACTCCGTAGTGGTGCTTGCACAGCGGCCGAGTAACAATGTCTCCCACAACAGACGTCTCCCAAATGAGTAAGTAAATCAAGTTCTTTTCGCAACCTCCACTTTATTTCCCTTTTCACTGCCCAGGGAAAACGTTGTGACACTCGCTGCGTGCTAGGCCTCACATTCAGCCAAGCTTGCAGTGAGCTGACTGTTTATGTGATTCTTCCCAGGCAATGTTGACAGTGGGACAAATAAAATCGGATTCTGCGCCAAACGAATCCAAATACGGCGGAAAAAAGAATCTGAACTACCACGCGAAGGTCTGCATTGCAAGTCGCCCGTAAAGTTGGTCTCTACGTGCACAGTCGGCCAGTTTGAAAGTGGCACAGAAACACTTCTTATATTTTGTGATGAGAAAAAGTACGCTATCTTCAACAAAAAACTATATATATTTTTCCAGTTTTTTAGGAAACGTTCAGTGGCTTGCGGTTTCCCGCAAAGCCTGTTTGCTGTTTGCCAGCATGGAGCCGCCTACTTACGCCATCAGCAACTGGCATATTGCTGCTACTAACTCGATGAATTATTTAGGTGTGGATCTTCCGAGCGACTTATCATGGAGTGACCACACTGTTCAAATAGTACTCTCCGATAACCTCCCTTGGTTAGATACGCTGTAAAATTTTCATGGCACCACTTTCGGTGAAACAACTCGCAGCATTGCCATTATCAGAGCTAAACTTGAATATGCATCTACCGTCTTTGACCCCTACCAAACTAATCGTATTAAAATTGCGGAGCCTGTTCAGAACCGAGATGTCGAACTCATTGCTTCAGATTACTCCTGTTACTACAGCATATTCAATTTGAAAACCAGTAAAAGTTTCCTTCCTACCCTCACTGTTCATCGTCGTATTGCACGTGTCGGTGTTTTCCGCGAGTTCTTTCACTCAGCAAGACGTGAGAGCGAGCTCATCCAAGCAGTCCATCGAAGTCATCGCACAAGTCATCCAAACATTCTGATTTCGCCACGTACTCACACCACATCACTTCAGCAGTCAATTTTCTTGCGCACCACCTAATACTGGAATGGCGCTTCGGTCGAGACGGCAGTCATTCGCGATTCTGAGCTCTTCAAGAATGCTATCCAAGAAGCAGGGTCAGCTGTATCCTAACAATTACTTTTGATACCGACTTTTTTGGGCCGCTGGCCCCGCATACAAGTTACTATACGACACATTTGAGGATATGATAAATAAATAGTATATATAAAAGAAGTTTTACCGGAAGTACTACGAATCTACCAATGAATAACATTATGTTAAGTGCTTCGCCTCTCGTGTCGCGTTATCGTTTGACGGCTCGTAGTCAGAGTAGTGTAGCTTGCGCATGCGCCATCGGAGTTTCTTAGCCCCCCGCTGCTTTATTGCGATAGCACCGACCAGTAGAATTCCTGCATTTAGAGCACTAGAAACGCACCGACATCCACGAGTGAACGAGAGGGCAGACACAGACCCGCGATACGCGTTTGCGCTGTCACCGCTCAAGCTGCGACCGCCTGCCTACCGCGTTCCTGAAGCAGTGTGTGGTAGTGTAATTGATTGATTATTATGTGGGGTTTTACGTCCCAAAACCACCATATGATTATGAGACACGCCGTAGTGGAGGGCTCTGGAAATTTCGACCACCTGGGGTTCTTTAACGTGCACCCAAATCTGAACACACGGGCCTACAACATTTCCACCTACATGGGAAATGCAGCCGCCGCAGCCGGAATCCGAACCAGCGACCTGCGTGTCTGCAGCCGAGTACCTTAGCCACTAGACCACCGCGGTGGGGCTGTGTGGTATTGTAGGCATGATCACAAGCTCACCCAACCATATTACTGGAGAACGCACACCTTGCCGTTTCTCCCCTCAACGGCCACGCTTTGAAGCAGTGCATATCTAGTAGCATTGTTCACCATGTGCTCGATGCTATATTAGCGCGGAAATCACGACCTGCTGGTTTATGTTCACAGATTTACCCATCACAACAATTAAATACCTATCAGGGGCGTTAGTCGCTGGTTGGAGAAGAAAAATGGGTGAAAAAATAAACTTGCCATGAGCAGGAATCGAACCTACGACCTCCGAATGACGCGTTAGATGCTATATATATATATATATATATATATATATATATATATATATATATATATATATATATATATATATACATATATATATATATATGTATGGACGTTCAATAAACAATACATTACTTCTGTGATATTGTCACGAAGGTTTCCTTTTGTTTTCGTGGCCTACCGTTTCCTGTGACGGAGGAATCAGCCAAGATTTTTTTGTTTTCAAGTAGGCCAGTGAACCAAAAAAAAAAAAATGGTAAGCTGCTTTCGATTATTTTTATTGCCGTGATGACGATATGCTGCGTAGAATATGGACAATTACAAACGTGTTGGGAATATATTTACTCAACTGCTGAGGTAGCTTCGTTATTATTGTGGTCGCTTACTGCAGGACCTCTCCTGCATCCCTATGTCGCCGCTCATCACGTTACGAAGAAGAAGCAAAAACAATTACATGGAACACGTTCTTTCGTGGTATCAATTTGAATGCTGGTTCCATTGTTGGCAGGCCATTACTGATGTTCCGTGTACGACGTAAGCCTATTTCTTCGCAATACGAATACTTCAAATAATGCCTAAACGTCGGACGCATTTAGTCTTCCCGGCAAACTTTCTTAAGCCACGCTAACGCGTCCCGCCCTTCCCTGTTAATTCTCAATCGTGATGGCATCTCTGCTGCCGCTGCCTTTGCGCCTGATTCCGCGACGAAATTTCAGGCTTTCCTAGTCGTTTAGTCTCTAAGGCAACGCTAGCCGATAATACGTTGGCGTTTCTAGATAAGCCAATGAAAAAAAAGTATTTGTGAGGGAATGCAGAAGTTTAAGCCTCACCATCGATTGTCTCTGTGATTCCATCCCAAGATGTGCGAGGCGCCTAAGTGAAGTGTCAGCCGTATACACAAAAAAGGCTTATCTTCTAGAGCTACGGACGCCTCCAGCGATTGAATTCTCGCGTCGAAGAGCGTGCCTAATGTGTTTGAAAAGAAAGTAATATTGGAACGTGCACGTACACGTGCGCATAAGCAATGAGGCATTGTGCTGGGAGTTAGGTGTCCGGAATCCTGGTACACCCGCCAAGGCACTAGAGCACTTATCGATGTTCACGCTTGGCGCTACGCTGTTTTCTGTTCAAGCGGACACAGTTGATACTATTGTCACACGACCGTTTCGAATGTCGCAAAAGTGACCACTACTGCAAAAATGATGTTTTCACGTATGTTTGCGTCAAGAAAAGGTTGAGGAAAACCAACAAATTCAGACTATTCTGTCAGCCTGCAACTACTGAACACTCTTAAAAAAAGGCAGTGCTACTTCCTAACTTTGAGGTAGTAATTTGTTTTCACAACATTCAATACCTAAGTAGTAACTGCAGGTAGTAGATCACATACGTTTACTACCTCAGAAGCAACCAGAGGTCGTAAATGTCTGTGGTATACTACCTACAGTTACTACTCATGTAGTGAATGTTGTGACAACAATTTACTACCTCAAGGTTAGTAAGTAGCATTGCTTTTTTTTCAAGAGTGAATGACAAAGAGAAGCCAAGTTCACTTCTTACCATCTTGTTTATTGCAATAATTTTGTACAAGGGCGAGAGAGGGAAGCACTGTGGGAAAGGTCGGGAAGTTAACTGGACTATGTTCAGTTGCCTACTCTATTTTTGACAAACAGGAGCCGTAGGTATGATATTAGCAATCACTGACCACTCAAATTGGTATTGTCTTTTTCAAATAAAATTGGTATTGTATTTTTATCTGCAATAACCTGAAACACATGAAGAGTAGCCACAAACTCAACCTTACATTGTTCTATCCACGTACTACAACCCATTTAAATTCAACTTCTTTCCGCACGATGTAAACATAGAATGTATAACCTGTGTCCACTAGATGATTGCCATTCGAACATTTACCGAATGAATGCGTTCTTCATTGACACTTTGTTTATTCGAATTTTCATTCTTCTTTGTTTTATAATGAGGCGTTTTAGAGTGGCACTCTTTTATAAAACAGGAGAGCGGTCACGACACGTCAAGTGGTAGTGGCGGAACCAGTCTGAATACCCAGCCAACCAAACGTCGTCTTCTTCACCGACTGAGTCATACACCCTGCCTTTCTGAGTAGCCCTCATCTTCTTCACTACATTTTCCTCCCCTCCGGAAAAGAGCCATCCTGGCGACTCATGGGCAGGAGACAATAGAGGGATCATAATACGGTTTTAGGCGGTCTATGTGCACGGTCTCACGTCCACGGCGTCGTTGATCATGGGGCTGCTCTAGCGGCTCGACGATGTAATTGACGGGTGAAGTTTGCTTAACCACACGGTAAGGGCCGTCATACTTGTATGTCAGTTTCGTTGAGAGACCAGGGCTGGTTGAAGGGATGCGAAGCCAGACAAGGTCATCTGGTGCATAAGAAGCCGGAGGCGTCGGGCTATCGCGGTGGTGTTTCTGTCGTTGCTGTTCAGCACTTGGGAAGGAGCGGGCAAGCTGACGACACTCTTCCGCGTATTTAGCAGCTTGTGACATCGTCGTCGACTCAGCAACATCCGGGTGGTAAGGAAGGATGGTGTCTAGCGTGCAAGAGGGATCGCGACCATAAAGGAGGAAGTATGGAGAGAAACCAGTGGTTGTCTGGACAGCAGTATTATGCGCGTATGTTACAAAAGGGAGAATACTGTCCCAGTTGGTGTGATCGGTTGCGACGTACATTGACAGCATATCTCCTAATGTACGGTTGAATCGTTCTTTAATGCCATTAGTTTGAGGGTGATACGCGGTGGTGGTGCGATGAATGACTTGGCATTCCTTGAGAAGCGATTCGACGGCGTCCGACAAAAACACACGGCCTCGGTCACTCAGGAGTTCACGTGGTGCACCGTGACGTAAAATGATCTGATGCAGTATGAAACGACCGACGTCACTGGCTGATGCAGAAGAGAGTGGTGAAGTTTCTGCATAGCGCGTAAGGTGATCGATAGCGACGATTACCCAGCGATTTCCAGCCGGTGTAATCGGAAGAGGTCCATACAGGTCGATACCAACACGGTCAAACGGTCGGGCAGGACAAGGTAAGGGTTGTAGTGGAGCTGGAGAACTTGGAGTACGATTCTTCCGGCGTTGGCAAGCGAGACAGGAACGTACGTAGCGACAAACGAAGCGATACATTCCGCGCCAGTAGTAGCGGTGGGACAGGCGGGTGTAGGTTTTTAACACTCCAGCATGGGCGAATTGTGGGTCGGCGTGAAAGGAGGCGCATATGTCTGAGCGGAGACGACTTGGAATGACTAGGAGCCATTGGCGTCCTTCGGAGAGATAATTCCGTCTGTATAACAAACCATCTCTGATAACGAAGTGCTGTATTTGACGGCGCATACCTCTAGGGATATTTTGCGAGGGAGCTCGACTCAACAAGTTGATAAGTGAAGCGATCCAAGGATCTTTTCGTTGCTCCTGTAGCATGTCGCTGACACTAAGTGCAGATACATCGGGGGCAGGTGAAGACGGCGACTTGTCACTACATCGTAAAGGTGATCGGGACAAAGCGTCTGCGTCGGAATGTTTTCGGCCAGATCGGTAAACGACGTGAATGTCGTACTCTTGTAGCCGAAGCGCCCAACGGGCGAGCCGGCTGGTGGGATCTTTTAACGAGGAGAGCCAACATAATGCGTGATGATATGTAACCACGCTGAATGGGCGCCCGTAAAGATAGGGTCGAAACTTGCCTATGGCCCATATGATGGCTAGACACTCTTTTTCGGTGACTGAATAGTTGGCTTCTGCTTTTGTGAGTGCACGGCTGGCGTAAGAGATGACGTACTCATCAAATCCAGGTTTACGCTGGGCGAGCACAGCACCGAGGCCAACTCCGCTAGCATCCGTGTGTATTTCCGTCGGGGCAAGAGGATCAAAATGTCGCCGTATAGGAGGTGACATAAGAAGGTGGCGGAGTGTGGCAAATGCATCATCACAAGCTGACAACCAACTAGAAAGGTCGTTGTTGCCGCCAAGAAGGTCAGTCAAGGGCGATATGATGGAGGCGAAGTTGCGAATAAAACGACGAAAATATGAACATAAACCGAGGAAGCTGCGAAGTTCTTTTAAGGTCTTCGGTTTAGGAAATTCGGCAACGGCACGGAGTTTCGTCGGATCCGGAGGAATACCATCTCTAGATACAACATGGCCCAAAATAGTAGTTTTCGAGCACCGAAGCAGCACTTCTTCAAGTTGAGCTGTAGACCGGCGGAGGTGAGGCAAGTAAGCACTGTCTCGAGCCGCTGAAGATGCGTTGAAAAGTCGCTTGAAAATATCACGACATCGTCTAAATAACACAGATATGTCTGCCATTTCAGGCCACGGAGGATGTTGTCGATCATGCGCTCGAAAGTGGCAGGCGCATTGCAGAGCCCGAATGGCATGACGTTAAATTCGTATAAGCCATCAGGGGTAACAAAAGCCGTCTTGGGGCGATCAGCCTCAGCCATGGGAACCTGCCAATAACCTGAACGCAGATCTAGTGACGAGAAGAACTCCGCGCCTTGTAGGCAGTCAAGGGCATCGTCTATGCGGGGTAGCGGGTAATCATCTTTGCGTGTGATCTTATTCAACCGGCGGTAGTCGACGCAGAATCTTATTGAGCCATCCTTTTTCCTAACTAGAACAACTGGGGATGCCCACGGGCTGTTAGAGGGCTCAATAACACCTCGCTTCAACATGTCGTCAATTTGTTCCGCGATTATGCGACGCTCAGATGCCGATACCCGATACGGACGCTGACGTAAAGGGGCGTGAAGGCCAGTGTCGATTTCGTGAGATACTGCGGAAGCACGGCCCAAAGTCAGTTGCTGATGGTCGAAGCTGGCACGGAAGCGCTCGAGGAGGGCGATGATGTCGGTGCGCTGTTGGGCCGTAAGGTTGGTGTCGATGCAGCACGAAATTGCGTCGGTGAAAGATGGGGAAGAGGATGACGCGCAGCAATCAACAGCGTCAATAGGTAGCGTAGTCGAGTGGTCAGGAACTACACGTGCACTCGAGGGATCAATGTCATCGGCAAAGCCCAAGCACTCTCAGTACAGTAACCTGGAAGGCGAGGGAAACGGATTTGAAACATAAATTGCACTTGATGCCTCGTGAACATTCAGAACGGCGAAAGGAATCAGGAAGCACTTGCGGCGAACAGCGGTTTCAGAAGGCGTAAAAAGAACAGTTGAGCCACTAGAGACGTCACAGGAAAGCGGAACTAGGGCGGACGAGAACGGGGGTATCGAAGTGTCAGCGGCAACGAAAACTTTTGCAGGTGGAAGGGACGAGTCGAGTGAAGCAGCGTCGCATAACGGCGCGAATTCCACTTCGGCGCGAGCACAGTCGATGACGGCATGATGAGTGCAGAGAAAGTCCCAGCCTAATATAATGTCATGGGAACACTGCGGGAGCACTACAAACTCGACGACATAAATATCGCCCGCAATAGCGACACGTGCTGTGCATGCAGCAAAAGGGCGAATTCGTTGCTCGCTCGCAGTGCTCAAAACGAAGTCGTGAAGAGACATTGTGACTTTTTTTAGTCGACGGCAAAGTTTTTCAGTCATTACAGACACTGCGGCGCCAGTATCGACCAATGCAGTATCGATAGGTATACCTTCAACGGAGACAGCAACGACGTTGGACGGCGAAAAACAAGGTCTTGTGGAGTTCGAAAGATACGCAGTTCTTGCCCCCGGAACTGCGGCTCCTAGTTTTCCTCAGGAACAGGGCGAAGTCGACGTAGCATAGGGGAAAGGGAACGGCGTAGAGGTGAAGGCGACCGGTGCCTGTTGAAGTTCCGGCGAGGTGAAAATGTGTCCATGGTCGCAGTCTCGCCAGATACAGCAGGCTCTGGTCGTTGTGGGAACGCATAATTGTTGGGCCTGACGTCGTCACGCAGGAAAAACTCACGCCGTCGACAAAATCGTGCCACGTGCCCCGCAATTCCACAGGCGAAGCATATGGGGCGGTTGTCTTGAGTGCGCCAAGGGTTCTGAAAGCGCGGAGGTGGTGGTCGGGAGAAAGGACGGGCAGCCTGGTACATATGCTCAGTCGGTACGACAAAGGGGCGCGTGGACGTAGGCGTTCGTGACAAATAGGCGTGGCCGTTCGCGACAAGTGGACGTCGGGTTCCGTTCAGTGCTTCGGCATAGGTCAATGGAGCAGCCACAGGTGGTGCGTGAGCTGCTGGTAGCGCCTCGGACACTTGCTCCTGGACAACTCGCTGTATTGATGGCGCTAAAGTAGATGAGGCACCTTCGGAGGTATAAGGCACGAGGGACAACTGGCGTGTGACCTCCTCTCGTACAAATTGCTTGATCTCGAGAAGCAAAGTGTTGTGGTCTATAGTAGTGCTAGGCGACGTTAAAGCGGAGATTGTTGCACATGGCGTGTTGGCACGACGAGTGGTGTCACGCTGTTTCCAGAGATCAACATAGCTCTGACAAAGTTGGATCACTTCCGCTACCGTTCGCGGGCTTTTGGCGACAAGCATTTGAAATGAGTCGTCAGTCACGCCTTTCAAGATGTGTTTGATCTTCTCGGCTTCTGTCATGGCCGAGTTGACACGCCGGCAAAGGTCGACCACATCTTCGATATAACTGGTGTAATTCTCACCATTCTGCTGAGCCCTAGTACACAAGCGCTTTTCTGCCTGTAGTTTGCGAAGCGCTGGACGGCCAAACAAGTCCGCGAACGCCGTTCGGAAGGTCGACTAGGTGGGTAGGTCTCTCTCGTGATTGCGGTACCACAGACTGGCTACATCAGTCAAATAAAATTGGACGACGGTAAGCTTGTGCGCATCGTCCCACTTGTTGTGCTTGCTCACCCGGTTGTATTCGTTGAGCCAGTCTTCCACGTCTTTGTCATCGGTTCCACTGAAGGTAGGCGGATCGCGTTGCCGAAAGGAGCTGAGACAGACAGGAGCTGCAGTAGTTGGAGCCGAGGCGGCCGCCTGCTGATCGTCGTTCGTGGACATCGTAGCAACTGGAGGCAACGTACGGTTTCGCAATTCCAGGATTAGGCGTTACCCAGCACCTCCACCAATTAGAATGAGGCGTTTTAGAGTGGCACTTTTTTATAAAACAGGAGAACGGTCACGACACGTCAAGTGGTAATGGCAGAACCAGTCTGAGTACCCAGCCAACCAAGCGTCGTCTTCTTCACCGACTGAGTCATACCCCCTGCCATTCTGAGTAGCGCTCATCTTCTTCACTACAGTTTGTTTTTGTTTTCTTTTTTTTCTGTTTCACTTGCATGCAGAGTTCCCTGCGTGCATTCCCTTTCTGTTAGTGCACTGATGTAGGGACGATGCAGTCCTGCGGTAGCACAAATTGGGCTGCTTTAGCAAAAATAAAATAAATAAAACCAAAATGAGTCCAGAAAACTTGCCGCTCTTAATAGTCACACTCTGCACAATCGTACTTACAGCCTAGACATAAGTTTTAAAGCAACAATAACGAATGCAGCGGCAAGAAGTAAGGGTAGGCGGCCGTCTTTACAAAATACCTGTTCTTTTTTTTTCGTGAGTGGTATTAATTTAATGACAAGGACCACTTCAAAAACAGAGTGTTCCGTACATCTTAATAATAAATACGCTGAATAAGACCCTGCGTCAACAACATGAGAGTATCATATATTTGGTTAAC
Source organism: Rhipicephalus microplus (assembly GCF_043290135.1). Classification (NCBI taxonomy): domain Eukaryota; kingdom Metazoa; phylum Arthropoda; class Arachnida; order Ixodida; family Ixodidae; genus Rhipicephalus; species Rhipicephalus microplus. Next base: position 49,291,594 of record NC_134709.1, read on the forward strand.
TAAAAGTGCAAATATATAGTGGGAATTTTTGTGGGCTTACTTAATGTAGCACAACACATTTGCTTCTCTCTTCGTGCTATAGCGTGCATCTCCACTTCTAAGTCTTCCTACAGCATTGCACAGTATTAGTGTTAGTGTAAGTAATCTTTTCCGATGCAGGCTGCTTCAAAAAACCAATCAAAGTGCGGAGGCATGCTTTGTCATTCGATAGCGTAGTGAGATTTGTCATTTTTAGCAACCACAAAATTTTAATATGTCGCGTCATGGAGATTGGTAAAAAAAAGTTATTTGTCGAACCGTTTAACGAGTGGAACAGCGACCAACGTATAGCCTCGATTAAGCTGCTGACTTGACCGGATGTTTCATAAAGAAAATACCGCGCTGAAACTAAAATGAAAACCAGCCTGTACTAATTGAAAAGAACATTTCTGTGCTCAGATTAAGAACCAATCACTTGCCCTTTTCCATATGCTTGATGAAAAATACCATACCAGCCGCACGACATATCTATGAAAACGCCAAGGACGAATTCGCCGTACTGGCAACCCACGTTATTATTTTGTTGTTCATCAGCCTAACTAAATTTAATATTTTGTTCATAGTGATGCTGATTCGAAAGAATAGTTTTCAAGCGATAGTTTCTTCAACGATTAGCGTAAAATAAAAGTTGGACTTTGCTCTAAAAAAAACAGCTATCAAAATTTTCTTTTTATATACATCCACGCTAAATCCATCCAAATGAAGTGAATGTTTCGGATAAGAGAACAATGTACACGTCCATAAGAGGTAGCCCTTTCGTTAATTAAATGGTATAGTGAAGAATGCTTCATAAAATTGATTTTCTATAAAGACATTGAAACTTCCAAATGAAAAGTTACAAACTGGACAACGACGGCAGAGACGACCCTAGCAGGAGGCACATTCGGTCAGGCTCCATTATGTCAGGGTCCACCAAGACTTCACTGACGTAATTCCGTCACGGATGTGACATTCCGAAATATATACTTGCAGATGATTTTAAAAAAAATTCTAGAAGAAAAAGCTTCGTCGCCGGGAATCCAAACGATGACCTCTTGCTGCATAGCACGTGGATTTAAGTGACTTGGCTTAGTAATGGCGAGCTATTCCCGCACACCATTTACCACTTGCGGTACGCGGAGCTCTGGGGCACTTAAGCACGTTGCCGTAATCAACGAAGATGATACCCAGTTCACGAGGTGCACGCTTTAGAGTTATTACCCTCGTATTTACAAACGCTCCTCGACTCGACCGTCACCCCTCACTCGACAGAGTCACGCACTGCGCTGCTGCCCGGCTGAAAATTGACGCTGCGCTACTCAAAATTAGCAGCAAATTACCACTTATATGCAGTGACTTGCCCTGCCTAGAGATGGCGCTCCCATCGGCTTTCTCAAGTGAAGGTGGAGCGTTGAGGGAAGGGGCGTTCTAGAATACGGGGGTTAGCCCCACTCATTACGATACGTGGGCGCCTGTACTCTGCTTTACGAGCCCCGCCGCGGTGGTCTAGTGGCTAAGGTACTCGGCTGCTGACCCGCAGGGCGCGGGTTCGAATCCCGGCTGCGGCAGCTGCATTTCCGATGGAGGCGGAAATGTTGTAGGCCCGTGTGCTCAGATTTGGGTGCACGTTAAAGAACCCCAGGTGGTCTAAATTTCCGGAGCCCTCCACTACGGCGTCTCTCATAATCATATAGTGGTTTTGGGACGTTAAACCCCACATATCAATCAATCAACTCTGCTTTACGAGGCGTGGTTGCCCATGCGCCGGCGCTTATCTTCTAAGAGGGGTGGTTTGTGCGCCTTGCGCCTTGACCACAATGTTTGCGGGAAGTGTGGCAGCTTGGGCTAGTTGGTATGGCATGACGATAGTTATAGCGCGAGAACAAAACGACGACACAGAGACGTGTCTTTCGTGTCCTTCTTGTCTATGTGTCGTCGTTTTGTTCTCGTGCTATAACTATCGTCGGTTTGCGGGAAGTTACAAAAGTGCACGAAGGTGACGTCACTCGCTGCAGCGGCGGAGTTTGCGAAAGGAGCGGGCTGATCAAAGACGAAAAAGTAACAACTGCGACCACTGTTAGTTCGCACTTATCCTGCGCAGATGTGTGTTCAATTTATGCGTCCTTCAAGTTGGCGCAACGTGCTTGAAGCGTCCAGCTGTCAAAGTTTTCAGTCGAGCACCACAACCACTCGACAGCAATGACGGGTTTTCGGATAAAAAGCAACAATTACAAAAGGGTAGAAGGTAGTTTATATTTGAATTTTGTTTTGAATCGTCTTTCAAAGCTTTGTGACAAATACTTGCCCAGCTGTGGTTGTGGTAACCATACAGAAAGGATTCGAAGAAACGTAAGTTTACGTCTATTATTATGTGGGTATGCTTTATTTCAGTCTAGCTATAAATACCTGTATAATTGGTATTCACAGGAGCCTCGATAAGCATGCTGTGTTGGATGAGTGGTGATCACCGATTCACATGTACCTGACGGTGACGTTGCGGTAATAGCTCGCTGCCAAACCGCACCGTGATTATACTTTTAAGGAGCGTATATAAGCCCGTCGTGCTGGGCGGCACGAAGGAGTACAAACGCTGAGGTCATTATTTCGGCAGGGTGTTCTCAGAAACACGCCCATTTAGCGCAGCCCAGAGAGGATGATGTGGCGGTCAGAGAGCTGTCCAATAAAGGGTCCATGTGTGAGTCTCACTTCGACACTATATGCGCTGGGGTTCATTGACCAAGAAACCACACATCGCTGGTATTGTTTTGCCCAAGGCTCACAGGACACTTTTTGGAAATCATCACAAGGCGCTCCCTCTGTATTCGTCTGCAGGAAGTAATATAAGAAAAATGTCAGTGCCCTGATGTATCACAATCCAGAGACACACTGGCTCAGTAAAAAAAAAAATGTCATGCAGTGTCCCTGTAGCGCCTGCATCTCCATCTTATTCTATATTCAATTCCAATTCTTTCACTCAACTTTGCGGCGGCAGCAAACTGAAAGCTCGTCAGATTAATGACTTGGCATTCGCTATTCTTGCTTTCTTGGTACTTTTATCTCCCTGCATTGACAGTGTCTGAAAGCTGAGATGATTTGGAATTCATTCACTCACACCCTCCTGCCAAGGCTGTAATCCCAAGGACCTGCATCGAGTCCTGTTGATCCTGCCGGCCATCTTTCTCCAGGCCGACCGCAGGTTACGCGGATTCCAACCATGACTCACAACGACTCGAGGGTTTTGACAGGGTCGGATGTTGCGCTTGGGATGAAGCACATACCCGCGGTCGTTCACGCGCCTAATTCCGGCCTTCTCTGCCACCAAGCCAGTCAGGTAGACGTCTTCAATGTAGAAGTACGGCACTTCACTCGAGCTTCGAAGCAAGAGTGGTACAGAGTCGCCAGATATTACGTAAGCCGGTCCGTTGACGTAGTCCGGATAAGTCGCCTTCGCGTACATCCACGTTGGGACGTACCACTTTCCGTAACGTCCCTTCTTTCTTCGAGCCGGTCTCGCATGGCTGATTACCGTTCCCCATATCGTCCGCCGTTGTTCGTTGGCCGCCAGGCGGTACAGAGTGATGACGAAGTCCCACACGTTCAGTAACACGTCATCGTCGATCTTAAGCAGGTACCTGGTGTTCGGACAGAAGCTGTTAGTCCAGCGTAGCATCATCAGAGATTTTAGAGTGAGGTTTCTGTAAGTGTCCAAGAAGTTTCCTTGAACAATGTCGTCATGCTCGGCGTCCTCTCTAACGATTCTATTCTGGGTGGCGTCGCTGTGCGGACGTCCAAGCATGAAGACAACTTTGAAGCCAGGCATCGTCGTCAAGACGCCACCCCAGGTGGCCCGCACGGCCGAGCGATGCTCGTAGTGCTCACTCGCTGACAAAACTGCTACCACAGCCAGCGTGTCATTGTCGCCACCCGGAGGGCTGCACACGTCTGTGCTCTTTGATAATAGGTACGATGAAGTCGTACTTGTCCCGGCCATCTCACTAACACTAAATATGGTCGTGGAGTAACACGTGCTGTCGTTGATCAGCATAGAACCATTGGCTGTGACGTTAGCATAGTTTTGCATCACAAAACTGTCCTGGACGTGTCGTATTAGCAGAACCTTGTGTCTGTCGACTGTGACACTTATCGTGAATATTCCGATGCAAATACACAGAATAATCTGGACGGAAGCTTTTGAAAGGCACTTAGCTACGCTTCTGCGATGTACGCTAAAGCGCGGAGGTGTCCAAGAGAGACGGATCATAGTTTCCATGTAGTGACTTCTCAGCTTTGCGCCAATCTCATCTCCAACGTATAAGAACGGATTTCGCATTCCTTTACTACCCGAAGTTGAACGTCTTGTCGAGTAGATGGAGCGCCGGGAATAGAAGCTATAGAATAATGAATAACTGCGTACACTCGCCGGCTCACTGGACAGTTGCTTGTGCGTCACGAACACCTGCGACACGTCTTAGACTGTATTCATCGTTTCGGCGACAGATGATCAAAGCGTGCCGCAGCTGAAGAGGTTGATGTTAGGCGTTTTTGTAATCTGAACAGCATACTTAACCCATTCATCATATGCTTAACAGAGCAGGTAAAAAGCTTGTACGAGACAACTTACTTTGCAACACGGTGTTTCTTTTCCTTGCGCCTGACTATATTGGGTCTGTTAGCGTATATATTAACCTAATGCAATAAATGCTCATAGCTCGCACAAGCCGAAAAACGTGTGAAAGTCATCAACAAAACAAAAAACAACAAATGCGGCATCATAATCAACGCGCAACACACAAATTGGTAATAAAACCTAAATGTCACATGAGAATACATCATTTAGGACATGCTGTGACGTCAGCATAACGCGATAAATTCCACTATTTTAAAGCGTTGTTATGACCTGTTATCATGGCGTCCTTTGATGACGTCGTCCATAGAGTTTCCGAGAATTAACTAGAGGGGACTCGGGCGCAGCGATTGTTCTGCCACCTTGAGAAAGATGGTTAGTGCACTAATTTGGTTAGTTTTCTTGCTTGCGGTTTCAAACGCACTTGTGGTTTAGTTTATTGCCGTGTTTCAGTTTTGTTTCGAATAAAAATGGACCGTTGTGACCTTCGGTCGGTGAGCCTAATAAGTACAAGGTGGTGCAGACTAGCTGCTCAACCTATAGTTGCTGAAAAGCCGATTCAGGCAACGCGAAGCAAAAGCGAGCCGAATGAAGAATATTAGACAAATACAAGTTTGTGTACTATCTATCAGTATCACGCTGTCTGAAGCACCGGCTGTTGCAGCTCCTATAGACACTAGCGATAGTGCCCTCTAGTGTACTTATAGCAAACTCTATTTTCACGTGACCCGTCACATTGTGAAAGGTAGGCTGATCCCATAGGAAGTGAAACACCAGCCGACATGAGGTTGGAGGACAACGAAATGGGCTCATATACTTCGTGAGGAGACTGGTAGTGAAACATCTTGAAAGTAGAGTGCGAATTTGGACACCACGAAGGAGAGATACTCGTCTTGTCTCTCTTCCGCGGCGTTCGAATTTTCGCCTTCCTCTGAAGATGGAATCCACTTACATCTTTAATGAGAGAAACAAAAATGCAGAGGCAATTCTGAATGTTAACGAGGAGGAACTACTTTACCTTTTGAAAAGGGGAAAGAGGGCGCGAAAAAGTAAGTAGGAGGTAACAGTCTCTAACGACACTACAAAAGCATGCCAATAGCCGTTACACCGGGGTGTAAAGGCATTGTCTGAGACTATAGTCATGACATGTCACGTACTCCGACTTCTCGAAAAAACCGGAGCAACTGCCTAATAACCGCTTACGTTGATACCTCGGTAGGCCAGAGTTCTAGTATTTTGTTGTCTGTGAGAGGGCGTCTGTCTAGCTGACACAATCCAGCTGAAAGAGCTTCTCTCTGAGAGTCAAAGGGGTGCAGTCGAGGAAATGTTGGTCGATGGTTTCGGTGGTTTCGCATAGGTTACCCAATGGGCAATCAGGCGTTCGAATAGTGAATGAATGTTCAATCGGAAAAAAAATTACTTCAAGCTAGGCATGAACCAGCAGGATATAATCAAACGTAATCGGTTGAATAGGACTTGTAATCGGAAACCCATGTCTAAGATATGTAGCCCTGAGCTTGTAATTGGGCGAATCCTAGTGGTCCGGCGTTAAATAAACTGATAGTCCAGAGTATTTTTTGCGGCGTCCGTTTTTGACAACGGCATGGCGACACTGTTGAGGTCATAGTGGGCGCATCGGGCATCTGCTTGCGCTATATCATTGCCTTGAATGCAACTGTGACTTGGTAATCACCAACATATCATGTTTGGTCCTTTCCATATGGCTTCATAACGAAGGTGCCTGATTTCTACAATGAGCTGCTCATGTCAACCGTGAAAGGAGCCGGAACGCAAACTTTGTAGGGCTGCTTTGCAAAGACAGACAATAGACCACGAATATATGAATTTGCAGAGGTATTTCGAAGAGCTGCACAAAAAGCCACCTGTGCAGCAACTGCAGTTGATGTTGCAGAGTATGTTTTGAGCTTTAAATGCAATTTATTCAGTGTTTCGTGAGAGCATAAGCTGTCGACTGAGCTCCTTTCGGCCTTGCCAAGGAAGATATTCTATATTTATATGTGCACTTTAGGTAGGCTAGTTGTGGTTTATTTTTAACAATGAACGCACATCCAAGAGCTAAAGTGTTTACAAGTGTATGTGGGCTACTGAAGCAATGTGTTCCGCAAGATCTATAATCCAGACAAGCTTGTTCTCAGTTCACGTTACGACAATGTTTTTAGTCGAAGATGAACCAATCATGGTTTTGTGCTTTTGCAAGAAAAACCATCTTATTAAAGTAGGCAAATATCAAAAACACCAATAAAGCATGACGGTATAGGCATCCCAAGAAACTGCAAAGAAATAACGTAACATTTTTTGCTAATGGATATGAAGGTTTGATACGTCAATTGATTTCGGGAATATTGAATTGAATTGAATTTTATTGGTCACACTTTTTACAAAAAAAATTTGCATACACTGCGTGGACACATAGCCATAGGCTAGTTTGGATCCAAAAAAGAAAAATTTTATAAAGGCACTTCGAAAAAGTGGAGCTAAATAAGTTATACATTAATAATAAAGAAATAACTAAAGTTTTTACAATCTAATGTAATAAAAAATCGGCAAAGAAACATTACAGTGCATGAAATAACCGCACTAAACTGTTACAGTGCACGAGAGAACGAAAATGGAATAAACACCTACTTACATATTGAAATGAAGACAGCCATCAGACTAATTATGACAGGACATTCATAAATCAATACATTCTTCTAAATAGTGTTTTTATAGTGCCTTAGTGAAATTTGAACACATTTTTACTTCAAAAGGAATAACATTCCAGATTTTAATACCAACTAACTGTAAAAGCTGTTCACCATATACGTTCTTAGTTCGTGGAATATCCCATTTACGAAAGGGTAGTTGTCTAGTAGAACGAGACAACTAACCTTTGATTTTTATCTTGATTTTTAGAATTTCGGGTAGGCCAGGCGAAGCCTAACGCAGGAATGTATAGGCATTTTGATAAAATATGAGCGAAGTATGGTATCTTTTTCATTTATAAGGAGGAAGGCTTTGTACAAGCTGTCCTTCACGATACAAAGTTCAAAGCGTTCCCCTGCGTATATGTTAAATTTTACTTCGAAGATAGCAACGAAATTGCAAAAACAAGTGCTTTTGTCATCGTGGCTTGTTGTCCGCCACCATCCGCATATGCTTTCACACGTGATAAAAATATAAAGGATACAAAAAAAGGTGTCTAGAAACATGAAATTGAAACCCGCCCCCTCTGCGTGGCAATGAAGTATTCTACTACAAAGGCAAAATGTCTCTTCTTTAGATGCGAAGCAGCTTATGGAACAGCTCAATCCGGTGTGCGGCATGACCACTCTTACTGCGCATGTGCCAACTCTCCCCCTCCCCTCGTGTGAGCACGAGGATGTGGGAGGATGTGCGAGGAGTGCTGCCTCCACTTCATTTCTCCTCTTGCGTTTATCCCTCCACCACGGCTGTGCGCTAATGTGTAAATCTGCGTTCATTCGCCCTGTTGCACTCTCCTGTAAGCACTGGGTGTTCACTTTGCGGCACACCGACGGCAATACACACAAATGCGAGGAGGGTAACGTAAGTGGCACACAACATGCACACAGAAAATTGTGATAACGTGGATAATCACGATAACGTCTGGGAAACAGCTTCGTAGAGGAGGAGGAAGATGTTGGTTGGTATGTGGGGTTTAACGTCCCAAAAGCACCATATGATTATGAGAGACGCCGTAGTGGAGGGCTCCGGAAATTTCGACCTCCTGGGGTTCTTTAACGTGCACCCGAATCTGAGCACACGGGCCTACAACATTTCCGCCTCCATCGGAAATGCAGCCGCCGCAGCCGGGATTCGATCCCGCGACCTGCGGGTCAGCAGCCGAGTACCTTAGCCACTAGACCACCACGGCTGGGCGAGGAGGAAGAGGAATAAACGCTTATTTTTCGAAACAACGTCGCGGTGTAGGTTCCGCGTCCACCTTAGGTGGGAGGTCTCCTCATTCCGGGAACCCTCCTGCTTCGCGGCCTTTTTGGCCCTGGCGATGAGACGTCCTTGTCGGTCCAGGTCCTTCGAGGCGAGCTTGGCCTCTCACGTTTCGAGAAGGTCTTCGTTTTCTTTACCAGCGTCGCAGGTGTTCGGCGGAGGCGATAGATATGTGTTTGTATAGCATGGACACTCGTAGATCTGTTAGGCCAACATCATAGGCTGGCGCGCAGAGAGTACCCACCACCACACTCGAAGCTCAACTCAACAAAGTGGACAGTACCACATTGAGAAGAGTGCAGGGCAATACACACACACACGGCATATTAATACACCGATTGTACCCACCATTATATGAAAATGTTCTCCCGATTTGCACTGTACCTGACACGTTGGCCCACTTGATCCTCGAGCTTTGTAAAAGAGTAAAATAACAACCCAGCAAATGCCTCAGCTTTAACTCTTCATCATCATCAGCTACAGAACCATAAAGTACATATTACGTCTTAGAAATGTGTAGCTGGTGCCACGCTTCTTCGCAGATTGATGAATAATATCATATAGTGGGTCTTTCCTACTTCTTAAAAATTGACTTTCGACGTTTGTGTGCACTTTGAGTGTTCACATGATTAGTTGCACCAACGAAAAATTGCTCTTCCTTCTTTCGCTGTTACTCTACTGCGTGCTCTACACGGGTCTGATGATTTTGATTGCGCAGCACTTTGGCGGGAGGGGGGGGGAGGGCGTCGGGCTATCGTACGCTATGCTCGTAAGCCGTCTTCGCCGCTTGGCTTAACGCAGGCAAAACCCCATGATGCAGCCTAGCCATCTCTTGCGTGCACTCGCGCCGAAAGAGCACTTTCCTGAGCGTTGCTCATCGACGCTCATCGACGTTTCGAGCGTCGCTTGGTGTAACGCAGGCAAAATCACGCATAAAAATTTGCAAAAAGAAGGAACCGAGCGAGGAATAGAAGCCTCAAAGAAAAAAAAACAGAAGAATGGAAAAAAGAAAAGTGAATAGAAATACAAATATAAAGGCCAGAAACTGTTGAATACAAAAAAAAAGAGAACTGGAAACATATAACCCAAGAGAAACAAAGAAGACTGCCCAGCTTCGCATTTCTGCTAGGCTTGGCACCCCTGGTGTGAAGACGGCATAATTTTTTTTCTTTGACAGTCCGCACTATCTGGAATTTTACATTTTATTTCTTTAGCGGGACGGCTCAGTGCTCTCCCATAGTTGAGTACGAAGTATTCGAAATTGTTAAACATTTTTTCTAAACACTTGCGGTTTAGGGGAGCCTCAGCCGATGCAAGCACGTGTTTTCTAAATGATACGTTTGTCTCGTGCATGGGCTGCTAGTTGGAGCGGCGCAGCAGCGTGTCGCGCTCATTCACAACACCTGCCGAACCAAAAGCTGTGCTCGGTCCATATACCTGTTCGGCCATTGTTCCGCTACTCGCGACCGTGTGTGCAGAGCAGCCTTCAATGCGGCGAGAGCACCACCACTTGGCCCGTGTCAACGACTGCGTGATGCGCATCGACAGCGCGATCAGCGTGTCTTTTTGTTTGCTTTCTAACGCTCCGCTCTTGTGGGCCATGGCCCAGCTCATCAGCCGTTGTACGCGACCATAACAATTGCCACATCTGTGCGTCGCCCTTGCTCCGCAACGATGGATGAGATGGAAGTTCAATCACTGCGGGTATTTGATTTGGTCATGCGCGTCAGTGAGCTTCGGCTCTAAGGAACTCTCGCCACGTTGCTTCGGATTGTGAGCCGGAGTTGCTTTCTTGAAACCGACGGATGCAGCAACGAGTGGATATAAGTTCGCAAGTTATGCGCAGTAAAAAAGATCCTTAAGTCATCGCAGCATTGCTTCGGATTGCAAACCAGAGCCGCCTGCGTGACACCCGTGAGCGAAGCTATACATGTGTACTGCTAAGGTGGTAAGTTGTGTGCACTATATTGCGCACTACATTCACTTACCATTCCCCCTTCGTTGACGTTTACTAGCTGCTCGACTCATTACTTAACGTAACTTTTTAGTACTATTCGGTACTTTATTTACCTTGTGAATGGTTATGTCTCGTTGTTCATTAAAAAAGTTGGGGGTCAGGATTACGTGCAGTGTTCACGTTGGAGGACAATAGTGGAGTATGAGAAATCACCGATGGTTGTCAAGCGCTGTTTGCACCCGTGTTTTCTCCAACATGCCACTACGTGTTCTTTCAGTGCACCGCCGACGTTACAACTTTTGTTCAAGAAGTTTAAATGGCTGCAGCAAAAGTTTCAAAGTAGCTTAACGATAAAGCGCCCCTCACCAGGCTCTCAAAATACTAAAAACAGCATCAATATTATTTTCCCAAATTTCTTGTCCTTCTTCCGCACTTCTGTGACGCAGACAGTAGTTCCGGTGACGTCGACAGCGTACATGCTCGCGATTGGTACGTATATGCGAAATATCAAATGTGATTTTTCTCCTTTACTGCTTTGTCATTGCCGCCCATGCGTTCTTCCTTGTTTGGCATGGATATCGTGCGCGATCAACCAATCACACTTCATTATGTGTGTTACGCAAGCAGCGGTAAGGGCGTGTAGCCGGAAAGAGTGAAATTTTCATAGGCTATAGCGTGTAGTGCTCTAATTGTTCGCGTGCTTTTAAGAACTAAGGGGCGAAGAGAATGCATAGCGTGTGCGAAAGGTAGCAAAGGAGAGACGAACACTACCCCCTCGTCTTTGAACATTGGGTGGTGAGTGGCCTTTGAAGGGACGGATTCAGTTTCTTTCCTAGGAGGTCACTGTATTGATCATTAAAACATTGCTTTAAATACACAGCGATGCTTCCGTGACCAACGCAGCCACCCACCACCTCAGGAGAGGACTGAAGCGGTCCGGAAACGTCGGGCTTTCTTCAAACTGTGACGGAGGCCATTTCAAATTCGTAATTTTTTTACCCAGCTATCAGATGACTGTCGCAATGCTTCCACTTGAATCATTGCTCACGTTGGTTATCAAAAGCAAACTGCAAAACCAAGTTGCCACTTTTTACTATCGTAAATGAAAGGGTCAATATTTGAGATAAAGTGTTCCCGAACTTCGGCAAAACTTGCGTCTGGCGGAGCTTTTGAAGCTTCATACTGTTGATACATTGTTTACTAAGAACCGGTACTTTTCTCGTTTGATGCCTTTCTATTTTTTAGACACCACTGAGACCGCAGCTATGAGAAAAGTGTCGACAGCTTCTCTGTTTCTTGCTCTCGTCACAGCCGTACGAGGTGAGTAGCAATACGCAATGGGTTCTTCTATTGATATATTAACGAGGTGATAAGAGAGCTATAGTCAGGTACATTGTGCTAGCGGGAAATTTCAGAGACAATGTTCTTACGAGGCATTGCCAGCTTGCTAAAAATGGTTGTTTGCTTTTATCCTCGTGAGTTTAAGTCGTATCTGCACAATCTATGAGATAATCATCTGAACACCTTGAATATAACAAAAAAATGTTACAAACTCTCTTACCCTACAAAACTACTTCGTGGTTAATTTTGTTCGTGACGAGAAAAATATTTTTGGAAGGAAATGACAAGTAAAGCAATATTGTTTCAGAAACAGCCTTGTCAGGCACGTCGCCAGAAACTTTTTTCGGGGAGGGAAGGGGGGGCACCTTGTTTATTTGGTGATGGGAACCCCCTTTAAATGGTCACATTTTGCTCTCTTCGCCATGGCAAAAAAAAAAAAAAAACGTTTCTGGACGTGGGGGAAGTAGCCTGGTGTACCCCCCCCCCCCCCTGACTAGGCCCCTGAGTTGTGCTTTTGTAAGTGGCTTGCTATACAAAATGGAAAAGGTAGTGATGTTTAGAAAAAGTTTATTTACACTATGTACGAAAAATTAAAGTTTCATAACGTTCCAGCAATGGGCACATACACTTCAGCGGACCTATGTACCACGACAAACATCCCTACGTTGAAAGAAAGACATCATTACTATCATATACATGACAATGTTGGCACACGTGTACACAAGAACTCATGCGATATCATGATACAATAAATAGTATAACGATACAATAGATGCAATGACACACAATTGGTTACAAAGGAAATCATGAGTAACTACTCAACGGGCGCTGCTTAGAACCACGCCGGTCGGAAAAATGAGTTTTACGCTTTCGTGTTCAAGATTGACGAAAATGCAAGACCAATGCCGCAGAAACTCGTGCTTCTTGAAAAAGCTTAAAAAAGAAAAGCCCCTCAGCGAACAACGCGAGGATCTATCGTCTCATTTGGCCCAGCAAAAGCCACAAAGCACGCCGGCGGTAGTTCGCAGCCACGGCCTCGCATCGGTTTCGCCAAAGGCTGAACAGCCCCGTAACTATTAATTGAGCCGAGAAGCGCCCTTGAGGGAACCGGCCGTTGGGCATTAATTTTTGCACACCCTGCCCCTGAAAACCAGCATAGACCGCACGCCAAAAAAGGCTGAAGACCCCACATTTTATTGTCACATGTCGATTGGCATCTACCATGACGCAGTTGGGGCAAGTGGAAGTGCGAAGCACCTGCCATCGCTGAAACCGATCTCGAGTGGGAAGCAAGCCCCAGCCCAACCGCCAGATAGAGTCCCGGAGATGCCCTCACAACACTGCTGCAGTTAGTGGTTTCCAAGTGCAGTTCATTATAGATTGACCATGCTGGAACACCAAGGGCCGTAGCAGGGCGGCCATTGTGTCCACCGCTTTAGATTCGGCCATCTCTATCTCTGGGCACGTAGCCTCCAACCGTCGGTGAAATGCCAGAAGGGCTCGATACAAAGATGGAAGTTCAGTTGATTGGGAACCTTGGTTAATTTGGCTAACCGGCAGGAAGATGCGTAGTGCCATAGATGGTAGCGAGCCAGTGTCTGAGCGAGTGTACCATCGTTGCTCAGTATTCACAGTAAAGTGCGGAGGCACATTGTAGAAGCCGTGACGGAAACGTCGGGGAATGCTAAACCACCTCGATCACGTGGGTGAGCTAGCGCTGGACGAGACAATAATTCAGTGCCACCAGACCAAAAAAATGAAGTAATGCTGCTTTGCACTTTCTTGGACACGTGAAGCGGTGCTTTTACAGAATGGCAAAGGCACCAAAATTTTCCGAGGTAAACCATTTGATCTAAGTAACGGCGTTCCAAGAAGGGGAAGTCGAAGTGTCTGGCTTCTTTTACGTCACTTTGAAGAGTTTGCACAACGGATGACCAGATGCTGTCCTCTACACGAAATGCAGAGAAAGTAACGCCTAGTATTGTAATTCTAGGAGACCACTGTAAAGGCGATGTAATGCTAATACAACTGTACGGGTTCCCAATAAAAAAATACTGGCATTTAGAACAGTTTAACCTTGCTCCGAAGATAATGCCAAAATGATGAAAAGTATCAAGAGCATTCTGCAGTGACTGTTCATTATGAACATATAGAGTAATATTATCTGCATATGCAGTGACCTTTACTTGAGTGTTATCAGGTATGGGTAAGCCTCGAATCAGCGGGTCACGTTCAACGGCCCTCAAAAAGGGCTTTAATGCCAGGATAAATAGAACTAGAGAGAGAAACACCCTTGAAGAACCCCGCGCGTTACTTGAAAGGGGTGACTCTCACGGGAATTTATGTAAAGGGTACTGTCTGAATTAGTGTACATCGCGTGAGTTAGGTCAATGAACTTATCCGGGAATTCGAATGCATGTAATACATTTACTAAGTAGCCATGTTCTATGAAATCTAAAGCCTTCTCTTGATCTAAGGAAACCAATAGTCCTTGCGCACATCGGCTAGTGGTGTACTGAATGATGTCTCGCGTCAACCACGTATGGGTGTGTATTTATCAGCCTGGAATGGAACATACTTGGTGGGGAGTGATTAATGTTGCAAGAAATGGTCTGATTCGGCGCACCAGAATTTTGGCCAAGAGCTTGTAATCTACATTAAGCAGAGTAATAGGGCGCCAATCTTCTGGTCGCGTGGACATTTGGTCTTTCTTGGGGACTAGTGGTATACGGCCTCTGTGGAAAGAGGCTCGAAGGGTAATATCACGGAAACACTTGCGAATGACCCGTGACGTAAATGGAACCAATGATATGCCAGAAGTGTACATAAAACTCTACAGAGATGAACAAAAAAAGAAGACAGTTCTAATACCTATTACTCTCTGCATAAATTTCAACCAGGAGAAGTTTAAACGTTAGAATACGCCGAACTTCACGGCGCTTCTGGGGAAAGGCGAAACATAATAAACAAAGCAAATAGTAACATTTCGACATCCACACCTTACGATAAAGGTGAGCTACGTCTTAGCTGACCAAATGACTGTTAGTTTAATGTTGATATATGAAAATTTAGACGCATCTTTATGGGGCTGTACCAAGCCTCAACGAGGATAGATATATACACGATAATGAGGCTATAGCTGCCAAACACGAAAACATACATTCGGCAAACCTTCATTTATCAATGTAAAGTAAATATTCAATCATATCTGTAAAGGTGCGTTTTACTTTCGCGTTTTACTGCCGCTATAGCTCCAACTTCTAAGTTACCATAAGCAAAGCTGATCAGGTTTATCAGAGCCTAAAAACCCATTTTGGCGTTTCAGTGTGGAAAAACATCAAACACCATTTATCACACTCATCAACTCGCAACAGCTTCAACAGAGCAGTGGTGATGATATACCCTTTTGGAAAAAAATTATTTTCCGGAAGCCGCAAATAATACGACTGGTCCATAAAAAGTGTGCTCGTTGGAATCCGTAACTGCATCAAGTAGTCACGGCAGAACAAAAGCATGAACAAGTGGTGTAATATATAGGGCCCCTGTTCAGCACTTGCCTGCTCTGCAATACTACTGCACAAGATGTGAAAACGTCGCATAGGTGGCCCGCATCACAAAGAACCTACAAGGAAAATCATCACAGCGGAAATGTTCGTAAAAGTTCACTATGTTGTAACATTGCCTCGTAATAACATTTTCATTCTTCCGTAAGAACACAATAGATTTATTACTGTTGTGACGGAAAACTTTGCTTTGTTGGTTTCCCAAGCCTGCCGCCAAGACTGGCTACTGTCGAAAGTGGGAGGCTCAGCCGCCCCCCCCCCCCCATCCCCCAACTTTTCTCAATGGGGGGCTCTTGCCCCTCTTGGCCCCCCGGCTGATACGCCTATGGCTTCGCACTTAACAATTGTAAAGCTCTCATATGACTCATTCTGATTGGACGATGCTTTTTTCGGGGGCGCCTTGTCTGGGTAGATAAAAGCACCTTAATTACACCGCGATATTGATTTCACTCTCTTTCTTCGAAACTGGCTACATCAATGGGATTCATACATTTCAGTGTTGCGCCTTCCCCGTTACATTATCTTTAAACAGTTACAAAAGGCGCTGGTTCAGTAACCGTAACTTCTGCTTGGTTACCCACTTAGGATACGGCTGGAAGCCCGACCGTTCGCGGCCCGTACCGTCAGCGTCAGACATGGACGACTGCTGTCGTGGTCCCAGCGGTTGCTGCCGCGAAGGTTACCGGTGCGTACCGAACTACCGCACGTGTGTGCGAGTTGGCATGGAGCCAAAGCCCAGTGGAGTTACAAAAGTGCTTGTGGTACCCGTAGTGACCGAGGGCCAACAAGGGACCCGCAACTCCGGTACGTATTCTTCGCATGAACTTCTGGAAGGTACGACCTTCTGAGGCCGTATTTTCAATACGCCTTTCCCAGAGTGTATCTTTCGACTCATCGTTTTTTTCACTCACAGGAGGAGCGTCGGGAGGCTGCGGTGGAGGCGGCCACTACTGCTGGTACCGCGAGCAGTGCTGTTACATAGCGCAGTCGGGGGCCCACCTGCCTACGTCCGCCCACCCGACGACGTCCTGTTGTACCCGAAGCAGCAGCCGTCAGTGTCCCCGCATCCGCGGCTGCAACAACCCTTTTGGCGTCAACTCGCCTCCCGGTGTGTACAATCCACCGGGCTACCGGCCTCCGCCAGTGTACGCGAATCCGCCCGCCTTCAACTGGGACCGCGAACAGCTGATGATGCAGAGACACACACTGGTGCCTTCGCCGGCCGTAACCTTGCTGCCGTCGTCGGTTGGTGTAATCCTGTGGGTTCTAGTATACGTGCGTCTCTTCAATAGGTGCAGTTGATTAAGTACATCGATATTTATCTTATCAGTGGAGCTTTTTACGCCTAGAGAAACTCAAATAATCGTCTACAGAAATTATCGTCGTGAACCGGAACTCGGCCTTGTCGTCCTCTTCTTCAACTCATGCTCTTCCTCACCTTCTGCTTTGCTGCAAGAACTCCTGAACCGATCAATCCAGCTGACATGCATTAATTCTGATGGGTGACAGAAGCAGTACAGAGAGAAAGAAAGAAAGATAGAAAGGGAAAGAAATATATGCACAGAACGCCACGAAAAAATATTCAAAAGAAATCCTGCCATATCCACAAAGTGAATTGGATGAGTGGATGGAGCTCCGGAGGTAAATTATTAGTGGGCGAAGTCACGCTCAAACGTATATTCTTCCCCCTTCTCATTTCTCTCTACTGCACGTTCACTTTCCTTTTGCCCTCTCCCCCTCATACCATAACACACAAGGCGCTGTACTGCTTTATTAGCATCCTTGAATAGCCAAATGGGTACACGATTCTCAGCATTCGATTGTAGGCACGCCGCTATGCCTCCTTGTAAAAGATTTTCTTTTCGCCAACAATTTTTTCTGTTTCTTCGACTCTTTCTTTCTGTCTCTCTCTCTTCTTTACTCCCGCCTCCGCGACCAACTGCATCCCACACTGAAAAAACTGGCGCGGCGGGAGAGCGCTCTTCTGGGCACGCATGTAAAGGAAGTGAAGCAACTGATGCAGAGACAGCGCGTGCCAGCTCTGTAAAGATATCGAGGCCCTTCATGAAGATAGTAGTTCATGTGAACGCATAACAGTATAAAGAAAGGCATGAGAGCCCAACTGAACAGTTTGGGCTGGTTCGCTTTCTCAGGGAACAGAAACATGCGTCACAGACTGATCCCGCAGCTCGTTCGATAAGCCTCGCGTGTTCCAGTGGCAGTGATTTCGAGAGCACGCCAATTGCCCTGTGCGCCGGCGGCATCGCTCCGGGCTCACAGCGAATCGATGCCTTCCTCTGGGAACTGAGCGAGGGGCATGTGCAGATTAACGGATATCCGGAGGTACAACGCGTAAATCGAAAGCCTTTATCGACAAACTATGGAAACCAGACCAACGCATCGGCGTCGACGATCGGTGAACACGACACCGACGTTCACAGCGGATTGTTCGTGGGCACGAATGCTTCGAGTAAGGAACAGGACAGACGAGAAAGCAACGCAAAAAAAAGAAACTATGGGAGAAATCAGGAGTATTGCCATTTGTCTGCGTTCGCATGATACCGGCGGGCCTGGTTTTCTGGATTGCAATCGGAACCAAGACTTGGCAGGATTTGCACGATCGCAGAAACCCGTCAATGAAAACAAACGGAAACGCTTTGTCGGTGCCTAAGATTATAGAGGTAATTAGGCACACCTTAGGCAAAAAAAAAAAGTAGTGCACTAGTTTGTAATGTGATAGAACATGTGTAATCTCGTTCGGCATGTAACCTGTGTCGTGCAAGTTGACGATTCCAAGAAATATTACTTAGCTAGCTGGTGAATTCTGCGCTGAGAAGTTTGAGATGTTCAGCGCGCAATGCTGTCTGGATGAAACGCGTCTATTAAGTGTTAAGTACCGCACGCACGCTTATTCTCGTCGTCTTCACTTCGTATTATATCGCCCTGTAAATAATAATAATAATAATAATAATAATAATAATAATAATAATTTAAAATAATGACGGCGATGATTATCATGATGATAATGATAATGTTGATGATGAACAAAGCACACCCAAGTGTGCTCTTTCAGGAAGTTTCTCGAATATATCTGTAGATGCACATTTTCTTGTAGGTACGCACTACAGAAATAGATAGATCACAGCCTCATCCCATTTATGAAAACTTACAGCTACTTGTAGATTTCTGCAGAACGCTCTAGTCCCATTTTGTGCCTATGTGTTTAGAGTGAATAAAAAAATGTGATACTGAAAATTGGTAACCTCTTATTGCTTTACTCAGTATATAGAGGGAGCTTCCTGGAAATGCACGCGTTGCCGTGTCGAACTCCGAAGCAGGATCGACTTCTTGTCGACAGGGAAGATTTCTTTCTCAAAACTTTGTATAAGGTTCTCTTTACAGAGTCCTTCTAACTGATGGATAGAAGCTTTTTGCCTTCACATACCTTGACACTTTATATGCAGTGCAGATTTCTTTATCACGAGACGTCTGGTTTTTTCTATGTCCTCGCCATGCAGATGACAATTTTCCACCTATTTTAACAGTTAAACTGTTCATGACAACAAGCTGGCGACTGAATATACGGAATTTTTATCTCAAAATTAGCATATCTTAGGAATACCGTTGTATCGAAGGCTGAAACGACTTTGAGAATGTTCGGTTTGTTGTTTTAGAGCTAAATAAGTGTGAAGACATGAAGCATTTTGTCTAACCATACCTTCCTGTCCTTCTTCCTTTCTCCTCCCCCCTTCTACTTGCCTAACCACGCCTAACTCACTTTAATACCTTAGTTTTATAATAAAAGTTTTACTGGCGCAATCTATTTTCATATGCCTGTTTCTTAATATCGAAATACAATGTATAAAATACTATTTAGGCTAACAGGAAAATTCAATGTAATCTAGGCAACAGAAATATAAATAGCGGACCAGACTGCTTTTGCACCCGCGATGACGCCTTGATTTAAACCAATTTAATTCTGTCAGAATGGCATTGACCAGTGTGACCACTACCTGACCCAGTGAGCTGTATTGGGATGCGATCTTCAATAAGCTCTTCATCTAATGCTACGATGGTTGAAGTCAGGCAACCTTAAGATAGCACACCTGTCACAGCTTGTACAATCCTGATAGCGTGACCTTAGTGATGCATTCCAAGAATCGTGCTGCGTCATAACAAGGAGAATCGCCCAATTTGTCTTTTGTGCCGTGGTCATTGAACTTTTTGCGTACGGCAGTCTCGCACTTGCACTGACGTGGGCACATGAGGAGCCGGAGTTCACGAAAAAACAGCTGTTGACGCGTGAACAATAGCTTGTTTTCCAGCTCAGGCACTCAGCCGTAATTAATGAAGTGTCGCAAAGAACCCAGATTTTCAAGACCTCACTCGCACACAAAAGGCGAGGAACAAAGACGCTTGGCATAGAGAAGACGTGGCGCGACGAAAAAAAGTAAATGGGACGCCCCTAGCAGGTCCCAGAATAATGAGCTGTCGACTGCCAGCGTTGTCCGCGTCAGATAAGTTTGTTTTAGGCAGTGGAAATTTGATTACCAAAAAGCGATAACTGGTAAATATAAACCACGATGTTACAATTTTTTTTTTTTGCAGACCACTTCTTTTTTTTTTTTTTTCAACCGTTATGTGAATGCGCTAGACACTGGCCGTAGGTTGGTGTACTAGGCAGCTTTAAGCACTACTGAATTTATTATACATGTCTACGGAAACCGTGCTGTCAAGGCGCGGATATGTCAGAAGCTTTTTTTTTTTTTACCTGAAAGAACTTTCTTTTCTGTCACTTCGACAATCATTCCAGTAGAAAGGACTTAGAAGATTGGGCCGTCGAGCTAGCGCCTGTACCAGACAAGTGGTTTTTGTACTACTTACGTGCCGCCAAAACAAAAAAAACTATGCAAATAAACGAATTAACCGCACAATATTCCCAGCGTCGTGATGTTTATATTATGAGGCCAAAGGCTTAGAAGAACACGTTCCTCGAAAAAGTTGCTAAGAATGGAAACTCAGGCGCGTGAGCGCTGAGGAGCAGTGCCCTAAGAAAATTTATGGGCCAATCGTGCAGGTGATTGATATGTGTACTTTAACATCATAAAACCACTTATGATTATGAAAGACGCCATGGTGGAGGGCTCCAGAAATTTTGACCACCTGTGGTTCTTTAACAAGCACACAAATCTGAGCACACAGACCTACAGCGTTTTTGCCTCCATCGAAAATGCAGCTGTTCAGCCGGAATTCCATCCCACGACCTGCGGGTCAGCGGCGGAGTACATTAGCCACTAAACCACAGCGGTGGGGCCCAAGCGAGCAGGTGGCCAGGAACCTCTTCGCAACAATTACACTTCCCCAGCGGCGATCGACAGCAGCTCTGCTCCTAAGGCACATCTCTAATTTAATTATTGGTCTGGTATTCTTACCGCTGCATGGGCACAAACACTTCCCACCGTCCGTTTACTTAATGAGACTGGCTTTTAGGGGCGATGAATACGTATACGTATCTACGGCTGCTGAACGCATGACTGCAGAGCATAGCCCAGCGATGAAAAAGTGCATTGCTAGATCCGATACCGCAAAGCAGTAATCACGAAGGCAAAACAAAATTCACAACTGTCTCCTACGCACCATTTATGACCAATAAACGTTGTATATAACTGTACATCACTCTGTCACTCATATGCTAACGTGAGTGATCAATGTCGTGAGATATTTACGGTAACTTAAGCGATACCACTGCCTCACTCACTCATTATTATTCACTTCGTGAATATGCTGTGTGTGTTTTTTCGTCACACACGTCTTAATAAATATGTCTACACAAATCACAGCACCGGTACTTGCGTGGGTGTTCTCTCCTAACTGCCATTATGAGCTTAGTTATGCAATACAGGATCGAAACCCAAGGATGAAGTGAAACGAACACGCTCTTCACAAGTCTGAGAGATGAAAACACCGCCGAACCAGTGTTTCATGCGGCGCCATCAGATGGCGCTACATGCCTGTTCTAATTCCGAATGAGGGTTCTTTTCAAGTCGATACTGCCTCCTGCAGGAGCAAGGAGGCTCGTCCCGTTAAACGTTGCTAAAAACACATGCGAATAAAAAACATAGTTTTCCTGGACATTTGTGAAGCCCCTGTGCGCTGCAGTGCAATCTAATGCGATGCTGCTTGAAGTACTATCTCGCCCTGTCAATTTTTTTTTCGGATTGCGTACCTGTATACCAAGCGGTTCTTGCGTCTGAAGCAGTAACATGATAACTACAGGCGGAACGTAGGCCGCAGTTAATTTGTGTGGCATTAGTGCTCATACAATAGTGTGAAAAAAAAAGTATAACTTCTGGAGGACCTGCACTCAGTCATGAGCAATGTATCAGTCAATTAAAAGTCTTTTGCTTCGTTCTTATAGCTTTTCTACAAAAAAAGCAGTAGTTTTTGACAGATACATTAGCTCACAAAAATTTAGTTCGTCAGCGACTTGAAAACTATCCATTTATGATCGTATACGTTTACTTATCCTCATATTGCTACTTTTAAAACTGCGCTTTCAGAGGAGAAGTGGTCGTGTTTCTCCGCACAGATTGCCTGTTTTGTCATCATCGTTAGAGTATGTCTAAGAAGGAAATGTTCTGCTGAGTGTTATTGACGTTTGTGGCAATAATTTTTTTCTAAGCAGATTGCCTTGAAAAAATGTCCGTCAACACGGCTTGAACATTGATGCCCACGGGACGGCTTCAGGCTCTCCCATAGTAGAGTACCCTGTACTCTAAAGCGTTGTCCTCTATTTCCAACCCCCCCCCCCCCCCCCAGTGCTTAGTGCTCTCATATAGCAGAATACAAATAGTGCTCTAAATCATCAATCACTTTGATCTAAGCACCCAGTTTCTGTATTGTTGTAATGAATGCTCTGCTGCTCCTATATGGTTCTCCGATTGTTGAATACGAAGTACTCTAAATCGTAAAACAGTTTCCCTAAACATACAATAATACCTTTGGCTGGAATTGCACAATACGCCAAATGACACAATAAAAAAAAACTTATGCGTAAACGATTTTAGTAAAATACTGCTTGAATGAACGTATTTTCAAAAAAAAGTTTTCAGTTGTACGAGCTACTTGAAAATACCTCACACAAGCCACCGAAATTAGTGCAGAGTGTATTTCCGTTCCACGAACACAATCCGTGACTCCATTCAATGCTTCTCGCGTGATATTGATTACTCTTAGAGGAAGCATACAGAATTTTCGCAAATGAAGCATTGCTCCGCTTGGAAAAACTGAGAACCGTCACTGCTTAGTAGATTGTTTTGCCAGAAAAGGTTTATGACAGCTTTAATAGGGATAATAAATTCATGACCCCTGCCCTCATAAGTGCACAATTACAGCAAAAAATTACTATAATCTTGAAAACAGCATGAATAGGTAAAATATCGTATTCATATAGATGGCTTTGCAAATAAAAGTGTTCAAGTAAAATTTTATAAACTCATACCTTCTTCATTAACAAGTTTCAACGCAGCTATTTGTGTGAAGAAAACTTTATTTAACCAACTCTTTCA
The DNA here is from genome assembly GCF_043290135.1 of Rhipicephalus microplus. Taxonomy (NCBI): domain Eukaryota; kingdom Metazoa; phylum Arthropoda; class Arachnida; order Ixodida; family Ixodidae; genus Rhipicephalus; species Rhipicephalus microplus. Next base: position 49,314,634 of record NC_134709.1, read on the forward strand.
TGGGGACTCTTGAAGTCTTTTCAAGCGAAGCTTTACTGTAATGCTATACAATGACATCTGAAGAAGAGAAAAAGAAATTAGAAGTAACACAATAAAGCAACCGAAAGGGAAATAACGCCGTGGATAAAGCAAAATGAAACATAGCAGCTGCACTGTGTTCACTAAATGCAGCAAAGAAAGAGTTATGATGTCACTGGTGAAGCGCACTTGGAAATGAACTTCGTTTTGGCAGCATACATGCGTATAAAATGTATGTATTCTCTCTTTCACACAACCGGATCTTGTCTTACAAAGGAGGTCAGTGCCTTTCGTAATCATGGATCTCGAATGCCGAAACTGTTGATTTGGCGGCAGGGTGATGCTTCCAATCCACAGGAGAAATGCCTCGTCGAGCGGTGTCAATGAACGCAAGATGCTCCTTACGGACGATCGCACTTTTGCTTCAATGAACTCGTGGGCGAGAGAATGATTTCCGGCGACCGTGCACGACACCAGAGGAAAAGAAATACCGCTATGTGGAGTAGCCATTCGCTTCACGGCGTACGAAGTGATGCAGCTTGTAGCTGCGTATAGAAACTATATCTCTCCTGAGTGTGCGCATGACAGTTTACGAGTGCTGCCTAATACCTGCAGTGGCGAAAATTCATATGAAATAAAAAGGGGGTACACACATCTTGCATTGAGGGCTATTTTGTTATAAATGCGAAGCATTTATTTGCGAGCTGAGGTACTTTTGACTTCTATCTATCTATCTATCTATCTATCTATCTATCTATCTATCTATCTATCTATCTATCTATCTATCTATCTATCTATCTATCTATCTATCTATCTATCTATCTATCTATCTATCTATCTATCTATCTATCTATCTATCTGTAGCGCCTCAACGCGCCGCTCGTCAAGGAAGAAGAAGTTGGCATTTGGGCCGCGTGGGGGGTGCAGCGCGATGATAATAAAAAAAATTCAGTTCGAAAACTGAATGCTGTCAGGGCTGGATCTTTCCCGTGTTAGCTCCGACAGTTGATGGTGACCCGACGAAGAACACACAGCCCCGATCATCCCGCATGGATTCCGCCGACTCTGCCACCAATCCTACCGGTCTTGACGCCCAAGAAGACCCCAGACCTAGTGGTGCTGCAGTCGCTGCGATTCAACATGTCAACCTGCCACCATTTTGGCCCAACAGCCCCAGCACATGGTTTCTGCAGGTCGAGGCGCACTTCCGTCTACGGCAAATCACCAGACAAAAGACCAGGCACTGGCATCTGGTATTCTGCTTACCTCCGGACGTAGCCGACGACTTAGCTGATATTTTAGCGTCGCCGAACCCGAGCCATCCCTACGACACGTTGAAGGCAGGTATCACTTCCCGCAAGTCTGAGTCCGAACACAGCAGACTCCAACAGCTCATCACGGCTACAGAGCTCGGTGACCGTCGCCCATCACAGCTCCTGCGACGCATGCGTTGGCGGCCCCTCCGCCCCTCAAGAGGAGAAGCTGTTACGTGAGTTGTTCCTCCAGCGCTTACCGCAGAGCATGGTCCTGGTCCTCGTAGCTGCAGGAGATGTCCCAGTAGACACACTCGCTGAAATGGCTGATCGAGTGGCGGACTACTCGCGGGCACATAGCCTCAACGCCGTTACCACACCGCCACCGGCCATCGCTGCAGACCCGGCGCTCGCGAGCATCGAGAACCGTTTGGACGCCCTTGTCAGGCGCCTCGATGACTTTGTACCTGCGCATCGTCGACCGTCATCCAGGTTCCAGATACACAGTCGCTCCTCGACGCCCCCACGTTCTCCGGAACTTCAGCCACCCGACGCGCCTCGGGACGTTTCATCCTCAATCATGTGCTGGTACCACCGCCGATTCGCTGCCTCTGCTCGCAAGTGCACTCGCCCGTGCTCCTGGTCGGGAAATGCGACGACCGGCCACTGACGGGGGCAAGTGGTACTGGTCGAAAGTCATGCCGCCTTTTCTATGTTTCTGATAAGATCACTGGCGCTTGCTTCCTAGTCGACACAGGAGCCCAGGTTAGCGTCATCCCGGCCTCGTGTGCAGATCGCCGTCGCAACGAACAGACCTGCCCACTCCAAGTGATCAACAATTCCGCCATTCGCACATACGGCCAACGCTCTCTTACACTTGACCTTAGACTACGCCGTACGTTCCGCTGGATTTTCATCCTCGCTGACGTCTCGCAAGCTGTTCTTGGAGCTGACTTCCTCAGTTTTTTCAACTTTGCTGTGGACATGCATGCTCATCGCCTCATTGATCTCAACAGCCGCCTCCCCATCAACGGTGTACTCTGTACTTCCTCGCCAACGGGACTGCGAGCTCTTACACCTGCTTCGCCGTATGCAAAAATACTCCCAGCATCACGAAGCCGAACACCAGAGAGTCACCGGTGAAGCATTTCATCACTCACCACATTGTGACCACTGGACCTCCCGTTTTGACACAACCCCGCCGACTATCTGGAGAACGCCTCACCATCGCCCGCCATGAGTTTGAGCACATGCTTGAACTCGGCATTGTGCGGCCTTCCTCCAGCAACTGGGCGTCGCCACTCCACATGGTGCCGAAGAAAGATCCTGGCGACTGGAGACCATGTGGGGACTACCGCGCTCTCAATGCCTACACCTTACCAGACCGTTATCCACTTCCTCACATGCAGGATTTCACATCAAATTCGGCTGGGTGCACAATCTTCTCTAAGATTGACTTAGTGAAGGCTTACCATCAGATTCCTGTAGAACCCGCTGATATTCCGAAGACAGCCATCACCACCCCATTCGGTCTGTTTGAATATGTGAGGATGCCTTTTGGATTGCGCAACTCTGCACAGACCTTTCAGCGCACTATCAACGAAGTCACGTGAGGTTTCAATTTCGTATTTGCCTACCTTGATGACCTCCTTGCAGCAAGCTCATCCGGCCCTCAGCATGAAGCCCACTTGCGCACCCTGTTCCACCGCCTGGATGATTACGGCCTCGTAATTAATCCCAATAAGTGCATCTTCGGCGTCACTACAATAGAGTTCCTAGGCCACCTTGTCACTCCAAAGGGTATCCAACCACTCGCCAGCAAAGTGAAGGCTATTCAAGACTTTCCACCTCCGACTTCACTGAAGAGACTCCGAGAATTTCTGGGCCTACTAAACTTTCATGGCCGCTTTCTTCCAAAGTGCGCCACATTCCTAAAACACTTGACTGACCTAATGGCTAAAAAGAAAGACCCGGCTACGCCACTGGAGTGGCCCAAGGACGCTGCATTTGCCTTCGGCACTGCCAAGAAGGCTCTGGCAGACGCTACCATGCTCGTACATCCCGTCCCTGATGCCCCAATTCGTCTCATCACCGATGCATCAAGCGTGGCAGTTGGCGCCGTTCTCGAGCAGCACGTATCCGGTTGGCAGCCCTTTGGGTTTTTCTCGCAAAAACTGAAGCCACCAGAGGCAAAATACAGTACATTTGCCCGAGAACTCCTCGCGGTATACCTCGCCATCAAACATTTTCGTCATTTATTGGAGGGCCGGAACTTTTACGTCGTTACAGACCGCAAGCCCCTGACGTTTGCCTTCCATCGCAATCGCAGCAATTATACTGCACGGGAGATCCGTCAACTATGCTTTATTTCCGAGTTCACTGTGGATCTCAGACATGTACATGGGACGGAAAATGATGCTGCTGATGCACTATCCCGCATCGATGCCTTGTCGACCCAACCACCACTAGACATGGAAGAGCTAGCAGCTGCCCAAAGCAACGATCCTGAACTGCATCGTCTTCGCTCTTCATCCACGTCTCTATCGTTCACGGAGTGCCCGCTTCCATTTTCTACCTCATTAATAACGTGCCAAACGTCTACTGGTGTCCCTCGGCCCTCCATGCCTTCAGCTTTTCGCCGTGCAATTTTTGATCAATTGCACAGCATGAGCCATCCTGGTATTCGTGCGACACAGAAGCTAGTCACATCTCGTTTCCTTTGGCCAAGCATCAATGCTGATGTCCGACACTGGGCGCGAACCTGCCTTGAGTGCCAGCGCGTTAAAGTTCACCGTCACACTGTCACGGCAACATCCCCGTTTCGGCCTCCAGACGCAATGTTTTCTCACGTCTATCTCGACATCGTCGGTCCTCTTCCGTCATCGCAAGGAGCCTGTTACCTGCTGACATGTGTGGATCGCTTCACCAGATTGCCGCAAGCGTTTCCCATTCTCGACATTACAGCACCAACAGTTGCCAAGGCTTTCACAAACGGCTGGGTGTCGCGCTTTGGATGCCCTTCTGTCGTCACCACTGATCGCGGTCGTCAGTTTCAATCGGCCCTTTTCCCCGCACTTGCCAATATCCTGGGCATTAGACACATCCACACAACTGCCTACCATCCTTCCGCCAATGGCATGGTCGAACGGCTTCATCGACAACTGAAAGCTGCCCTCACTGCTCATCAGCCAAGGGAAAGTTGGCTCGACCACCTCCCCTTCGTACTTCTGGGCATCCGATCAGCATTGAAAGTGGATCTCGGCTGCTCATCAGCCGAACTAGTCTATGGCGTTTCCCTGCGTCTTCCAGGAGAATTCTTCGAGCCATCATCGCCACCTTCCACTCACGATGCCTCCACGTACATTCGAGAGCTGCGCACCACGTTTCGGGACCTTGCTCCTGTGATTCCTGCCGACCGACACCCCCCGTCTGTCTTCGTCAGTCAGGATCTGCATGACTGCAGTCACGTCTTCGTTCGGCGTGACCAAATACGGCCACCACTAACACCAGCCTATGATGGCCCATTCCGCGTACTCCATCGTACACCTAAGACGTTCACGCCGGGGTCGCCCCGCCGCGGTGGTCTAGTGGCTAAGGTACTCGGCTTCTGACCCGCAGGTCGCGGGTCAGAAGCCGAGTACCTTAGCCACTGTGGCGGCTGCATTTCCAATGGAGGCGGAAATGTTGTAGGCCCGTGTGCTCAGATTTGGGTGCACGTTAAAGAACCCCAGGTGGTCGAAATTTCCGGAGCCCTCCACTACGGCGTCATTCATAATCATATGGTGGTTTTGGGACGTTAAACCCCACAAATCAATCGACGTTCACGCTGGACATCAATGGCCGTGAAGACGTCGTGGCTGCTGATCGACTGAAACCTGCGTATATCGCCGCTCTCGCGGCCGCGGCGTTTTAATCTAAAGTCTGGATGCCAACATCCAAGCATGTCCACGGGGCGACTCCTCTGGTGATTCTTACGGCTCTCGCTCTACGGGGGGGGGGGGGGGGGGGGAAGCCCTGTAGCGCCTCAATGCGCCGCTCGTCAAGGAAGAAGAAGTTGGCATTTGGGCCGCGCGGCGGGTGCAGCGCGATAATAAAAAAAAAAATCAGTTCGACAGTTCGAAAACTGAACGCTGTCCGGGCTGGATCTTTCCCGTGTTAGCTCCGACATATCTATCTATCTATCTATCTATCTATCTATCTATCTATCTATCTATCTATCTATCTATCTATCTATCTATCTATCTATCTATCTATCTATCTATCTAGCCGCTTACGTGTGGGTGCTCTTGTTATCACCCCCCTAACTTGGCGTGAACCAAGATTATTATGGGAGATAACCTAGTTCGACGAATATGACGCACTAGTTCAGACATGAATATTGTTACAATAACGTCGCGTATCGTCAAGCCCTTCACGCCAAACAGTGCCACATAACCACATATGTGTGGTTATGTGCCGCAAGTGATTGACGCTTAATTTCTATATAGGAACGACGACAACACACATGGGCAATTTTAGCGTTTGCGCGTTAAAAAAACTGACATCGGAAGCGTCTACCCAATGAATACAAAGAATAAATGTCCGGGTTCCAGCAGGAATCAAACCAAAGTATTCTGCGTGACATTCAAGCATTCCACCACAGGGCCAGGTCTAGGAATTATTTTTCAAGTAGATCCTATTGTTCGTGAAACGCCCATGGTGGTTGCAGAGCTCGCTACCGAAATTTAACGCAATAGCGTTAAAAAGCTCGTTTCGTATAAACTTCAGGCTCGGCGTCGTTGATTGTGAGCGAGAAATCACCATTTTTTGCGCGACCGAAAACTGGGGAGCGTGACAAAACAAATAATTGATAAGAAATACCTGGATCAGAGTTGTGACAGAACCAAACTCGTTCGGGTTCGAATCGGGATCAAACCCTGCTCGTTTGTCTGGCAAACGGATGTTCTGCCACACAGCCAAGCGTCTGCATGTGAATACAAAGAAAAGAACTTCCTGTGCTGCGAAATGCAGTGAAATTAGCTGCCATGCTTTACAAACATACGCGTCCTTTATACATGCTTCACAATGCAACATGAAATATTAGTGTATTAATGCGTGGTATACCAGCACCCATCGCCAGCTGGCGTCAGAACATGTGTTTATCATAATGGCTTTGTAGTTTATAATTTTCCACCCAGTACGAAAAGCACCCACGCTACTGCACCTAAGTGCTGGTGCTCGCGAAGGCTACTACCTTCGCGAGCACCAGCACTTAAAATCAGCTAATCGCTTCTGGTGTAGCTAATACTAATGCTCCTGTTCGCATCATTGCGCAAGTGCGAAGAAGTGGTTACGTACGCGTCTGCAATTCTTCAATATATATCTGTGTATGAAACATTGAAACATAAATTAGGCGTTATTTCATGCCGTGTCACTCATTAAAAATACATAACACGGTCACTATCACTCCGCGCTCCACGTGCTTCTCCGCATAACGTCGATTCCCAAGGTACGTGGTATCTGCGAAATTGTGTGTATATATATATATATATATATATATATATATATATATATATATATATATATATATATATATATATATATATATATATATATATATATATATATATATATATATATATATATATATATATATATATGACGAAAAAGGTAGCGAAGGTTGGTAGAAGCAGAGGAGGAAGAAGTGAGAAAGGAATAAACATGGCGTATGAGCAAGGCCACGTCTCCCAGTCAGCATAGCGTCACACGAGTCGACAGGATGGAGACCTGCCTGCCCCTTCATCAATCACTCATCATCGACGCAGTTCCCCAGAAGACGCCCTGACCGTACATTGACTACCGAATCATCGCCTAGGAGGACAAACACCAGCACCATGACAGAACCATCGGCTGACCTCGATATCCCCAAGTACACCGGATCAGCGGATGACGGACCCGTAGAGGACTGGTTCAACCTGTTCGAACTCCACGCTACCGCTGCATCTTGGTCGGAACGGGAGATGGTTACGAACTTCAGCGAGTACGCCACCGGTGAGGCATTCAAATTTTACCTAATTCACATATTCGAGAACGATGAGTCATGGCGAAAAATCAAAGACGAGAAGATTACCCGTTTTAATGACTATGACCAAGACTTCCTCATTACCGACCATCTGCACACACCCACACTCGGCCGTCACAGTCCACGCTTATTTCTCAAGAAACGTGGCGTTCCACCAGGGTTCTCTTCACGAATGTCGGCACTTACAAAGTCGTGGCACCAACATACGACACGAGACGTCGCTCACCCTACTGATGCCTTTTATGCTTCGTCTCGCATACATGGTCCACCACCTGGTTTTCTACGACGCAGCTCTTAAAAGGCTCCTAACGGTCGCTATTCGTGTCATAGGGACGCCTTGTTCATGGTAGACCAGCTGACACATGGGGAAAATACCAAACAACGCCAAGATGACTCAAAGAGTGAAAATCGGTCTTCATGCCTTGGAGCAGCTTACTCCCCATCTCGCAGACTTGGCCCACCTCCTGGTTTTCCATCGCTTGGCTCTTTCATGACTCAAAATGTCCATCTCACATCTAGCACGCTCACAATGGTCGGGATAGAGCTGCGGAGCTCGGACGATGCTACGCCAAGTCCTGGACTTACCACCCAGATTCATGCGCCAGAACAGCTCGCATCGTTAAATGCACAGAAAGAGGGCCATTCACAACTCAAACCTTACCGAACTACCCCTGTTGCAATGTTGCTGTCCTGTGCGCAGCCACCAGAAACTCCAAACACAGAAGGCTCAGACGCATCGAACGTCGCATGCTACCAGGTGCAAGAACCACTCATAGTGAGCCGCGAAGAAGAAGCCCCTGATGAACTATCTGTCAACTCTGAATGTTTTTGGCGCAAGAGTTCATTTCTACGGCACCGCAGACTTGCCAAAATTTGCATTTTCAACCTGGTGATGCGACGTCACATGTGGTACCCTCATGCAGTGGTAACCAATCCAAGAATCGAACCAATTCAGAAGCAAATCATACATCAAACCTCGTACACAGTTGTCTTTCAGAAGCGTCCGTAATCAACCACGTCACAGAAGCCTCTGAAGAGCAGGCTAGCAATGATGGCGCACCACCAACCAAGCCCGATAAGCAAGAAACCTGTTCACCATGCATCAGCTGTCTACAGGAAGCGTCAAACCTCAAAGTAAATGAATGTCCCATTCCGGAAGGCTTGCAACTACAGCCATCTCCTGAGCAGCATCAGCAAAACAAGCATAGCCAAGCGCGCAACCTCATGCGACAACAAAAAAGACTGCAACGAAGGCATCGACGAACGCGAAATTCAACGGAAGCACACTCACCAATTGAAGAACCACCGAAAATAAGATCTCTAACCCAAATTGCCCGCAGCTTCCCTCGGGGGAACACTGAGGAGGATGCGGACCATATAATTGGTTAACGGGGTGTTAAAGTGCGACTTACTTGGTTCGATGGCTAAATTGGTTAACGTGGTTGTGAAATAGGGTGTTAACTTGCGACTTACTTGGGTCGATGGCTAAATTGGTTAACGTGGTTGTAGGAGAGGGTGTTAAATGAGTGAACACGTACACACGTATGCGAAAGGGCGGCGCTGGTCGAAGGGACGTCGATCATTGTGTTTGTGGATTCGTTGGAATTCATTTCACCGCGACCTTGGACGTCGACGCGCCGTACAAACCAACCGACGAGCGGCAACTGAGCGAGCGAGCGCCGACCTTGAGTATATATACAGCACGACGGCGCGTGCACTGTCAGCTGTTGAATGTTCTCGAAGCGCGACGCCACATGCGCGTCCACTGGAGAATCAGGAGAATTGTAGATGTCGAACGCGGTGTGTAGAGGAGGAAGGGTGCACAGATGGTGGAGGAGTGAAGCGCGCGCGGTGTGTAGAGGAGGAAGGGATGCACAGATGGTGGAAGAGTGGGCGACGGCGCGACGGCGCATGCGCGCGCGTCAGCTGTCGAATGTTCGAGAAGCGGTGCGGACGGCGCGGACGGCGCACTACAAGGCGCGAGTATAAGATGCTCCGCATCTAAAAGTATTCCAAGACGTCTAATATTCACGCACAGAGGAAAGTCGCCAGAGACGCTCCCTGCGCCTGAAGTTACACAGACCGCAACACCACTGAAAACGCCAAGAAAGATTCGGAAGCACTTCTTGCATACCGCCAGCCCGAAGGCATCACGCCGTCACCATACGTCAAGAAGCACGCATTTTAGAAGCAAAGCGTCTGTCGCAGCCACGACTCAGAATCCAACGCATGAGACATCCGACCTTCCAACGCTACAAGGACTCCCAACCTCGTTCATTCCTCAATACTAACCAGGTTGTGCCATCATCATTTTTAACGCTGAAGGCATGGCTATCCTCTCCAGAACGCAACAGCCAACCTCACCCACCTGAGGTCTCCTAGATATCACTGGACTGACTTTCCTGTGAACATTTGGTGCAAGTGCATGGATCCGCCGTGTGGCATGGAACTACTGCATTTTCTGGCATTATTTTTTTATTAGAAGACTCCATTAGTTCATGCTTTCTAGATTGTAGCTCACGCATTCTTTCGGGGGGAGGGAGAATCATGTGACGTAAGAAGGTAGCGAAGGTTGGTAGAAGCAGAGGACAAAGAAGTGAGAAAGGAATAAACATGGCGTATGAGCCAGGCCACGTCTCCCAGTCATCATAGCGTCACACACACACACACACACACACACACACACACACACACACACACACACACACACACACACACACACACACACACACACACACACACACATACATACATACATACATACATACATACATACATACATACATACATACATATATATATATATATATATATATATATATATATATATATATATATATATATATATATATATATATATATATATATATATATATACTATGACGACTCGGGTGTAACGAGGTTTTTTGGCCTTGAACTCGGGAACGAACAAGCGCATCGGACCCGAAGATGAAGCGCACGCTCAAAGACGATGATGATTGTCAGCCAGAACAGGTGATGATGATTGACTGCTCTCCAGATGAGGATGAAGCGCATAATAGATGCCTACATTATATATAAATATATATATATATATATATAAATATATATATATATATATATATATATATATATATATATATATATATATATATATATATATATATATATATATATATACAGATGCCTCATTTTCTGGTGTAAAATAAAATTATGTATCCACATAATTGCAATATTAGCAGTAGTAGTGGTATCACCATTACTACTACTACTAATAATAATATTATTATTAACAATTATTCTAATAATAACAAAAATGTATGTCTGTACCTTCTCAAAAGAAATAGCACCAAGTATGCATCACTACACAAGCGACATCACATGTCAAGGTTAGTTCCTAATAGCTACTCGTAGACATGCAGGTGCTATCATTTTTGCAGCTGCCTCATTTGTGTTAGAGCTTGGAATAAATATAGCAGCACTTCTTGCGCAAACGCATAAATGCATTATGGATCATGTGTACCGGCCAGAAGTACTTCGTTTTTCTTCAATGACAGTGCGTCAGGTTTCAGAGTTGTTTTTACAAAAAGTGCGTCATCCTTGATTGTGCTATTCAAATGGGACATTGCGAGGATATATCTCGAGGGAGAAGGCAGTAAATGGAAGCAGGCTGCTTGTCAAGCGTTGAAAATTGGGCATACGGGGTATGTAATACACCTCGTTAAAGGTACACACCACCTTCATCAATGGGTTCCCACAATGTCACTCCTAATCACAATCTTGTGTGGCATAATCCCTCCTGATATTCAAAAAGTTCCCCTCAATCTCAGCTTCATGCATGCCGCACTTTCGCTTTGAAGTTACCCGAAAAAAATTTTTTTACGTAGAGAGCTGCATAGTCTGCATCTGAATGCGGTAATAGCCTGAGATACATAATCGGAAAGAGTTGTGTCCAATAATATCACGGTAATTAAAGCAGGTGTGTTCTTCATGTGGGCCTTTGTTAATGAGATATTCACTCAAGTGTATAATAAAGGAATTTCCACAGAGCACATGCTACGTCACTCTGGTGTAAGAATACACCACTAAGCAAACATGCTATCAAAAAAAGTTGTTAGCTATTGTTTCCTATTCATGCTTGACATTTAAAAAACGTATAAAGCAGTGTTTCGGTAAGTATGTGGCAAAGAATTTTTAAAGCAAGTACTTTCTCCGGGATTTATTCTCGTTTAGTAAGTGAGTATAACAGCGATGTTAGTTCTGCTCCAGCCATAGAGCCAATGAACAAAGCTGCTGAGCTAAGAAACACTGCACAACACCTGAAATAACTACGAGACCACTCAGGGAAACTTCTATTAAAATAAAGTGTACAAGCAGCGACAAGAAGCGATGAAGTTTGACTATGTCGGCCGTATATCGCTTCAGTATTAGCTTAACTATCCTCACCTCCAAAGAGGGTTCTTGTTTGCTGCTTTTGTAATACGACTCAACGAAATGCTTTTAACGGCTATCGAATAAGTTATGAGAGTATTCAGTATCGTTGAGAGCCGGTGGTAAAACAATGGTATAATAGTGTTACTGGTCAGCGCCCTCAAGAACATTGTCCCTAAACCGTTTCATCACCATTAATATTTTTACACTTAGTCCTAAACACTATCAGCCACACCATGGTCAAGCCAAGGTTTTTTCATTTACTTAGTTTTAAAAGGCAATCAAGAACAGAGGTTGTTAGATGAATCAACGTAGTGCATGCGACAATTTCTATGCCATCGGATACGTAGGTATAATTTTTAAAATGATATATGATGTTTTAGTCTAGTTCTGGGAATTAGACTGGCACAGTGGTTCTGGGGCACTTCTCTCGTAGTTTCTTATTATACAACAGTGATACTCCAAAAAAACTTCTTTTTGGGTGAGTTTGTGCTTAACTTGCTTTGATACGAATGATTGATGCGCGAAAAACGTCGTGAAAAAGGGAAGCACAGGGGAGAAGAAAAAGCAGCGCCAGCTACCACCTGTTTATTGACAGTTCAAGAACCACACAGGACAGAAATGCGCCTTCTCAACAGCCTGCTGTCCTGAGAATGTCGCTGTATACGTCATTAGTTAGCTGTTCACGGACGCGAGGTAATGCGATTATTTTTGTAACGTGATTTTTTTTATAATGCGGTAATCTGATTTTTCTTCTGCGATTCTTAGACTGTCAGTTGGTAGCCGGCACACTGGTGTTCTCCTCTGCTCTTTCCTTTTTGAGGACATCTTTATTGCGCCTTCGTCATCCGTACTTAACCAGCAGGGACACGGTTGCAAACTGGTCCGCTTGGTGCCTCGTATTGTGAATGAGCATTTTTAATGCCACGTGCAACTATACAAAACAGGATAAAAGGAAATCAAAAACACTCTGTCGTATCAGTGTTTTGATTATTCGTTTATACTCGGCTTATAAGGATACAAGCACCGCGAAGTGATCTATCAAATAAAAAGATAGCTAGCCAGTTTGATATGGCTTACTTCATCTTGATACGGTTGTCTTGACAATACACTAGCTACATTAAAAAAACACTAAACACAGGTGGCTTACCGAGGTGTTTTTGGACAAGGGCGTAGATGCTACCTATTGAATATATTTAGGACCAATGACTTTGATGCCTCTTCAGACGGGAAATTTGATCACCGGTGGTGATGTCGAATAGGCACTCGAAGTGATGTAATCGTAAGGGCCACGCACTTAAAACTATTGTTTAAAACAGCCGCTGACAATCACTTCTTAATATCTTGAATTTAGGATTTTGAAGCTGGCTCAAGATTTAGTTCCTTGACATGTGACGGGGCAGCAAAGTCGACGTACGTTCTCCAATATTCGGTAATGTCCTGTTGGCTCTTTAAAAAGAAACAGATATTCTAGTTTAACAGGATAGAGACGTTTTAGCAAAACCTTTACCAAATGAAATTGAAATGCTTCGAGGCCTACCCTGAAAGTAGATCAGACGGTTCAATAGAAGCGTGACTGACAGACTAAGGCGAAATACATTGCTCAATAAGTGTCGAAAACCATTATCTTTTTCAGATTATCGCCTTCTGTGATGCAGTAACACGACAAATGAATAAAATAATCAGAGTGCAACTGGTTTTCACGATCTGTGAAATTCCGATGTGGAATTCAACAGTCGAAATATCACTTTTGCGCTGTTGCCTAAGTAAACGTGCGCTTAGGCGAATTTCCTACAATGGCATTCTCGTCCTTTTTATAGCTTTTTGCTCGGCGACACTGTTCCTATTCAATAGCACTTTTTTTTTGCGTGTGGAGTGACGATAAAATTCTTCTTTCTTTACTGCACCACCCTGACGGTTACAAAATCGATACCCCACGTTAGCGTAACATATAGTGGATTGTCGGTGCAGCCGTACTATACAATGGTTTATTCCTTCACATCAATATTGCACCCGGATACTTTTGTATCCAGAGTTTCAAACGGCCCTGGTGTTTCGTATGAGTGGCGATTTGTTTCTTCTCTGGCCATTCAGCGTGGAATCTAACAAGTTTCGTTGTAGATTGCTATAAACACGTTCCGCTAAGTGCCATAAACAATGAAATAAAGAGATATGAGCACAGGAGAAACGATTTTAGTAAACTCTTAACTGAACTGTGCCTAGCATTGTTCGATTTCAAATGCAGAAGCGACAGGCAAGGCCCGTGCACCCACCTTGGCGAACAGTCTGTGAGAAAGATTTAGATTTGTGGGGTTTAACGTCCCAAAACCACCATATGATCATGAGAGACGCCGTAGTGGAGGGCTCCGGAAATTTCGACCACCTGGGGTTCTTTAACGTACAACCAAATCTGAGTACACGGGCCTACAACATTTCCGCCTCCATCGGAAATGCAGCCGCCGCAGCCGGGATTTGAACCCGCGACCTGCGGGTCAGACCCCGAGTACCTTAGCCACTAGACCACCGCGGCGGGGCCAGTCTGTGAGAAGCCAGCGAACCAAAAAGAACAAGAAAGTGCGCTGTTTAACTTGACCCTTGTTGGGCAATGAGGTGTTTGCGAAAGACGTTGTAGCAGCACGACAGCCGAAAATGCAAAGAAACGGAGAATTGGGATTGATTGAATACAAGAATGCAACAGCGAACGAGCAATCGATTGCAACAGAAAACAATTTAACGCGTGCAGGGCGGGGTTTATGACCTTTCGCATGTAAGACTAGTTCACAGGAAGGCTTACGTAGCTTTCCTTATGTAACATTGGAGCTAAGAAGTAATGGTAGTATGGAAGTAATTACAGCTATTTCATTGAGCTGGCATCTGTACGCGTTTTGTTACAGCGGGCTGTCTGGGGTGTTAAGTCAAATCTTTTTAGTCAGAAATCGCTCGCTGCTCGGAATGTGCGTTAGAGAACGCATATTCAAGTTGATTTCGTTTGAATTGAATGACAACACGTTTTTCAGCACCTTTTCAGTAATTACTGTTGATACACAGTGCTCTGGTAGCCCCTTATTATAACTTGAAAGACTTGAAGAGCTCGTTTCGCAGAAATTCCAGCTTCGGCGTCGGTGTTGGCGTCGTTGGTGGCGAGCGAAAAATCCCGATCTTATGCGTGACCCAAAATAGAGAACAATGCAAATAAAATGAAGAAACAATAAAAAATTCTGGAGCAGAAAGGGGACCGAACAAAGTTGTGTGGGTCGTTTGCGTGGCAAGCGGATGTTCTACCACACGGTCACACTTCTTGTGAAAGCAGTGAAAAGAACTTCCTCTGCGTGGAAATACAGTGAATATAGCTTTTATGCTTCACAAACACATGCATTCTGTTTACATGCTTCACAATGCAACATGAAATATTGCAGTAATAATGCGTGGTACAAGCGTATACATTCCCAACGGGTATCAATATATGTGATTATCAATGTATCCGTGGTTTTAAGCTAGTACCCCACTACAAAAGGCACACACGCTACTGCGCCTCTTCCCTTAGGGTCACGTAGTGGGTGCATAACGAACTCGAAAGAGTTCCATGCACTGCGTGTTTGAAGTACACACAACAGGACGTCGCTATCTCGTTCAACCCCTAAAGGTGAAGCTTTAGGGTACCCTAAATTTTTGTCCGTGTGCTTGGAGCAAGTGCCCACGTCAACGCTACCAGATGTCAAATGCCGGCGCCAGCTTCACTGGAACAGCGGGTTCGTTCAGCCCACAGCGATGGCGACCGTGCAGAGCGGAAATCATGCAAGGAGAGCCGAATGCTATCGCAATCATTTCTTCAGTGTGTTCTCGGCTGCGTTCCACGGTTAAAATTCCGGCCATGTCAAAGTGCTTCAGAATGTAGTCTGTCGAACAAATCGAGCCTGCGCATTAGGATGACATCTACATACCGGAGATGATTATCGAAGCATTTGTTTAGGATAGTATGTCTTCGAGAGCCGTGAAGTTCGCTAGAAAAAACGTTTATCTGCTCCCTCGATGCCACGTATAATGAACGCAGATTATTTTATAGTGATACGAAAAGTTGGGGTGTTCGTTGAACGAGATAGACCGCTGCTGTGGTGCGGTGATTACGCTGATCGTATGCTGAAATGGAAGTCGTGGGTTCGATTACGGATGCTGGCGGTGATCACATTTTTGATCAAATGTATACTCAGATGTATACGTGCACGTTTAAAATGTCCAGAGTCCTCAGCTACAGCATGCCTCCCGATCGTAGCATAGTTTTCATCCATAAAATTGTAAGCATAACAATTACAAATTGATAAGCACTATACACCCCTCGCATTACGATTACATTCATTAAAATGAAGAAGTACAGCAGGTAACTCTACTATAAGGGAGCTAGCATGCAATCTACATGCCCAAACGTAATCTACCCGTAGGAAGCATGCAGATCATACGGTGCACGAAGCGCGGTACAATACACTCACCTTTGAGATACAAATGACGTGGATGCGTTGCTCAGGCGGACGTTGTGCGGAGTTGTTTTTTTTTTGGGTACAATACAAGGCCAATAGAAGAAGAAACGCCACAAGATAATCGAGGCACGTGTTTCAAGAGGAATCCCGCATCCTTTTTATTATAGGCTGCATGCTGACGTAACTCTTGAAGGTGCCTCTAGCGGCAACAAGCGCAGATTTGGAATTATGTTTTCAGCCGCTCGCACAGAGGAGCAATCGCGGAATGGCATCTTTTCTGATGCCAAACCATTTGTCGCATTTTGAGCTCGTGTGTCCAGGACTATGACCCATGCGCGTTATGAACGCGATCAGCCAGTCCCGATCTCTGGACGATAAGAATGCCATAGCAGAAGGCATAAGGCATCGCTGTGCGATAGCACCCCTGCAGCGTCCGTGAGAGTATCAGTCACTGCTGTCATCTGTTCGGAGCTGCGTCGAGTTTGCTGCCGCGTTAGCCCGAGGGTGATAAGCTTTGGTCGTTTAGTGGGCGAAGCCGCCCGCGTTTCACCCAATGTGCTCGTCACCTCTGTTGTATGGAATTCTCGCCAAGAATTTGATGTGGCTGCGTTACCCTGAGAGTGCACAGTCTGGCCCCCCCAAAAAAAGCACCCGTGCTAACACTACCGTTCTTTAAAATTTTTCGTCGTTTAAAAGCAAATGTAACAAAAACGCCTCAAACGAAGCGCCAAAGCACGGTGCAGTGGCTTGCCGCCACTTGCGTCGTCTGCTCCCATACCCCGCCAAACGTGTTGTCATGGGCGCCTAGTGGCCATGGCGGCAAGTCACTGTGGCGGCTTCTGGCGTATGAAGAGCACCTATATGCTTGATTTTGTGCGGTCCTATCATTCGTGGTATGTGCTGTTACGGCACCGAAGTTGATTGAAATGTGGGGTTTAACATCCCAAATTCACCATATGATTATGAGAGACGCCGTAGTAGAGTGCTCCGGAAAGAAAATTTGACCATTCGGGGTTTTTTAACGTGCGCCAAAATCTGAGCACACGGGCGTACAACATTTTCTCCTGCATCGGAAATGCAGCCGCTGCAGCCAGGATTCGATCCGGCGACCTGTGGGTTACGGTACAGAAGTGAATGAACGCCGTGAGTGCTGGCATATCCATAATGTTTCCGCTCAATGATATCATTTTTTCTTGTCGGTAACTCATATTCCAGTGTTCACTTCGAAACTCTTGCTCTTTCGGACCTATATATAGCTTTATCAGTTTAAATAAGTTATCCTAGTGGAGTCAGTAAGTTGTTCAGATGGCTTTGCTTCCAAAAACAAGGTTACCATATGTTATAGGAAGCATAGAGCAGGTAATATCTCTTGCGTTGTCTGTGAATGTGTAATTTATTGAATATTGGGTAATTTCACTTTATTGATAGACCACAGGGGCCATTGCACCTTTCATAAAACACATTTACAGGTACACCAGTGGTACTTCTGTGTTTCGCTGGGCTTTCGTCTTTGAGGTCATGGGGAATGAATCTTATTTCTCTCATTTGTCCGTTTATATAGTGCTACTATTAGCTCATTCAATACAAAGAAATCACGCTTCAAAAGCTTCGTTAATTTATAAATGTCGTCATAAAGAGTATCGCTCAGTTAAATCAATTTAATACGCTTTACAGTGGTGTAACTCGCGAGGTCGAAATCTCAGTTGTTGGTCCTACGCTAAGCCTGAGACAAATCCATGTGGGTTCATGAACATCATTGGTCTCTTTTCGTACTGACTTTTCTAGTCAATTTTTATTGTCATAGTATAGAAATTTGAGCGAGTTCATTTGAGACGTTGTTAAAAACCTTTCGGCGCCAACAGTGAACGGAATACGAGATGACTAACAGGCGCGAACTCACAACTCAGTCTATTCGAAGAAATGCACTAAATATACCATCCCAGAATCCAAGGAAGTGATCGCTTTTGCTTTCGCTGTTATTTTTTCTTCTTGCTTGTTTTTACGCGCATTGGCTGTTGAGCTACCTTGGTATGTGTATTTTCTGTATTCCTTTCAAGTAACTGAGATGTGAGTTCGCGCCTGTTTGTTTTCCGGCCTGTCGTTTTCCCGTCCATTGTGTGCACGTCGAAATGTTTCCCAGAACATAATGAACGTTTGTTAAGAGCAAATGTCTCACCCTAATGAGGTGCAGTGTCGGCTGCTGTGTTACTGTCTAGTTAAGAATATGATATGGTGTTTTCGAGAATTGAGAACATCAGTACGTGGTGCGATTTCTCGCTGGCAGGTACGTCGGCCTGCCCTAACTGAATGGAAAATGGGTAAAAAAAACATATCTCTCGAAAAAAGCTAGGTATCACAAACGACTCCGGGTTTTATGTTGCAAAGACCCACTGGTACGTTTTGGTGAAATTTCAGTATCACACTGAAAAGTGGATGGCCTTCCAGGACAATTGAACACCGCCCATAGAAACACATGTGATCCCACTGGTAAATATTAACGGGCCCTGCGACCGTTTTTGAGCATGGTCAGAAAACGCTGCCCATCGCTAGTAGAAGCTCCCGACACAACGCGAGCCAAATATTAGAGCGCAGCCCACGGCCTGTTATTCATAATAAATTATCAGTCAGCTAAAAATTGCTTCCTCTTATTTCGACAAATCACGGAATATGCCCATCGCACGTAGGAAGGCCATCTATCAGCCATTGGCTGATTTCAACATTGCGCGCTCGCTCCTTACAGAGTTCGCCGCTGGAGGCCGCTACTTGTCCACGCGTGCGAGCGATCACCCTGAAAAAGCTGCACATTAGAAGAAAAAAAGAAAGAAAAAAGTGCTTAGGGTCACGAGGCGCACGTGACGTTTTTCTGTGGCCCTGACATCCATCCCTGCTTAGCTTCTAGCGCTTTCGTCGTTACGAGAGAAGAGAGAATGCAATTGCAGCATGCGACAAACCTTTTTAACCCTACTCGCACTGGACGAACACTTTAAATTTTCGCGTCATTGAATTCGTGTGGTAATAAGCTCTTGCAGTGAATTCATTGTATGGTTACTTGAAAAAGTGTTTCATGGCCCCTTTAAACGCCATGATTAGTAGCATCACACTGTAACATTGCCAAACTCTTCAAATAAGGCACTGCTGAATAAAATTGAGAGTCGTTCGTGATGTGTGTCTTTTTTTAGGAGATGTGTTTTTTTTGCCTATTTCCGAATCAGTTACGTCAGGTAACCTCTGTGACCGACGGGAGATGGTGCCCCCTGCGTATGTGTCTGTCCAAATACTGGCGATCAGAAAGAGACAACACAAGGAGAAAGGCAGGAAGGTCAACCGGGGCTGAGCCCCGGTAGGCTACCCTGCGCTGGAGAAGGGGAGAGGGGGAGGAAAGTTGTAGAGGAGGAGAGAAAAGATAACTGACTGGGCCGACAAGTAACAGCTTCACCATCACAAATGATGAAACAGGCCGGTGTCTGAGAAAATGCAGCAGTGCTTTTGTTGCCTTTCGGAAATTGGATGGGCAGTGCCATAGTTCCAATACTGTCTCGACAGTGAAATCACTTCTGTCCAGTTGATTTAAAATACTGCGCAGGTGAAGCCCCTAGTTTGTGTATGCCGGTCAGTAACATAAGATGTGTCAATAGCCTCATCGATGGCGCAGTCATTGCACTACGCGCTGTCGGCCATCCCTATCTTAAATGAGTAGGCATCGGTGAAGGCTACGCCCAGACGCAGACGACACAACACTGTACTTTCCTCCCTAGAAAGACCAGAGGGTAGCCGCAGTCGTAGAGATTGGTCCAGAGAATGTAGTCGATGATGTGCGAACTGCGATGACTGCCACTTCTGGAGTGGCATGTCCTGCGCCAGCTTACTTAGGTATCTAGCCGAGCCAATCCTAGATAAAGGTACGGGCACAGGGTTTGTTTGTACGTGTGAATTTCTGGCTGCTTCATCGGCGAGGTCGTTACCGGCGATACCGCAATGACTTGGTATCTACTGGAACACAACATTGTGTTCTTGTTCGGTTGCAAAGTGCAGCATTTCTCTGATGTCCCATACCAGTTGTTCGTACGACCCGCAAGGAAGTGCCGGCGAAAGACATTGTAGAGCCGCCTTGCAGTCACAGAATACTGCCCATCGATTAGCCGGTTGTTGAGGAATAGAATAATTACCTATGTGCCATTTTTCAATGGTAAATGCTATGAGAGGTATGAAGAGGACATTTGGACTTCCTTGCGAAGAAGGCACTCATCTTCCTTCTTTAAAAATTTAAGGAAGTTAAGATTCTGCAGTTTGTACGACAGGCAAAAGAAAAACTACGTGAGTGCAACTCCATTATTTCTGGATAGCAGTTCGCCTTTACCGCTGTTTCTTCCGATAGGATTTACCCCAGACAGAAATTGATTCAAGTACCCGACTGCTACAGCAGAAGTGATGTTTCTCAGTTGCATTGTTACTAAGTGCGCAGATTGAACCCCTGAGAATGTTCCGAGAGCCGAGCCTTCTTAGGCAGGTTGTCTTTCCACTTATATTTTTATCGCATTCCCGTAACAGCATGAAAATCATTACCTTCCTAAATTTATTTTGCTGCTCGAGTCCTAATGATTTATCAACTTTCTTCGAACAAAACAGTGAAAAACGTGTTTTCGAGTGCTGAATAAACTTTATTAGAATACATTTATTTATATTAAATTTTATTATATAGGCAACTTCGACCGCCTTATCGAATTTCCACTTCAATTAACCGAAAAAGGATTCTCTCTAGCTGACTTTTCTACGCTAGACAGTGAAAGTTGCCCAACTTAAAAATAATGATAATGAAATCTGAAAACTTCTGAGGAAACATATTGTTGTTACGACCTTGCGAACGTTTTTATTTGTGAAAATGATGACAAAGTGCCCTTACTGCTCTCACGTGTTTCATTGGCTGCTTCTTAAATTGTATAGGCTTTATTCTGGTAACACTCTTTAATACAACTTTAACATCTGTTTTGTGGTCTTCGCCATGTTAAAAAACGAAGTCTTCTCATATTTAAGAAAAACAAAAACTGCTTGTGTTGAATAGTCTTTGCTAAAGTTGCATACAGTCTATCTGATAATACTCATTTTGCAAAAAGAGATACGACGAGGTGAGAAATTGAAAAAAAAAACTGATCGTCCTTTCAGTCCCAAAAAGAGGCTTTAGTATAACACACACACACACACACACACACACACACACACACACACACACACACACACACACACACACACACACACACACACACACACACACACACACACACACACACACACACACACACACACACACACACACACACACACACACACACACACACACACACACACACACACACACACACACACACACACACACACACACACACACACACACACACACACACACAC
This sequence comes from Rhipicephalus microplus, assembly GCF_043290135.1. Lineage (NCBI taxonomy): Eukaryota > Metazoa > Arthropoda > Arachnida > Ixodida > Ixodidae > Rhipicephalus > Rhipicephalus microplus. The sequence goes on from NC_134709.1 coordinate 49,336,251, forward strand.
ACACACACACACACACACACACACACACACACACACACACACACACACACACACACACACACACACACACACACACACACACACACACACACACACACACACACACACACACACACACACACACACACACACACACACACACACACACACACACACACACACACACACACACACACACACACACACACACACACACACACACACACACACACACACACACACACACACACACACACACACACACACACACACACACACACACACACACACACACACACACACACACACACACACACACACACACACACACACACACACACACACACACACACACACACACACACACACACACACACACACACACACACACACACGCACACACGCACACACGCACACACGCACACACACACACACACACACACACACACACACACACACACACACACACACACACAGCTTTCCGTGTAGTACTGTAAATTTATGTTTCTCTCATTGGTTTCGCTTCGTGAGTTCTGAGCTGAGAACACGTATACTTTTGGCCTTGAAAACGAACACTGATGGCGTGGCAGTCGCGCCGAATTGACGTCACGACAAGGACTCGTTTGCTCCGTGGCCGAGTATCACCTTTTTCTGCTTCCGCTCTTAAGCCTAGCTCACACTGAAACATCCGCTTTCTACAGCGACCAAAATTCCCCCACCGCCGAAACGCAGCGTCGTTCGCACTGGACGCACCCCGTACCGCCGAATATGCCACCTACCATGGGGCGAACGCGGGATAGATGCGCTGTCACCCGGTGGTTATCGCGGTTCGCAGACGCCACTACGCTATCCGGTGGTGTATACTTCTATGATTCTCGTACACAGGAAGTAAGAAAAGACAGTACTGCTTACTACGCTGGCAAGTGGCTGTCTCATAATGCACGAAGAGCAGAAAAACCACCGACGCCAGCGGCATTGGTGGGTTCGTTTTGCTCTGCAAGACTGTAACAAGCTCGGTCACGCCAACAGCAAGCTCGGTCACCTCTTCCACGAAATACGGACCCGAAGTAGGCACAGAGTAGGTTAAACTCCCGTTGGTTACAACATTCAGTTACGTGCACTGCGGCATAACAAGTGAGTAGGGCTTGGCCGCCATTTTTCCAAATTTCTTGACTAGCGCACCTATTGGTCCGCGGTGACCGATTCGGCGGCAGACGCCGCAAAAATCGGTCTGAGAGCGATCGGCGCGAAGAGGGCCCTTTCGGCGGATCTCGCCGCCGCCAAACCGGATTCGGAGCACTTTCGGCGGCCGGAATGTTCAGTGTGAACGTTGCCTTACGCGATACGGTGGTGATACTTGCTCGTTGTTGCGATGCAAGTCTACCAAGGTAGAAGGCAGCTGTTTACAATGCTAGCGATTGTTAAGTAGCTGCAGAAAGTTGCTGTCATCTGATGGGCAAACTTTCTTCCCAACGAAAGATCTACTGTGAAAATCGTGGTGCAATGACGGCAAGACATTCATTGCTTTCACCCCTTATACCGAGAAATCGCTCCTTAAATGCTTTACGGTCATGGTCCTACCTATCTTTACAACTTGGCGAGCACTCCGGAGTTGGAACATGTGTCCCGAGGAATTACAAATAAAATTATGGTGTTTTCGATTTCGTACATACATCGCGGTTTTTATGCAGATAATTTGGTCCATTTGACAAAATAAGGCTTTCTGCTAAAGGATACGTTAGATGAATTTACAAAAAAACTTTCACTGTATTCAAAATATTGAACCAAAAATAATAGAGTCCGATACAAAATGCTGAGGGAAATGCTGATATGTTATTTGTACCTAATTTACGTAAACATTCCTTCCGAACAACTAGTCACCTGAAAATAATACGAGTGGCAGGAGATCTGCTGCTTCGATCAAACGCCGCACCATAAGCGGTAATGTGAAATTCGCGTGGGAGCACTATTGATGGCAATTGTTTGCAATGCAAACGCCTGGAAGTCGCAGTGAGCGTTGTGAATGATTTCCATGGCGGTCTCACCAACGTAGCCCGCGTGGTTTTTAAACGTTATTCGCATCAATGAGTCAATGTCTGATTGCCCACTTCATATCGACGTACAGGTTGATGAAACTTGGAGATAATCAGCTGCAAGGAAAATTATTTCACGAGTGGGCTATTTAAACTAAGTGTACTTACTTGTGTAACAGTTGCAGTTGATTGATTTGTGGGGTTTAACGTCCCAAAACCACCATATGATTATGATAGACGCCGTAGTGGAGGGCTCCGGAAATTTTGACCACTTGGGGTTCTTTACCTTGCACCCAAATCATAGTACACGGGCCTACAACATTTCCGCATCCATCGGAAATGCAGCCACCACAGCCGGGATTTGATCTCGCGACCTGCGGGTCAGCAGCCGAGTACCTTAGCCACTAGACCACCGTGGCGGGGCATAACAGCTGCAGTGCCGTTGCCACTATGCTGAATCAAGTTGGCGCAATGAACTTCAACTAGTTTTTAGTGAGATGAAGCTCGGGAAATACTTCTAGAAATGGAATGAAAATAACAGGAGGAGTGCGAGAGTATAAACATAACAAAAAACAAGTACAACAGTTGTGGTGGTGTTCTTGGCCAAGCGCTTTGAAGAATTGCGAGCCTCAATACTGCATAGTCTTTTGCAACTGCGTTAAAGCTTGGCATACAAGTAAAAAAAACAAAACAAAAAACTGCCCGGGGCCAAATAGGCGCAAGTGCCTGGTACAAATCTTGGCGAAGTGAGAACATATCTCTGAAATAAACGAATAATGAAGAAAGCAACTATATATGAATGTGAATATGCTGATCTTACAAGATGCGCTGTAGTATATTTTTGACCACCTGGCATGGCGTTGCTCTTCACTGCCGTAAGAAAGCGGCTGCCACGGCCAAGAATCTAACCCATCCTTAAGATGCAGCGCGAGATTAACAGACCTGATCAAAGTGAATCCGATATAGCGCCGTAACCGTTACCAAAATTACTGAACAAAAGTTTTCCGTCGTTATTGATGCTGCTTTCGTCGTTCATCTGAAGCTTGAGTTAAGCGAAAAGTGATCTTAAGCAGCGGAACAGCGTACGATGCGAGGGCATGTTATGTAGGCGCGCAACGGCGGGCATCGAAGAGTCCTTGCTGTGACGTCACTGAGGCCTCCGACCAGGTGTCGCCACTCCAACTTCTCGGGGCTAATGCCTGTGTGTAACTCTAGTTCCTCTGATGGATCGTTCACAATGGGCCTTCGATATGAACAGAAAGATACACTCTGAAATGACGTGAAAAAAGATTCACTGCGATGAACTATGTGTTGAACATCCACATGACTCAACGGGCTGAAAGAAATATATTTTGGAGCACCGTAGCCTCCCGAACCACCACGAGACTCCATGAAGGCAGACGAAAAAATCCAACCATATCGCTGTGGAAATGCAGTAACAAATCAGTTAAGGAGAGAGAGAGAGAGAAATATATAAAGAAATATACAGGAGACTGATACGATATGTCAGACATACAGTTTTCTAAAACATACTAACAACAGAGAACTCTAGCGCTAGCGGCTATGGGATACGCAACACATAACGCTTCAGCGCCCACGGGAACGATGGTTAGTACATGGACTTGTCCAATGTTCGTACTTTCGGCTCCATTGGCTTCGCGCGGCTTGGAGCTGCTTTGTCACGAAACGACAATCAACAAAGTTTGGCAGTTACGCTTCCCAACCTAAACCAGTCAGGCTCACCTAATTAAATTGGATCACGAAGCTCACAACAGTTCACTGTTTTATTAAAACCAAAACCAAAACACTGCAATAAGTAAAGCCAAAAGTGCCTTCAAAGCTCGCTAGCACGAATACTATATAGGCAATATTGTGTACTACCCTTCATACCCGTGGTCGCTGAATGGTGGCAGCGCCAGTCTGTCTTCTGGTTAGTTTTAGAAAATTTTGTGATATAAGAGACGTGTCTGTGGAAATGCTATTTTTCTCAATTTTTGAGTTCCTGTAGCACGCGGAAGGACGGTTTTATGTTTTTATGACAAAAATTCCATTCTTTGCTGCGTTCTCGAAACGTCCTTCATTTCGCTTCAAAAAATTAGGGGACCCTTTAAGTTTCGCCTTTAAGAGTTGAACGCGATAGCAAAATCCAGCCATTAGTGCACCCTTCAACCGCTAAGTGCATATACTTATAATTATGTTTTGTTACACACACACACACACACACACACACACACACACACGCACGCACACACACACACACACACACACACACACACACACACAAACGCACGCGACGTATCTATAGTAATGCAGTGTCTGTGCAGTGCGACCACTTCTCTCTGCTATAGAACGGTGCCCTGCTGTAGTCGAGACACGTTTCTCACAACGTCTCACATGTCGCACACAGACAGACACACGCGTGCGCGAATGGCACATAAAGATTTTGATCTAAAACAAGAGGCACACGGCCTCCAAGATACACACCACGTGCTTGCCACCTCGAAGGCTATAAAGAGTCTCACAATGTCTCACAGGTGGCAGCACATTATCAAGCGTTTGCTGTTTGCTGCTGTTTGCTTGATCAACGGCTCTGGAAAGGCATGATATGTTTTCCACTAGATGGACATAGTTGTCCATTTTCAGAGCTGTTTAAAAGTTCCTGTGTGTTTTCAGCGGCGAAGGCTGCACTATCCCGGCCTTTTTCGACGTAGTTTGATGGTCTCCCAAATGCACCTAAAATCGCCGAATGGGCCCGTTTTCGTCGTGACACCTGTCGAACAAAATGTGTTGAAGACACTGCTTCCACTACATTACATTTATGTAGTGTTTTGTTTTTCCAAGCAGCTGCAGTAACATCCTGGCTTCGTGGTAGAACATCTGCTTACCATGCGAACGGCCCGGTTTCGATCCTCACTGGGACCGAAAGTTTTATTCTTTGTTTTATTTGCTTCTTTCTGGATTTTTCGCTCGCGGACAATTTTTCGCACACAACCAATGGTAACGACGCCGGAATTTCCGCGACACGAGCTCTCTAACTCTATCGTGTTAAAATTGTGAGCAGCTGGCCATTTCCGTGTAGCGCTCGAAAAAGTCAGCGTCATGCGATTCCCGGCTTACTGATTCTGTGATGTGTATACCGTTGAGAAATCGGGCTACTGCACGCGTCGACAGTTTTGGAATAAACAAAACTGCACTGATGTTCAGTAAGTATAACCACAGTTAGTAAAGCCGCATCATAAATGTCAGTGAGACGCGTAATTAGCCTGGCAATATTTCTCTGCTCAGGAATGTCTCGGGCGAACACCACAGCACGCAATTTCATAGAAGGCTAATGCTTGGTGAGATATCGGCAGCATCTGTTCGTCGTTTGCATACAGTTCAGCATAACAGATTACTCCTTGCGCCTAATGTGTCATCTATTATTTGCCAAAAATGGAAAACTCGAGAAATATTTCAAAAAAATTTTCGCAAGATCAGTTTTCTCTTCTGAGAACACGAAAGTACCATCACTGCAAGAATGCTTCAGAGGGACAGACAGACAGGCAGACAGACAGATAGACAGATGAACAGACAGACGGTCCCACGGATGGACGGACGGATGGACGGATGAACAGACACACAGACCGTGCTTCAGCCCACTAATCATCATTCACTCCTTGGGTATTCTATGAATATTTTATAAAGCTAATCAAAGCAAAATAATGCTGAACACTCACTTCGCCGGCGGCTGCTAATTTTTCCAAGCAGCCAAAGAAACGGGTTGTGCTGTTGAAAAGTCAATTCGTCATGAACGTTTTGCACTAGAGCTCTAGGGATTCGCGTTCATTCAGACGTACAGATTTACTAACAAATGATACAATGTTGTTTAGAAGAAAAGAAAAGAGTTAATGTCTCAGCTGACAAGCCACAACCAAGAAAATTTCCAAACATCGCTTCCAGAAACTTCAGAAACTACTTTGACCGCAGCCCGCTCACATTAATGTTTCGTAGCCGTAAAACTTGTTTCTTAATATAAGAAACCTAGAAAAATCTGCACAGCTTGAAAAAATGTCCGCTTTGAGTTTTACATCAGAAGATCAACTTAGAGTTTGGATACCCCACTCGCGAGTTAGTCCTCCCAATAACTTTATAGAAAATACTAGCTCCATGCTTACCGCTCATATTTAATGTATGTTCCGAAGAAATAAGTGGCGATGACCAGATATCCTTTGTATAGGAACGGCAAATGGGGGCTATAGAAAGAAACTATGATGTCTCGTGTTGGACCTCGATGTGATTTTTGAGTCCTTCAGCAAGAGACAATGGCGCACCGTAACGCAGTGCCAGTGACAGCCGAACTGAACTTGGACGCTCACACGTGGACGTTATTGGCAACCAGTGCGCATGGCGTCTTCTGAAAATTCATTCATTTCAGTGCTGCTATGCTGTTTTCTTTCATATACATGGACGTAAGCATATAACAATTTAAACACGGTTACCGATAACGTATAGCATTTGGGCGTGAGTAACTTATACAATAAAAGTTTCAGGAAGGCTTATCTCTGTGCTTTCGTTATTTTGTGGGGTCTAAAAGTTACAAAAAGCACATCACGAGCAGTGCATATAGGTTACCTGCGCAAAAAGCGCCGTGTAACTTGCCCATATAGTAACATATGAACAATGCAGTAACTTATGCGTCAACCGCTTTACTTCCATTCGTTTTCCCCCAAAAGAAAAGAAAAAGTAAAAGCATGGGTGAAAGTTCACCGCAGATGCAAGCCGCTTGGCGCTCGGCCACGTTCAGCGCCATGAAGTCTAGACGCTATCGCTCGCACAGCGCAGGCGCACCAAGAGCAGCGCCGGTGAAGCACGCCGTTTTCTGGTGGCCGTGGTGAATTTTGTTCGCCATTCGTTTCTTAGTGTTTGTGTGCGCTGCGTAAGATCAGCGATGCCGCTGAGCACCATATACGTGAGGGGCGTGTGGGGTGTGCCTAGTGGGAGCTGTAGCGGAAAATCTCGTGAGTGTATAAGCGCTATGTCACTTATTGTTCACCGGATGACTCCGCAGCAAGGGTCATTCGTTGCGACTACCACAACCAGTGCCCGATGGCTCATGGTCAAATAACTGAGTTGGGTAAGTAGCTTTTGTTCCAAATACACTTCAGCGGCATTTTGGGTGTTTTTTATTTCAATACTTGTTAAACGGGGTCTTTTCTCGGCTTTTAGGAGGGGCCTCGTTTGTGAAGTTTGTTGTTAGAGTGCTTGCCTTAGCAGTATATATTCGATGTTTAGCCGATTTGTCACTGCGTTTGACTGAGCTATTCCTCGCTAAGGTCTCCGTCGACTGATAATTTTTGCCGATATATCTTGTGTGTGTGCTTCTTTTTATTGCCAAGAATTAGCGCAGCTGCCTCGTGCTGTCATGCACTGCCTTCGAGAAGTACGGTGATTATTCTCATATAAATAAATATCGCCTCTTCATGTGCGCTCGTGCACTGCGGTTATTACAGGCTCCCATGTAGTCATAAATGGGCACGCTTTCAGTGCATGGCTGCGGCATTGATATTTTAAACCTGACTTCCAGAACATATGCAGTAATCAATGCTGCTAAGGTGGTCGAAATTAATATTGTATTTCTTGAAGGCCTCTTACCATTAGGGATATGAGAAAGAAGGCTTGATTTTGAGGTAAATATTAATCATCACTTTTGCTTAACCTTAGCTACTTTTCACCAGCTGTGATTCTTCTAAACATGGCAACATCAAATCTAAGAACACGGGAACACAGCACTTTGCCTGCATCGAAACGCTGCCATCGCGGCAGGTATTCGATCGCTCGGATTTCTGATCAGCTATAGAGCACCAGAACCATCACACCACCACGGCGGGTGAGAGCTAAGATGGGGTTCACTCTTATAACAAGCAATATTGTCCGCTGCTGAACTCCAACACTGAGCGATAAAATGATTCACGAATATTTTAAAATTTCTTAGCGAACTTCGGTGAGTTTGACCGCTGAAGTTTGACCGCCAAAGACCGCCGAAGAGTTTGACGATTTCGAGTATTTCGTCTTAAACTACGGGTGAGCACTGAGTCGTTCATATATGCGAAGCGTTCCACGCATTAGATTTCTGCTATTGTATGGCATGAGTTTAGTGAAAGTGGCTAACGATTTCGAGTACGTGGTACTCTACCACGGGAAAGTAAAAAGCCGTCCCGTGGGCCTCACGCTTGGTGACGCCCTGTGCAGAAGAACAAATTGTCAAGGGAAGTACCCAACTTTAATTTGTCTTCAGTTCAGTTACAGTTATCGGGAATAAGTGCCTAAAAATTTTAGACGTATTGAGAAAAGCTTCTTTAAGCCTACTCGAAAGTATTAAAACATTTTCCCGCCTATTAAAGGATAATGTCGAAAACGAGTACTTTCCGACACATAATGACGCTTTTATGTGAATGCAATGCAGGCCTGGTGACTCCTTCTTCTAAGCACAAATTATGAGCTCAAAACTATACACGTAACTGACGAAAACTATTTTCCCAACAGTAGTTGGCAAAATATTCATGCATCTTCACGAAGTAAGTCATGACCAATGGGTGAAGCTTGACCCTAAAATCCCTATTGGGTACGTTGAAGTCACCGGATAGAAGGAAGGGCTTGTGCTTCTGGATGTGTTCATTTCGTTCCAATTATGACTGAAATTAGTGTTGTGTTAAAGTTTTTTTTTGTTTCACATATGTTACTCGAGCGTTGCCCCATAAGATGCAAAATGAATGACTTAAAAGGGTCATAAAGAGCGGACGGCAAAGCGAAGTCCCAAGGTCCATAATGTCTATGTTGAAGTCGCCGACTTGTGTAAAGGGCTTTCTGCTTTTAGGTGTTTTGTACTGTTTAGTGTTTTGTCTGTGGTCGTGCACACGGGCACCTAAATTAGGGACAAGTTTCACCTTTAAGATGCTTCGCTACTAAAACTCACACGGTTGTTCATTGATACTCGCCTAAGGGGATGTGAAAGCGAAAGCCCATTTCAGAAGCAAACCTCCTTAAGCCATGGGTTTGTCTCTCCTAACTCCTCGTGGTTCGTGACCACCTAGTTCGATGGCTCACTGAGCAAGTACGGACGGGCGGACTGGTAGACAGACGTACGGACAGACGGACAGACAGACGGACGGATGGATGAATGGACAGACGCACGGACGGATGGAACCAAGAACGAGCGTACGAATGGAAGCACGGTAGCAAGCACGGACGGATGGACGCACGAATGGACGGAAGCAAGAATGAACGAACGGATGAACAGATGAGTTCACATACGGACGGACAGAAGCACGGACGCACGGATGGACAGATGAGTGGACGCTTCGCCCCACTGGCCATCATTCACTCCGTGGATATGCTGCTACTTTTTTTTGTTTCAACTTATTAGGCATACCCATCTCCCCACCTCCACCCACACAAAATGTCTGAACCTAACGGAATTCTGCACGGCCTACAGAATCAGAGAAGCTTTTCGCAGAGTTCATCGATCACACTAGTTGCGAAACTGCTTTCGAAAACCCAGACACGAAATTGGCCTGATTTTGCGGGAGTTTGCACACTGTCGCGCCATTTCAGCACAGGGACGCAAAACAAAATAGTACTATTAATAGCTGGTGTGCTGATCTACAGGTGGCGCGACAATCTGCACACTCCCAACACCTGGGTTAATACTGTGTCCGGATTTCGATACATAGAGCTTATAGATATACCGGGAGTTTCGCAACTCGTATGATTGCATAACTGCGAGCTTCCCGCACCTCGAATAATTTTGGACAGCCTCTGGGGCAGGTCCACTGGTCACGGAGGCATTGCAATGTGGCAACATGTCATTTGACTGCGTCACGCATTTTGGTGATCTGTGAGATTACGAACACGTCATTTGGTGACGTTAGTGCACGATGATATTTTTTTTTTTGCGTCACTCATGCGGACTTCAGCAACTCGGGACGCCAGTGGTTGATTTCCGTGTTTGGTGGAAACTCTTCCGTGTTATAACAATTGACGAGTCATCGATTTGCGATTCGCTCATTTGTAGTCGTAGCCTTTATGCTTCTTAACTATCTTCTTGTAAGAGTATTGGCTCGGCTGCTCTTGGGGATTAGGGGAGCGCTGGCAGAGTCGACTTCGCACTTGAGTAACTCCCAGCTCAATGGTAAAATGCTCTCGCTTCTAAGAAGAGGAAGACACCATTTTAGTGTATGCGGTTCGCTTCCGCAATTCTAATTGCATTCGTGAAGTTCAATAGAGCACGCACAAGCACAATATTCTCCAGCCATTAAACTTTTGCTCTCCGGAGTCATTTTATGTGATACAACACAGAGCACACGCTCAAAGAAGCGGCATACATGTTCCTATTTCCCAAGAGCTAACAAGAATTATAGCCAGACACTGGCCGTGTGCTAGCAGCATGAGTGCACGATAATTTAGTAGCTCATCTACGGGGAAGCTAAAGCTTGCTTAGTGCTCAAAGCCTAATTAGAATCTGGAGAAACACGAAACCACAGCAGCGTTGTTCAAGCGGTGACTGCTTGCAACTCATTATATATAGCAGACTCCGAATGAGCTGCAATAATTAGAAATTATAGGCGGGATATTGCAGGTACAAATGGTTTCTTAAACAATCGCACTATATAGCCTATTTTACGGATGGGTCCAAGGGTTGCCATATTGCGCCGTTAACATTCTTGTTTTCACCTATAACAGCTGAAGACACTGTGTTACACTTGACGCGTATGCATGAAAAAAAAATGTTGGGCAAGTGCAGACGATGTTTCATTGCCTTATTAATTCACGTTTTCGTATACAGAAAGAAGAAAACGTTGGTCTAACAGCTAAAGATGGCGGCAACCAGATGTCTTACGAAAAAAATTGTACACTGTTTACAGCAACAATGCAGCAAGAGAAGGGAGGTTTGGACGACTCCACCCTCGAAACCCTGGAAGTCCTCGTTTTGTATTGCACGAACACAAAGATGCATAAAGTGGGTTTTAATACCCACCCCCTTTATTAAAAAAAATATTCCTGGCTGCGCCTTCTGCGCTATGCCCATGCATTATGAGACCTCGCGAAAGAGCAAATTTAATTCGTAAACCTTTAGCACATTGTATACAATGTTGCAGCCAACAGAAAAAGGTGCAACGTATAAACACCAGCAAAATATTCGACCAGACACACACGTGTGTGCGGAATAAGAATGACTTCCTGAACGCGTCGCTTATTGATCGTATACGCATACATTTCCAGGCCCCAATGAATTCCTCTTACCGACACTTCCTCGCATCTTAATCTTGGAAGCCACAGTAATGCAGTTGTGGGAAGTTTCTATCCCGAACAGGTGGCCGAGCATAATTATGTTTGCATACATTTACACAACAGCGTTATTGTTAGTGCGTGCCAGCTGGTTGGTTAATAACTATGCGAAAACATTTTCTTTGACGTTGCTAGCGCTAATTGAGCGTTGCTAACGCACTTACACGATAAAGCAGGTCTCTTGTTTACGTTTCTAATAAAAACAAAAGAGATCTTTGTACTAACCACATTATTTCTCCATGTGTCTCTGCTCGCAATATTGCTGAGCGCGAACGCTTCCTCATAATTATCGAAATTACTCTGCGTTCTTGCATTTCCATACCACAAGGAAATACATTATGAACGTGACTACAATACTTCTATGCATTATACAGGCCACTGCTTCTAGCGTGTGGAATGTCATTATCTTTTCTGACGCTGTTGTTTGTAAGTATGGCAAGAAAGCAACAGCAAGGTCAAGACTATGCTATGTTAAGTTTCATTGGACAAAGTTCTCTGTTCAAAAGATTAGGTCGTTCGTGGCTTACTGCACCTTCGGGATCTCAACAGATAAGCCTGCTTAGCTGTTGCTGACGTCTGTGATGCGGCATTGAAGTTCCGCCAGTGTTTGAAAAACATTATTTTTCAATACTTGTCGTCAAACCTTCGTGCACTGAAGGGCAAGAATGTCGGAAACACTGTGTTGTATAAAGAAGCCGCTGCTTGCAGCCCACCGAAAATATCCCCCTACTTCTGTCGTAAGTGCGGGTGTAACCTGTATTTCTGGGAGTGGCAAGTATGGTATGGTGAATATTATTCCGGTCGTTAAGATCAATGGTTAGGTTGACGCTGGCGACTCACAAGCCGGGACACCAAGGTTTTGCGTTACCGCCACACTGTGGGCCTTTGCGATTGTCTTTATTTGATCTGGAAGAGCACAAGAGTGAAGGAGTTCCACCGCGGTCTCTTTGCTTGTCACGTTCTGTGAAAGCTCCTAGACACTGACAAAGCATACAGTTCGGAGCAATATAGTCATTAAAATTCTCACAATTGATTTGCAACTTCCTTGCCACGTCATAAAACTAATTCTCTCAACGTGACACCAGATATGTTTCTCGTCTTTCTTATTGGGGTATATACACGCAATGACGTTCTCCATGCTGTCATAAAAAGACACGCACACTTTTTAAACTCGCGATTCATTAAGCAAGGAATACCACTAAAACACTGGGGTGTTCAGCTCTCACGGCCTCGTGTGGCATTTGAAGAACGAGAAGATATTTCTTTTCATTCGTGTCTGAGGGCGCGCTTCAGTGACGCCGTGCGTGCTTCGATTGAATGCAGCCAAATTGCAAGCGTTTGACCTGCTGCCACGGCGAAGTGAGTGCCTTTCATGCTGGCGTCGTACTCGGCGCAGCTGCACTCGCATTCGCTACCCACCGTAGGAGTAGACCGCCATTAGCTGACGGGCGCTTTAATAAACTCTGTCAGGGACGAAGCTCCATACAGCGCCACCCGTTTGTCCCTCGTAGTCATAGTAGTAGTCGTAGTGTGTAACCAGTCTTACATTTTGACCTCCAAGGTGGTGCCGGTCAGAGATTTCTTCTGTGCGTTGTTGAACAATAAAAAATTCGCAACGTGCGCGTTAACTAAAAGCTGAATTCTCTTGTCTCTCATTCCCCCTCAGCAGTCATTGGCATGTACATTGAGCACTATCTGAAAATCAAGGGTTGCTACGTTATACTCGCTGGGCATAACCTCCTTGGTTTTAGTAAGGTTTAGAGAGCGTTGGGCTGCAGTGCCATTAACACAGTGGTCTAGTATATACCATGAACTCGAGGTGGTTAAAGGTGGGAAGTACACACGAAGCGCAAGCCGTAAGAAAGTGTGCGTGTGCCACCTGTCGTTAAGTCCTTGGAATGTCCGCTAAATGGTGGTGCATGTGCGGATGGCAGTGCAAATGCGGAACTACGGATGGGTGGCGTTAGCCACCGCCCGATCTAAAGGGTAGCGCCACATCCATCCATCCATCCATCCATCCATCCATCCATCCATCCATCCATCCATCCATCCATCCATCCATCCATCCATCCATCCATCCATCCATCCATCCATCCATCCATCCATCCATCCATCCATCCATCCATCCATCCATCCATCCATCCATCCATCCATCCATCCATATGATGAAAATATGCGAGATGCTGGTACTTGGAGTGTTGAATAGATGGACGAACGGACACACACAGATGCAGGATGGACTCACGGATGGCTGCACTGGCGGATGAACGCATGGACGGACGCAGGGGCGGATGCATGGACGAACTCAGGGACGCACGCACAGATGGACGTGTGGACGCACGAACAGACACACGCACGGACGGTCAGACAGACGGGACGCATGAACGGGCGGAAGCAAGAACGAATAGACGGACGGATGCTCCGCCTCACCCTCCATCATTCACTCCATAGATATGCTGCCATTTTTTTTAACACAGAGACGCGTGCACATGAAGGCTTCCTAACTGGATGGATGGATAAGGCTGTACCCTTTAGATCGGGCGGTGGCTAGCGCCACAAAGCCGTAATACTTAATGAACCAAAAACTAGATTTCTTTTTCTTTGAAATAGTGAGGTTGAGGATTCGTACTTTGCAGTGAAGGGTTTAACTTTCACTCGTGCCCTGACGTTAGCCAACAATCAGGTAACTTCCTTTTAGTTAATTCTACCCGCTTAAAGTATATTTTGCTCTCCCTGTCCCTAAACCCCAGCGCCTTGAAAAACTCTGCCCCATCATCCTGAACTATAGGGTGAAGCCCTTTACATAACATTATAAAGTGTTCGGCACTTTCCTCTTTCCCTCCACACGCACTGCATACCCTGTCTACCCCTTCGTATTTGGCCCGATATGCCTTGGTACGCAATACTCCCGTCCTGGCCTCAAACAGTAGAGAACTAACCCGCGTATTATCATAGATCCTTTCCTTGGCAATTTCCTGCTTAAAAGTTCGAAAGATCTCTAGTGCAGACTTTTTAATCATGCATATTCTCCACATATCGGTCTCAGCTTCCTTCTCTTTCGACTTAATCGATCATTATTTTTGGTTTGGCCCCTGCTGTTTTCTAAGTATTTATCAGTCAATTTTCTGGTTCGCTTCCTCCACTTTGTATCGACATTCTTCATGTACAAGTAGCTGACTACCTTCCTAGCCCAACGCTCCTCCCCCATTTCTCTCAATCGTTTCTCAAATTTTATGTTGCTGCTAGCTTCCCTGCTCTCAAATAATGTCCATATCATATCACCTTGTACTCCCTGATTTGGTGTATTCCCGTGAGCTCCTAAGGCAAGCCTACCTATTCCACGTTGCATAATTTCTAATCTTGCTTGAACTTCTGATCTCATGCACAAGACCACATTGCCGAACGTCAGACCAGGAACCATGACCCCTTTTCATATTCCTCTGACTTCCTCATATCTATTGTAATTCCACAGTGCCCTGTTTTTCATCACCGCTGCATTCCTGTTACCTTTAGTTGTCACGTATATTTCGTGTTCTCTTAGGTACTCGGCCCCATTGCTTATCCATACGCCCAGATATTTGTATTTATCTGTTATCTCTAGCGTGACCTCCAGTATTCTGAGCTCACTACCTTCATTGTCATTAGAAATCATGACTGCTTATTTTTCCTTACTGGATCTGAAATCTAACCTATCTCCCTCAATACCGCAGATGCCAAATACAGCGCAAACACTAAAATAGCGCACTACGTTGGTTGTTATGTAAGCATTTATATCCGTAACGTCTACAAACGTCACAAATTGCAATTTCACTCACGTTATGAGGCTATTGTAAGACATATATGTTTCTTTATTTTTTTCCTGATTTGATGTCTTCCTTTATGTGCTATTATCCGTTTTGCTGTGTGCCCCATCTGCTAAAGAGGTACAAAGTATATATAGCTGGCGCCTTACTTGAGCGTCAACGTCCCCATTGCATCGTATCAATAAAATAATGCACACTGTGGTATAACACTTCCGGCATGGTGGCTTGTCGCCGTCGTTGTATGCGTACAACTGTTGCAGAAACATCATCTACGCCTTCAAATTGAACGCTTTCGGCGGCTTCGAGTCTGTCTGTCTGTCTATCTATCTATCTATCTATCTATCTATCTATCTATCTATCTATCTATCTATCTATCTATCTATCTATCTATCTATCTATCTATCTATCTATCTATCTATCTATCTATCTATCTATCTATCTATCTATCTATCTATCTATCTATCTATCTATCTATCTATCTATCTATCTATCTATCTATCTATCTATCTATCTATCTATCTATCTATCTATCTATCTAATCTATCAAGCCGCCTACGACTTTTAGCACTCTTAGCCGTTCGGATAATGATATCGATACCAAACTTAGTATGATATACCATGACTGTATGACAAACATGACTGACTAGACATAACATGAAATTCATGACGTCTATGTCAAAAATGTAATGATTTACATGTCATGCTCTTGCTGCTCTTGCGGTGGTTTTATTCACATGACATGTTGCAAAACTGGTATGGTTGCGAACACAAACGACCAACCCTAACATCAAAATCATGACATGCGTGTCGTGTTACAACACGACTACAAGCCACACTCATGATGTGCTCGCGGCTGTTTCGCTACCTTTGCATATGCCGAATTTGGTATAACGTGAAGTGAATGGATGACGAAGGTATGTGACTGGTGCAAACATGATAATCATAAGCTGCGTGTCATGAAACATGACTACATGCTACGCTCATAGAGCGCTCGCAGCCATTTTGCTAGCTTCACATGTGCCAAATTCGGTATTACGCGACGCGAACGGACGACATAGGTAAATGAGACGTCCAAACTAGATGACCATGACATGCGTGTCATGTAATATGAGTACGTTCCACACTCATGATGCGCTCGCGGCCGTTTCGCTACCTTCACATATGCCAAAATTTGGATTACGCCACGTGAATGGATGACGAAGGTATGTGGCTGGTGCAAACATGATAATCATTAGATGCGTATCAAGTAAGAACAATAATACACGCCACACTGAAGGCGCTAATACACTTCGATGTGAGCCGGCAGCGTGCGCGCCGGCGTTCGTTTTATCGCGTCACGCTGGCGATGCCACACCAGGCGCCGATATCACCCTACTAGAGATCAGTGGATCTGCCGACTGACTTTCATTGTGGATCTGCATGCCATATACTCGCAGGCGTGTGCCGCGCTGCGTTGCTTTGACGCATGCGCGTTGCAGCACACACGGGGTCCCTCCGTCACGAAGAGAGGCAGACGCGGTGCTGTCTAAGTAACGTCGTCGGCGCAAAATGCAGCATGTCGCATTTCGCGCTGGTTGCCACCGGGTCCCGCCGACGGATGCTGGTCGTACCGGTCCCACCTGGCGTCACACTATGATAGCGTGGCGTCGCTGCGCCCAGCCTTGGCGTGCGTCAACGTTGCGTTGGAGTATATTGGGCCCTTCATGACGCACTCGCTGCCATTGCGCTTGCTCCACATGTACCAAATTTGGTACCATGGGAAGTGAATAGACGACAAATGTAAATGACACGTCCGAACCTCATAATCGTAATATGCGTTTCATGTAAAACATGAATACATGCTACGATCATAGCATTCTCACGATCATTTCACTAGTTCCACATATGCCAAATTTGGTATTGCGTGACGTGAATAGACGATGAATGTAAGTGACGCGTCCAAATATGATAATCACGATATGGATTTCATGTAAAAAATGACTATATGCCACGCTCATAGCATGCTCATTATATACCAATGTTGGTATCAGGTGGCGGTAGTAAA
Source organism: Rhipicephalus microplus (assembly GCF_043290135.1). Taxonomy (NCBI): domain Eukaryota; kingdom Metazoa; phylum Arthropoda; class Arachnida; order Ixodida; family Ixodidae; genus Rhipicephalus; species Rhipicephalus microplus. The sequence goes on from NC_134709.1 coordinate 49,353,434, forward strand.
TGACGAAGGTAAATGAAACATCCCAACATGATAATCATGACATGGAAGTCATGTACGGCATAAGTTACCTCCGCCTCTTAACGTTGTGCTGATTTTAAAGTGACCTATAAACCTTCCTCATTCGTGCGTCGCATATCATCGATTCCCGACTGTACGTGGGATCTGCCAATTTTTTCGATGTTGACAAAATTGTGATTTGGGTGTGTTAAATCTGAGAAATTATTATTACGACTACCGAACCACGTTGCGTCGTATGGTCATGAGAGCTTCAAACACAGTTTAATTATATTGGCCATTGTTTACCATTATTGCACTGTAATTTACTAAAACGTGAAAGCTTGATCCAACACTCATTTTAAAAATTGCGAATGAGCTTCTACGGAAGAGCAACAAGCATCTGTTTTGCCTAGTGCTTCTCGTGCATTCATTTGCGTTGCTCTGCTGAAGATGCTGATTCTGAGATTAATTCTTGACTGTCGCAACGCAAACTATGTACACTGAAAATTCCTGAGCATGCCTGGCTATAATGTTGAATCGTTTTTCAAATATTAATTTCAACTAGGTTGACAACCTCGCAATACGGAAGCTTTCCTAATTATTTCGATGTTCTTTTGAAATAGCTCTGAATTTCACGCCGAGGTTCGGTTTCGTACGATTATTACAGTTAACCGTATCATTTGTCATGCAGTGCTTGTTCTTCCAACATGCAGCGCTTGTTATTTCAACATTGAAACCTTACACTGTACCTTGAAACATCAGAACTTATGGTCACATCAATAAAAATTTGTCACATCAATTTCGATTCGGGTACTTATTTGAAATTTTTATTGAAAAACCGGCATTGCAAGCTCACAAAGACTTATAGGCTGGGCCGCAGTCGCTTATTGGTGCTAATCAACCAAGGTAGTTGAGTCATTTTTTTGTGACGCATTTTTCACGATTCTTTGTTCTCATAATACTGCCGCTCATTTAGCCATGATATTTGTCCGGACACATTTATAGATATCACTGAACGAGCAAGCTGTAAGTTTTTATAGAAAGGCCTTATATATATATACGCGGGTGCTCGTATTTCGCCCACGATCGCAGTACTGGGACGTGCTGGCCTACCGCGGGATAAAGCGTGCATGGGTCCTTTCCGAGGATAAATTGGGACGCGGAAGTGTGCCTGGCCCCTCCTGCCAGCGGCATAGGGCTTTGCTTCTTCACGAAGATCAATAGCAGGAAAGGGTACACCAACCAGTAAACAAGACGCCGTGACTGCGGACAGGGATTTGCAGGCAATAACCCACGAAGGGACAGTAGGACGCCGTCAGCGTAGACCTCGATGTGCTGTCTGCCCTAAGCGGAAAGAGGACATCGGTCGAACGCAGTCGGTGGAAACGAGCGAATAAAAGGAAACGGTACATGAACATGAATTGAGATAACACGAACGCGTGATATGATCTGTCTTCATTGGGAGACAAGATTGCCCTGTCGTGGTATCCGTGGTCAACGAAGTCCCGAAGGAAGCGAATGTCAGAATGCAGAGAGAATCGGCCACGAAAGATGCTGATGTGAGGAAGATGAGGAACAATCAAAGGAAGACAAATGTACTTAGGAATGCTCCCCTTGTCAGGAAAATGGGGACGAGAGAAGCAGGGTATGTGCGTACCAGACGTGTCTTTCTTTCTGTTTATTTCTTTATTTCTCTCTTTCTTTCTTTCATTTCTTCCTTCTTTCTTTTCTGTTTCTTTTTTTCTGTCTTTCTTTCTTTTTTTCACTTCATCTTTTACTCTTTCTTTCTCGCGATGTAGGAGGAAATGTTGTAGGCCCATGTGCTCAGATTTGGGTGCACGTTAAAGAACCCCAGGTGGTCGAAATTTTCGGAGCCCTCCACTAAGGCGTCTCTCATAATCATATGATTATGGGACGTTAAACCCCACATTATCTATCTATCTATCTATCTATCTATCTATCTATCTATCTATCTATCTATCTATCTATCTATCTATCTATCTATCTATCTATCTATCTATCTATCTATCTATCTATCTATCTATCTATCTATCATTATTTCTTCTTCTCTGTTTACCTCTCTTTCTTTCTTTCTTTCCCTCTGTTGCGAACTGAACTCTCCTACTTCTACGTCCCCCCCCTTTCCCCCCTTCGTGTTTCTGTCGATGGCTGAAGCGATAGCCATTCCCGCCCCCCTTTTCCCCCTCTCCCTGCTTCGTAGATGAAGCTACAAAAGAAGCTTGCGCGAAACAATAAACGTTCACTCGTTGCCCTAGTCTGCGGTTGTCTGCGTATGCTTGCCGTGGCTGCCCGGCTAGCTATGTAACAGTGGCGACGAAGTCGGTTTTCGCTACCCACGGTACCTGACGGACTACGAGTCCTGGCGTCAGACGAATGAGGACCGACCACGATGGCCTCCCTGCAGTTGCCGGATTACGACGAAACGAAAGATAAGTGGAAGCCTTACCTCGTCAGAGCAGAAGCGTATTTCGAGGCGAACAGTGTAACGGACCCGGCTAAGAAGCGAGCACTACTAGTTTCGGCGTTGTCTAGTAAGTCGGTCGAGGTGCTAGCCGGCAGAGTAGCCCCGCGTGCACCAAATGAACTGACATACAAGGAAGTCGTTCAGAGCTTGAATGAGTATTATGACCCTAAGAAGCACGAGATAACGGAAAGCTACAAGTTCTTCAATCGCTCACAACTTCCAGGCGAAAGCGTTAGCGCATTTCTCGTTGCTATTCGCCGAATAGCAGACAACTGCAATTTCGGCACGTCTCTTGACCGCATGCTTCGGGATCGCATTGTCTGCGGCGTACGCTCCGTGGCACTGAGGAAACAGATGTTGGCAAAAAAGGATTTAACGCTAGAAGAAGCCGAAGCATTGGCACTGTCTGTCGAAGCAGCTGAAAATGGTGCCGAAAGCATGACCTCAGAAGCTACGCCCTTGCTTAAGCTACGCGCGTCCGAGGCCAACACTGTTAAAACATCTCCGACTCGGCACGCGGCACAGCATTGTGATAGATGCGGAAGCAGCAAACACGACGGCAACAGCTGTCGTTGGATTAGAGCAAGGTGTTATCGCTGCGGACGTCATGGGCATCTCGCAAAGATGTGCCGCACAACCGCCAGTAAGAGCCGCGTCGCAACGCATGCAGTGGAGGGAAGAGCTTTGACTCTCGAAGAAGCCGTAACTGAAGACGACGATAAGGACGAGACACATATATGGACCTTACTTTCTGCACGAAAAAGCCGCCTCGAGCCGCCGATAAGGCGCAGTTTTTCATGGAATGGCGTACAACTTACAATGGAAGTAGATACTGGCTCGCCTGTCTGCGTAATTTCCAAAAACGTGTTTGACAAGCATCGCGAACAGTGGCCAGCGCTTAAACCTTCTCAGGTGAAGTTGTCATGCTACGTTGGACCACTCCCAGTGATGGGGGAATTGCAACTTTGTGTGCAATACAGGGCCGTCTCAGTTTACTGCCGTCTTATTGTACTGAACTGCTCGGGACCTAACCTGTGTGGCCGGGATCTGATTTCCTTGCTCCACAGAGCGGGGGTTCCAGTTTTGCAGCCGTCGGCACAAGACTTGCTACACTCAACGCCAGAACCCGCTGGGGCAGTTCACAACATTGTCGACGACTACCACGACGTCTTCTCCAAGGATCTTGGCCTGATCAAGGGGCCTCCAGCCACATTGCAGCTGAAAGAGGGAGCGGTGCCGAAATTCTGTAAGGCAAGATCCATACCTTACGCTCTAAGGGACAGGGTGACGCAAGAACTGGACAGGCTGGTAGCCATCGGTGTACTTTCACCAGTCCAACATTCCGATTGGGCCACTCCCATCGTGCCGGTACTTAAGAAAGACGGAACTGTTAGAATTTGTGGTGACTTCAAAGCCACCCTAAATCCAGCCTGTACAGTTGAGCAGTACCCTCTCCCAGTGATTGAAGACATGTTTGCATCTCTAAACGGCGGGGAGTATTTTAGCATTCTTGATTTGCGAGATGCCTATAATCAAGTTCCTTTGGATGAAGCCGCAAGGAAGCTCTGCGTCATTAACACGCACAGAGGCTTGTTTTCGTATAATAGGCTTCCCTTCGGAATATCCTCTGCTCCGGCTATTTTTCAAAGAAAAATGGAGGCAATACTGTCAGGTTTGCCAGGGGTTCAGGCTTACCTTGATGATGTACTGGTTTCGGAGGCTCGTGGCGATGGGAGTGAACGCCTGAAGAGTGTGTTGCAACGGTTCCGTGAACACGGAGTTAAGCTAAGGTCTGATAAGTGCAGCTTTAGACAGCCTTCTGTCACATATCTCGGCCATCGGATAGACAGAGAGGGTCTTCATCCCACAGAGAAAAATTTGGAAGCGATCGCTCAGGCACCTCGCCCACAGAACGTGGCGGAGCTGCGTTCCTTTTTAGGAATGCTGACGTTTTATGCCAAATTTCTTCCAAATATGTCCACTCTACTTTCTCCGCTCAACAAACTTTTGGAGAAGGGCACAGTATGGCAGTGGGGGCGGCAACAAGAAGCTGCCTTTGAGAAAGCAAAAGACAGCCTAATGCAAGCTCAGGTTCTTGTTCAATTTGACCCGTTGAAAGAGTTGAAGCTCGAATGTGATGCTTCCCCTTACGGTGTGGGCGCGGCGCTTTTTCACACGAGTAACGGCATGCCAAAACCCATTGGGTTCCGGTCCCGTACACTGACGGCCGCCGAGAAAAATTACTCTCAGCTGGAAAGAGAGGCCCTGGCTTTAGTGTTTGGCGTCACTAAGTTTCGTGATTACCTTTTAGGTCGCCAATTCACTCTCGTGACGGACCACCAGCCCCTCTTGAGCTTGTTGCAATCCGACCGCCCGACGCCACCCCTGGCTGCAGCACGTATCCAGCGCTGGGCACTGTACTTGGGTGGCTACCGCTACAAGCTGCAATACACGCCGGGAAAACAGTTGCTCAACGCGGACGCCCTGAGCAGGCTGCCACTGCGGTCTACGGAGGCTGATGACGTGGGTGAGCCACCGGAATATGTCCTCGCTCTGGATAATTTTGACGATGGCGTTATCACAACACGGGAGCTACAGCAGCTATCGGCCACAGACCCCGCAGTAACGGCGGTAAAGAATTGTATATTACATGGCTGGCCCAAAAGTGCAAAACAGCTGGAGGAAACGATGCGGCCGTTTTTCGACCGCAAACTAGAACTGTCCGTAGCCCATGGTCTAGTGTATTGGGGGCATCGCGTAGTGATGCCGGAAAAAGCGCGGGACCGTCTTTTGAAACTGTTGCACGAGACCCACCAAGGCTCGTCAGGAATGAAAGCAGTGGCAAGGTCAAAATTTTGGTGGCCCCGACTAGACCGCGATATTGAAGCGCTTTCAGCCGGCTGCACGAACTGTGCCCAAAACATGCCAATGCCGGCAGCGGCACCACCAGTAAACTGGCCGAAAACCAATGAAAAATGGTCGCGGCTACATGTCGATTTTGCCGGACCCATAGCAGGCAAGATGATTCTAGTTGCAGTAGATGCCCATACCAAGTGGATAGAAGCCGTGCCAGTAAAGCATGCCACCACAACAAGCACAATCACCTGTCTGCGCGCCATGTTCAGTCGATTCGGCGTCCCGCGAACCATTGTTTCGGATAATGGGACACAGTTTTCTAGCCAGGATTTTGCTACGTTCGTGGCAAAGAACAACATAATGCATCTGAAAACGGCGCCCTTTCATCCACAGTCTAATGGAGCGGCAGAACGAGCAGTGCGTACAATAAAGGATGGACTTCGGAAGATGAGGGAGGGTAATTTGGAGGACAACCTTGTGCGGCTCCTGTTCAACTACAGGAGAACACCACAGAAGACGGGAAAATCTCCGTCAGAATTGCTGCTAGGGTTCCAGTTACGTTCACGATTGGATGCGTGTTTTCCCTCAACTGTTGCAGACTCGCCGCCGGCATCAGATGACTGGGTGGTCCCCATAGAAAGCAACGTGTACGTGCGGAACTACGGTGTCGGAGAAAAGTGGACACCAGGGCGTGTGCAGTCCACTGCAGGATCCCGAATGGTGACCGTCCAAACTCCTCATTCTGTAGTCAGACGCCACGTTGACCAAGTGCGCCCTCGACAAGCATCGCAGTCCCCATCGCCGGGCTCTGCATCCTTATCAGAGTCTAATATGTCCATGCTGCCGAAACGATCGCCGGGGCCCTCAACTACAAGCTCCACCGTGCTGCCTCCAGAAGCGCTCACTACCGCAAGCCCCCACGACCATCCAGTGCCAACCATGCCACAGGCCGGTCCTACACAAGCGGCGACCCCAAGCGCGGAACCAGTGCTTCGGCGTTCTACCAGACAACGCAAGCCAGTACAACGGTTCCATTTTTAAGAAGAGAGAAGTGTTGCGAACTGAACTCTCCTACTTCTACGTCCCCCCCCTTTCCCCCCTTCGTGTTTCTGTCGATGGCTGAAGCGATAGCCATTCCCGCCCCCCTTTTCCCCCTCTCCCTGCTTCGTAGATGAAGCTACAAAAGAAGCTTGCGCGAAACAATAAACGTTCACTCGTTGCCCTAGTCTGCGGTTGTCTGCGTATGCTTGCCGTGGCTGCCCGGCTAGCTATGTAACACCCTCTTTCTTTCATTGTTTCTTTCTTTCCCTCTTTCATTCATTGTTTCTTTCTTTCCCTATTTCATTCTCACTGTCTCTGTTTCTCTCTTTATTTATTTGTTTCTTTCTTTTGCCTTGAGATATAAAGAGAAAAAACCTTATTTGTCATGCTTACAAGAGTATACGTAGCCTTGACCTTCATTATGTTGTTGAAAAAGTACTATTAGGAGAGTGGCACCTCTCGATGATTTGTGCAATATAGATCAAATCAAATTTCACTTCTCCACAAACTGATGCATTGTGACCACAGCGAAAAACAAAACGCAGCAATTATTCACGGGGTACGGGGTACCGTTGTACTGGAAGCTGAAAAAGAACAATCGACGAACAGTGCTTCACACGAAATGGTGTATAGTATTTGTGCCCTAAAAACCAGCAATGGTCACTTGTTAGAACGCGTCCTTCGTGCCCGTTGTGCTGTGATGACGTCACCGAGGAGCGAAGGGCCCTCAGCTAGTGCAGAGGGTCTTGCTAGTAAGTTATGAGGCCCCAATGAACCGTTTTTTTTTTGTGACCTAAGCAACATCATTTCTTTCTCTCTCTCTCTGACATTAGCGTATGTAATATGATTTGTAGGATACTGAAATAACCAACACGCGTTAGAAAAAGCAGTTTAGATAACTAGAGGGCCGTTTCATATTTCCGATTCATTACAAAGGGCTCAGCCTTTTTTTCATTGCTATGAGTGATCGCATCAATAAAGTGTCATCGTCTTCGACTGAACGGGGCATACACGTATTGTTTAGGGCATACCACAAGTCCATGTTTTGATAACTGTGTCAGCATAGAGACAGTGCAGCACGTACTACTAGAATGCCCCACGTACCGCAATGAGAGGCAACTGTTTTAAAAAGAAATGGGCATGATATGCCACGAACAATAACGATGCGCAACATAATAAACCCTGCGCACGGACCTTCAAAACATCGTCGGGTTATTCTGTCATTGATCAATTACCTATGCAATGTTGACCTTGACGGAAGACTCTAATAATAATACGACGTCTCTCATAAGCAAGCCTTCATTTACCTGATACCCTAATGTATATAGTTTGTCACGTTCACTTGGTCATAACTTTTTTTCATATATTTTTTTTCTCTCCTGAACTATTTCAGTCCCCTTCCACACCCTTTACAAAATAGCATGCCAGCGATATTTAAACGCCGACAAAAATAACTGCTTCTCTTAATAAAGAGCCCCTCTCTATATATATGTACTAAAATCTTTAGAAGATTACTTTGAAGCGCGAGTTATGTAACCCGCGATTATACTGTACACCTGTCTGATTTATTTTTTCTGTCGTTCTTGTTGTTGTTTTCTTTTTTTCTTTTTTTTCTCTACACCTTTACATCTATAATTGGTCATATCAATATTGTACCACCTCCCACTCCTGCTTGGGCCATTTTTATGGCATGCAGTACTTTATAAATAAAATATATAGTGCCTTGCGTATGTTTTGCTAGTACCTGGCTTTTCCGCTGAATTCCAATAGCAGTGTAGTGGGAACTCGTGACAGCAGCCCTAAGAGAGCTTACTCCGGGTCCTAGGAAGCCACTCTCCAGCTTCCGTTGTGACTGTGCTTCGCTCTCCATGAATGGCTTGCGTTTTTAACGTACGCAGTCCTTGTACATCTTCATTCGCGTTGTATATAAAATGCCAACGACATTACTTTCTCTTTATCTTGCCAGATGACGAATGTCATAACTTCTTTATTGCTTTCCGATGGCAGTGAACTGAGACGACGCATATTGCTTGTGATACACATCAACCCCGACTTGGATGCAGGAACGAATGAAGCTGAAATATGTACATTCTGTTCAGTTGTGTCCTGCTAATGTACGTGTTAAGATGGCGGTTTCTGACATCACCCACCAATTAATAAACCACGTCGGCAAACGAGCGCGCTCACGAAGCCCATGCCCGTACATCTGTGCTGAACACAATTGCTTTACTAATAGGCCTAAAGAATAAGGAGCAAAGGGATACCCGTAGGTTATTTGGAGAACTCCTACAGGAGAACACGACAAAATAAGCCTCGTATGCAGCGTGAATAATCGTCACCGGCCGAAGTGCGTAGGCTGTGGACGTAGGAAATTGCCTGTACGAAGAAGTACCGGTACAGTCATAGCGCAATCGGGCTACTTGCTTCTCGTAGCGAGAATCAAATAAGTGTTGTGTCACGTTTCGCTCACAAATTGGTTCTTGAATAAGCGCAATAAACTGATAGTTATGCTGGTAAAGATTTGTGTGTTTTTCGCCTGATCAGAGATATGTCCGATCTCCAAATTTTCTTGCCCCGTGGTAAAACGTCTTACAGGTAGAAAACTTCTGGCATATGTAGTCACACACACACACACACACACACACACACACACACACACACACACACACACACACACACACACACACACACACACACACACACACACACACACACACACAACACACACACACACACACACACACACACACACACACACGCACGCACACGCACACGCACACGCACACACGCACACACGCACACGCACACGCACACGCACACACACACACACACACGCACGCACGCACACACACACACACACACAAAACTCGTGCATATTTTGACACTTTTCTGAGTCGCACTGGCTAATTATCGTACAGACGTCCACAAGTATTAAGAGGAAGGTGTGAAATTATCTAAAAAAAGGACAGTTTAGAGTGAAACTGTCTTGAATGAAATCTAGAACTGAAATATATTCACGACCAAACTGATCGGGAATTACTTCGCGCTCAGGGCAATGAATATGAAACTACAAAGCTCTGTACTGGTTTCACGGGACAAAGGCGGGACACACACTTTCTCTAAGACACTCGGTGGGTGAAGAGAAGCGGAAACATCAAAGAAAGTGTAATTAATGCATGGATCTGGAGTACAGCAAGAAATGTTTCTACTACAGTAGAAAAATGTGTGGTCAAACAGGAATCAAATCATAACAGCAGAAATACCTCCGAAACGTCGTAAAATTATACTGCGGTTTTAGAGATGCCTGTACGACTAGGGAAACTTGTTCAGGATCTTTCGACACATCAGAACATCAGCAGATCTCTGCGACAAAAGACAACATTACTCCGACATTTCATGTCCCAAAATAAGGCAAAAATTGACAAGTTCCCGTCGACGTACTTTGATATATTTTAGACAGAGGCCATCGTTTCGAGGGTACATTTTAAAGCATGCCCATCATATAATTGGGCTTACCTCACTCAAAGAAAAGCCGACGGGTGACTGATAGTATACTCTAAATAAGAAGCCAATTACGGCCCCCATTTATTGCGTATCCGTCATGCGGATTGCTTTAGCGGCTTCGGTGTGTGCATGGCAGATTGCTTAACCAAAGATAGATATATCTCCTTACTGTGGTAGGGTAAATTATTTATTCTGCTGTCTGCTTCGTTCTCATAAAAGACGTGCCAATTCATCAATGTTGGCAAGGAATAGAATTTATTGCATAGTATAACTGACACAACAAAAATAAAGTACGCGTGGAAACTTTGAACACACATTTCTTTAAGCGATTGCTTTGATTTTTCAAGATAAAATGGGGGCGAATAAAGGTTTTTTTTTTCGTCCGATTATGTTCATTGGGGATGTCTTGAGAAAGGGCAGATGCCGCATGCCAATTTGTCCGGGAATCTTTCGCTAAGGTTGACCAACTGTAGAAGAATTACGTTGCGGCTAGCTTCGAGCGAATGGAGTCACAAAGCTTGCATGGGCATCAGGTCTGAGCCTTCACCGCAGCGGCTTCGTTCCTCTCGGCGACTTTTTGCTTTAACTCTTGCAGCCTTGTCAGCAGCTTTTCAAACTGATACGTGCCTGCATTGAATCTGGCGGGGTCATGCATTTGCGTTCCAGTAAGCTGCATCCTCGACTTCACCACTTCTTCGTACCTGTCGTAAAACTCTGAGAATTTCTGGAGCACGTTGTCTATCAAGGTCTGCGCTAACGGCGAATCAGTTCGAAGGCAAGATTCCACCGTATCGCAGACAGCAACCCTGATGGATTCGTGCAGCAAGATGGATTCGAAGCGATTATTCACCGCCTCGTCCTTGAACTTGTGCACATCGCAGAGCAGCGATTGGATGGAAACGAGGAGGCTGCTTAGCGACTGGGCTGGGGTCCACGTCGATCCGAATGTGTTCAGCGTGCTGAGGCAGATGGAGCCGTTTTTGTAGATGTGTTCGTTGAACTGAACCCGCCCAGCGTCCGTCGTCATGAAGCGCACCTTCGGTGGTTCGAGAGGGTACTTATCGGTGAATTGCACGCAGAAGTGGAAGAACCCGCCTTCGAGCGGCGTACCTTTAGCACCCATCACGATGGCGTTGATCGTTGTGATGTTGTTCTCCGCGGGCGCGATGAAGATACCCGGTGGCGGGTCAACGTTGAAGTCCGTGATATCTCGCTTGATGCGGTGCAGACATGCCAGTGGCACGTCTTTAGTCGGAACAGCCGTGACGCCCTTGGATGTTCCTGCTTTGTTGTCCATAACGCTGTTGTCTTCTAACGCATCTGTTGTGCATTAATTTGGTAAAATGGGGATCGTCAGCAGCTTGTTCTTCTTATTCTTCTCTTCTCATGGCTCTTTCGCAATGCAGGAGATTGGCGAAGTGATGATGATGATTATAATTCTTTTAATACTGGCGCGCACCCACAAAGCGGCCCGAGTTGGTTGGTTGGCTGGTTCCTCAACAGCTTGGCACAACCCACCTAGGGAGATAGGCCATGAAAGGAACGGTGCCTTGATTTTTAAATAATTCACTTCTTTAGAGGGAGGGTTGGATTAATTAGGTAATATAGGTAATAGTTTAAATGTGTTAGATTTCTAAACAGACATGAAACTTTAAAAAAATCTAATAAACTTAAAAAAAGAATTCTATACATAAAACAACTGAATTTAGCAATGTTTAGCATTCCATTTCTTTAGATTCTCGTAAGACATTTGTAACAGCGATAAAACGCTCCTGTGGCTGCGCCAAATGAAAGAATCACCGGAAGTGTCAACTTTAAGTCCAACTTTCATAGGGGTTCTTCCAGTACATTTTTTCTTTGACTTTTGAATTTTCGGCATGACAAAAAGAAGTGCTTCAAAGATTCACTCTCATTACAGGGAAGGCACAAAGGCGACTGCGCCAGACCCGACTTGTCAAGGTAAAATTTCAATGAAGGGACTCGACAACGCAGCCTTGTAATTACTATTTCTTCCTTTCTTGATGAACACCACTTGTTTTTCCAAGGGAACTCTAGCTGTGAATAGTCTGATAAAAACAAAGGAGATTTTTCGAAGTTATTGGCCATTGTGCGATTTTAAAAGCGTGCTGCTGTGATATATTCCGAAGTAGGCAAAATAGGTAAAACAGGACAATGAAGGGAAGATCCAGCTAGTGCATCTGCATGCTCATTCAGAGCTAAACCTCCATGGCCTGGTACCCAAACTAGTCGGACGAGTCGCACATGTGTAGGAATGAGCGAGTAGAAAGTTTCTAAGGTACGCGAAAAAGTTGGTGAGCTTAAGGCAGTACAGACCGAGAGACAGTCTGTTAGAAAAATCACCGCTGATTGATCTTGGGGCACTTTACGTAATGCTAAGACTATTTCCAATAGCTCAGCTTGGTAAATAGGGGTAAAGTCGGGTAATCAAATTCAGAAAGCCTAATCTAGAGAGGATGATACGATTCTTACGCCAGCCTTCTCTTCATAAACAGAAGCGTCAGTCGCTATCACAATGGTCTATATAAAGTTTTCAACGATTTTTACTAGGTTCGATGTAAGTGCAATGGGCCTGGTATCATCTAACGTAAACCCAGCGCCTTACTTTTTTAATAATGGAATACATTTTGCCATTCTCCGATCGGGTGGAATCCAAGAATTTCTATGTGAGTGATTAATAATTTAGAGTTGGCCAAGTGGGTATATTTTATGTACTGATTTTACCACCGACGTCGTCATTTCATCAGGACCAGGAGCAGAATGGGGTAGTGTTCTGACTACGTTTGCTAGTTCTGCAGGTGTGACCTCTTCAAAATCTTCAGCCGTATGAGGGGCTGGGCTTGGTATGAGAGAATTGTCGTAAAGCGACTTTTAGGCCCTGAGCTATATCTTCTAGAAAGGCCTTCAGTTCAACTGGTGATGATACTACAGATTCTATATATCTTAGTACTGGAATAACTTTCTTATTTCTTAGAAAGCGAAAAAGCTCTTTTCTATTTACCGGCTTTGAAAGGAACTCACATCGTTTGTCTTTAAATTTGTCCTTTGAATTGGGAACGGTTCTCTTAAAAATAGCGGCCACATACTTATAATCACTCCAGTTCCTCGGACACTGGTTGAAAATTAGGTTTTTCCATGCAGCTTTTGTAAGTATATAAACCCGCAAACAGTCTGCGTTCCACCAAAGGTTGGTAGAAGGTTTAGAGCTATCAATATGAATTTCGAATTATTCAACGACTCTCTTAAAATGTCGCTTATTCTGATGACGTGTAGTTCCGCATTATTCGTTCAGTTAGATAAAGCGCCTCATAATGATTTCTTGAATGTATTAAAGTTTATATGCGTAACGGATGATCTATTTTTGGAGGTTATTGGACATGCCACCTCAAAAAATATTGGCATATGGTCACTACTTGTTCCAGACTGTGATAAGATGTACAGGTTAGCGTTAGAAAAAGTTCGATCAAGTACTTAGGAAGACTGACTACACATAAAAGTAGGAGTTTTCGTGTTTATGCATATAAAGCTATTCCGGTTCACCCAATGCCACAAACGTTTGCCATTCAAATAAATTTTGAAACCTCACAAAATATGATGAGAATTGAAGTCACCTACTAATACAATATCTTTTCGGCAATAGAAAACTGCAGTATTTAGAACGCAAGAATTTAGAACACCCGCAGGAAAATAAGCATTAATATATTAGAATGGAAGGAACCCAGGAATAGTAATGCCTAATGCTAAAATCTCGCTTGGTGAAGTCATTGACTGATGTATATTTTTAGCTCTATGGGCGATTTTAGATGAGATATTGTTGACAAACCTTCACCCCGAGTTGGGTGGTCTAGACGAAACGTGCGGTAATTTCTAATCCTACAATACTTAGTTTCTGCAAGCTAAGTTTCTTGTAAAGGAAAAATATCAGGGGAATAATGATCGCAAAGATGAAGTAAGTCTGTAGCTGCTGAAAAAAAAGTAGAGCGGCAATTTCGCTGTAGTACTTTTAAATTTCCTATTTTGAAGAGATACCATCAGCACTCACTGCTTTCTCTAAGATGCTATCCTTTCGAAAATCTTTTTTCATAGATTTTGCTTTTGATATTTCCTATTTCTTGATTTAGGACTAACTGAGGAGCGTTGTGCCTCAGAAGAAGCACGTACTTTTATGTTTCTCGAGTCAGAATCCATTCGTTCTGGTTGTGAGACATGGAAATCGGAGTCCGAGCTTCAATCTAAGTCCTGCACAAGAGGCACGATTATTCTACGGCCAGAGTTCGGCGTGTCTGGCTTTGACTTCGAAGGGCCTGGTTCCGATGGAATAACAGTAACCTTAACTGGTGAAGGTACAGAAGGGGGCACGGTAGACTGGTTACCTTCCTGCAAGATTTGAGTCAACTGAGTGCTCACTATTTGTGCCAATGACTCCGTTAGGCTCACGAATAGAGAATCCATATAAGCTTCGCCATGGCCCTTTCCACCGTTGATATTATTAGATCCGGCAACGACGACTCAACCATCTGGTTTGCCCGGTTGGCAACGGTGGCATAGCCACATGAGCGCTCTGAGGGAATATATTGAGCCTCACGCCGGCTGCATTGTTGATGTTCGATGATCTCTAGATGTTGCAACTCATATGTCCTCATGACGGAACTTTCATCGTCCGCTGCACGATTTGCTCTGCATCGACAGCCTCTCGCCTCTTGAAATGAAAATTTATCGGGTTTATGTTGGTGAGTACATATGCGACACCTCACATCTGATCTACGTTCCTGGAGGGTATGCCCATACCTCGAGCATTTTTTTCACTGCAGTGGGCGAGGGGATAGCGCATCTACACGATAAATTAGTGGCCATGCCTTAAACTCGGTGGGTCGAGGCGTGCCGGCAAAAGTCATGATCACTGATTCAGTGGGGACCTTTTTTTTTCTCAACGTTTCGCGAGAATCGAAATACAGAGACGGCTGCTGCAGCCACAAACATTTCAAGTATTTCAGGTGGTGTAAGGCTCAAGTCCACTCCTCGAAGTAGTCCCTTTACACATGCCAAATGAACAGGTACGAAACAGCACACCAGATTTGAGGCAAACGTTCTGCATTTTAGGAGATCTGTGATGCAGGCCAAGGTTCGGTGGGCAGCACAGGATGCCTCCACGTCCAAACTGACGCACCTCAGTATTATTGCGGTAATAATCGGAAATCTTCCGGAGCTCCTCCTGAATTGGTTTCGGCTTATTCATGTGATTAGACTCACCGTTGGTTGGAACCAGAGCCACAGGAACGCTCTTCAGACCACTGCGCAAAAACAGATTGATTGGCAAATCACTGTTAGGAAGGGAAGCTGACCAGGCAGAATAAATCTGGCCGGCAGAGGAGAGAGACATCAGGTTGAAAGGCTTAACAGCACCACCCGATCCGGCTGCGCCCCCACAGGAGGAAGCACGAAGGTGCCCTTGAAGTAGCAGCCGAGGTAGATCCCGATTTCAAAACGGACGCTCATGCCTCAGAAAGCACCAAATGAAACCTCAAGGAAAGCGAGGACAGCTCCAGGAGGTCACTCCAGGGGGTCGCAGCAAAGCAGCAACTTGGACAGCTAGTCGAACAGTATCGAACGGACTACATATGCCAGCCGCCAGAACCTAATCAATGGGGTACCACGTCTTCTTTTACTTCTTTTCGGAGTGACGCAATCACACTCGACAGAATTTCTCCTGCTGCACAACTTTCGCAATGCCAAAAAAATATTGAAATAAATATCTCTGTAGGGGTTTGAAGATAAGCATGGTTACAGGATATAATAATGTAATAGGCTACCAGCAGCTAATAAAAAACAGAGTGCCATGTTACAAACACATCAAACAGGCTATGTTATACTACAGATAAAGATGTGTTCCAAGCTTGATCTTTGAAATTTTTTTTGCATTCTTTTCCAATCTTCATGAAGGAAGGAAGTCGCATTCATGATATGTGTTCTGATTCTACAAATGTAGGTCCCCTAACAATTTCTGAATTTGTCCGATTAAAGTTTACCGGTGAGTTCTTGAGGCTCTTATCATCATTTTCATAACCCTCTGTCATTTCTGGAAAATTCTACACATTACACTACAAATAAAGAGGCTTTCGCCGCTTCTTCTGAACAATTTTTCTCGCATTCTTTTCTAATCTTCCTGGAGAAAGGCAGTCCTTCCTTGTATTCATGATATGTGTTCTCATTCCCCAAATGTAATGCGGTCTAACAATTTCTGAATTTGTCCGATTAAAATTTACCTGTGAGTTCTTGAGGCTCTTATTATCATTGTCAAAACCCTCTGTCATTTCTAGAAAATTCTACACAGCATGCAAACAAGCCAGCCAACTTCGTACATAAACTTAATTACTAACAAATATTTCCTTCAGGTGAGTTTTTGTTTATAAAAGAAGTCATGAAAAACTATCACACTAAGGTTTAGAAAAAAATACTACAAAATATGGTCACCGTTCTTCGATTTAGCACTTTAGCTAGTTATTAGGTATTCAGAAGTTTGAAGCTTTCAGTCACTTTAATTACCATTGTTGGCCGAATATTCACTACCCATAAATGTGGGGCTGTTGCTGTTACTGCAGTGACCTTTTGGGTGCACCGTCAAAACGTGTTACGAGTACTTTTCACTGTGCCTCTTTGTTGTAATAGTGTCATACACAAAAGTTATATTGAAGCACGTTCTGCTATCTCTTTCTTATCTGTACCGCTATTTTTATACGTTATAGTAGTGCTACTGATACTGTATACTTCGAGTAAATTGTTTACATCTAAATAATTCTTTACTAGGAATGAATAGCTTAAAATTCGAAGAAGAACGTCGGGTTCCTGCGCGGGGCTGTTTCTTATCAGCCATGCCCATCGAACAGAGACAGTTCGCCGTTGCGCCTGATTTTCTGGCGTGGCCAAGTCGATTATGAGTGACGAAAGGCCCGCGCTTCTACCGGTTGTGTCGTAGCCGGCTTGGTGCGTTAGTTCTGGCGTGGAGTTGAGACAATCTCGCATGATTCGTAACAGGCTTTGGTTCGATTTTACTTTGCTTACGCCAAGGCAAGACCATGTTAAACGTGTGGGACACGTTTCCCTAACGCTTGTGTGTCGCACGTTTGATATATATATATATATATATATATATATATATATAAAGGGAAAGAAGTCGTTTTTCCGTGTTTTGACACAATATTGATACGCAACAGCCGCTAAACACGGCTGCATGAAAGAGGAGGACGAAGTGAGTTTTCGTTCGATGCTGGACTGGTGCCATCTTGCTCGTCGAGTTCTGTGCGCTGTAAAGAGACCATTAAACAAGTTACTCCTAACAATATCAATGAGGTCTAACAGACAATAATGCCAAGGAACGTATAGAGGAACTTCCCCTATACATTCCTTGGCAATATTGTCTGTTAGATCTCATTATTATTGTGTCAAAGCGCGGAAAAACGAGCCCTTAAGTATACACTTCTTTCCTTAATTCATTAACGAGGGTCTCGTACTGGCAGACTTAGTGTCTTTAGATTGTATACGAGGGACTATTGGTCAGCTGCCCACTCGTAATAAGTTCACGTGTTACGTGACGCCAAACAGGCTCAAAAGAGTGTGCCACACTCTCCACCGTGGCTGCTGGTGGCACTGATTGACACTCCCACGTTTAATTCACATATAAACACAATAATGTGGCTGGGCGGACTGTTGTCGTGGTATCTCAAGTAGTAGAGCCTCGAACGCGTCATTCTAAGGTCGCAGGTTCGGATCCCGCCCACGCCAAGTTAACTTTTCAGCCACTTTTCTTCATATTTACATTAAAATTCAGTCTAATATCTTCCCCTATACATTCGTGGGCATTATTGTCTGTTAGATCCTAATAATATTGTGTAAAAAGACGGAAAAACGAGCCCTTTCCTTAATTCATAAACGAGGGTCTCGTACAGGCAGACTTAGTGTCTTTAGGTTGTATACGAGGGACTATTGGTCAGCTGCCCACTAGTAAAAAGTTCACGTGCTACGTGACGCCAAACAGGTTCAAAATAGTGTGCCACACTCACCACCATTGCTCCTGGTGGCGCTGACTGACACTCCCACGTTTAATTCACATATACACCCAATAAAGTGGCTGGACGGGATGGCTGTCGTGGTATCTCAAGTGGTAGAGCATCGAACGCGTCATTCGAAGGTCGCAGGTTCGGATCCTGCCCACGGCAAGTTAACTTTTCACCCACTTTTCTTCATATTTACATCACAATTCGGTATATTATCTTCCCCTATACTTTCCTGGACATTATTGTCCGTTAGATCTCATTATTATTGTGTAAAAACACAAAAAAAACGAGCCCTTAAGTATACACTTCTTTTCTTAATATATATATATATATATATATATATATATATATATATATATATATATATATATATATATATATATATATATATATATATATATATATATATATATATATATATATATATATACATCCCGGCCAGGGCAGCTGCATTTTCGATGGAAGTGACAATGCTTGAGACCCATGGTCTTGCATAAAGGGCCAAGTTGAGGAACCCCAGGCAGTAGATATTTCCAGAGATCTCCACAACGGAGTCTTTCATAATCATACGGTGGCTTTGGGGCGTTGAGCCACAACAATTATGAGTATCTCTGCTGCAAAGAAAGCCACATCGCTATCTCAATATCTTTGTATTGACCTGCCTCAGAGCTGCGAGATGGCGAAGAAGTGGGCTTCGCGTATGCGCAGTGCACATGCGACGTGCAACGTGGCTGAACATTGAAGCTTCTCCTCTGGGTGTGGCCAAGAATTAAGTAGCTGTGTTTGGTTAATTGATCTATCATCGTTTCTCATACTGCAATAGTTGTTTAATAAGTGTTTTTATGCAGTTCGGACAAGACAAGTTGCCCTTATCTTCACCAGGGCCAGGGACTTTTCTTTGGTCTGCTTCTACGGATCCGAAGGAGGTGCCAGTGGATCTTTTCTTGCGCAACGAAATATCATCGGTTCCAGTGGCTCTAGTCCCGACCAATGACGGCATCACTCAGATGAAAAACCCGAAAATCATTCAGGCGGAATTACGGTCAGTGACGGCCAATTTCCAGTCAATAACGGAGGTCCGCCAGTCCGGCAGTGGAGGCATACTGTGCTTTTCGCCAGACCAGTCCTGTGTCCTAGATCTGCTAAAGTGCTCAATGTTTGCATCCCAGCCAGTGAGTGCGTTCATACCTTCACATTTAGCATGTACCCGAGGTCTAGTGCGTGGCGTCGATGCCAACATGCCACCCTCCGAAGTACCCGAGCTGTTTTCGCCAGCAGGTGCTATTTCGGTCTATCGGTGTGGACGGGTGGTTGATAAGAACAAAATACCAACTGAGTCTGAAATTGTGACCTTTGCGGGGTCAGTCTGACCATCAGAAATTAAGGCTTGGCCTTTAATTTGCAGAGTAGAGCCACTCACTCCTCGTCCGCTCCAATGCATAAAGTGTTGGCGTTATGGTCACACAATGTAAGGTTGCAGGTCAGCGGTCAGGTGTAAGGTATGCGGGGAAGGTCTTAATTCTAGCAGCTGTCAGAGTGATAAAGAAAAGTGTTGCCTATGTAACGAAGCTCATGCGGCCGATAGCTCTAGTTGTTCGACAAAGGTACGTGAACTGCCAATTCTAGAGATAGTAGAACGAAGACGGTGTTCGCGTAAGGAAGCAGCACTTGAAATACAAGCACGAACACAAGGCTACGCTGGTGTAACAGCTCGTAATATGCCAACAATGAAAGCTCTCTCTGTCCCTATAGCGGAAGCGATTGAGAAGGCAGTGGAGAAGGTAATGGAGCTCATCGCTGGGAATTTTTGTGAGTCCTTGGACCAGATTCTATCGCACCAGATGGCTCAAATGTTGGGTACAGCGGAAAACAACCTCAGTGCACCACGTAACATTAGTGACTTCTCGGAGTTTGCAAAGGAGTATGACTCTGATACGCCACAGCAGGCCACGAAAGCCCTTCACATTCGTGACCCTTCTGAAATATCAAAGGAGTATGGCTACGATACGCCACAGCAACCTACGGTAGCTGCAGATTCAGTAGAGGAAGGTAGCGTATCTCAATGCGAGCTTACCAGGAAAGTGGAGGACTCAGACAAAATGAAGATGGATCCCCGATCGCTAAAGCGCTCGAGATCCCCTTTATACAAAAAAGGCATCGCACCTGTCAATTCAAAAACCAAAAAATACCAGAAGAACACCCTGTCTAAAGCTGATTTTCTTAAAGAAAATATTCTAAACAAGGCCATCGCTGAGGCTATTTTAGAGCGACAATAGGGTCACTTAAAATCCTTCATTGGAATTGCCGATCGATTCACTCTGCAACAACTGATCTAACATATTTGGCATCGAAATTTTCTCCAGATATTATTGCTCTACAAGAAACTTGGCTTTCAATGCATCAGTCTTTTCAATTAAATAGATTCAGATCTCTCCCTCTAGACCGTCCATCGAAAGGTGGAGGTTTGGCATTTTTTATTATTAATAGAATAAGTGTCAAAGCGAAAATTGCGTATAAGCTCATGTCATCTGACAGTGAAATTCTCACCTTAGAAATAACCTTACCAGACTGCATGCCTTTTTTGGTGGTGAATGCACACTTTCCTAATGGTGTAAAAGATACTCGATGTTTAGACGCTGCAGTGACTTCTAGTTATCAAAATAAAATTCTAATTGGCGATTTCAATTCTCATCATACGTGCTGGGGTTTCCGAACTGATCAATGCGGTAAGAGATTGTGGGAGTAGACAGCGGATAATAACTTGTGTTGTCTGAATTCAAGAACACCCACTTACATTAGTGATAGGTCTCGTTCACCCTTAGATTTAAGCTTTGTGAGTTCATTACTCACTAGTTTGTCGTGGAGTGGGTGTGATTGTGCAACTAACAGCGATCATTCGCCTATATTAATCGAGATTGCTTGCCAAGTTATAATGTCAGGCTCTCAGACTCGAGTGTTTATTAATTACACCAAATTTAGCAAAGATTTAGAATCTGCTTTAGCAACTCATTATGAAGAGCAAGAAGATACCAAAGCCATGAGATTAAGTGCACTGATCAAAAGAACATATTAAAATGCGGAATTCATTGTGGAGTCCGCAAAGAGCACAACCCATAGTCCATGGTGGAACTCGGACTGTGCCCGGGCTTTCCGACGAAGAAAGGCAGCTTGGAAAAAACTTATGTATAACCAGTGCCCCCAAAACTGGTCTGATTACAAGTATCACGCTGCAAGTTTTAAACGCACAGTCTCTTTAGCTAAGGAACAATATGATAGAAAACATTATGATCACCTTTCAAAAGCTTGTAACAAAAAGGCGCTGTTCAGGTTCATGAGGTCACGTAAAATGATGCCATCTCCAAATAATATAGGGTTTGAAATTATGTCCTTGGAAGAAACAAAAAAATCCTTAGAAATCATGGCTAAAGGCCTGGAGTGTATATCTACATCAACGAAGCCTTACAATCCACAAAAACCAGCGTTAACGATTGAAGTTACTGAAGTTACAGAGGAAGAGTTAGCACAAGTGATACAAGGTTTGCCCTCGTCCGCTCCTGGTCCGGATGGAATCACTACTGCTATGATAAAAATATTCAAATTATTACCATGTGACCTACTAAACACTGGAAATTATTCGTTAAAGTATGCCTGGATTTTGTATGAGTGGAAATTAGCTAAAATAGTGCCGATACAAAAAAGACAAGGATTCGGATATGTCATAAAACATTCGACCCATTTCTCTTACATCTAATATGGTGAAGCTCATCAAAAGAGCGCTCAATAAAAGAATTCTAATATGGATGGACGAAAATTTCGTGTTAAATCCAATTCAAATTGGCTTCAGAACAGATTGCTCAATCTGGTGTGCACACGCAGATTTAGAAAGCCGCATTCAGCTTGCTCGCAAAAAAAGACAACATGCGGCACTAGTGACATTGGATATAGCTTATATGGTGGTTTTGGGACGTTAAACCCCACATATCAATCAATCAATCAACATTGGATATAGCTAAGGCAAACGATAGGGTAGAACATTCAGTTTTATTAAACATATTAGAGAGCCACGATCTCCCAAAATATATATTGGCGTGGGTGAGGGAATTTTTGAGAGGAAGAGAGTTCTATTGTTTTAAGGATGGTTGCGCATCGTCAAAGTGCAAACAAACACGTGGTGTCCCCCAAGGCGCTGTATTATCGCCAGTTTTATTTAACATCTTAATGAGCACTATACCGCATCGCCAGGACGTGAAGGTGTTTGTATATGCTGATGATATTGCATTTTTCACGGCACATAGTGACATATATTCTTTATATCAAAAGCTACACATATATGTCAATATAATGGATAGATGGCTAGATGCAGTTTGCATGACCTTAAATGTTAATAAGAGTGCAGTATTGATACTCCCGTTATCCGATCCCATCTCAATTTCAATATGTTATAAACAAGAGCCCATTCCGCAGGTGGAATCTCTTGAATATTTGGGAGTAATTTATAATGCCAACCTAAACTGCACTCGCCACATAGATGGCATGGCATCTAAAGCACAACGCGCCTTAGGAATTCTTCGTAGACTGAGCAGCCACCGATATGGTCTACGCAGAAACACAATGGTGATGATCTATAAAATGTATATGCGACCAATCCTAGAATTTGGGTGCGTATTGTTTTCAGGTGGCCCTGCTTATAAAATAAAGCCTCTGGTTATGCTGGAACGAGAAGCCCTGAGATTGTGTCTAGGACTTCCGAGGTTTGTAACAAACAATGTTTTGTATCAGGAAGCACGATTACCTACATTTCCATGCCGTTTTCGTATCCTAACGGTTCAGACGTTTCTGAAGGTTTATAGCTATGCGCCAAGAGGATCTGAATATGATTTTATAAATGATCCAGACAGCTTTTTTCTTGCCAATTGGCCACGCTTTAGAACACCTCAAATTGCTTCTGTCCGGAAACAGCTAGATAGGTTAAATGTAAAAATTCGAGATGTGGTTGCGGCGCAGGTTAAAAATCAAATTCTTAAGATAGAATTCAATGAGATTTTTCCCTCTAAGCCCAAATTACAATCCTATAGGGTCTTAAATAGCCGACAGCAGGATTATCTTGCACACGCAGAAACGAATAATATTATAGCCACAGATGCTTCAGTAATGGATGAAAAGACAGGTGTAGGTATATACTCTCATTCGCTTGACTGGTCTTTTTTATTAGGATTACCGGATTTCACCCCAGTTCTTGAAGCTGAGCTGTTGGAAATAGTTCTAGCGCTGCGAAAGCTACCTTTGAATGCCGCTAATGCGATCATAATCACGGATTCCCTGTCAGTATGTACGTCGATTACGGTGTCAACAAATTCGATGGCCTTAAAGACGCTCCTCATGCTAGTTCCTCCTCAGCTGCAGCTACTGAGTTTAGTATGGGTACCCGGTCATTGCGGCTTAGAAGTAAATGAAATCGCCGACTCTCTAGCACGAGCAGCATTGGAAGGGCCAGTACTATCAGTCCTTCCCGAAGTGGCCGCTATAACTGCGACAAGATACAGAAAGCCTGCGCTTAGTGCAGACGCTATGGAAGCAATATTGTCAACACCAGAATTCACACACTTAAGATTTCCATAGAAAATTCATTGGTGTCCTACAAGACAGTTAGAAACCATAATAACCAGATTTCGATGTCGTGTCCCCCCGTTAAATTTCTATTCACATGGGGCTGGTCTGGTGATATCACCACTATGCAAGTTTTGTTCAGAATTGGAACCAATAGAGCACTATTTTTTATCATGTCGCCGATGCAAATTGCTCAGGAAAACATTCTTAGTCCTCCCATTCGCTAGCCTGGGGCTGAATTTTACTATAGAAAACATACTTTCCTTCGGTGCTTACAATCTGGGCTTCAGCCACGAGAACGTTTTCTATGCAGTTTGCAAGTACCTTAATGAAAGTAAAAGAATGAAGCTTTTAATTGCGTGATTATTATTCGTGTGAAAAAAATTCCAACGAACACAAGAGCATTGTTTAACCATGCTGATTCTTATTCAATATAATGCATAATTGTCTTATCTGAACGAGTGACAAACAACTATTGCACTCCTTTCATTCTGCCTAGGGTGTCTTTTCTTTTTTCTTTCTTTTTTCTGGTGGGTGGTTTAGATTTAAAAAAATCTTTTCGAATTAAGTCATCTATTCTTGGCCGATCCACCTGAGTGGGTACGAGCCGTGGCATTGGAATCATCATCATCATCATCGTCGGCGTGTCGCGTCGTCTAAATTTCAGCATTTCATCTGTTGAACCGAACAGCCAGCCGAGATGCTTGGATAACTGAACGACGCGTTCGAGGTGGTCCTAGATATAGCCGACGGACTTGTGGATAATCTGGAGCAGCTGGTCAACATCGATTTAGAAGCGCAACCAGGGCAGCTCAAAATGTGGCAAGTAAACGAGCCGATCAATGGTCCTAACGAAGGCATTCCGGCCGCGAACGCACCAGTCGTCGCTCCTGGGTTCGGCGGTGGACCAAGCGCCTTAGGTCTTGGTCGTGGCTTCGTCCAAAAAGCAAAGGTGAGCGGAGACTCATGGAGAAGTAGCTTTATGTTTGGCCGAGGAAGTGAAGTTTCAACGACTCGTCGGAACACTCAGGTTGATCGCAATCTACGTGCACCGCGCTGGAAGGGGCTTCGCTTGCCGCCTATTCAGAAGGACGTGTACCTCGAACACATCACGACAGCACGGCGACCAATGGAAGAAGTCGAAGCCTACTGGCAGACCAACGGCATCACTGTCACTGGGTGCGACATTCCTAAGCCCATCCTGCGAATCAACGAACACAGTTTTCCTAAGCCCATATCGAAGGTCATCGAAGCATTGAACCCTGGCTCAGCACTCAGGGCAATGCAAGCCCAGTGCTGGCCCGTTGCAATGAAAGGTAAAGACCTCGTCGTCATTGATCTCAATGGATCAAAAGACAAGCATCAGGCGTACCTCGTCCCAGCCATCATACACGTTTTGCACCAGCCGGTGGTGTTGCGAGGCTCTGAACCTTTTGTTCTGGTGGTCACAGTGACGCGAATAGCGGCCCTTCTGGTACAGAAAGCAGCAGATGAGCTGAAGGCTGGGTCAGGGATCCGGATTTCGTATCTGCTGCCCGGAGAGCCCCGCGAACCGCAACTCAAGGATCTCGGCGAAGGCGCTCACATTTGCGTCGCAACGCCAGGACGCCTCGTGTCTTTCATGGAGGAGTGTAAGATAAACCTGCGTGGCTGCACCTACCTGGTGCTGGACGAATTTGACCGCATGATAAGTATGGGCTTCGAGAAGCAGCTTCGCGTCATTGTAGACAACATTCGTCCTGACCGCCAGATCCTTCTGTGGCTTTCCTCCCGTTGCATTGTTGCGAAGCAAATGATAGAAGAGTGGATGAGTGATTACGTGACCGTCACCTTCGGTACGGCTTCACGTGAGGACCAAGTGTGTAAAGTGGAACATGTTGTGTACGTTTGCGAGACAGCTGAAAAAGAGCAGAAACTCGCAGCGCTTTTCAACGATATTCTTAGAGAGGAAAGTGACAAGGCAATCGTTTTTGTCGAACAGAAGCAAACGGTAGAAGATATTATGTCCTACTTGCGCTTGCAAGGTTGGCTCGCCATCGGCATACATGGGACAATGACTGCACAGAAACGTGAATATGCACTGAACACGCTAAAGCTCGAGAAGGTCCCCATAATGGTGACGACCAACGTGGCAGCCTGTGCTCAAGCAGTGGACAAAGTGCGTTTTGTGGTGAACTATGACTGCCCAAGGAGTTCAAGCGAATACTCGCGCCGCTCCAAGTACGCGAGTGGACTCGTCGGAGCGGGTGTAATGTGCAGTTTCATAGCACCACATGAAACTCGACTTTCCAAGGAGCTGATATCATTTCTTCGTGAGACCAAGCAAGTTATACCACCAGAGCTAAGAAAGGTAGCAAATGGAATCAGAGTAAGGTAGAATACTGATTCAGCCGATGGGGCTTTAGGGACGCCTCGTAAAGAAGGGTCCTGTTGCATCTCTTGTATTGATGGCGTGTTATCCGCGCTAAGCACGTGAGTTTTGATCACGTAACAGCATAAATCTGCTCCTCATTTTCTAATTTAGCCTCAGTTCACTCTTTGCTGGAGCCATGCATAATAATCTTGCAAAAAATAAAATAAATTACTTGAGGGACTCATAAGAGACTTCATTTTTCTAATGCCCAAATTTGGGTAATTTGGTCTGAGGTAAGAGGTGTCTGACATCAGTAACGTTGGGTCCTACTGCGGCAGAAAGAGCACAATACTCGTAAGGTCACGCACGTACTCGTCTAAGAAGTCGCATCATTATTATAATCATTACTATCCTGACTATCATCATTCTTTATTATTTATTCGAAGTATACCTGCAGCGCCCAAAGGCGTTATAGCAGGGGGGTTACAGATTCGAAAAAAAAAACACAATTTCATTTACAGAAGACACTTGTACACTTGTGAGCCCATTCCACTCATGTATTGTTCTGACAAAAAAGAATTTGCAAAAATTCCAGTCCTGGGACGGTATTCTCTCAGTTTAAAAGGATGATCAATTCGATTTGACAAATAATACGACGTCTCTAAACACATATCCTTATTGATTCTAGTTTTATTATTAAATATGAGATACAAAAGTTTTAATCGCAATTTTCTTCTACGTGATGAAAGCAGCTCCCAATTCAATTTTTGTTTCAACATCATCATCATCATCATCATCGTCATCATATTTTATATGTAAATCACTGCTCAGCGAAGTACACGCACTTTGAGAGTTTCCACTTGTTCAGACGCATGCTCTAAAATGTACCACAGTGGTCTATCATCAGAATAACGCAACGAATAAATAAAGCGAATGAAAATTGATAACTGCAGTAAATGTGTCATAACGGGATAATAAAAAAATCACAGCATATTCGCAGAGTAAATGATGATGAGTGCTGCGAAGCGCTAAAGTGTTTTTCATCACTAAACTGTAAACTATTCGCGAATATCGCCCACTACATCATCAAAAACGTGACAAACAGTATATTTATAGAAAAATTTATTATTGGTAAGTAGTAGCTTTGCGTCGCTTGTGTTCCTCCTTCATTAAAAGGGTTTTTTGGTCAGCGAAGTGATGGATCGGCGGCGGGACGTAGCCTGTTTGTGAGGAAGAAGTAGTGGGCAGTTCGCAAAGGTGGAACTATAAGCGGTCACGTAGAAACAATGGATGGACACAGTGGGAAAATCAGCGGTTGTTTAAAGTGAACCAGGATACCAGTACACGACCATCTTGCATTTCGTATTTGCTACTTCTCAAAAGTATTGGCTTTATGGTAGCTGAAGTGGTGGATCGGTGATGGGGTGTAGTGAGATGTTTGCAAGGTGACTACATACGCCAACGGAGGAAGGACAGACCCACACTCTAAGGAGCTTTACCCATAAAAAAAGGAAAAAAATAAAGATATGACCGTCTGCTTGAAGAGAAAGACCATGAATGAGAATGTGATTCAAATAGACGTCGTTGTAAAAAAAATGTTATTTTGTATACTCGGCTTATTGGTACACTTCTTGATATATACTTGCTGCACTAAAAAACTAGGAGAAAGAAGACATAAACGACAAACACTTGCTCAGCCTGTGTCGTTTGTGTCTTCATTGTCCTTGTTTATAAGCGCTGCAAATACCAAATATATATTAGGACATAGTTTTTTCTGATTGATTTCTGTTTAGGTATGCCTGGTTACATGTTTTGCGTGTGTAAAGATTGCTGATAATATTTTGTTCCCTAAATAAATAAAGAGAGCACCAGCGTGGCTTTGTGGTAGGATATTTGACTACCATGCCGACAGACCAGGTTAAAGTTCCACAAGGTCACGGGTACCTCTATTTATATATTTTTTAGGTATGCCAGTTGTTTTTTCAGGTCTGGTGTTCAAAAAAATTACCTTCAGGAGCAATGAACGTCAGTAACTATCCAAGATAACATCTATTCGATACGTCACCGGCGGCAACGGTGACGACACTAAAAGCAGGAGCGGATGCCTTTGTTTTGGCCTTTAACAAAGCCATTTTCACACCTCTTCGAATAGCGCTAGTCACAGTTCGCGGCTCTGCACTTATACCTTTAAAACACCCCCCATTAAAGCTTTTCGGAGCTTAATAGAAGGAGGCGTGTTTTTAACTGGTTCAAAAACTATAACTACATCGTCTCCTTGCACAACCAATAGAAGATGCCTTTGGGCATGAATCCACGACAGATTTTTTTTCGGAGCGCATTAAAGGTGTGCCATCCGATAGCGAAAGTGAACTGGATTGAATGGTTTCAAGGGCAAGCGTTGAACTATCCCGAGTGGTTGAAAAACCCAGCGAAAACTGCGAACAATAAGTCTTGAAGAGAAAAAAAAAAACATATTTGCACCTTGCGTCTTCTAACGAGAAAGTGAATGTGTGATTGAACAGATTGTTCTCACTGACGTGGAAAGGAGAGGGCTTTCATAAACCATTCAAGCTTTCCCTTTATCAAGAAGTGACTTGCACTATTCAGTTTTATTGGAACGACAAATGAAGTTTACAGTGAACATTTGTCTGACTTATCATTCACGAGAGTATGGCAGGACAGCACGGAAACTTGAACTGCATCTCCGAACCAACCATAATACTATCAGCACCGGTCGAACCATTAGTTGGTCTGACAGTCTAGTTTTGTCTGAATGGGCCTATTTTAGAACATATGTGGACAAAACTAGGTACTCTAAGCGCACAAAAAGCTTTAACACTTTGTTCATTGTTGCATAACTCCTGCTCTTGAGATGTGGAGGTGTTCCGAAAATCTATTGCTATAATCGAGCCTTTGATCTATCCTTTTAGGGCGGCTCGCATGAGGAAGTGCAAAAAGGAGACTTAAACGCACTTATGTAGCCGTTGCTATATATATATTTTCAATTTTTGCAATTAGTGTTAGTGGAATGTTGCGTTATGAGAGCGGGAGCAATGAGTGCGTGTCATGGAGTTTAGTAGGAGAGTGTTTTCTCAGGATATCGTAGGATATCGTAAGCAAACTATTGGTTACCGATTATACCCAAATTCTAGTGCGGTAGAAGGTAAGACCGAGTTGTTGTATGCTGAGTTGACCTTGAATGGTTTCTGTGAAGCACTTTGGTGACCTGATACCCTTTTGTATCGAAATGCTTTTATGCTACTGCCTAGTTATATTTCTACATGCGTGCTTTTTACTCTTTCCAATTCGATTCTCCTCTATCCTTGGTAGATAGAGGTATTGCATAAATATGAGTGCTTGAGTAAAGAACTCCGACATATAAAGCTCTACATACGAAAAGCCACAAATATGAAAAAATTAAGACTACTGAACTAGCCCACCTGATTGTGTTTCGCGAAAAGGGCTCTAGAATCTTCTACAGAATGTAAGGACACGCAATCGCGTGAGAAAGAGAAGTGCTTCTTTTCCCGTCTTGCGCATCACGCGAAGAAAGCGGTGGGAGCTCAGTGCCTTCTAAGGCATGAGCAGTACACGATCTTTACTTTGATAGGGCGTGCGACCATGTCTTTATTTTGGTTAATGGTCGCAGTTGATAGTTAAGCGACACAGCCTCCGATCGAAACCTCTTCATGCTCCTTCACCTCAACGTAGCTGGCCAAGGCGCTTATTCTCAATAACTTACGTCAAGCGTGTCTGCCGCCTACGTAAGCGTTCACGTGCAAGTATAATGTATTTCGTGCGGGCGCAATACTAACAATTCGAAATTTTTACGAAACATGACGGCGATGGCGAGAATCACCCTCGAGTGTTCATAAAAGAGCTGTCGCAATAAAAAAAATCGTAGAAACATTTTGACCTTTCACTTATGGCATATTGCAGGCTGATTGATACGCCCTTTCATAATTCCTCATTTTTCATACCGCCGTGGTTCAACGAAATACTCCACTTCTGTAGACGTTTTCGTCATAGCAAATTCATGACAGTTTATTTCTGAAAACAGAAACAAAATATTGGAGGGCGTTCACGCACATGAGTACATTTGAATATACTTCATGAGAATGAAAAATTGCCCATTGCTTTTTTTTTAGTGCTGGAGGTACTATTCAAACAAGCAATATAATTATGTTCATTACCCGTGGTCAATAGAAACGTTAACTGAATCCCAAAAATCGTCATTGTGGAAGTAGACATGCTTTTGCTCAATTTATAATCAGTACCGGCCACGTCTTTGCTACTGGCCTTCTTCCGTTTGCTGACACGTGGCTGACACAGCAATATAACCCGGTGCATAGTGCACGCTTCCTCTGAAGAAGCCAAGCTCTACACTGCGAACTTACAGTGTAGAGATACTGAATTATTGAGCATTAGCTTCATTATGGGCTGCATTTCTACACAGTAAGCCTATTGCACGTAATCTTTCAAAGCGTTCACTTTCAGCCATGCCCAGTTCCTCAACTTCGTTATGTCTGACGCATAGCTGCGCTTCAGACATAATGAAGGTTGCGAGTTTGGATCGTGCTGGCGAGAAGCTATCTTTTCTTCCACTTTTCTTTCATCCCATTTTCTCTAGAAGAACTTCTAATAACCTGTCCTATTGTTCAAATTGACCTCATTGCTTGTTAGCTGTCATTGATATTTAGATTTTGTACAGATGCGAACTATTACAACAGCAATGCGTGGAACACGATCATGTTTCAGAAATTCACCACGAGGACAAACCTATAGAAAATGGGGGATCATGAAGCTTTGCCTTCAGAGTTGAACGCCTTAGGGATATCTTGTCCCTAGCACGTGCTTGTACTCCTTGTTGCATACTTCTTATTGTGTTATGGAACTCACGAACTTTGATTTGCGGATTAGTACAATAAAATCGATGAAGCGGAAAAGTGACTTGTGTCAGTGATGCTTCCGCATAATGGGGCATTTTGTGTATTTGGTAGAATTCTTTAAACGCGAGCAATTATGCGCGTGCAATTTTTATCGAACCTGCTATGCACCGTACACATGGTCCTAAGAAAATACGCGCAGGAACGTATGTGTAATTATCTGTCCCAGTGTGAACTGACCTTGCATGTGGAAATTGTGCAAATATGTATCTAATGTGAACTGACCATGTATGTTGAAATTGTGTACATATGTATCTATTGAGCGAATATGGCCAGTCATGTCAGGTGAACTTACCTTTTGAGGGAACATGAACCTATTAGCTGTATGTGAACTGAACTTCAAAGTTAGGCTATTGTGCACTTTCACATCGTATGTTGTACAGTCTCGCATTTTGTGTCCTTATTGTTATCTTACGACATATCTTCTCTACTAAAAAAAAGGAGAATACGGCGCCACCATAATGGCACCAACCTCTCCTATTTCATCGTCTTAATAAATAAAAAACGGGTGTGCCTTTCGTATTGCGTAGGTGGCTTTAAACCTTAGCGTGGTTACGATAATCACCATTTCTCATGCCTGATGGCATTGTACGCTTATGCCATGCGTTATTACAGATATAGTACATCCTGTATTGTGAAACCTGTATACAAGACACCTTTGTTTCTAAAGCATGAATGTTTTTCTCACTGCATTTGCAAACAGAGGCAGTTATTTTTACTGAAGTTCCAAGAAGACACATGGCTGTGCGGTAGAACAGCTACGTGCCACGCAACCGGCTACCATCCTCGTCAGCCCCAGCGCCAACACAAGCGCTTCATATCAGCTTACCGCCTAATATCTATGTGTTTGTTGGCATCGTTACACAACTGCAAACAACTGCATTAATATAAAACATACGCGGCTGTTTAACGTACGCATGTGCGTAGTGTACATTTATTGAGCGCCACTTCATAACGCCTCACCCAACAAAAATTAAGACACATTCACCTTGCATCCGCATGATTCGCATAACTTTCCAAGGTACGTTGGATCTGCCTAATTTTTTTGTGCATGAATGACGGTACCGTAGATTTGACGTGACTTTTTTTCTAAAAGAACCACGGCTATCATATTATCATTAGTTGTAAATGTACCTTTCTCTTAAAGAGCAATATTACTAGAATATGCCTATCTCATTAGGTTAACGACAGTACACAAAAATAATCGGTGTAGGAAGTTTGTTTCATGCTTTTATTTTAGAACCACATACCAGGTGGAAATAAATGACCTACTTATGACATTCACAACTTTATAGTTCAATTCCGATCACTGCCATGGATTTCAGGAATCGTAAATGTCTAGCGAAATTAAAACTAGCAAGAACCCTAAAGAAAGTGCAATACTTTAGTCACGTCCCAATGTACAAAGGCATTTAACCACATCGAAATTCTGGTACAAGTGCATCTTCAATGGTGTTTTCCTGCTACGCAATATCTTCTCGGTGGCAGAGCAGTCATTCCTTCTGCAGTGGGAAATCAACGCTGGGGTTGGAAGCTGCGCTCGACATATTCTAATTGGGCGAGCTTATGTTGAAAGGGTTTGAAAACGGCAACTTTGCGGGTGTCGGATCTGCTTTGGACGTATAAACTAAAGCGTAAAGACAAGTTCTACAAACACACTAAACAATTACTTTCGCTCTCCTTGTTAGTGAAAGAGCCGACGCTTCATGGATCGGCTCGACTTACGGATGCGTTCAGGCGTGGTGAAACCATCTCTCCGAGCTCGACATGTGTGACGGCCTACACGCGCGCTGCTCCTCGCTGAATATGCAGATTGTTAGCCAGCGTCTCGGTTCAATATCCAGCTTCGCCCTTTTTTCGCTTGAGACTTTCAACCACGTTCCCGCATGAACGATGAATTGCGCGTTACGTGGGTTTTACTTTATGAAAGTTACGTTTCGCCGTAAGGTTCCCAAAAACCATAGAACTGACGGGTCCGGCAGCATGCTCTTTAGACCGAGAGCGGTAGCATTATTTTAGAACTACGTTTCTGTGAGAGCAAGGTATGTTGTGGTGCTCAGATTTGGGTGCACGTTAAAGAACCCCAGGTGGTCGAAATTTCCGGAGCCCTCCACTACGGCGTCTCTCATAATCATATGGTGGTTTTGGGACGTTAAACCCCACAAATCAATCAAGGTATGTTGTGAACGAGGAACACTAGAAAGAAACAAGGAAAAAGCTTGACGCCAAAATATTAATAACTGGGAAAAAATTGTAGAAGTTTTGCCGCAGTACAATCTTCTAAAAAAGCACGATGTTACCTTGGTCTATAAACAAATATTGTTTACAATCGCTTACTCGAAACACCCGCTATCTGTGCATCGTTTTATGGCTTTCTCGTCTAGTGCATTTTCAGTGTGTATGCGCGCGTTAATATATGCAAGGTGGTTCTTTCAACAATAAAGCACAAGCTGTACCCTATCGTTTTGGTTTGTGGCATTTTATGTGTGTGTGTGTGTGTGTGTGTGTGTGTGTGGGTGCGTCTTGCAATGAGAACAGCTGTGATAATAAAGTTGATTATGAAACAAAAGGCGTATTTCATCATATTGTTTGACAAGTGTAAGTGAACGAAAAACAAACAAAAATAGGCATCTCTACACAGTGCTGCTGAAGGGGGCTGTGTCCCAAATGTTTTCACAAAAAAAAAAAGCGTAATGAGAGAAGTAGAGAGAATGAAAAGACAAAAAAAAGGAAAATCGGGGAACTTAACCAGATTGCGCGCCGTTGGTAACGCTACATGTAGGAAAGAGGACGGGAACAAAGGAATATGGAAAGAAAGGAAAAAAAAAAGAGAACTTCTGGTACGCTCACGCGCCCAACTGTGTTCACCGTGCATACGTTGCAGCTCTCGGACAACTTACGGAAAGCGTGCATAACTGACAAAATAAGCAAGTAGTGGTTATCTAAGCGTCTTTCAATTTTTTTTTTCTCGTTAGAGAATACGTCTTAAAGAGGTGATGACACAGTCAAACTTTTCAGTAGTTTAGCGTTCAGTTACGCGTGCCTCGTCCAGTATAACAGCATTTTCTTTAAAATTGCGTCCTAACATTTTGGCTATTCTTGATAAAAGTTTTATTAAACACTTAACTATCAAACTGATAACCATAAGTCTGGTGGCCCACAACAGTGGCTCAGTGGATACGGGGCTCCGCAGCTGACTCGAAGGTCGTTGGTTTGATTTTGATCGCACTGGCAAATTGGTAGTTGGTCATGTGCTGCGTGATGTGAATGCACGTTAAAGAACACCAGATGGTCGAAATTTCCGGTGCTTTGCACTACAGCTGCCCTAATGATGAAATATCAACGTGGCACGTGAAACCTCCGATGGTAATAATAATACTCAGCCTGCTGATTCCTTTAGCTGAGGTACAACAATGTTTACCTTAGTCTGCAGAGTTAGCTGAGACTAAGCAATGGACTTCGCTGGGTTATACCAGCGTGAACAAAATGGCTACCACTATTTCACTGATTTCACTGATTTTCACTTATTTCACTCTATTTCACTGATTCTACTGCGTACGTGATTTGGTCCGAGATCTCTCTGTGGAACACGCATTTATTCACACTGCGAAATAGTTTATTCAAGTGATAACAGATAGCACATTGTTATCTGCCAGTAGCAGTAACATTGCTACAGCATAGCGCATTGTTATCTGCCAGGAGCAGTAACATAGCGACAGCCACTCAATATTTATTTTATTCGTGGGGCTTTAAATAGAAAGTGCCTCTGTGTAATGTCATTCAGGTAGTCTGGTTCGAAGATGATAAAAGTAAAACAAAAAGTCACAACTTAACTTGAGGAACAGCGTCTGACGAATTGCTTATAAATTGGAGTGAAGCTGAAATTTCGTGTGCTAGTACTGCCATCGCTATTGGAGTGACAGACGACTTTGACTCTCGTGCAGCAGCTAACGCACATTCTATTCCAGCCTCTGTGCACTGAAAATAACTGTTATTTTAAAACCAGCGTGTCGCTGGAGACTAAAGGAATACCCGCGCACTGTGGTTAGAAAATTTCTGTGAAACGTAACTATTAATTAGGAATTGGTTTTCCTGCAGCCGAATTGGGCTGCGTACTTTACCTGTTTATATATTTAACAATTGAACGAACAGTGCAACGATAGAGGCATACGCATGAACATGATTTCGATTGATGCATTCAACTTTTTAACACCTTGTCAGTCTCTCGTCAGGATGAACAAGAAAATAATGGTAGCAGCATCCTCTGGTGCCGCGCCTCAAGCAAGTGTGGAGCAGGGAGGCTTTCCATATTTTTCTTGTTCCTCTCATTCGTTCTTTTGCTATCACCTCATTGTTTACTCCTCTTTCTTTCCTCCTTTCTTTCTTTATTTCTTTCTTTCTCGATATAGCTTTGGATTCACGCTCTCTTCATCTTTTTTTGCACTCCGTTTTCTTTTCTTTCTCTGTTTCTCGCGTCTTCTTCCTTTGCATCCTTATTTCTCACTTTTTCTTACTTTTTCTGTGCTTCTGCTTTTCCTGTTTTTTTTTCTCCCTTGCTTTTTACCTCTGCCTCACCCTCATTTTCCTTGCCCATCCCCTTGCTCTACTATATTATGTAAGAATATGCTGTGCTCTGCTGGAGAGAGTAACATCCTTGCGTGCTATATATATGACTGAATTTTAGGCCCCACTTTTGTTCATGCAGTGATTTGCGGCAGATGAGACATTTGTTGTGTCCCATTTGTGTTCGATTTGGTCGTGCGTGTTTTTTGTGTGTTGTACAATATCAACATTGTCACTTGTGCGTAAAGTACAATCAAATAAAGAAAAAAAAGAGAAGTCTGGAAAGCAACGAGATTACAACACTCGCTTTTATTTCGTGAATACGCTGACTCTAGTTCAACCTATAGCCAAGAAATTGATTTGATTGATATGTGGGGTTTAACGTCCCAAAACCACTATTATAGCTAAGAAACGCGAGCATTATAATAATGCAAGCAACTCAGAACTGAGCCTAGATAGGATCAAGCGTGTCACATTTGACTGTGGTAAGCTGTAAATTGCAATTCGTGTCCGAACTACAACCATGCAATCAAGTCAGTGCTTCAAAAAAAAAAAAGATGTTTTTTTCATTTCAAATACCAAAGCACCGAGTCTATCTTTGTGGATAGCAGCGTAGTGTCTGTTTTATGTGTATGTGATAAGAACCTTGAGCTTTTCCAAGCTCGATACTAATTGCACTTGCCGCGGGAGAGGGCAGAAAAAAAAGAATTGGTGAGCGCGAATCAATGGCAGCTGAAGCTGTAGTTCAGAGCTTACGTTGTAGTTCAGAGGAGCTCTGTACAAGCCCGCTCTCAACTGCTGCCTTTCGTAGTAACGCGGAGGCATGGGTGACTGTGAGAAAGCGTTAATGATCGCTGAGGGCCCATTAAAAGCCGCTCCCTTTCTCAGGTAGCCACTGATTATTCCTCGTTCAGAGCAGCTGCCTAATGGTTGGTGTTACCCCGAACACGTCCATTTCACGCCGCAGGGATTAAGGGTGCAAAAAGCGAGAAAAACGGAACAGTAACTGCTTGTTTTGCGCACGCATCCAGCATACTGCGAATGAAAAAAAAACTTTTACTAGTGTCCTGTTAGAAATGTGGTATTGCGTGGAAGAAACAGTTAGAATGAAATAGGACTGGGGAGGGTTATCAAACCTGCATACCTGTCTTTTGATAATATCAGAATGATCAAGGCGTGCGCAACGTCTTTGATTCGAAAGGCGAAGCGCTGCTATAGCATCCCCGTCTTCCTCCCAACCTCCTTTCATCGAGGGCCTTACAATCAGAACGCAATGAGATGACGAGGCACACTAGGAAGCGTCCTACTGCGCTTTATCTCCTACCCCTCCCTTTTTGCATACGAGTAAGACTATCACGTAAGTAAGTAGCTATTTTAGCGCATGGTGAATGATTGCGCTGTATACTTCCCAGGTCTTCCTTCGCAAATGTTTTCTGAATGATGCGCACCCCGCCGCGGTGGTCTAGTGGCTAAGGAACTCGGCTGCTGACCCGCAGGTCGCGGGGTCGAATCCCGGCTGTGGCGGCTGCATTTCCGATGGAGGCGGAAATGTTGTAGGCCCGTGTACTCAGATTTGGGTGCACGTTAAAGAACCCCAGGGTGGTCGAAATTTTTGGAGCCCTCCACTACGGCGTCTCTCATAATCATATAGTGGTTTTGGGACGTTAAACCCCACATATCGATCAATCTGAATGATGCGGTTACACAGTGAATTACGCACAATAAAAATGAAAACAATCACTAAAAGACGTTTAACACGATTTCTGTTGCAAATGCCTTCTCTTAAGGTATCGCGGATCATTCTTCCCTGTTGCTCATACATAATAGTGCAATATGATTGATATGTGAGGCTTAACGTCCCGAAACCACCATATGATCATGGGAGATGCCGTAGTGGAGGGCTCCGGAAATTTCGACCACCTGAGGTGTTTTAACGTGCACCCAAATCCGAGAACACGGACCTAAAGCATTTCCGCCTCCATCGGAAATGCAGCCACTGCACTGGGGATTTGATCCCGCAACCTGCGGGTCAGCAGCCGAGTAGCTTAGCCACTAGACCACCACAGCGGGGCAATAGTGCATTCTGTCCTGACGGAGTGAAAAGGGGGCACAGATTCGTTCTCGCGTGCGATGAAGCTCGCACACAAAGTGTATAGGGACACTACTCAGAGCTTCAAGTGCCCGTGTACGTGTTAAAACCATGGCGTCTTTATGTGGTACGCTGTAGTGGGATATTCGGGATTAACTTTGACCATCGGGGGTTCCTGAACGTGCGTATAAAGCTAAACGCACGAGTGTTTTTTGCATCTCACCCTCACCGAAATGCAGCTACCGCACTCGGGAATTTATCCCGCCCACTCTATAGTAGAGCAGCACGACATTTCACGTGATAGACTAACCCGGTGGGTCGCACACAACATATTTTAAAAAGATATTTTATTTAAAAGCTGAATACAGTGAAGGATAAACAAAAAGGCGTGGTATAAATGGCGTTATGACTGTTTAAAGCCTTTACAAGTATTATGAAATTTAGGTCTTCTAGAAACTTACTGCACAAGATTCTAACTATAAAACTTTCTAGCAAGGCACTGGTAATGTGAGATAAGCTATGCCTAAAGATGACTAAGTTGCTAATAAAGGTTTATTGCGAAATCTTGGCTAAGCAGACGTTAGTTTTTGCCTACTGGATTAAGATTAATATGCGATAAAAGCTAATAATATAGTAATTTTAACAGAATATAAATTTGTTTCTTTTTGATCAGAAATTCAAAGTCATTTTCTGGCGGTAGCTAGTCAGTAAATTTTGGCTGTAGGCGTCAATTCCATGTAACTAAGACGTGAAATCAAATAAAAAGTGTAATACGCAGAATAAGGAGTCTGAAAAGAAGCCAACTAGCGAGCTTGAGAAACTTTGAAACCTCTTTAGGATAAGGAAATAAGAGATACAAAATAATTTCTCTGAAAATATGTTTCAGAATTTATCTTGAAAAAACTTGACAGCATCTTACAACTCAGCCACTACTCATAAACAAAACCTCTATGGGTTCCTAACACTATAGTACCATGTCTTGTGATGACGTCATCACGGGATGTCATACTATATGATGTCATTGTGAATTCGTGATGAAACTAGTCCAAAGAAATGTGAATGTTTGGTCTCATGATGTTCTTTTTGCGTCACTCGCGTTCATGCCGACGCCGGTGTCTCGCAAAGTACCGTTTAATCCTGCCAAATCTCACTGAATCTGAAAGTCGATTTCAGGGCTGTAGCTCCTTACCGTCTAGGCTTGTCCGCTATCGTGTGCGTTGGCGCTGCTCCGTAGCCACCACTGACGACAACGATGGTGCAGATGATAATGAAGAAGTGCGTTACATTACAGACTCCGCATTGTCTTTCTGCCATCATGGCGCAGCACATGAGCATGGTACCCATTATACGCCATGATTATGACGATGGTGATCGGATTACTCTCGGCAGCGACTTCGGCAGCTCTTAGCGATGGCCCACTTTAACGTGTCGGTGGCAAGCGGCGAACCTCCACGAAGACCGGCCCTTACAGATTAAAGCGGCAGTTGCTGCTTAGCCTGCGTACCGGCATCGCCTGGCCTTCGGCACGCATGTATTCCACGCTTAGCTGCTCTTCACCTGCGTTCCGCAGAAGCGGGGACGACGGACACCCTGGAGTATATCATTTACCCTTGCTTTGCCCTGCCCGCAGAACGATGCATGATTGTGAGCTCAGTCTATTGTCTGCTCAGTCTTCCACTGGCAACGGTGGTGGACGCGTTTTCTCCGCACGCTCGAAAATACAAGCTTTCTGAGCTTTGAACGAGTTTGGTTCTTTTGCGGACATTGCCGCCGCATAAGGAAACGCTTTGAGTTCGTGCTGCCGAATGATTTGACAAGACTCTGCCGCAACGCCTCTCAGTGCTTCTGTCTATCTTCTTCTATTCCAATCCCCTTTAGATCCCCCTCCCCATCCCTAGAAACGCTGAGTCATGTCCCCAGGACGGGAGGCAGAAATAGCGTCCATTTTATTTCTTCTTTTTTTTGATCCCCTATCTCACTGGCACCGGAAAAATTCTAAAACATGAATACCGAATAAGCTGAATATGCTCATAGGTATAGTAGCGTCGTCTTGAAGAACCCTTATTTATACAAAGAAACTGTTATGGTAATTAGCCTCAGCTAATATGAAATCCCCGCGAACAAGTTTGTAGAAGTATAGCTGGTATTTTTTTGAATAGCGAGCGTAATGTTAAACAGACCCAAAATTTGAAAGCGCCTGAATGACTTTATTTTCTGAGAAAAGCAACTATCGTTGCTTTATTACATTAGCAATTGCCTTCTTTTAAAGCAATGTGTCTGAACGCAGCTCTAAGAATCTATAATTTCCAGCTTGTATATAGAAAATCACATAAAAGGGGGAAAGATACTTTTTTTTTTATTATAGCACACGCCTAACTTAATGCCCGTCGTCCCGGGTGAAGCTCCGGTGCTTGTTTGCAAGAAGGTTTTGGAAGTGCTTCTTTATGGCATTTTAAATTCGGTTACGAGAACTTGACGTTCAAAAGTTTGAGGTGCTTTTGCTTGAAAAAAAGTACTGAGTAAGTTAGTGTTATTTCGACTAAGCTATCGTTTGAGAGGTGTTCACTTCTTAAGCCCAGAAAAAAAATGTGTGCGCGGCAATAAAAATGTAGCTTCTAAACTGTTGTGAGCTTAAAACGTTTCGTCCTTCAAAATCAATTCTGTATGTGCACTGATAACAAGATAGAAATCTTAGCGCTAACTATCCCCCTTTTTTTATAAAGCCAGACACTTTTCTTACAGCCTAGCTGACATGTTTTATTTATGCTTTCCTGTCTTATATTGGCGAAGTTTCTTAGCGGTAAGCAATGCTGAACGGCCGTTGGTATCAATAAGCGATTTTCATTTGCCTTTGTTTTCGTTAAAAGTGAAAGCTTCTAGCTGTTTGTGCCTAACTAGTGTAGGATGAATTCACAGAGCTTTATCGTCATGGTGAAGGGATTATCTGTGCACCCCATTACACAAGCTTTAGATATGAAGCACAGCGCGTAAGTTTTAGGTATGAAGTTACTTCACTGGTATAAAAAAGATTATATTGGCGTGTGATTTTTTTATCAATGTTGGAATGTTTCACATCATGTAAAATATATTGCTTGATATGGTATCTATCATTGGGCTCCGTTTAGTGGTTTTCTCATGAAGCGCTTAAACCGTTTTCCTGGAAGTGTATATTGTCTTGTCTTTTAAGCAGCGCCCCCAGCGAAATAAAAAGGCTGAGTATTATCACTTTGCTCTGGTGTGATTAGGCTTCTGTGGCTGCGAGAATGAGAAAAGTGTTAAATTATTACAAGAAATAAATTATCAAACGATGTATGAATGTTGCAGATTAGGACCAAGCTTTCTTGTCTAGACGACTGCCATTTTCTGCAGTCAGGTTTCTTGAATGTGAGCTTATAAGATGCCGCAGGGAACGTTTTTTTTTATTGTAGAGTCACTTATGCAGAGTTACTTGAGCTCAAAAGACATCGACGTAGCTCAGAAACACTCACGTCTTTTTTTTTTTTTCAGATAAGCGAGTTCGCAGATCTCTTTTGCTAATTGCGTTGCTTTCTATTGATCAGGCCCTTGAAAAAGCAGGAAACTGTTGCTTGCACTTATTTCATCAACTTCTCCGCGGGAAAAATAAATAAACTGATTTCAAAGGCATCACAATTAAATAAGTGTGGCTAAGAAATCGTAACAGTTAATTTGTGTCAGCATATACTTTTTATTTATTGTGTTGTTGCTAAGTTCTTTGTTTCAAAATGTGTAGAAAGATGCACTATACGTATTAAAAAAGCAGCGAAAGCTACTAAAATTGCAAAACAACACCGTTAAAATTTTGTTGCCAAGATATGGAACGCGAGAAAAATGAAAAAAGATCTATCAGTACGCACATTTTAGGTACCTCGAAATGTCAAAAAAAAGCAACAATGACGACTCCTGTGAGATTGTTAAAATTTTTGCAATGAAATGAAGACCTAAAGAATAGCCGGATAACTTGAAAAGAGGTGTTAAGAAGATACCACAGAAATTATAGGTGAGCTACATTAGCAGCTTACAGTTTCACTTGCTAGAAGACGGTACGATATTTAACTACAAATAGTCACTTTTAAAGTCGTATGAAGCATCATTCAATATAGAACTCAGTATAGGATAGTGATATACAAATATAAGACAGTTTGCTTAACAAACAAAGTTCGATCACCTTATTTATTGAATGCCAACCTTTTCTGGTACGAGTGCCCGAAAATCTTTCAGTTTCATTGCTGTCAATAGGCAAAAAAACTTCGCCACACGGGCATCAAAAACAAGAAACAATATTCCATAATCAGAGAAAATTTCCCAAAAACAGTTTTGAAAAGCGTTAGAATTTTTAAATGAACTTTATTCAGTGGGCATTCATTTCTTATTTGCGTGAAGATGACAAATCCGGGAGCACGAAACAACGTGCGTCGCACGCAAAGACTCTCATATAATGGCATC
Organism: Rhipicephalus microplus; assembly: GCF_043290135.1. Classification (NCBI taxonomy): domain Eukaryota; kingdom Metazoa; phylum Arthropoda; class Arachnida; order Ixodida; family Ixodidae; genus Rhipicephalus; species Rhipicephalus microplus. Next base: position 49,395,408 of record NC_134709.1, read on the forward strand.
ATTCTCGCCACAGTGGCGTCGTAGCGCTCTCAACAATGGCTGTAATAAATCAAGCTAGTCGGTAGTTACTCAAGCTTCATGCATCTCTTAGGAACAAGGACTCTCATCACCATCGTACCTTAGGCTGGACGTTCCCGAATAATAAATCTGTCACTGTGCTCAACTCTGAACTAAACTCGAACTTTCTCAGTCTTGGTTGTTAACTTTTTACAGTTACTTGAGCATGGCAAAAATTTCGCTTCCACAGATGAGCTCATCGTTCCGGCGCGCCATCTTGTAAGAGCTTAAGAACCATCCACGAGTCAAAAATATTCAACTGGAATGCATAGACGAAGCGAAATAGGAATTGCAGCCTGAATGAGCAGGGTTTTCTCCGTGATGACTGTACGATGTTTCTGAACTCTGTGCCAACCCAAAGTGAAATAACGACATTGGATGTCGCGTTGCTGGGAAGAAATCTGCCATAACGATAGATATTTTGTGGAAAACTGTACTTAACAGCTTGGTTAACCACGCATTTTGTAGTGAAAACCGTAATAATTGAAATAGGTGTACCATCATAAAAATGACTAAATCATCGAATGTTTGTTGAGAAAAATTGTTCTTCATTAAGATAGCTGCCGCTCATTTTGAGCTGAAAGTTATATGCATTACCAGAGCACACGATTGCTGAACATGGGATTGCGCGTTTGCGTGCTTGGGTACGTAATTTTGGTTCGTTACTTTTTACGAGTGACATCATCTAACCCCGATTTCAGTTTTATATTTCTTATTCAGCTTTACGATCCATAGACTATTGAAGGAGCTGCATTGCGTGCACTAGTTTTATGATATCCTTTTGGAGTTGCCTATGAGTGCATAAAAAAGCTACACATAGCTCTCTCAATATTCTAGAACATTAGGGCGAATCGCTTTCTGCGCAGAATTTGCCTCCTACTGAACGCCGACACCAAGTCCTCTTTACGCCTCTGTAAATTTGTGAAAAGAAACTTTCTCTCTTCAGATTTTAAGGTCGTTGTCGCGTAAGGTGTGTGAAACGACAGCGACGCAGTACCAAACCATTAAGATGAAATGCGACAGACTTACGTAAACTCCAGGATGCAATCAAAACTCCTGGAAAGAGTCCCATAAAGTGGCAAAAAGAAAGCCAAGATGAATAAGAGAATACGTGACAGCTTTTAGTCCGTGTAACTACTTTTCGTAAGAGGGCCATCTGAGCAGTATTTTCAGACAAGAAAGCGCGTAAGCTGCTTCGTTTGCCTTTGCTCCCGAAAGCCTGCTGTAGAGAACACGAAAGTAAGGTTCAAGAACAAGCGAAATCGCTGTTATACTGGCCTTTATGGCAACGCAAGAGACTTCAGCAGAAGCGAGGCGTCAGGTTTCGCGTCTACTGACGGCAATAGCGCTGCTTGTAAGATCGCGAAGCATACTCACACTTATGATGCCCGACTGTCATTACCATTCACTTCAGACTAACTTGAAAGATCGCAAGCGCCGCCACTTTACAATCAGTCTCATCCGACATCATCACAAAGTAAAAAATAAAGTGTTGCTGTCCTTGCAAAGCAGCTTTTTTTTTTCTTTTTAACGCTATAGCGTCAAAGAACTTCTTTCGAAGAAAATTTCTGAGGTCGAGTCGTTGTCGGTGTCAGCTTGGCCGGTGCTGAGCAAACCATTATCTTGTTTATGACGGAAAAATTTGACAAATATTCAAATAAAAAAAACAATTGAACCCTAAAGCTTCGCATTTAGGAGTTGAACGTGGTAGCGACATCCTCTTTCAAGTGCGTGCTTCAAACACTTGGTGCATGAAACCTTTTCGAATTTGCAATGCATCCACTACGTGGCTTTAATTAATGGAATAGGTGCAGTAGCGTTTGTGCCTTTTGTAGTGCGATACCAGCTTTCAACCGCGGAGTCATTACGGTAATCACATATTTTGACGCCCGTTGGCAATGGACGCTTGCACCACGCGTTATTACTGCAATATTTCATGTTGCATTGTGAAGCATGTATACAGGACGCACGTGTTTGTGAAGCATGAAAGTGACTTTCCCTGCATTTCCAAGCACAGAAAGCTTTTTTCGCTGTTTTCACAAGCAGAGGCATGACCGAGTGGGGGAACATCCGCTTGGCACGAGAAAAACCTGAGTTGGATCCCCGCTATCCTCAGGGGCTTTTCATCGTTTAGTTATTTGTGTCGTTCTGAAGTTTTCGGTCACGCATGAGATGAAATTGCAAGATTTGGTCATAAAATCGATAAATGCGATCTCCATTCCAGGCAGAAACTTCAAAAAATGCAGAATTTATTGCGTTTTTAACAAGCTGGCACGTCTTAGAATGCTCCGTGAACCACAGGAGGTGACGTTTGGTTACGTCATACCCACCTGAAACAGGCAAGCTAACAATGTCCACAGTCACCTGCGTTTCTCGGCTCACTCATCTTCCCCTACAGTTCCCAGAACCGGTCTGAACAGCACCGGTTGTGAACAATGCTACCGGCTGAGGCAAGGCATCAGCATATTTGTGGAAGAGGCAAAGCGGGATGGAAGGAGAGGTGGAGAAAAGGAAGAGGTGGTGGTGATGTAGTGGTTAGAAGAAAAAAGCACCTAATTTCTCTAGCCCGGTAGGAAACACGTACATCCTGCATGTGCCTCGACGATTGTGACGTCACGGCTTCCAGTCGCGTAGAGTCGCAGCGCGCTGACAATCTAATCCATCAAAATACAGCCAACTGTTCGAAAATATGGGAGATTTAATCTGTTTATCAAAACAGTCACATCTTCCGAGTAGAACTGCGTAGGTTAGTCACTTTTTTCAGTTTTGTTCAGTGTCCCTTTAAAGGGTCACCCACTACAGAGCATTCGGGCATATCTGACCATCATCAGCGGCAGAACAAAGTAAGCAGCTGCGTAAGTTCGCGTGTTTCATTACGGATCCGTCGTGGGCCCTTCACCGATTTACGAACAGAATAACAAGGGCATTGTGGGCACTGAACTTTACTTGCAACAGGCATTCTAGAATAGTTCGATTGATTGATTGATTGATTGATTTGTGGGGTTTAACATCCCAAAACCATCGCATAATTGGGAGAGACGACGCAGTGGAGGCCTCCGGAAATTTCGACCGCCTGGGGTTCTTTAACGTGCACCCAAACCTGAGTACACGGGCCTACAACATTTTCACCTCCATCGGAGGATGCAGCCGCCACAGCCCGGATTCAATCCCGCAACCAGCGGGTCAGCAGCCGCGTACCTTAACCACGAGACCACCGTGGCGGGGCATACTAGGATAGTTCGAAACGGTGAATGTTACGCGCAGTCATTTATTTCCTTGCGACATGGTTGAGGCATGCACCCAGAACGGAAGGCAGGCTGGCAATGCGCACAAGGCAGGTTCACGCTATCACTTTCTGCCCTTGATACCAATGCTCAAGCGTCCTCCATGCTTCTGGAAAGTAAAACATAACTAACTATTGTTATTGAGAGACAGCTTTCACCATGAAGCCCCGCTAGTAAAACTTGACGGGAACTAAATCCAGAAAGTTAGAAAGAAACTCGTTGTCATTTCTTGTTAATTTATTAGTTAAAGGTTCTTGAAGTTTTTCAAGAATGGTAAGCTTGCATCTGCGCTAAACTCAGTCAGCTACATTGGAACACAGTGTTTTTTTTCTAGAGTTTAATAAGGATTATTTAGAGAGGCTCGAGGCTTTTCTTCTCACTGATCGATTTCTTTAAGGGCAAGACACAGTATACAAAACGGGGGCTTCGGGGATGCGAATGCAAAGTGCAATGGTCGGTAGAAGGTAATAGTAGCACGCATTCCGAGCCATCGGAACCAAAAAGAGTTTATTGGTAATATACGTAAGACTACAGATATCACGTCATATTTCTGCCACACTGTTTTAAAATTAAAAAAAATGCATACATGCTGATTTTTATGGCGTAAACTGTTAGAGAGAGACATGCGAAAAATAAAAGTTGTTGCATGAGGCTCATTAGTTCTTTCTGTCTCTGATAATATACCATCAGTGTCAAACATATATACGCAAAGTTTATTGAGAAATTGTTCCATGTCACAGACACGTACATCGCTGCAAACACTTGATCGTTCTTTGCATTATATACGGGGAAGATATATATGCCTCTGTTCCATCCAAATCAATATCATCCTTGTGATGGCAATCATTTCCTACCATTGACGATGCTCTGATGACCTGCTACCCATTATTCTTTCTCACCACCCGATTGTTGGCATGTGTAGATGTGTTCTTTTTTCATTCGTGATTTTTTTGTCTCTTCTGCCTGTCTTTCTCTAACATGGATCGAATGTTTGCAGTTACTGTAGTCTGGTCGTTGCCCAAGTTTGCTAATGACGCTTGGCAGCCTTGTATGCCACCGAACGGCAATCAAGACGTCGAGTGAAGACAGAGCATGCGTTGCATCCGCACCAATCTCTTCGGTGATCCGTCAGGTTTCTCTGTAGTTTCTTGCCCCCTGCCCACCCTTTCGACTACACGAGCGATGGCCTCATTACGCCACTCTGACAAATAGCATCGAGGCCGAAGCTGAAGACTTCCTCCTGTCGCACGGTGGTCTATGGTCCACAGATCTCTGACCGGGGTCCGGCTGTTTTGTTTGCCTGATCAAATTACCCTATTTTGTTATTGATCTTTACTACGGCGTTCGTCTGTATACCGCAGTGGCCGACAAGCGATGAATAGACTTCAACGACCCAGTTTCACGTGATATGCAACGTCACGTAAGATACCAATCTGAAAGGCAGTCTCACGTCTGTAATGTGTTTCACAAGAAAATGCTTTTGCCATTGTGACGTTTTCTTCGAAACAGGGCCGGCATCGCTTGAGTACTTCAACCGGTCAGCGGATGGTCAGTGGGGCCAACTTGCAAGTATATCGCTTGGTGGAATAGAATAGCAATGAACGTTTGTTTTCTTCCATGAACTGGTTTTGGTTGGCATATAACGAAAGAGTTTGGTAAGTAATAGGTTAGAAAGTGGAAGTTGTAATAAGTTTGATATGCTTTCAAAGAAAAAGCCGCTGAACAACCTTTGCTAGTGACTCAGTCAGTGTGCCCCCCCCCCAAAAAAAAATCAGTAGGTGCGTTAGCAAAACAGTGATTATTTGATTTATTTGTGGGGTTTAACGTCCCAAAACCACCATATGATGAGAGATGCCGTAGTGGAGGGCTCCGGAAATTGCGACCACCTGGGGTTCTTTAACGTGCACCCAAATCTGAGTACACGGGCCTACAACATTTCCACCTCCATCGGAAATAGCAAAACAGTGACGATATTTTAGTAGTACCAAGATTAAAAGCGGTGGTATTGTTAAGAAATCATTGAACGCAGAAATGGGCCAACAATGACCAACGTTACACGCTCCCTCCCATGCCTAATAAGAAAAAGTGGTTCTGATATTTCATGACTGTCCAAAGCATAGACATGGCGTGAGCATAGCAATTATAGATCATCCGGGTATCAACGTAGTGAGCAAAAGTAAGAATGACGTTCATTGAAAAGTGTAGCAGGTGTTTATAGGCAGCCGTATGGCGAGATGAAAATAAGGAACTGTGCTAATGGTGATGGAAAGGTAATAAGAAATTGTTCAAATGGCGAATAACGCAAGTGCTATAAAACAAGTACGAGTTGAAGTCAATAGACACAAATTTTGTCCATCTGTCGAATTATGGTGTCGTCTAATGGGGAAGTAATCGTTTGGTGATGATTTCTTCGTGAAACAAGCGTTAGTCGGACGAAGCTCAAGACTATAGAAGGACACAGTGCGAACGCTGGTACTGTGTACTTCTTGTCTTGAGCTCTATTCCAGTCACGATGACTTTTACTAGCACGATAAAGCACATACTGGGAATGCATGTACGACCCCATTTGGTGCTGATGTGGCTGCAATGCTAATCAATACTTGCACGAGACGTGCGACACGGAGCCTGTAGTCCGACGGTGGCGGAAATTCGGCCCTTTTCAGTTTGTAATCATCGCGGTGCATCAAACGAGGGGGATCACCTAAAAAAGGGACGCTGAGCGTTGCGGAATTTAAATTATAGTGCTTTGAGGCGTCGTTCTTTGTGTGCCACACAACACGCTGACAACTAATCTTGTTAAACACAAGTGAATCTCGAGTATTCACATGGGTCATAGGAATACATGTACACACCTGATTTACTACATAGTATATGCGAGTCCGTTAGAGTTATTAATACCGGCACAATGTTTCACCACGCGCACCAAGTATGTTCAGTACAAGTAATACTGTGTAAAGTTCAAGATCTATAACCATCGTTTAACTGTCATGTACCAGCAGACAGACCATGTTCGTCATTTTGCCAAACGGTCACCACATATCGCGATTCTTTGCCAACATGCTCCACACCCGCCGCCAGGCCTTCCACTCCTCCTTGGTGCCTGACTCAGGCTAACATCAGGCTAACCATACCTGGCATCCAGAGAAAAGCAGATATGTCGTCCCCTGCTCTTAGGCAGCTTGCTCTGCTCTTGTTTTATACGAGGCGTATCAAGGCGGTATACACGTATACACCGATGGCTCTGTTTTACAGAAGGGTTCAAGGGCATCATTTGTTATACCAATGAAAGACACAAGAAAATTCAAGAGCTCCCACCTTACGATATCAACGGGAGTAGAGCTCACAGCTCTTCGTGCCGCATTGCAATTCATCGGCGATCAACAGCCACAAAAATGGACAATTTTCAGTGACACAAAGGCGGCACTGCAATTCCTTCTATCACCTCTACGCCATGGCTCGTACGAACAACTGGAGAAATTGCAAAAAAAACTCACCAATTCATTCAGAAAGGTCATCAAATAGCCTTTCAATGGCTTCCATGTCATTCTGGAATAATTGACAACGAACGGGCAGATCGAGCTACCCGTCTGGCCATACTGAAAGCGATCAAGTATAAATTCCGCTCTCCAGAACTGACGCTGCATGGAAACTCCGTATGCTTGCTCTCAAGCGCACCACGTCACAATAGAACGAGTCACATTTCATTCGTGTGCGGTTATGTACCTTAAACCCAACTCTGTCTTCGAATACATCCGGAATTACGCCGACGAGACGCTACTATGCTGTGCAGATTAGAGTTAGGCGTCGCATTTACCAATGCGTACGCGTTCCGCATAGGAATGGCTGACACTGCTGCATGCGACCATTGCGGCAGCGACGAAACAACTTGGCACATTCTGTGTGAACGTCCACAATACTGCTCGCAGAGACAGTCAATCTGCAATGCACTAGACGAACTGGACAGCCAGACTCTTTCGGAAGAAATAATCCTGCGCTACCGACAGGACTTTATGTAGCAGAAGAAGGCTGTGAAGGCGCTCCTGCGCTTCTTGCATTCAACCGGCCTGTCCGAACGACTGTTATCGGAACTCCCCGCATGTGTGTGCATATGGTCCTTTTATAATTTATTTTATATCTCTCTCGCTCTATCCTCTTTCCGACCCTTATTTTCCTAACACTAAACAGGGTAGCAAACCAATTCTCCTAGGTTAACCTCCCTGTCTCTTCCTTTCATTTATTTCTATCTTTCTCTCATGTACCCATTATTCTGTTGACCTGCCGCTAAAGTGTATTTCATCTAAATATTAGACTTGCTTATGATCAATATTTTGACAAGCAACTCAGCAATACAACAGGAGTTGCACATTTTTATTCTTGTCTTACATGTGAGGCAGTATACTTTGTCATTATTGCTACTGTAGTTAAAAAATGAAGACTATTCATATAGACATGATGAACTGGTGACTAACTTTATCTAATAATATATTGTCGCCATTTTATATTTCTGATACAAATGTTGCTGCTTCGCTCCTCGCTTCTGATTCTCTATGAAAGTGGCCGTATGCGTATACACCAATCAATTTATTACTGAAAATTGTAGTGTTGTGCCCAGGAAACGTTGATTGATGTAACAGTAGAAGTAAGTTTTTTTATTTTGGTGAAAAATATTTTCAGAATGACATGCCTAAATGCACATACACTTGGTTTGAAAAATACATGTCCTTGTTTTTGAATTTTTGTAATGCAATGTGTAGCTGTGCATACACGGATGTAAAGTGTTTCTGCTAAATAAAGAAACCAATCTTTTGAACGGCTCTAACCATACGGCTCTTACTTTTTGTTACTTAGGTAAAACTACGCAGTCCTTTTTTTTTTACTGAAACACGTGTTATAAATGTTTTCGCACTTGCGTAACACAATAGTTGCTGTGAGCTTGGATGTCTACAACTATAGGCTGCTACGACACGAAGAGCTATAAAAAAGCGGAGAAAGAAAATATCAGGGAACTTAGTTTACAATGCTTTGAAATGTACCTTGCCTTTTCAACTTTTTGTCGTATGTGCACTCGAAGTTTCAACACTTGCTGCTAAATTTTCCTGGAAGAGCCACTGAGTGCGTGTTAGATTCAGTGTCGCGACTTATTAGAGAAGCCTTTAAAATGTATCTCAAAGAAAATGACCCTGGCAGAAAAATGACGTTATAGCAGCTTCATCGTTACCTCAAAGGCTTAAAATTGAAGCAACAATTTACTTCCAAAGTAAAGCCAGGAAATTTGGGCAATAATTCTTGTTCTTTCGAGTTTCAAGCCAAGTGCTATATAAAAAGACTCCCAATAATGGTGGATTATCTGCACCTCCTCTTACTTAAAAAGTCGTTTTCCTTTCTGCATTTGCTTCAGGCTTAAGATTGCTCAAAGTCGAAAGCCTTCTTGTTTTTATTTTCAGCCGATTGCACGGACTCACCCCACGCCCCTTTCAACTTAGACACCCAGAAACCTTTCTGCGTGCAACATGTTCTTGCAGTGCCTTAGCAATACGACTCCAATGGGCAGTGTGATACCTTGCGATGACTCGTTATCTGCTCGTTGCCATGACGTCATGATTACCAATGGTCAATAGGAGGTAACATTAAGAATGAATTCGGTCGTAATGGACAGTAAGGCGACCGATAAAAATAACGTAAGTAACGCGGTCAATGCCGACTGTCTAGAATGTGCAGAACAGTGATCGGCCTGCCTTTAGGCCTCGCTTGTGGTCATGGCAACCACAGGCGTAACAAACGTGCAGCCTGGTTGGCAACCATGGCGGTAAAGGGAAAACTTCATCTGTGGCTCTCCCCCTTTTCCTGCTCGTCATCATCACTGACCCTTACCATGTCCTTGCTTTAACAAGTTGCACGTAGCTGCGCTTAACATGGTTTTTCCTGATATAGGCCATACATGCAGGTAGCCTGCTCCTCAACTTCTATTCCATTACCCACGCCCTCACTATACAGTACTATACTTTACTATAAGAAGCTCTGCATTGTACCATTTTGCCTTCGTCGCGCCATACATGTGCTACGCCGGTACGGAAGAACATCGCCTACAAGAATTAGAACAAAAAAAAGCTTTGTGGAGACGCGTCAGTTACCATAACGAATTCGCGGGAACACCAAACCCTGACCATGGCCGGCCCTTCACGCCGCCAGAACTGTACACAGCCCTATGGAAGTCGACAAGAAATATCATGTGGCCCCAGCAAAGACCGGGTAGTAAGCAAACACTTGCACAACTTACCACATCAGGCTCCGCCTGTTCTCTGTTTCAACGATTGCTGAGAGAAAGAATAGTTGTCTGTGGTTTGAAATCACTCGGCGATCACCGTGAACCTAACCCTAACAAAGCTATCAGCACTGATAACTTGCGCCGAAATTCTCTCACCTTGTGTGTGCGAAAACTGTTTAAACGCATGGTACATGACCTCCTGGCCCTGTACCTCTCTATATAGCGGGAACCTACCATATACAATGTTCTGCTTCAGAGAGCGCATCTCGACGCACGACGTTCATCTACAAAAAAAAGACCTTCTTCATTACCTCAATCACCGAAGAAAGTACTCAATACTCGGTGTCAATGTCAAGGTGGCCTGCGATAACGCGAGATATGACGCGATCTTCATCAGCGTTGTAGACTCTCAAGGCCGAGAGTTAGCGTCGGCCATGCTTCATGAAGTCACGTAACTCAGACTCAGCGAAAAAAGCGGCAATCACTCTCGCCACCGCTCCATGTAAATATGCCGCGGTGATCGTCTCTCACTCGCAAACCGCTTGCCGAAATTATGTGGAGGGCCGAGTCTCAGCCGCGGCACTAAACATTCTGAAATGGCGAAGCTCTTCACTTCCATACACTTGCGTGTTATGGGTTCCTCGGCATGGGGGTCTAGAGAAAAATGAAGCGGCTCACGCCGATGCCCGCGAGCACGTGAGCGGGGCTACCCTAGTGCCACAGGATACCTGACCCATGGCTGAGAAGGTAGACGTTGTAGAAAACACATGTTCGTCGCTACTTCAACAATACAGACTGGGGAAACGGGTGTACCCTCCACCCTGTCCAAATCTAACCGAAGAAGAAAGCGTTATCATCAGACGCCTGCAAAGCAACACGCACATACTGGACCATTATTGCACCGCCTCTACCCCATGACACATGACTACGTGTGTCCGCTATGCAGTCTACCGGACACTCGATAGCGCATTCTTTGAATGCCAGTGCCATGCAAATCACTACATGCAACCAGAGCGGGACGTGAATGGAGTGCCCAGAACAAACGACGACCATCTAATGAAAATATAAGAGGTCGTCCTCGAGCACCTGGAATACCAGCGACAACTCGTCGCCAGGGCCAAGAGGGCAGTGGAATCCAGATGGTTCCTGTACTAGGAAACCATCCCACCTTAGCGTGATACTGGGCCTCGCTTGGAACACTGTTTGCGAAATAAACGTTTATTTCTCTCTTTCTCCGCACCTCAATTTGAGCTTTCCTATATCTTTACTGAACAATACTAAACATATCTATAATATACATAGGTTTGCCTACAGGCTCTTATACATCGCTATACTATGCACTGCTCTCTCTCGTCCTATTTTGTTTTTCCCCCACCTTCCCTAACAATTCGCACCCCCTTGATATACATGGTCATGAATGGTATGCTAGCCTGACTCCAAGCGTTGGCATGATATGAGAGCATACAAAGGCAGCATAGTGCATTTCTCCTCTCCCTCTTCACCTTGACTGTTTTCTCGCCCCCTAACAACACAGGACCATGATATACAGGGTTTTGATTGAGTGACGCCAAGCAAGGCTTTAAGATGAAAGCATAAAACAACATACCAGACCTCAAGCCCCTAAAGACTTTGTAGTTAAAAAGAGGCCTACTCGACAGTGCATTCCTAGATAGCTACACCAGTTCACTGACAAACTATCAAACCTTGCGACAGCTGTAATCAATCTTGGTCAGCTCTAAGCTCGGTGTCTTCATCTTTTTCCTTTAATCCGCTGTTCTAAAACATGTCTTTTTAAATAGCCTGTACATTACTTTTACATTAATGCCGCAATCATAGGTTTCTGTAAGTGCCTATTTCTTTAAAGGAACCTCTATGATTAAAGCCAACAGACTGCTTCAATGTTCGCCATCGATAAGCCCTGACAGTGCGCCTCGCTGTCACCTCTGAATTCTTTCCTTAATATTTTTTGCGTACTCTATTTGCCTCTCATTCGATCTCGTTCAATCTCACTCACGGCCCGTTCTTGTCAGGCGGCTTTCTCCGGGCCATTAACGCGCCCTTGTGTTCGCCCATCAGCGTATAGTGTCTGCCAGTGGAATTCTTGATGACAGCGCCGCTAGAGCCCCTGTCAACTTGACGTAGGAGTTACAGAGAGCGACGCTGCGTCGCTTTGTGGGGTTGCTGAGAATGACCCATACTCTTTTCTGTTGTTGCGCATTTGTTAACATAGCGTCTTGGAAAAATATATCAGTTTCATTGCGTATTAGAATGATTACAATTAGGAAAAGTTGTCGATGCCTTCGTTATACATGCATATGCCTGTTTTATCAGAAACTGAATGACCCAGCAAAAAAGAAAGTTAAGCTAGTGGACTGCAATACAGACTTTATTTAAAAGAAAGTAAAATAAATAAACCAATAAAAAATAAATAAAATAGCAAATAAATGTCATGCTGGCACAACCACGCCACCGGCTAACGCTCACAGAAACTGGTGTGAAGCCTACAACAGCATCTATAAAAGCAAAGCTAGGACAAACAAATCTTGCTCGAAGGTTTTGCTAGAACAATGCCGGAATCAGTAAACGCTATGTTTAGCGAGGAGGATACATTGTCACCTGGTTGAGTCGCTACCAATAGGTATGCTCCAAATGGAACGCTTTATTTGGGCGCAAAGGCGAAAAGCATAAATAAAGTTTTTAGGAACGAGAGCAGCGTTGGCCTTCGAGGGATCGGTTGTGCGTCGACGTGCATCGGCAATTATACACGCGGCATCTAACGTACGCGAAGCCTTCTCGCATAAGCTTTCGAATAAGCTCGAATATTTGCGTCATGCGCCTGCCGTTAACTCAATGGTCTGAAATGATTGCATCCAGAATCTGGCTGGGTGGACGCATAGTCATGGATACCACGTAAGTTTCTCTTAGACGTAGTCAGCACTTACAGCTAATGCGGCATCTTCGCCTGTAGGAAGTGTACCATGGCATTGTTCGCGAGCAGGCTGAAAGGGTGAAGTATGGTGCCAATCTTCAACATCCGAGTTAGTAACAGTTCTCTCATAGAACGCTCGTTTGTGCAGAGATCTCTGTGCGTACAACGTTTATAGATATTTTTAGCGTCATTATGCGAAGTTGCGTTCCATACAAAATTGCACCTCAGTCACACTCTTGCTGCCGGCTTCGAATAACATCGATTTCCATGCAAGCGTGATCTGCCGAATGCTTAGTCAGTGCGGGCTACTAACATAATTCTCAAATTTATGTTATTTACGTATGTCGTCACCATTGCGGAGTAGACACAAACTCTCAATCATCTGTGACACGTTTCTGTCTGAAGAATATGGTTTTGGCGTACGTCGCAGAATTTTCACGTAATGCATGTCTTGACATGACACTTATACTTCTCTCTTGCCCTTCCGTATATCAATTTTTACGTGCACTGTTTTAAAGAGATGATCAGGAGGGTACCAAGAATATAAGATAGATAGATAGATAGATAGATAGATAGATAGATAGATAGATAGATAGATAGATAGATAGATAGATAGATAGATAGATAGATAGATAGATAGATAGATAGTAGAAGTACTCAAAGTGCGTGCACTTCACAAAAATATACATTGCTTTTTAAAAACAAAAAAATAATGTGATGGTGGAAGCTCTTGTAAATTTCTCAGAATTCTTGCTGTTTCGACGTCTTCATAAGACATCTCCAATATATTTGAAGCGCACAGCCAGGCAGCACCGACAGCGCTAACTTTTATTGCTTTATTGAGACCCGCTTTGCAGACTGCATTAAATACACACGGGACATTGCATGACGCCTGTGCAAGAGGAAAAATAACACATTATCATTGACGTCGCAGGCTACACAAATTTTTCGAAGATTGAGCAATCGGTGGCTTGACTCACGTTTATCACCTAAACAATCTGGTTTTCCAGCCTCAAGAACTTCGCGAGAAAGTTTGCTTCTGCTACTTGTGGGAATAGGGCATTTATTAAAAAAAAACACTTGCAGGCATTTATTTTCCACCCAATGACCAGATATGTCTACCTATCAGCCATGGAGATGATTGCAATTTATACAATATTATTAGGCTTATGATTGATCGCAGCTGCTGCTTCGTGCATTACGAACTTTGAGTTGTATTACAACATTTTTATGTTTTTATAGCTACTGACACGTGCTTGCCATGCACTCAGTTCATTAGTTTTGGACGTGCAATGAACGTGCGCGCAGAGAAATTCCAAGTTCTAGCTCGTTATGCAATCTAGGTTTTTACTACCCGCTCGTACTCAACAACCTCAGGAACTAAATTGATCTTGTATGATTTCTTCGAATCTAGTTGGCCTGAATTTAATGGCAGAGAAACGAACCTGCAGGCGTACACCTTGTCCGCTTATTCCTGGTCAGTTGGCTTTATTATAGGAAAACAATAAACACTGAATAAGACTTACGAAGTGCCGTAGTTCACCTGAGTGGACTGGTTGGTACATTATTTAGACGCGAGCAGATAGCGCTGAACAAACGGCGGTGAGAAAAAAGTCACGGCTTTGCCGCAAAGGCGACGCAATGAATGCGATAGCAACAAATTGGAAGGTCAAGCGCAGAATGGCAAGCAGATCAATGCGTGCCCCGCGTTTCTAACGCACATATGACGCACGAAACCTATACTCACAGGTACAAATGATGAACGCGAATAAGCGTCTCTGTTGTTACTTCGCACTGTCTGAAAAGCCGCCTTTTTTGCAAACTGAGGATCTGAAACAATTGCAGTGACCTTTGTGCACCCGGTAACTACAGCAGAATACGTACGAGACGTACGAATATCGCCACTGCAAGGTAAGAGCGCGTGATCAAGCGTACCCCCCCTTATTCTCTACGCGGGCCAAAGTACGCGTAAGAGATGAGAGCCGCGTAAAGTACGCGTATGAGTGAGCACGCTCACTGCCCCCTGTTGCTGATTACGCTTAAAACAAGATATATTGCCCCCGAGAGGCCTGACAACAGCGTTAAGTGCTAGATATAAATAGCTTTTCGTTTGGACCTCGAAGGAGGTATCTCATGGTGGCTCGATGGTAACGCCTCGCATTCACAACGCGGAGATCACACGTTCGATTCTGTCAGTCAGAGTCTTTTTTTTCTAGATTTTTCTCTTTCTTGCGTTTTCATATATATAGATAAGTAAACATATACGGTGCATGACATCGACGCCGACGCCGGCGGTGGAATCCAGCCGAGAGTGTACGCGTAATTGCTATCGCAATAAAACCACGTTCGGAGGCCGATTCCGCTGTCTGCACGCGCCCTTTCTGCACCTCTGTGTCGCACATTTCCAGCTCTTCGCACTCAGTTTGCTCCCAGAATCCTTGAAATGATTAGGTTTTCTGCTAAATATGACCTAAATACTGAGAGTTTGATGCCATTCATCAATATGTATGCTGACAGGGGCTAGATCACTCATTCGAATTATTTGAATTTCCGTATAATCAATTTGCACATAGCAGTTTTCACCGCATTACATGCATTCACACGTATACACGTATTTCCACATAAAAAAAATTCAATCGGCATCATGTGAGCTTTGCTGCTTTAAAAAAACGTAGATGATGCCTTTATAGAATATTGTTTGAAATATATATAAGCAAATCCACAACAAAAGAAATGAGATTAGAGCCGCTTCAAGCTGTTTGTGCTCCACTTCTTCTAGAGGTAAGCTCTTTTTGCCCGGCGTAAAGCTTACTCTTTTGTTTGTTCTCCTTTCTTGGTATCGTGTCATCTCCACTTTTCATGAAATCCCCGAGTGAAATTGCTGACCGTCGCCAGAAAGCAATCTTCCGTTACCGAGAGGGAATATTTTTTTTCTTTTACGCATTGCACATTTTCGTTGTACACTTCTGTTTGCAATAAGGTGCCGTTGTGAAATGCGTAAAGGCTCGTAAGATGGGGCCGGGACTGTTTATCGTCCCTCCATCTAGGAAAAGAAGCAATAAAAAACATGTTCGTTGAAGCACACCACTGTTTAGTTTATAATTATTATTGCCACTATTAGCCCCGTCGTGGTGGTCGAAGATACCCGGATGACGGCCCGCAGGTCGCGGGATCAAATCCCGACTGCAGTAGCTGCAGTTTCAATGGGGGCTAAAATGATGTAGCCCGCGTGCTCATATTTGTGCGAACGTTGAAGAACACCAAGTGGTCGAAATTTCTGGAGCCCTCTACTACGGCGTCTCTCATGATCATTCGGGGATTTGGAATGTTAAGCCCCAGACATAAATCAATAAAGCAAGCCAAAAAGTTAGTTTTGGCAGAATTCAATGCAAACCATCCAGGCTGGAACTACCAAACAGAAGTTCCCAAATACCACCGACGATCAGACACTTTGACCCTTAATCCTCTTAACAAAACCTGACACACTTGCGAGAACAGCCAACAGCATGAGCAAAGACTTATGTCTCGACCTAACCACGAAAAAAGGGTTGACTAAATGTTCATTAATTATTTTGATGTAGCACTTGGGAAGTGAGCACAACATTCTGGCCACAGAGATAACTCTGGCATCATACAGACTGCGCAGCACATACTAAAGGAATGCCCCACATACTGCGATGAGAGGCTACTCTTTGAACAAGAAGTGGACATGATATGCCATTAACAATTATTATTGTGCAACATATTATGCCTTTGCATGGTCCTTGAAAACATTGTCGAGTCGTACTGCCATTAATCAATTACTTATACAAAATTGGCCTTCTCGGAAGGCTCTAATCATAGAATATTTCACATAGGAAAGCCTTAATTTACCCGACACCTTAATTTCATATATTTTAATCAGCTTGACTTGTTCACAAGTCTTTTTCATAGTTATTTCTTTTCTCTATAATAAAACCTTTCAGTAGCATGGCAGCGATATATAGTAGCCAGTAGAAATCTTTATTTTTCATAATAAAGTGTCTCTCTCTCTGGTCACAGAGGTTGAAGTAGTGCCGACACGTACTCGCCATCGTAAGATCCAGATAACAAATCGGGAGGTACTTCGGCGCAAGAGAACAAACTTCCAACAAAACGGGTGCACCATTTCTATGTGAATGGTTTCGAATTCTTGAGGCAGATTTCAAAGCCGCGACCGAAGAGCTAAGCACGACTAAGTAACGAGAGAGCTAACTAAAGAAAAATAGGTAAATGGGTAGGTTTTCGGGGAGTAGACATATACATTATGCGAAAAAATTGCGAAAGGATGACGACAATAGGTGACCAAAAGTCAAAAAGTACTCCACCAGTAAAACTTCTTTCCACTCACTGTGTCTCTAGAGCAGAGCTCTCTCAGCTGCGTAGCTGCTGTTACTACAGAAGGGAGTGGAAGGTTGGTTGCATGGTGTCCGTCTTGTCTTCTCGTGGCTGCTGCTGCCTTGTCAAGTATGGAGACCAGAGCCGTCCGATACGTTGCAGCAGCTTGAATTTATGTGCAGTACATTATGTACAAATTTACAAGACTCTTCACCATTCGGACCGCCGCATGTTGCGTCGGCAGAGCTGCACAGCACTATTTGCTGCCACCAGAACACCCGTGAGGAGTCAGGAGCCAGGTTTTAACCCCTAGGGTGTCCCTCCCCGTTCTCCTCACGTCCAACCAAAACAATTCACTCCATTTATTAGATAGACTAAACACACTTATTGCCATCCTTTCATCTCGCTTTCTTATTCAAGAATTTGAGCTCCCGGTCCGAGAGAGAGAGGCAGCAGGACCGGCCTACAAAAGACGTTCCGCGAACTGTACCAATGCACCCGATGGTGGCACCGTTCGGTTGCCCCGCTGATCCTACCCGGGTGCAGCTAGTTCTTTAGCGGGCTTACGCTATTAGTGCCAAATGGTATACGCTGGCCTGCACGGTAGCCGCCTCGTGGACTCTATTGAAGATGTATGGGTGTCAACACACCGGACGTCTTCACGCCGCATGGCGGCAACCCGCTGGACGGAGGCTACCTCACTGGTCGTTAAAAGTGAAAACAGACCGCGGCCTCGAATGGTCACAGAAAACTGTGAGGGGGGGGGGCTCTATCGCCACACCACGTTGCTCTTACTAGAAGGGGTGCCCTTATGCCGGGATTCTCGCTTCCCGAGAATTGGCTCCTTGGAAAACGCACACTTTTGGGACAAAGAAGACTCACCTTCTTGCCTGCGACACCAAAACTTCCACCACCTATTTTATTTTTTTGTATGTTCTTCTTACAGCTTGGTAGCTGGTTATTTACCATCCGCATTAGGTCAGTCAATATATTTTGAAGAGGACGAAGAAAGAAGGAAGGACTGAGAAGGTTTTATATCTTTTGATCTATGGCAGGATATATTATGAGTTGACGTGATCGTGGCCTTTTCAGGTGCTCCGTGTTGTTGCAAAGCCCTCCTGCGATTTTTTGCATGCAGTTTGTCCTTAACGGTACGCTTTTATTGGGCTAGAGTTGTTTCCTATAATTGGTTGTTTTTTTTCTGCTGTGGTGGCAACAGCACTGCAGACCGAAAGAAAAAGCATGCACCTGACTCCATATTTCCGGAGTAAAGAACCTGAATCCGACGTTATGACTGCTTATAGAGAACTTCAGCACTAATAATACCTAAAGAATTACAAACATTTTGGTGTCGTCATCCTTTCAGTTTTGCCTAGACTACAGTGACGTTACTAGGTGGGGTTGGTCGACTGTTTGGTATGTAAAGACACCATGAAGTATTGGCTACACAAGGGGTTCATCAAATACTCGAACAATCCTATCCGCTTCGCTGTGTAGTTCGCTTCTCTAGCACAGTTTGTGATATAAAACTTGGCATCGCCTAACGTAACTGATTTTAGTGAGTGCGAGAACATTGTCATCGTTTGGCTGAGTCTGGAGTCACTTACTGCTGTTTATTCATGTGAAGTTTTCATCATGAAATGTTTTGGAGGCGAAACTCCTTATAGCGGCACCTGTTCGTCCTCCGTAGTATGTAACAAGTATAGCATTTTGACCTCCAAGGTGGTGCCGGTGAGAGACTTCTTCTGTGCGTTGTTGAACAATAAAAAATAGTGCTCAATGTACATGTCAATGGTTGCTAATGAGAAATGAGAGACAGGAGCATTCGGCTTTTAGTTAACGCCCAGGCTGCAATCACCATTAGCAGCCATGGGCATGTAGATTGAGCACTATCTGACAAGAAAGGGTTGCTACGTTATACTCGCTCGGTGTAACCTCCTTAGCTTTAGAAAGGTTTGGCGAGCGTTGAGCCACAGTGCCATAAATACAATGAACTTGTATATACCATGAATGAACTCGAGGTGGTTAAAAATGGGAAGTAGATACGAAGCGCAAACCGTAAGAAAGTAAAAGCCGAATTCTCCGCCTCTCATTCCCCATTAGCAGCCATTGGCATGTACATTGAGCACTATCTGACTGAAAAAGTTTGCTACGTCATACTCGCTGGGCGTAACCTCCTTGGTTTTAGAAAGCTTTAGCGGGCGTTGGGCCGCAGTGCCATGACTACAGTGAACTAGTATATACCATGAACTCGAGGTGGTTAAAGGTGGGAAGTGGACCCGAAGCGCAAGCCATAAGAAAGTGTGCGTGTGCCATTTCTCGTTTAGTCCTTGGAATGTTCGCTGGATGGCGGTGCTTCTATATGGGGAATATATGATGAAAAGATGCGAGATGGTGGTACTTGGAGTGTTGAATAGATGGACGAACGGACACATACCGGGTGTTCAAAATTAAGCTTTATGATTTTTTTAAAATTAGGCGCTCGAAGGCACGTGAGAACCACTTGTGCAAATAAGTTAAGCGGCCAGGGGGACAGAAAGTTAGATGATAATTATCGCTGTCAGCAGCCCAATTAACTAAAATTTAATAATTAACTTTTTACTGGCTGCGGTAAGTTGGCATGTTTATATTGAAAAAATGTAGGCAGTGGTGTTTGTACACAGTTTCAGTTGGAAGATTTTTTCTAGCACGCCTGTGTTCCGAGATATCCGGCTCCAAAGTTTAATTGTCTTTCGCACGATTACGCATGCAAGAGGGTGAGGGTCCGCGCAAAGCTCCTCCCTAAAGTGACGCATCTGTTGCGTGTGGTGTTTAGTGTGTGAAGAGGGTGGAAGCGTAGGCATAGGTGATAGCAATTACCCTTGCCCTCTTCGGCCGTCGAAATCAAAAATCGAAGAACGCTTGCAACCAGTGTCGTAACACGCAACTGCAGAGCCTCTAACGATAGTGGCAGATACCATGCCGAGATAATGGTGCGAGCGGAGAATCTGGATGCCAGTGCGCGTGCGTAATAATCACTAGAGAAGCATGCGTGGTCGTTGCCTGGGCTACGCGAATAGCGTGACTGCTGATGTCCGAGTACTGTAACTTTTATTGAAACAAGAGCAACAACTCCACCAATAATAACTGAAACAGTTTTATCCTTGCTAACGCATATTTCCTGCTGCTACATAAGCATATTTCGGTCATGCACAAATCTCATCGAAACTCTTCACCTCTCAAGACGTCAATGCCCCAAAAAGTGTTCAAAATGCCTGCCTTCGGCAGCAACGCAAAGCATGAACCGCTGTCGCGTCGACTCGATGACTCGGCGCAGTACTTCTGCAGGAATACTCGCACAGGCAGATGTTATCCTGTCCTTCATGTCATTAACATCGCTGGGCTCTGTTACGTAAACTCGATCTTTAACGTAGCCCCAAAGGAAAAAGTCGAGCGGAGAAAGGTCAGGTGATCTTGGTGGCCAAAACATCGCTCCTGCGCGCCCAATCCACTGTTGTGGAAAACGTCTGTCCAACCAGTTCTTCGCCCTGGTAGAAAAATGTGGTGGTGCTCCATCGTGCTGAAACCATACTTGGCGCAGGTCATTCAGGGAAAGACTGCAGACAAGATCATCAATGACAACACCTAATATTTCTTCTGTGTACATCTTTCCGTTCAAGTTGTCCTCAAAAAAGTGAGGTCCGATGATCCTGTCCCCGAGTATGCCGCACCACACATTCACACTCCAGCGAACTTGATGCTTGTGCTGCCTCAGCCAGTGTGGGTTTTCTTGTGCCCAATAATGGGCGTTGTGAAGATTAACACTTCCATTTCGGCAAAACCGAGCTTCATCAGTCCAAATTATTCTGTGCAAAAAGTCATTTTCTTGATCAGTTTTGATGAGGCCCCAATTGCAGAAGTCAACTCGCCTTTCAAAGTCCGCCTCATTTAGGTCCTGATGAAGGTAAACGTGATATGGATGGAACTTGTGCTTTCTTAAAACATTTGTGACTGTTCCGATGCTGCGACCGCACTGATCGGCAATCTGTCGGATGCTGAGCTCTGGCATCGAGGTTACGCACGCGACAACGTCGATTTCAAAGTCTTCATCGACGATTGCCTTCCTGGTCCGTCTCGGAAGGTGGACAGAGCCTGTTGTGCAGAAGCGTCGAAACAGGTTTGTGAAAGTGGGCCTTGTTGGAAGGGGACGGTGTGGGTGGCGAGACGCGTAAAGCTCCATTGCTAACGAAGCGTTGCCATTCATTTCAGCCATTGCAAGCACCACGTCTACTTTTACTTTGGTAGAATACCTCACGCCAGAAGCAGCCATATTAGCTCGAAAGGACTCCACGTGGATTTCCTTGGTAGACCTTCAATGCAGAGACGCTGTGCTCTAACCGGAGGCACCCTAGTGCAGGACGGTCCTGCTAACGCGTTCACAAGAAGATGTCTCAGTGTGATCTAAAGTCACGAAAAAACGTCGCGAAAAATGGTCTCCTGTTATCGCGTTCATCAGGATCATGCGTAAGGCTCATGGCGCACCGCGCTGTCACATTTTGATTTCGCCGGCCGAAGAGGGCAAGGGTAATTGCTATCACCTATGCCTACGCTTCCACCCTCTTCACACACTAAACACCACACGCAACAGATGCGTCACTTTAGGGAGGAGCTTTGCGCGGACCCTCACCCTCTTGCATGCGTAATCGTGCGAAAGGCAATTAAACTTTGGAGCCGGATATCTCGGAACACAGGCGTGCTAGAAAAAATCTTCCAACTGAAACTGTGTACAAACACCACTGCCTACATTTTTTCAATATAAACATGCCAACTTACCGCAGCCAGTAAAAAGTTAATTATTAAATTTTAGTTAATTGGGCTGCTGACAGCGATAATTATCATCTAACTTTCTGTCCCCCTGGCCGCTTAACTTATTTGCACAAGTGGTTCTCACGTGCCTTCGAGCGCCTAATTTTAAAAAAATCATAAAGCTTAATTTTGAACACCCGGTAGACAGATGCATGGATGGACGCATGGACGGACGCAGGGGCAGCTGCATGGACGAACGCTGGGACGGACGCACGAACAGACGCATGCACGGACGGGCTGATGGACGCATGGACGGTCACACTGACGGACGCATGGACGGACGGAATCAAGAACGAATGGACGGACGAATTCTTCGCCCCACTCTCCATCATTCACTCCGTGGATATGCTGTCATTTTTTTATCCTCAACTAAAGATCTTGTAGATATATTAGTTTTAAATGTGTTTCGTTTCCCTTTCAATACTAGTGTAGAAGTAGATGGCGAGGGTCCAAGATTTTGCCACGCCACGGTGGTCTAGTTGCGAAGGTACTCGGCTGCTGACCCACAGGTCGAGGGTTCTAATCTCGGCTGCGACGGCTCCGTTTCCGATGGAGGCGCAAATGATATAAGCCCGTGTGCTCAGATTTGAGTGCACATTAAAAAACCCCAGGTGGTCGAAATTTCCTGAGCCCTCCACTATGGCGTCTCTCATAAACATGTGGTGGTGGTTTTGGGACGTTAAACCCCACATATCAATCAGGGTCCACGATGTTTTGACTTTGTCTACTGCTATGAACTCCTTCAATTATTTCAAAGGCTCTTCGTGCAGATAGGTCTGCTTAAATGACACCAGATTGTCTGTTTGTCCATCACTCCGCGCGACCGTCCGTTTCATACTAAAAGTCCTAAAGATAATTTATAAATAGATATTATTGCGCAATTCATTGCTAGAGTGTTTTTATTCTAATTTATTAGGATTCACTTTGTATATTTGTACTAAATTTTATGTTTAGGTGTATTTTATTACGAGGCTGTGTATGTTAGGTGCTACAAGGGCTGGTTGTACTTGTTCTTTTGAAACAAGAGCGTCAATATCTGCAGTCTCCAATATATCCTTTTCGTACACTTTCCTACAACAAAGTGAGGTCACTGACTGACTCTACCTGCAATTAAGAAGAGGTCATTCGTGTAGAGACAACAAAGCCTAGGCTCACCACTGCATTATAACTTAACAGGAAGGAATGAACTTCACTCAACGTATATATCTCGATACCTTTCCCAGCAGGTTATTTTACAGGCTGGTATGAGTACTGCAACAAATATGGTTTTGTCAATTTTCTCCTAAGCTGAAAGAAAAAAAAACCAACGAGGAAAAAACATCAATAGACAAGTTAAATACTGTACAAAATTGCAGCGTGGCTCGGCCAGTGGTCCTGGGGCTCGCGAGAATGGAATCTCTACGATAATCAAACGGAAGGTCGTCCCCCATGATGTCGGCTTGGAAAAATCTCCACAGACTGGTGGTCTGGAGTCGAGATGAGACCAGAAAAGCCAAATCTTTTGTGATATTGCATTATTGGCTCGGTAGGGTATGCGCATGTTTATATATCTTGAAACATGACATTAGTAAAAAGATTTAGGATAAAGATGGGTGCAGCTGCAAAAGTCTAGAACCTTGCAGATATGTGATCCTTGCTTTTGTTGGCTATGAAACCGGACAGGTGACAACCTGTGCCAAACTCTTCGATGTGCTTGAGTTTTCGCTATGAGTCTATAAACCGTCATGCATATCCTATAAGAAAGCAGAAGTTAAAAAATTGGCCCCGAAAGTTTTTACTATTCAGCTGTTTCTAAGATCAATGGTCACACTGTTCAGTCACGTGGTGACTGCAGTATTGATGAAGAGTGCAATGTGAATAGTACGCACGTAGTTCACAGTTCACACGTTTCCTCAACGCAACTCAGTGTGCGAACAATGACGAGTAGGCACCTATAAATTACACTAACTATGTCTCATCCACAGGCAAACCTCAAGTGGCACTCAAAAATTTATCCACAATTTAATTGTGTCATGTTTATTTTCTTGGGAGTATAATTAACGTCCCACTACGAAAATTCAAATATTTCTTTGAAGCTGCTACCTTTCATATTCTTTCGTGGCTACCTTTAGATATTCTCTTTCTAGTGAAAAAAAATTGGCAGGTCCCACGTACAGTGGGAATCGATGATATGCGAATCCCGAATGAGAAATGTTGATATGTCACTTTAAAATCAGCACAAAGTTACGAGGTGGAGGTAATGATGGCGTACATGACTTTCGTGTCATGATTATCATGTTTGGATGTGTCGTTTACCTTCGTCATCTTTTCCCTTGACGTGGTACCAAATTTAGTATATGTGGACCTAGGAAAACGGCCATGAGCACGCTATGAGCGTGGTATGTTGTCATGTTCTTACATGTCACGCGTGTCGGGATTATCATGTTTGCATCAGTCACATATTTCGTCATCCATTGATGTCACGTACCAAATTTGGTATATGTGGAGCTAGCGAAACAGCCGCGAGAGCATCATGAAGGGCCCAATATAGTCCAATATAACATTGACGTGCGCGCATGCTGGGCACAGCAACGCTACGTTAGCAAAACGCGAGCACTCAATAGTCTGACGCCAGGCGCGACCAGCTTCTGTCGGCGCGGCCTAACGGCAACCGGCGCGAATAGCGACATGCTGCATTTCGCGCCGATGTGTTACCCAGACAACACTGCATCTCCCTATTTTTCTGACGGAGGGACGCCGGACGCGCTGAAACGCGCATGCGTCAAAGCAGAGCAGCGCGGCGCGCACCTGCGAGTCTATGGCAAAACTGGCGCATGGCGTGACAACGCCGGCGTGACGCGACAAAATAATTACCAGCGAGCACGCGCACTGCGTCACGTCGAAATGTATTGACGCCTTGACTGTGGCATGTAGTCATGTTCTCACATGACATGAATCTCATGATAATCATGTTTGCACCAGTCACGTATACCTTCATCATTCATTGCCATCACGTAATACCAAATTTGGTATATGTGAAGCTAGTGAAACGGCCGAGAGCGTATTATCAGTTTGGCATGTAGTCATGTTGTTACATGACACGCATGTCGTATTTATCGTGTTTGGATGTGTCATTTACCTATGTCATCCGTTGGCATCACGTGATGCCGAGTTTGGTACATGTGAAGCTAGCGAAACGGCTGCGAGCGCCTTCTGAGCGTAGCATGTAGTCATATTGTGACAAAACAAGCATCTCAAGTTGATCATGTTCACACCAGTATCATATTATCGTCATCCATTCATGTCCCATAATACCAAATTCGGTTTAAGTGAAGGTAGTGTAACAGCTGCCAGCGTATCATGAGCGTGGCTTGTAGTCATGTTGTTACATTACACGCATGTCATGATTTTCATGTTAGGGTCTGTCGCTTGTGTTCGCCATGCAGTAATGCAGTACTATACCAGTTCTGCAACATGCCATGTAAACGAAACCACTGCAAGAGCTGCAGAGCCATGAAATGTAAATGGTGATAATCATGACATACATGTCATAATTTTCATCTTATGACTAGTCCAATATGTTCTTAATACAGTCATGTTATGCCATACCAAGTTTGGTATTGATACTACTATCGAAACGGCCAGGAGACCTAAAAGTCGTAGGCGGCTAGATAGATAGATAGATAATGGTAAAGCTGTGTGGGAAGTTTGCTTTTGTCGTCATCTGAACATTGGCATCATTTGAACATCTGTGGCTATTGGCCATGTGCTGAAGACTAAAAAGCTGAAGTGCGTTCCGGAGCACACAGTCTCTTTCCGACACGTATAGAGACGAACATGAACGCCCTCCCAACTGCTAAAGCCAACGCCGATGCAGAAAACAAGCAAACGATGTGCCGAGAGTTCGGGAAAGAGCAGCAAAGCCGACAAGCTGCTACTACGGAGGTGAGGGCATCACGTGAGGTGTCTGAACGTCTACGCAGAGAGCAAACTATTACGGTGGTGAGAGCTCAGGAAGGTGCTACTAATCGCTCTGTGGTTCCCATTCATGAACATCAGGCGTTTAATGCTCTGCTACTGGCAGTACAGAATCAAAGGTGAAATGGTCAAGTTCTCAAGAGGCATTCAGAAATCGTGCAAGGCTTCCTTGAAGCATACCTGACGCCTGACGATGCAGTTATCAACGCGTACATAAAGCGAACACTAATGACCGAGCCCCCGTGCAAGTTCGGCATTGTCAAGATGCAAAATATCCACGATTGGTGAAGTACTTACAAGACTCACCCCTCTACAAATACCATCGATTCCTTCGAATAACTATTGGCTCTACAGGTCAGGGACCAAAAAGCAGTACCAATGAAGGCAAAATGAAATGCACAGCTCTACACAACAAACGAATCATGACCAATGAGACATTTTTATACTGTACACACGCGTTAACTTGAGCTGGTGGGTGATTAACTCTCGACTGCTGCGCCCAGCGTCGTCATTAAATTTGCAGAGTTGCACGGAGTTTTCCGGGCGAAGCACCTCAGATTTGCAGAATGTCGAACCATCGTCAATGAGACTCGCCGTCGGCCCTTCGAAGCGCGTGCGCGACAGAGCTGCGCGCAAGACGAGCGTATTAAGCACGCAAATGTCGTAAGTACAGACGGTACTCTCACCGTTTGTGCGCCCATGCAACTGTTCATATACCTCCACCCATGCGTGCCACCGTCCATCCGCCCATCTGCATACCTGTGCACCCGATCGTCCATGTGTCTGCGCGTCCTTTCATCCATGCATCTCTCAGTCCATTTGTTTATTAGTGCGTCCATGCAACCGTCTTCCGTTGATCTGTTCATCTGTCTGATAATTATAACATAAAAAATCCGTAAAAAAGGGTGAATAAAACTAATTTCTTTATCGCTAGCGTGTCTACCTTTCATACCCTCACCTGCATCCTAACAAGTGAGGGGGAGGGGTAGTATGGATACGCGACTGTGAGAGAGCGGGGCGAGAAGGGTCGGCAATGAACTTTGAGTGGAGAAGGAACAGGTTTTTTGTGAATAAAAAGAAAATAAGGAAGTGGTGGGGATGTTTGTTGGTACACGTGTCGTCAGAATTTACCAATAATAAGGTTTGGAATTCCTAAACAGAGGGCTTAACTCGCAGTGGTTTTCGTTATGCATGTAGCATACCGAATGGATTCAAGAGTTCCGTTAAAAACGTTTAAAACTACTGGCTGCAGTGTATAAAACTTGCTAATAAGGTACGACTCTACATTTTCTCTACTTGTGGCTTGACTGAAGATTGTAGGGTTTGAGATTGTTTAAGTTGTTTCCTGCTACATTAAAATGTCATTCCACTGCTTTGGGTAATCCCTTAGCCATGTCGGGGTGGTGACCGTTTCTTCTGACATTAACAAGCTTTCCTGTTTCGCCAGTGTATTGTTTACGGAAATATGAGCACTAAATCAGATAGATAACGTTTTCACTAGTGCTGGTCTAGATTTTATATCATTGACATAATCACTCCTGGTGCTTCTAAGTATCGTGTCATCTTGGAGGTACTTGCAAGTCTTGCATCTTGGACGGGAGCAAGGTGTTACTTGGGCAGTAAAACGTAGCTTCCACTGTCAAAGGTCTCGTTAATTAGGGAGGCGATCGTCGGGCTAATTCCAAGGGCCGAAGTATCAGCCCCCCGAACCGCACCACGAAAGCGTGGACAATTTAGAAGAGGTCCTTTTTAGCACGCCAGCGGACGCCGGCTGTGGCCCAAAGAACAAGTCAGAGCCGAGAGTTGCCAAACAAAACAAAATTATATTCTCAATAATGGCAGATCAAAAACAATACACAAGTATGCACACTCCACAATAGTTGAGTACAATATGTCACCAACCAAACAACGTACTACACATAACAATCAGCCACACTCGAAACAACGGACACAGACAACAATACACACTATAATGCAGTCGAATGCATTGAACAACCAAGACACTTAAAGACTAAAGAGATAGAAAACCTATTCAGTCCAAAGTTCTTGGAACAAAAGTGTGGATGATGTTCTTCCGAGCAGCACTCACTCATAGTCCAGCGTTGTTGTCGTTCCGCTGCCCCCGAAGTTTCTCTTCGAGGAAACCTCTGTCGTTCTACTGCCCCCGAAGTTTTTCTTTCAGAAAACCTCTGTCGTTCCGCTGCCCCCGAAGTTTCTCTTCCAGGAAACCTCACGTCTTCACTTGGCTGCTCTCCAAGCTTCAAACTTCTTCGCCGGAAACACGTCGGCTTCACACACGCAGCTGTTGCCACACGTCTTCACTCGATAGTGGTAGACACATGCTCTTGTCTGTAGCTCGAGCCTTCACCCCTCAGGTGGAAATGCTCTTCTTCTCCTGCTTTGTCTCTACGGACGAAACCTTCGCCGACTACACGGCGGAATACCCTACGCGCTCTGGCGCTAACTTCCGTCTTCTCCTGATCTCCCATCTCCACTGCTCAGTTAAATACCTTCCGCGCGAGATTCCAGAAACTTCTCATCATTCCGTTGGCGCTATACGCAGCGAAGGCTGGGGAGAGGGCGAGACGGTTCAAAGGCCGTCCGCGACGTATGACGCAACCCGGCATCACCCCGCCCCTTTCCATCTAGAACATTCCAGTGCCTGCTCGGGCGCTGATGAGAGGAGGTTCGTCGGCGAACCCACGCTTCCGAGGGGAGAAGGACCCGCGCCCGGGGAGTCTACGGATGCTTGTTTTCTTCCTTTTTTTCGTTGACCTCGCGGCGTCACGCCGGCGTTTCATCGCGAGAATTTGGCGGCGCGCCCTTTTTGAGCGCTCGTTTTGTGACACTGCCCCCCACTTTAAGGATATTATCTCATAACATTCAAAACCACACAAACGAGCGCGAATCGTCCCCACACTCTCAGAGACTGTAACATAGTGTGTCGCTCATGACACATCACATTCACAATAGTTCACTCAATACAATTGTACATTACAATTCAATCTCACAACACACAGAATATAGACACAGGTACATTAATACAATACTTCGTCACATACTTCAAGCAATACAAATGTGCAAAGGTCTGTCTTTACAACAATTGTGCCATACTATACATTACATCACCGTAACAAAAAATTTTGATTCACTCGACATATAGTTGTCACACAGGACAACAACCACATTGACTTAACAAATAGCACTGTCAAACACGTTCCGATTTGACCTCAACACCTATACCGTGTACTTTGAGCTGCGCTTGCGTCCTTTCTTCGGTGCTCGCTCGATCTCTTCTTGTTTGTCCTCGTTTTGTTCCGGCGAGCCCCTTCCAACGACGGTATCTGAGGCAGCGTCTCAGCCATCGTGGTCACTTTCGACACCGTTAACGGGTCATAACGTTCAACCAATCCTGTAACCCGCTTGTTCATGTTACGACATTGGGCCTGGCTGGCCGACTCCATCATCTTTACATTTTCGGTCAGTTGAGGTCGAGCCGACGTAAGTCCAGCTGCCCAGCACGTAAACTCATTCAACACGATAATCTTCTCATTCACTGTCTCTTGCACCGCGACTTCACCTTGGGCTCGAGTGAAATCCGTCACGGGTGCTCCTCTACTGTATCTCGCAGTCGCTGGGTTGGCGAGGGCTCCATCTTCGGGTCTTCCCCCAAACATTCTGGATCATTCGGCCCTCGCGCCCCATCAATGTTTCCGATGACAAAGTCATACAGGGGGTCGTCATGCATAGAGCAGTAACCTTCCCACTGAAGAACGGGGTTTCAACCTCAATTTCTGCTTCGGGAAGCATCCGAATACCCGTACTGTCAATTAGGCAAACCGGTTTCGTTTTGCCTGTCAACTCACCTTCCTGTACCAAATTTCTCCGCACGATAACCTTGGAGCTACCGGTGTCTCTTAAAACGTCTACACGCCTTCCCACCACTTTTCCAGCCATCACAGGCATTCCCTTCGTAGCACCTGTTTGCTGTTTTGTCATTACAGCACCCTCAATAGGGATTTTCTCCCCATTTTTCAACTCTACGAATCCGTCGGTGACGTCATCAACGGTTTTTGGTGCCACTTGTGCACAGAATACCTGGTGAGTTTGACTCGCTCCGTTACGACATGCGTCTGCCTTGTGCCCAGTCTGACCACATTTGAAACATTTTACAACCGTTGGGCTCGTGAAGGTAGTTCGGCAGTTGTTAGCACGGTGACCCACTCGGTTACATAGAAAACATTGCAGAATGCTCTCCGGTGCACGCTTCTTTTCTTCGGGAGCCGATTTCTTCGAATCTTCGGGACACTCCTTCTTGACCTTGGCCACATTAATGCCACCTTACGCTTCCAAGAATTGATCAGCTAATTCAAGCGTGTCCTCAAGTGACTTAGCTCTCCTCTCTTTCAAGTACAGCGACAGGCTTGGGTGGCAACTAGTAAGAAATTGTTCTCTAATTAGGAGCTCTCTAAGTTCATCGTACTCCTGCGCTGTCCCTGAAAGTTCAATCCATCTGTCGAAATCATGGCAAAGTCGGGCGGCATACTGCGTAGCCGTCTCACCATCAGCTGGCTTTCCTATCCGAAATGTGTCCCGGACTCCTTCCGCAGTAAATCTAAATTGCTTCAGCAAAGCCGCTTTCACCTTTGCATAGTTGGCTGCATCAGTCGGCGTCAGCCTACCGTACACACTGAGCGCTTCACCACTCAAGCAAGTACTCAAAGCCGTTGCCCATTGATGTTCCGGCAAATTCTGGCTCCTTGCAATCGTCTCAAATCGGTGAAGGTACGTGTCAAGTTCATCCTTCCTTTCATCAAAGGCTACGAGCAGCTTGCTTAGGTTCAAGCGGAAGCCGTGGTCCTCCCGTTCGCTACTTTCAACTCTGGCTTCGACCGGAGTTTCACTTCGCTGTTGCAAACGGAGCCGCTCGAGTTCTATCTCGTGCTGTCGCTGCCGTTCCCTTTCCTCTCTTTCTTCTTTCGCCCTCTCAGCTGCCTGTCTTTCTCTCTTCAGCTCCAACTTCAATTGCTGCTCTCTTTCTTCTCTCGTCCTTTCGGCTGCCGAGTTTTCTCTCTCCAGCTCTAACTTCAATTGCCGCTCTCTTTCTTCTCTCGCTCTCAAAGCTGCCAACCTCTCTCTCCAGCTCAGCTGCTTTTTCTTCCTTGGCAGCTGCCAACTTCTCTCTCTCCAACTCAGCTTCTTTTTCCACTTTGGCTCTTTCGACCACCAACCTTTCTTTTTCCAGCTCAGCTGCCTCTTCTTCTTTGGCCCTCTCTTTTTCTTCTTTTTCCTTCTGGGTGATCCACTTCCGTAGTTCGACGCCAGAAAGACCCATCTTCTCACCAAGAGCGACTAACTTTTCGAGGTCCATTGTTTCTCGCAAATGAAACCTTGCCGCGTGCAAAAATATCTGCCTAAATCAGTCTGTCGGAACACTCCCCTGCACTCGTTAACGAGAACACTGAACAACAACAAAAATTTTTCCGATAGCACTATACACAACCCGAGGCTCTTTCTCACTACTTTGGACACACTGTGCACCAAAAGGTCCTCGTCGCGGATGCCAGAATAATTGTCACAGGTCCCGTTAATTAGGGAGGCGATCGCCGGGCTAATTCTAAGGGCCGAAGTATCGGCCCCCCGAACCGCACCACGAAAGCGTGAACAATTTAGAAGTGGTCCTTTTTGCCGCGCCAGCGGACTCCAGCTGTGGCCCAAAGAACAAGGCAGAGCCGAGAGTTGATAAACAAAACAAATTTATATTCTCAATAATGGCAGATCAAAAACAATAATCAAGTATGCACACTCCACAATAGTTGAGTACAATATGTCACCAACCAAACAATGTACTACACAGTACAATCAGCCACACTCGAAACAACGGACACAGACAACAATACGCACTACAATGCAGTCGCATGCATTGAACAACCAAGACACTTAAAGACTAAAGAGATAGAGAACCTATTCAGTCCAAACTTCTTGGAACAAAAGTGTGGATGATACTCTTCCGAAAAGCACTCACTCAAAGTCCAGCGTTGTTGTCGTTCCGCTGCCCCCGAAGTTTCTCTTCCAGGAAACCTCTGTCGTTCCGCTGCCCCCGAAGTTTCTCTTCCAGGAAACCTCACGTCTTCACTTGGCCGCTCTTCAAGCTTCAAACTTCTTTGCCGGAAACACGTCGGCTTCACACACGCAGCTATTGCCACGCGTCTTCGCTCGATAGCGGTAGACACACGCTCTTGCTTGTAGCTCGAGCCTTCACCCTTCAGGTGAAAATCCTCTTCTCCTGCTTTGTCTCTACGGACAAAACCTTCGCCGACTACACGGCAGAATACCCTACGCGCTCTGGCGCTAACTTCCGTCTTCTCCTAATCTCCCATCTCCGCTGCTCGGTTAAATACCTTCCGCGCGAGATTCCAGAAACTTCTCATCATTCCGTCGGCGCGATACGCAGCGAAGGCTGGGGAGAGGGCGAGACGGTTCGAAGGCCGTCCGCGACGGATGACGCAACCCGGCATCACCCCGCCCCTTTCCATCTAGAACATTCCAGTGCTTGCTCGGGCGCCGATGAGAGGAGGTTCGTCGGCGAACCCACGCTTCCGAGGGGAGTAGGACGCGCACCCGGGGTGTCTAGGGATGCTTGTTTTCTTCCTTTTTTTTCGTTGACTTCGCGGCGTCACTCCGGCGTTTCATCGCGAGAATTTTGCGGTGCGCCCTTTTTGAGCGCTCGTTTTGTGACATCCACAACGCTTCAACTAGCTGGTGATATATGGAATTTGATTAGAGCTAGGAACAGAGTTACCTAAATTAGTCAACTCTATACTCGTGGACTTATTTTTGCAATCCAGCGAAGACAAAGTGCGTGCATTTTACCAGTAATTATGTAGTCCGAAAATTGTGTCCTTAGTTTCAACATGTGATGTGAAAAATACTGGCTTCATTTTTGTGCATATAGCTCTTCAGCACAAGACGCATCTCACACCGGCAAACTGTTTTATTTTATTTATACCATGTCACTTCACTTTTTTTAACGCTTGAAAAAGTCTTGCCTTTCACGTGTAGTGGCTCAATCTTCTGCACTCCGCCAAGCCCGACATCCATGGATGCAGCAAAACATCTGGACCCCGTTGGAATCAAGTTTGACCCAGCGGGTTCACGTTTGAAGTTTTTACGGCCGAAGTTCACCCGACTATGGGTGCGACGCCATTACGCCTGATGGCGATGCTGGAACCTGGTGGCCTGGAACGCCGATGGCGTCGAACCGGCCACCCGAGGTAACATGGCAGCCACCGCATCTCACCTGCGGGGTTATGATCCCAAAGGCATGGCCTGAACTACAGTTCCAGCCTCTCGGGACTAAAACTTTGCTGTTCCGAATTTTCAACACCAATCTCTGAATGAAGCGATTGCTGCTGATGCAGTTGGTGCTGAATGAAGCGGTTGGATTTTTTTCGAGGAATTTTCGATGGACACTGAGCGTAGGGTAACACCGCTTCATGGGTACCTGCGACAAGACGGCCGCGATGTGTGCCATGGCGTCATCGTCGTCAGCAACTCGGACACCACTGAAGCGCTTCGAGAGCAGGTGCAATGGAGAGCAGGTTCATCGACGAGGTAAGGAAATTTGGATCCTCTAACAAGGCTCTGGTCACCTTCGCCGGAAAGGTGAAACCGCGTTTTTGTGCATTATGAGAACATGCTTATACACGTGCGAAAATATTTCCGGACTATTCCAGCCTGCGGCTTCCGTGGGTCCATCGGTCATCGAGCAGATGCATGTCCCAACATGGAGCCCAACACGTGCGCAGTCTGTGGCCAAGAAGCTCCGTTTGTGGAGGGGGTGCGGGCGCCTCACGAGTGTGTTCAGCGGTGCTCACTATGCGGGGGTGAACATGCGACAAACTCGCGAGAGTGCGCGGCAAAATTCCGTACCCACAAGGTTATCGCCAAGGGTGGGGTGAAAATGAAATCGGCAGCTAAGAAGAATAGCCACCATCTGGGCCTCCCCGGAAAGCCACCGAGCCGGGACGCAACAACACTGTGAAGCCGGCACCATCTACTGGCAACGACGGCAAGTGGCCGCCGACGCAGCCACCACCACAAAGCGACAACGCAAAACTAGCGACGACGCCACAACGCAGCGGGACCAGGACAAGGGCCAACCCTGTGAAACATGGAACGCAGGTGAGCGGTACGTGCAGGGCCGCCCCTCCTCCCCCCCCCTGCAGCACGCACTGCCGAGAAAACCAAGATAGCAGCTCTCAGGGGCAAAATTGAGTTGTGTCTGAAAAAAATAGCGCTCCTAGAATCCAAATCGAAAGAGCGAACCAATTCCTCCTCACCCACAACTGAGACTATAGAGAGTGAGCCCATGGCCCCAGCGACAGCACTGAGCGTGGATGCTGCACTTAAGGCTCGTCTACAGGCCCGCATGGACGCCCGTCTTAATGCTTTAGAAAATCAAATTTCCGCGGCCATGACGTCTGCTGACGCCAATTGACCGAAATGATCCCCACAATCATCGCACAGCACTTGGCACAATCGTCGCGTAGCGTCCGACGTTTCAGTGGCCTGCTTAAAGACGTGTCAGGCCGCTATCCTAAAACCTCGCGTTGCGCCATAAAAAATTATGAAGATGACAATGACAGCTGCATGCTTACAAAAATCGAGGACGCGCCACCCTTGCCGCGAGTGCTGACTCTGCAGCTCCGCCCCGACAACCGCTTTTTAACTTCAATGACCATGGCGGGCAGCCCTATAGTTAGACGCTTTCCACGTTACAACCCGGCTACCCCCAGTCAAATTACTCATTGGAATTGCCGGAGATTTCGTTTCCGCGCTAAGCGGGTTCACATCCGGCTTTTCTTATCGCATCTCGTTTCATTTCCCGCAGTGGTTGCCCTCTAGGAGCCAGGGAGCGGCGCTAGCCTGCCAGATTATTCCACATTCCAGCAGGACCCCTCTTTCAATATATTCATGCACAAAAATTATACAGCCCACCAAGTGGAATAGGAGCTTAATACTGAATATTCCTATGCGATGCTCAACCTCTCTCCGCTCAAGAAACGAGATGCACCATTACACATACTCAACATTTACTGTTCTCCAAAATGTGAGAATGTCTCTTTCACAACACTCTTCCGTCGCGCCCTGAAGGCTGTGGAGAGGGATCCCCTTGTGATCATGGGCGATTTCAATGCTCAAAGCACACTATGGGGGTACGTGTGTGATGAGAAGCGTGAGTACAAGCTAGTGGAACTTGCGAACTTGCATCCACGCTGGGCCTCATTCTTCACACTGACCCTGCATATCCAACGCGAGTGGGTAACTCCGTGACTCCGGAAAAGTGTGCGGACCTTACCTTCACCAAAAACATTGACACGCAGGCTGCGCCAACACCGAGGAAACCTTCGGCAGCGACCACTGCATACTGAACACAACCGTCATAACCACACCACTTGCAAGGCCTCACGCCCAAGCCCGCCTACACGATTGGACAAAGTTCCGGAAAAACTACGCCAATCTGGCCCCGATAAACGAAACAGGTTACCAAGCATGGTCACAAGAATGTGACCATGCGTGGTCACATTCTTGCCCTGGCTAAATTGAAGCGAGGAGTGGCACCGGGGAGAGACAAAGTAACAGTGAAATTAATTGCCGATCTCCCCGACCAGGCGTACGACGCACCCCTCGCGTACATATTTGCGCTATGTGCGATATTGCCTGGTTTGTACGCGACTGTGTATATTTGCTCGCCCACCCTGTATGAGCCTGAGAAAGGCTTACAGTATTAAATAAATAAAATAAATAAATAAATAAACACTATCTGGCTTGGCGGGACAGCCCTCCCAATCGAATAGAAGACTTCCCTGCTCAGTTTCATTCCAAAAGCCGGCGAAGCCATGAACACGGAAAACCTTCGCTGCATCTCTCTCACGTATTGTGCGGGAAAGCTGGAGATTATGGTGCGAGATCGGCTATCCGAATTTTCGGAGAACCAACACATATTTCCTGGCACCATGTTCGGATTCCTCCCGCACCGGTCCACACAGGATGTTTTGTTTCAGTTAGACAGCGAAATTCTAAATGCCATGGATTTCCCCCTAATGACAAGACAGTACTCACCTCGACTTGAAGAGAGCTTTCGACAACGTCCCACATGACATTATTGACATGACGCACCTTTCCCAAGCCAAGTGTGAAGACAACACGTTTCAAAACATTAGACAAGTCCTCTCTGACTGACAGTCATACATTCGAAAACAAAAAGAAGACCACGACCCCTACCAATTTGGAACGAGAGGTACCCCAGAGGGCACGGTCCTCTCACCCCTACTGTTTCATCTGGATATGATGAACCTACCGGCTCCACTGGAGAGTGTTGAAGGCATACATCACGCACTTTATGCCGACGACATTACCATATGGGCCAAACACGGATCGGTAGGAGACATAGAAGCCAACCTGCAGTAAGCGGCGGAGATTGGGGATACCTATGCCCGCCGCTGCGACTTTCAATGTTCCCGACCAAATTGGAATTTGTGCACATTTGCTCCTCGCCAAAATGCACTACCAAAATTGAACTGTCCTTACAAAGCGGATCCATCCCCGAACACGATCGGAATTCGTGCACATTTGCTCCTCGCCAAAGTGCACTACCAAAATTGAACTGTCCTTGCAAAGCGGACCCATCCACGAACATGACGAGATCAGAGGACTGGGTTTGTTTATTCAGAAACATCGCTGAGTCGATACAACATTGACAAAACTGCGTAAGGTGGGGGACCAGGTGTGCCGTATCGTCCACCAGGTTTTCAACAAGCGCGGCGGGTTACGTTGCAAAGACGCCTTGTGGCTGGCTCATGCATCTGTAACCAGTCGAGTCTTCTACTCGTCTCCTTACCTTTATTTGCGCAAGTTCGACGAGAACGCCCATGAGGTGATTCTCAAGAAGATTCACAAGCGTGCCCTCAATCTCACAATAACCATGTCCAGCCAGCGTCTTTTGGGCCTGGGCATGGTAAACACTTTCGCAGAGCTCCGGGAGGCACATTTGACCAATTAATGCACGAGACTTTCAAAAATCCGTCGGGTTGCCGCCTATTAGCCCGACTACACATCAACCATCCAGCAGAGACGAAGAAGCTCGTACGCGTTCCAGAAGTCTGGAGATACGTCCTGCATGTGCACCCTCTTCCGGCCAACATGATATGTGGCGACCACAGTGGCAGGCACCTTGCGCGGGCGGAGGGACTAGCTCGCTACTATTGGAACAAACATGGCATATTTTACGTGGACGCCTCCGGAACTCACTATGGGGAAGGGGGGGGGGTACACAGCTACAGTTGTCCACCAAAATGTCGCGGTGAATAGCCTCACACTCAAAGCACAGGACATAAGATTTGTGGAGGAAGTCGCCATCGCACTAGCTGCTACAGACCTGGACTCGCGCGTCATCAATACAGACTCGAGAGGGGCCTGCCGAAATATTCAACGTGGGTATGTGCCACACCTGGCTTACCGCATCTTACAAAGCAATTACGTCGGGGCCCCAACATCCCGAAGAATCATGTGGGCTCCAGCCCCCCCCCCCCCCCCGCAGGGGCGCCTGCGCAAGTAGGCGTTTGGTGTGTAGCGACACCATGGACCCGAGCTAATGGGGGAGTTTCTACTCCCTCCCACGCTTAGCCGTGCGTGGCTTTGCCGTGTCCGGGGAAAAGGGGATCCTGGGGGTTAAGGCGATGCTGGGTGATTGGACCTTTAAGGCCCCCCGGCAGAGGTAACACACCCCTTTGGCCCCGGCTTCACGTAGACGGCACCCCTGGGCTGACCCACCTTGGGGAAATCCGCAGTCGCCTTTTCCTATCTCTCTCTCCCCCACATCTTCATCTTTTCTCCTCTTTAAATCTATCCTGTCCTCTAATTTTTTCTGTTACTTCCCCATTTTCATGGGCGGCTTGGGTTAACCTTGTGCAACTAGCCAACCTTGGCCTACACGCATTAGGTTATCATAGCGATGTACGGCTGGCGTCTGCATGTTTCTCGTTTCATGAACCTTGTAGCGTCCCCTCGTTGGGCTCCGTGGTGGGTGGCCGCCATCGTTACTGAATTACATTCCTCTATTATGCAGAGAAGTTTTCCACTCCTCAATGATCGTTCCGCTTCAAAGCGCGTACGCACCGAAGAATTTTCCTTTTTCAGCCGACCCAAAGAAGTATTCCCTCGTTATCATGTTGTACACAGTGAGAAGCCCAACAAAAGAGCCAGAACAGTGTCCCCGTTCATAGTATCGCGGTCCCTGACAGCCACATTAGGTGATGGCTACAAAGTTACAAAATGGCTAGTGAAGACCTTCTTTTAGAACTCCGTGACAAAACACAATTTGACAAACTAAAGAACCTTGCAACATTCGGCGACATCCCCATCAGCGTAACACCTCATCGATCCATGAACTCTGCACGTGGAGTTGTTTCTGACACAGACCTCCTTGACCTGACGGAGGTGGAACTCCTCGAGGGCTGGAAAGAACAGAATGTGACCAACGTGAAGCGAATCACTATCCGAAGGAACAATCAAGAAACCCTCACGAAACACTTGGTACTGACCTTTGCCACCAGTGAACTACCACAAACAATAGAAACTGGCTATACAAAGACACCGATCAGACCCTACATACCAAACCCCCGCCGATGCTACCAGTGTCAAAGGTTCGGCCATGACTCTCAGAGCTGTCGTGGTCGACCTGCTCGTGCCAAATGCGGTGCCCAAGGCCACATCTCTAACAATTGTAATGAAACCCTACATTGTGTAAACTGTGACGGAGACCACGCATCATATTCACGTTCTTGTCCTCAGTGGAAAAAAGAAAAAGACATTATTACACTGAAGATTCGCGAAAATATCTCCTTCAAGGAAGCACGCCGAAGGGGTTCGGCTTTTCACGGCACAACTTACGCTGATGCGGCGCGTCAGGGGGCAGCGTCGCATCACCTTCCGCCACTACCTAGGCCCACGCAGAGTGAGCCATCGGGTGTAGTGGCCGCCCCCATGGTGGAAGCAGCCAAGCCTGCTCCACCTACCAAGCATGGGACTCAGGCTACTCCAGGGTCGTCGGGTCGACCGACCACGTCTAACCAGGCAAGGTCGCAATTACGTAGCAGCAGCTCACGTACGCGGGCGTCCAGTGCTTCACGAGAGGCAGTGGACACAAACACGGTACCTCAGGTGCCGGAAACGCGGCGTGGCTCCATAGAGCGCGCCAAAAGAACCAAGAAACCAATAACAGGGCCCGACAACGGCCCTGCTACTTAAGTTACAACTTCCCACTTGAACAGCCACTTCATTTTCGTACACACAGCACCACTTTCCATCAAATATGGAAACACAGATTCTACAATGGAATGTCAGAGGCCTTCTCACTAACCTCGACGATGTCCAAGAACTTCTACACATTCACTCACCAAAAGTGCTGTGTGTACAGGAAACACACTTAAAATCTAAACACACCACCTTTCTACGCAGTTACATTATTTTCCGAAAAGACCGTGATGATGCCGTGGCATCATCTGGAGGTGTAGCTGTTATAGTTAAGCAAGGTTTAGCATGTAAACACTTGAAACTCCAAACGTCTCTTGAGGCAGTGGCTGTTCGAGTGGTGCTTCTAGGCAGACTTGTCACCGTTTGTTCTATATACATACCTCCACGTATTCAACTACGCAAACATGAATTCCAGTCTTTGATGGATGAGCTTCCCGAACCCTATCTGGTTCTAGGGGACTTTAATGCACATAACAGGCTATGAGGCGACTCTCGTTGTGACGCCCGAGGTTGACTGATTGAACAGTTTCTTCTCTTTTCAAGCGTGTGTCTCCTGAATCGGAAAGAACCAACTTATTATAACCTCGCTAACGATACCTATTCCTCACCCCGCAGGGGCGCCTGCGCAAGTAGGCGTTTGGTGTGTAGCGACACCATGGACCCGAGCTAACGGGAGAGTTTCTACTCTCTCCCACGCCTAGCCGTGCGTGGCTTTGCCGTGTCCGGGGAAAAGGGGATCCTGGGGGTTGAGCTGACGCTGGGTGATTGGACCGTTAAGGCCCCCCGGCAGAGGCAACACACCCCTTTGGCCCCGGCTTCACGTAGACGGCACCCCTGGGCTGACCCACCCAGGGGAAATCGGCAGTCGCCTTTTCCTATCTCTCTCTCTCCCTACATCTTCGTCTTTATCTCTAACTATTTATCTGTCCTGTCTTCTACTCTCTTTCGTTTACTTCCGATATTCATGGCGGCAAGGGTTAACCTTGTGTAGGTATCCCACCTTGGATAATTAGATTGGGTTATAGTGACAGCGTACGGCTGGCGTCAGGAGGGCTTGTTTCAACAAGTCCAACCGCGTCCCCTTGTTGGGCTCCGTGGTGGGTGGTCGCCGCTGTTACCGAACACATTCATACTTGTATGGCTTTACAAGCATCCGCCGACCTTGATCGGTCTCGCAAAAGAGGCCGCACCGAAGCAAGTTATCACGTCTCGAAAGAAACCAAATTTACTTTCGCGAAGTACCACATTATCCACAGTGACAGCGCACCTCTAAGAAAATTATCCCCATTTTTGGTGGCCAATTGCCTGAAAAAAAAATAGGACCCACATACAAAGCATCCAAAATGTCAATCGGTGACTTCCTTTTGGAGCTAACCGAAAAAGACCAAGTGCCTAAGCTATCCCAACTAACCAGCATCGGAGAAACAGCTGTCACCGTTTCGGTCCATCGCTCTCTAAATACCAGCAGGGGAGTAATCTCTGAGGAAGAACTCTTAGGCCTTAGTGACGAAGAGCTCCTCGAAGGATTCCAAGACCAAAATGTCATAAAAGTCCAAAGAATAGTAATCCGTTGCAATAATCAGGAAGTGCCCACCAAACACGTAATACTAACCTTTGGAACATGTGAAATGCCCACCTCTCTTAAGGCTGGGTACTTAAAAATAAATGTCAGACCTTACATTCCCAACTCCAGACGCTGCTTCAAATGTCAGAGATTCGGACACGCCTCGCACTCTTGCAGAGGCAAAGAAACATGCGCAAAATGCAGTGCAAACGACCACAAATCAGAAAATTGCTCATCCTCACCCCACTGTGTTAACTGTAACGGGGAACATCCAGCGTATTCCCGGTCATGCCCATGTTGGAAAAAAGAAACAGAAGTGATCGCTCTGACCGTCAAAGAAAAAATATCATTCAGCGAAGCGCGAACACGGCTATCATACCTTTTCCACAGAAGTTACGCCGATGTGACGCAGTCGGGGGCAGCGTCACAAAGGCCTCAGGAGTCGACCGCTACCACACCCAGTGGTTGTATGGTGACTCAAACCGCCCCCGTAAAAGAAGCAGCGCCAGCTGCTCCATGCACATCAAAGGGCCCGCAGACTCCGGTCTCCCTGGGCCCTAAACTCGATAGAGCGCCAAGGCCTGAGATCCGTTTCTCAGCGCCTCACTCTCGATCTTCCAGCGCCTCAGAGAAGGCAATGGAGATCGACCACAAAACTCCGGTGTCGTCGACAC
The DNA here is from genome assembly GCF_043290135.1 of Rhipicephalus microplus. Lineage (NCBI taxonomy): Eukaryota > Metazoa > Arthropoda > Arachnida > Ixodida > Ixodidae > Rhipicephalus > Rhipicephalus microplus. The sequence continues at coordinate 49,436,656 of NC_134709.1, forward strand.
CGAAGCAAAAGCGCTCTCTCGAGCGTACCAAACAGGACAAAGACAAAGTCCCAGTAACCACAATAAGTAAGCGATAACCGTAATGGTTATCGTATTTCTTTCTATTTCTATTTCTTAATATTGTCACCTATCATCTTTTATACCAATCAATCTCCACAAGTATATTTACTTAACTTTATTCTGCCATGGCTTTTATTGTACATTGGAACTGTAGAGGCTTAATTCATAACTTAGGTGACATAAAGGACATCATTAACAAATTCTCACCAGTAGCCTTTTGCCTCTAAGAGACAAATCTTGGTGCAAAACACAGCCACTTCCTAAAAGGCTTCAAAGTTGCCCGAAAGGACCGCGAACATTGCAACCGTCTTTCAGGAGGAGTAGCCATAGTGGTGCAGGGCAGCACTCCTACGCGAGATGTCCAAATAAACACATCTTTCGAGGCCGTAGCCGTCACCATCCTATCATACAAAACCATCACCATCTGCTCACTGTATATCCCACCTCACACCCTTTTCACCACCAAAAACCTAGAAAATCTAGTGGAACAGTTGCCAAAACCATTTATCTTAGTTGGGGATTTCAATGCTCATTCAACCCTTTGGGGTAGCGACAAAACTGACGCAAGAGGGCAAGCCGTGGAAGATTTCATTTCAACAAATGACATCTGCCTTCTTAATTCCGGTGCTTTTACCTACTTTTCACCAACCTCGCGCACTTTTAGTTGCTTAGATCTCGCCATGTGTTCATCGCGTATTTTTAATGATTTTAAATGGGACGTCGTCAACACATCTTATGGCAGCGATCATCAACCCGGCATCATAAAACTCATACCGTCTTACCCAACTCTAACAAGCAGGCCACGCCGGTGGAAACTACAGCTCGCGAACTGGCCAGTTTTCACAGAAAACGCTAAGCTCGATGAAGTTTTCTCATCGGAGCTTTCTGTTGAGGAACTAAACGAAGAGTTTGTCAAAGTTTCAATCTTAGCAGCAGAAACAGCAATACCGCAATCATCCGGCATCGTACCCAAGAAATTCAACCCTTGGTGGACAAACGAGTGTACTGATGCCAAAAAACTACAAAATAAGGCCTGGGGAATTCCACGAATATATCCCACCTACGCCAACCTCATCAACTTCAAACAGGCAAAAGCCAGAGCCCGATTTATTCGAAGACAGGCAGAAAAGGATTCATGGCAAAAATACATATCATCAATTAACAGTTCAGTCACATCTAAACACATCCGGGACCAGGTGAGGAAGTTCAAGGGAGAGTACTCCTCCTACACAATACCACTGCTTACAAGTCCAGACACACAATCAACACTAGAAGACCAGGCCAACCTATTAGGAGAACACTTTTATAAGGTATCATGCTCAGCAAATTACACCAATACATTCCTGAAATATAAAGAAAATGCAGAAAGACAAAGATTGCCTACTAGCAGTACCTCAAATGAAAGTTATAACCTTCCGCTTACGCTGCACGAACTGAACAGGGTACTCTCTGTCGGTAAAAAAACGGCAACAGGGTCTGACCAGATACACTACGCAATGTTGGCACACCTATTCCAAGACTCCGCGCGGGCACTTCTCCAATTCTTCAACAAAATATGGGGCTCTGGTATAATGCCTGAAGATTGCAAAAAAGCCATAGTCATACCATTCCTAAAACCTGGTAAACCCCCAACAACCCCAAGTAGCTACAGGCCCATTGCATTAACAAGTTGCCTTGCAAAAACTTACGAAAGCATCATAAATATTAGACTTACTTTCACTCTGGAATCGGAGCACCTAATAGACGCGCACCAGTGCGGATACAAAAAGGGCTGTTCCACCACTGATCACATTGTTAGGCTGGAACAAGAAATACGACAAGCATTTCTACACAAACAGTTCTGTCTCTCGGTCTTCTTTGACCTAGAGAAAGCATATGACACAACTTGGAGATACGGAATTCTCAGAGATCTAGCTAACTTAGGGATTCGCGGAAGAATGCTGAACTGCTTACACGATTTTTTATTGAATAGAACTTTTCAAGTACGTTTGCGTACGGTAGTGTCACGAACATTTGTCCAAGAAAATAGTGTACCACAGGGCTGCGTTTTGAGCACCACCCTGTTTATAGTAAAAATGAACTCCATCAACAGGGCTTTACCCCGTACAGTGATGCACTCCATCTATGTTGATGATCTACAAATTGCATGCCGAGCCTCCAGCCTATAATCCTGCGAAAGGCAACTCCAAATTACAATAAATCGGCTTACGAAATGGGCCGACCAAAATGGTTTCCGCTTTTCAGCCCAAAAAACCACAGCTGTTCTCTTTACACAAAAGAGAGGACTGTTCCCTGAACCCGCGCTCAAACTATACAACATCAACATGCCGGTAAAACAAGAACACAAATTTCTAGGAATCACATTCGACCGAAAACTAAACTTTCTGCCACACATAAATGCACTGAAAACTAAGGCAAACAGAGCTCTCAATGTGCTCAAAGTACTCTCCCATAAACACTGGGGTTCCGATCGATTCTGCCTTATACGTATTTACCGATCCCTTGTACGCAGCATTTTAGACTACGGATGCATAGTCTACGGCTCGGCGCGAAACTCATACATCCACCGCCTTGACCCTATACACAACCTCGGTCTCCGTCTGTCAAGTAGTGCTTACAAAACATCACCTGTGCAAAGTCTATACGTAGAATGCAATGAGCCCCCTCTATGTGATCGAAGAGCATTACTAACCTTGTCATATGTTTTAAGAATAAGGTCGTCACCTGAACACATCTGCTATGAAATTGCCGCAAAATGTGACTCGCGCTCACACTATCTCAACAAACCGAACCTAATCAAACCACTTGTCCTACGTTTCGAGGAATACTGCCACTTTTATACCATCCCTGTTGAATCACTAGATGTCGCTATTAAACCACCAAGACTGCCGCCATGGTTTGACCTGTCACAGCTATGCGAATTTTCACTTAGCCGTTTCAACAAAAAAAGCACCCCACCAGAACACATAATCAAAGAATTTTATACACTTCAGCACGAATATAGGGATTACGAAGAATTTTACACAGATGGCTCAAAAAAGAAGGACCACGTGGGTATTGGGATTGTGACGACGAAAAGCGCAATTTCTGTGAAAGTACCTCGTAGTTTTTCCATTTTTTCAGCTGAAGCTTATGCCTTGAGTGAAGCAGTTCGGAAAATCATTGCTGAAAAATACAAGAAAGCAATCATATACACCGACTCACTAAGCACACTAAAAGCACTACATATAAAATCCGAATGTGAGCCTATAGTAGGCGACATTATAAACATGGTATATTTAAACAGCCAGGCAACCTGCATCCGTTTCTGCTGGGTCCCAAGTCATGTTGGGATACCTGGAAACGAAAAAGCAGATAAGTATGCTTCCCAGGCAGCCCATAAAACAGTAACAAAAGTAAAAATTCCCCTTAAAGATATCCAGAGAACAATTCGCCTGGCCCTACTAGCAAAATGGCAAAAGCAATGGGACACCTGCACGAACAATAAGCTCCACCTGGTGAAACCCACACTCGGGGAATGGAAGACCTGCCGTCACCAGCAACGGTTTATTGAAGTTGTATTATGCCGACTTCACATTGGACACACACACTTGGCACACAACTTCTTACTCACAAAGGAAGAACAACCAACGTGTGAAAAATGCCAAGAAGCGTTAACACTTATGCACATCCTAATCACATTTCCTACCATTGAAACACAGAGACAAAAACATTTCAGCAAGCTATACAAACAGCACGTAACTTTACACCCTGCTTTGTTCCTAGGAGATGACCCTCTAGTACCTCTGCCTGACTTGCTAAACTTTCTGAAAGAAAGTAACCTGTTAAATAAGCTTTAAAATCTCATCTTTTTAGCGTCCATTCCTGAAAGTCTTGTGTCTGGCGCAGCATAGCTTTAGCTGCTTTTGCGCCATAAAAAACCAAATTAATCTAACCTAACCTATTTCTCAATAGACCTGATCATAGTATCTCCATCGTTTGTGCCTCTGCTTCACTGGAAAGTCATCACTAATCCCTACGGAAGTGACCATTTTCCCGTAGTTTTGAGCACACCTACATTAACTGAATGCCCGCCCCAGGTTCCTAAATGGCTATTAAGCAAAGCCAACTGGGAACAGTTTTATACCATCACACATATAAATTGGCGCGACATATGCACTTTAGACATTGAAGCGGCTGTCGACTACTTCACAGCATCTCTGATCGATGCAGCAACAAAAAGCATACCACAAACGAATGGACATCATCGAAAACGGCGTGTGCCATGGTGGAACTCAGAGTGCCAAAATGCACGCAGGCAGCAAAACAAAGCGTGAAGGGTGCTTCGGAACTCACCGACAGCCGAAAATCTTGCCACATTTAAGAAAATGAAGTCTCAGGCCAGGAGAACGCGTCGGCAGGCCAGAAGAGAAAGCTGGCACAAGTTTTTATCGGGGATTGATTCTTATACCTAAGAGGCTAAAGTCTGGAACATGGTTGGTAGAGTAGCAGGAAGACAAGTGCATTCACTCCCACTCGTAAACACACAGGGTGACAGCCTGGAAGATCAGGCGAACTTTCTCGGTGAACACTTCGAGCAGGTCTCTAGCTCGTCACACTATACTGAAGCTTTTCTAAGATATAAAGCAAAAATCGAAAAGCAGAAACTGGAATACAGGTGTACAAAATACGAGGCATACAACCAACCTTTCAAATTAGCTGAGCTACAAACATCACTAAATTCCTGCAGTAATTTTGCCCCAGGCCTCGACCATGTCATGTATGAAATGTTGAAAAACCTGCCGCTTGAAACGCGAAAAACTTTACTCTCCCTAAACAATGCTATCTGGCTTTCTGGCACCATACCTACTTCCTAGAAAGAAGCCATTGTTATCCCTATTTAGAAGCAGGGCAAGGACCCTTCCTCTGTTTCAAGTTATAGGCCAATTGCACTAGCCTTTGTAAACTTTTTGAAAAAATGATAAACCACCGACTTTTATATTTCCTTGAAACACACAATCTGCTTGACCAATACCAATGTGGGTTTCGAGAGGGTAGATCTACTACCGACCATCTGGTGCGTATCGAGGCACAGATCCGAGACGCTTTCGTCCACAAACAATAATTCCTTTCTGTGTTTCTTGATATCGAAAAGGCTTACGACACAACGTGGCGTTTTGGCATAATAAGAGACTTGTCTCACCTGGGTGTGCGCGGTAGAATGCTTTCCATAATTGAGAGTTACTTGTCCAATCGAACATTCTGTGTCCGTGTGGGCAGTGTTCTCTCACAAACATTTGTTTAGGAAACAGGCGTGCCACAAGGTGGTGTGCTTAGTTGCACACTTTTTATTATCAAAATGAATTCCTTGCACTTGTTCATTCCCCGCAATATGTTCTATTGTACATATGTCGACGACGTTCAGCTTGGCTTCAAGTGATGCAACTTGGCAATGTGTGAGCGGCAGGTTCAGCTGGGTTTAAACAAGGTCTCCAAATGGGCAGATGAAAACGGATTTCGACTTAACCCACAAAAAAGCTCGTGTGTCTTGTTCTCTCGAAAGAGAGGCATGCACTCGGAACCTGACATTCGACTGAACGGGCAACGTCTGTCCGTCAAAGCCGAGCATAAATTCTTAGGCTTAATCTTGGGCAACAAGTTGATCTTCGTACCACACATAAAGTATTTAAAAACAAAATGTTTAAAAGCTGTGAATGTTATAAAAGTGTTGTCACGTACTACTTGGGGTGGTGACAGGCAATGCCTCATGAATCTGTATCAAAGCCTCGTTCGCACCCGCTTAGATTATGGGGCCGTTGTTTAACAGTCTGCAACTCAAAGTGTTTTGAAGATGCTGGACCCCGTGCACCATTTGGGCATTGGCCTTTTTACGGGCGCTTTTCACACCAGCCCCATAGAAAGCCTTTATGTTGAGTCAAATGAGTGGTCGCTTCACCTGCAGAGAACTTACATGTCCTTTGTTTATTTCCTTAAGGTGAAAGCGGATAAGAAGCACCCTTCATACTTTACTCTTAATGATTTGTCGAGCTCAATTCTGTTTCAAAACAGGCCTTCAATCAGGCAGCCCTTCTCAGTTCACCTGAAAAGTCTAGCTGAGGAAACTGGAGTCTCACTTGAACACAGTTTAATGGCTCCTGTAGCATATCCGCCCCCGTGGCATTGGCAGACTATAGACTGCGATGTGTCCTTTCTAGAAGTTACAAAACATGTGCCCATTGCCCATATCCGAACATACTTCCTGGAACTTCAACACAAATACACACGTCCTGAGTTCTTTACAGATGCCTCCAAGTCCAACTCCTCTGTGTCCTACGCTGCTGTCGGCCCATCCTTTTCGGATGCTGGCCCTCTACATCCAGGCACAAGTATCTTCACAGCAGAAGCTTACGCGATACTTGTGGCAGCTAAACACATCAAACAATTACAAATACAAAAAGCAGTAATTTATACAGACTCCCTCAGTGTGGTAACGGCTCTGCACAGTCTTAAAAACAAAGAAACCCGGTCCTTGTCTCACTTTAATCCATTTTGTGCACACTCTACACACTCAAACAACATGATGTAGTGTGCTGGGTGCCAGGGCACCGTGAGATCGAAGGCAACGTGAGGGCGGATCAGCTCGCTGCATCCGTCCACAAAAGCACTGCCCCTACACCCATATTAATCCCGGCCCTTGATCTTAAGCCGTCTCTCAAACGAAACCTTAGGGACTACTGGCAGAGCAAGTGGGATACACACACACAAAACAAACTACACATTATTAAGCCACACCTTGGTCATTGGCTTCCAGTATCAAAATCGCGTCATACAGAGGTAATACTAACGAGACTCAAGATAGGACACACATACACGACACACTCATATCTTTTTTTTTCCGGGGGCGACCCACCATTGTGTGACCGCTGTGGTGAAGCACTAACAGTTCTTCACATTTTATTTCAGTTCAAACAATTGGACACTATAAGAAAACAACACTTTCCATTACCCTACCGACAACATATACCTTTACACCCTGCAATGTTCGTCGGTAGGGAAACACTTTTTAGTTATAAATCATTGCTAGCGTTTTTAAAAGAAATTCATAGTATTCATATCATATACCCGGGCATTCCGTAGCACGACCTCTCCTGAGAGGTTTTCGCTGCGGTGGCTACACAAGAAAGCACTTGCCTCACGGCCCTTGGACGCAAGGGTATGAACGAGTGAGGCACTTGTGCTAATGCCACACATATCCACCATCGTCTTTTATTATCACCAACTTTGTTCATCTATTCGCACCACACACACCTTTCATGGCATGGTCATGATTTTATTACTTGTATGTTTTTACCCGCCTTACCGCGAGGAATTCTATGGCCCTTATACAGCCGCTAATCACAATCATAGTCCACATTCCTTGTCCCATGAACTGGCGCTCTTTGGCCATCAAATGGCCCTTGCGCCAAAAAACGCCATATATCATCATCGACTCTGCCGCCCGCGCACTCACTCCCCGGATAGCGCCTTCAGACCTTTCCGAAATGGAAATCGAACCCAATCCGGCGTTAACATTTCGAGAAATTACTGAATTCTACCAATTCGGCTATTTTTTTTTATCCTAAACTCTGTAAGGCGCAATAGCGTTTACTCCTCCGCCTTCACACCAAAACACTGCTGTGCCGGGCAGTTTTTAAATATCTCGATTCTGTCTGTACAGGAAAATGCCCGCACTCTGCGACGAAGTCTTCGGACATCTTCCACATGGTGTGGGCATGCCAGTCAACCCCTCGCCTCACCCCAAAACCAAATCCCACCCGGGAGAACTGGGAAGGGGCCCTGCTCAGCAGCTCCGACCTGGCGAGCCAGAAGGCCCTGGTCAACCGAGCCCGAGTCACTTTGGACGCCCATGGGCTTCTGTAATGAGGAGCCCACCTAGTCTTGTGAGGTGTGGTTTGTACTGGGCCACCATCAAGGAGGATTAAAGAAAAATTGCTGGAGTGGAAGCTCCCGCAAAGCTTTGCCAGCAGACGTGAAGCCACCTTTTGCCACTGCCAAAATGGCGGAAGCTTGCTCATTTCTGATGATGCACACCTAAAGATCAAGTGGCTTCGTTATGTTATGTAAATGCTACATTAGTTATATATTAAAAAATAGTTCCCAACGAACTAACACACGGAAACAGGTATGAATGACTAAATCTTCAAAGAACTTTGCTTCCAATGAAAGGCTCACTAAAAAAACCAGTAACATTAAGACGCACTTCGAGCACTGTATGACCCGAAAAAGTTCCCACATTAAACTCGTTGGGCGTGCGAGAGAAACACTTCGTTTTTAATCGCGGAACGGTGATACTGTATCATGCCCCTAGTAAGATGACCGCCACAGCCGCCATCTTGCCAGATGAACGGCTTCATTTCTGCGAAATTATTTCCACTCCAGCAATTTTTTTAATCTTCCTTGGCCACCATCCATGTACTCCCTGTATATAGATATAATAAAGTTTTTCACTTTCTTTACATGTAGTACATTGCAAACCAAGTGGCGTCTGCGTCAATGTGAAACGCCGATTACGCACAGACATTCCTGTTCACAGTGGTACAGAGCGCACCAATGAGGATGCAGAAGCTCCGCCACTGTAGCTTTCCCTTTATTGCCAAGAAAAGTTGTCCGTGAGTACAGTATACCTACAAACAACATTGAGCAATATATCACCCACTTTCCTACCATTCAAAGCTTCCATCACATATAAGGGCCAATTGCATAAATTGAAAGGTAATAAACGAAGTAGTAAAAGAATGCTAAGTTTTTAATAAAGGTTAACGCCGGCGTAATAATTCACTCAATTTCTGGTGTCATTACTCAGACGGGCCTCATAATTCAACAATATGTACAGACTCTTGCGTCTCGAAGCCAGACAACATACAAGGGCTTCGTTCCTTAATGAGTGTCCACTTTTCAGTTGCGATTTGTGATCTGTTGCAGACAGTGGTATAAATGTTATCCGGATCGTACTAAATGATCATAAATTTGTACTCAACACAAACTTTAAAATGCTTTTTTCGCAAAAAATCTTGAAATTGAAAACCTTGTATTTGCCACCAGCATCATTCATCACGTCTTTATAGTGCAAAATATCCGACAGATGCCATGTATCTTGAGCATCGATGTTATGCGAAGCGTGAAAACGGAAAGTGACTGTGTTGTAATTTTTTTATTGTGCGAAACATTTCGAAGTGTGCTGAAGATATGGGCAAACGCACGCTGAGACATAAGTTAAACAGTCGCACATATTTGATATCACCTGTTGTTTACACTTGAGTAACAATACCAATAACCAAATATTATTAGCAGCACCAGAAGAGGTAAGGCGATGTCAAGCGCTGGTGCTCGCGAGGATGGTAGCCCTGGACACTGCAACATGAATTAAGTTCAGGGGATGGAACTTAACTACCATTGACGTTACGGCTGACGGCTGTACGGAGTGACGGAGTGACGGCTGACGGAGTGACGGCTGTACCACAGGAGTACATATGTAACAATAATAAAACTGGCACTACAACCACAATTGATGTTTCACGAACATTAGAGTCCATTTGAAGAGTAGCCCCACCGTGGTGGTCTAGTGGTAAGGTACTCGGCTGCTGACCCACAGGTTGCGGGATCGATTTCCGGCTTCGGCGGCTGAATTTTCGGTGGAGACGAAAATGCTCTAGGCCCATGTGCTCAGATTTGGGCAAGCATTCAAGAACCCCATGTTGGCGAAATTTACAGAGCCCTCCACTACGGCGTCTCTCATAACCATACGGGGGATTTCGGGACGTTCAACCCCACAAATCAATCTATTAGAAAAGTAGTTCCGTGGACGGGCGTGGCTCTGTGGTGGAAAAATTGATTGCCACGCAGAATGCTTAGGTTCGATTCCTGCTGGGCCTCTTTATTGTATGTAATCATCAACTCAACGCTGCCGATGTAAACTTTTTCTTAACGTCAACGCAAAAAAGTTACCCGTGTGTTTTTTCGCCGTTCATGAGTCAGTGGTCTGTGGCACACACCCACCCGCGGGCATGTGCCACTGTCTGGTGGAAAGTGTTTGATGAGATACTCTGCGGCATTGTGGCTTTATTTACGTCATGACCAGCGAGTTTTATTCGTAAGACCATCGTATGCTCTCAAACTAACTTTGCTTCACTTCAAGGGAAGTAATCACGCACACATCATAGCTGGAAAAATAGATAGATAGATAGATAGATCGATCGATAGATAGATAGATAGATAGATAGATAGATAGATAGATAGATAGATAGATAGATAGATAGATAGATAGATAGATAGGATAAAAGCGCCTGCAGTTACCTAAGAAATACTCCGAATATAAAATCGCATTGGGCAGAAGAGAAAGTTAAAAAAAAAAAGGGGCAGCATCGTAATAGTGGTTTCAAGCCTGTTGAAAGTGTGAAACTAGGCAGTCTTCTTCATTTCTCTTCAGTTGTTTTTCCGTCTCCCTCACTCTTTTCCTGTTTCTTTTTGTCCGTTTTTTTCCCGTCTTTATCCCCTTTGGGTGCTCGTTGAAAACCCCACGAGTTGTTTATTTCCGGATTCCGCGCCTACAGCGTCTCTTATAACCATATGGTACTTTTGGGATGCTAAACCCCACGTATAAATCAATCAATTTGTCTTTCTTGCTACGTATTTCTGATATGCGAATGCATTTCTTAGTCACGTTTTGTCGGGCGACCATAACGATCCGTCCACCACCCTCTCCCATAGCAACAGCTGCGGGGCGCGCGTCCCTAACAATCGCAGCCCCCACCATGTAACGCTTCGGCGTCAGCAGCTGTCAACAACAGTTGCGGGTGCGCGAACTTTTCGTCGGCCCCAGCATGCGGAGCTCCCACCTCCTTGACTTGAACACGACTTGCCACCGCTTCAATGTAGTGTGTTTGAAACGCGTTTGTGCTGCGAGCGTTTATGTAACGTTAGTGTTAATAAGGCGCTGACGTTATGGCCGTCAAATCCAATGACAGGTACAGTTCTTCGCCCCTCCTTCTCTCACCGTTCACTTGCCGATGAATGTGTAAATAAATCGTTACGGTGGAAATCCTTGACTCGTCAATAATTTACGCCAATAAAACTACTACGCCGTGAAATCTGGGCGCAAGAGATACATTCGCATTCCTTTGCGATCCCCTTCGAAGAGGTGGGGGCATTTTTCACTGTTTTGCTCTTTCGAGAAGTCTTCCTATTTAAGTTTGGCTTGCTTCCTTTTAAATGCGAAGCATTTCTTAGCGAACGTCAGCGACTTTGAGCATATCTATCTATCTATCTATCTATCTATCTATCTATCTATCTATCTATCTACCTATCTATCTATCTATCTATCTATCTATCTATCTATCTATCTATCTATCTATCTATCTATCTATCTATCTATCTATCTATCTATCTATCTATCTATCTATCTATCTATCTATCTATCTATCTATCTATCTATCTATCTATCTAACTATTTATCTATCTATCTATCTATCTATCTATCTATCTATCTATCTATCTATCTATCTATCTATGACTTTTACGACTTTTAGCTCTCCTGGCCGTTTATATATATGTATCGATACCAAACTTGGTATGGCGTACATGACTGTATGAAGAACATAATTGACTAGTCATAACATGAAAATCATGACATGTATGCCATGAATGTCATGATTTACATTTCATGGTCCTGCAGCTCTTGCGGTGGTATCGCTCACATGGCATGTTGCAAAACTGGTATGGTATGTCATGATTGCACGGCGATCCCAAGCGACTGACCCTAGCATGAAAATAATTACATGCGTGTCATGTAACAACATGACTACATGCTACGCCCATGATGCGCTCACGGCCATTTCACTAGCCACACATGTACCAAACTCGGTATTAGGCGACGCGAAAATACGACATAGGTAAAAGACACATACAAACATGATAATCATGACATGCATGTCATTTTACCACATTATATATTACCATTACCATATACCACGTATATTACAATATTACCATATATATATATATATATATATATATATATATATATATATATATATATATATATATATATATATATATATATATATATATATATATATATATATATATATATATATATATATATATATATAGGCAGGCATGGTGGTTGAGTAGCCGTAGCGTTGCATATGGTCTAGTAGATCCTCCGTGAGCGGTAACAACGTGGTTTATTTCGACGTTTCGGCCTAGAGCCTGGCCTTCATCAGGAATGAAGGCCAGACTCTAGGCCGAAACGTCGAAATAAACCACGTTGTGACCGCTCACGGAGGATCTACTAGACTATATATATATATATATATATATATATATATATATATATATATATATATATATATATATAACCACTACAACCTCACATTTTAAATCTGGCGTCTTTGAATTTTTATGCTAGCGCACAGTAAATACTAATCAGAATGATGAAATAGTGAACCAAGCTAGTTGTTTCTGAGACGATAGGGTATCTCACTACTACGCAGCTGTTATTTCATTGCGTGGTATATGAAGAGATGAAGACTGCCCTTTATTTTATTGTAGACAGAATTCGTTCCTGAGTCATCTTTCATTGACTTAAATAAATGTTTTAGAAAGCATGGAAGACAGGGAATGATATTGGCATGCAAAATACGATAACGCAAGCGCCTTTCGTTATTGTATTCAGCTCTTTAAAGTTTCACGGAGACTGATCTGCAGCAGAAACCCCCTGCAGAGTTCCAAGCACTGAAAGGTTTTCCCGCGTGCTGAAGAAACAATTTCTTATTTCTTTGCATTTCGTAAAAGACAATGACTTCGCATCAAACTTAGTTTTACTCGCAAAGCGGTATTGAAATAAACTTCACACGCGAATGTGAGATGGTGTTTCGATAAACATCGTATATGAGTAACTACAGTATTTTCCATTGCAATGGATCCTTCCAATTCTCTCTACTAGCTATTGCTCGTGGTGTTTTTATTTAACAGCTTAAACTTTTTATTTCACAAAACCTGTTCAAGTTTCTGAACCAAGCTAAATGATGGTCTGGTCCAGACGAGATAGGGGTTTCTTCTTTGCGCAACAGAGAGCCGTAAAAAGTTGACGAAGTTTTCTCGCTATGCAGCTGAGTCTTGTAAGATTGGGCGGAAGATTTTGTAGGGTGACCAATATTATCTCCTTTTTTCTTTTTTTAAAGTAGCCTCAGAATATGACCTCTCTCCCAAACCTGGCTTTATATTCGGCTGCCTCTTTCAAGTAGAGGTGAGCCGTGACATTCAGAGAAAACGAAAGTCCGGTGTGAGGACAGATAACTGCGTATTCTTTCGCTTCGTTTTTATTACCGCGCCAGATTTATAGTTACGGATTCCGTTTCGCTGGGAAGGCGTTTCACTCCTATATGCTCCACATAGACAGTGGTGGAGAGAAGAAAGAAGCAGGAGTTTTAACTAGTTAGGGTTGGGACTACCAACCGTCTTATGCATCGAAAATGATACCTAAGTATGTGATGGGAAGCGGGTAAATGAATCCACTATCATGTTGCGCAGAAACGAATTTATATTTTGTAGGAGACCTCCTATGATTACCCTTTTCAGAAGAGCTTCACACAGGGGTTTATTACAATCGTCTTTCCAAAAGGAAACCAGTTGCTTGTCTGACCTTGGGATTATTTTCTACGTTCTTCCTATTTTCGTTCGGTGTTCGCTTTCTTTTAAATGTAAGCGTTAGCTTACTCAATGCATTTCCATATTACAGAAGCTATGCCACAAATCCTGCTTTTACTATTCGTTTTTCCAGAATTTAGCAACGTCCTAATGGTATTCGTTCGTTCTACGCACTTATAAAAAGGCTGAAGAACAACGAGCAACTTCTAAGACAATTTACTTACAGGCTGTATTTACTGCTGCTGCTTATTAACTGAGATCTGATAGCACACCTGCGCCCGTAAGGATCTCCATAATGCATGCATTTTTGTACAGTCTGGGATTCAATAACAAACCTCTTTACTTGGTGGGGAGAAAACTATTCGTTGTTAGCTACTGGGAACTTAAGTTTGTATTTCATGTACATTGAAAGGGCTGCCTGACTTCATGTGCTTTGTTGGCTTTGTTTGCTTTCAGTTATAAGAAATGCAAAGCACAAGTAATTGTTGATTCATTTTATGCTGGTCAACCATTGCGATATCTGTCCATGGTCGCTTTCGTATAGGTGCATAAAAAGAGGAAGCTTGTTATTTTGAGATTTTATACGACCCACGACCCAAATCAGCAATCTCCTGCTAACTATCAGGTTGATCGCATTAGAATGAAATGAGAGAAGATATTGCTATTTGATCATAATGACTATAATGTTCACTCGCGTCGAGCGAGTTCATGAGTTGTAATGATGAACAAAATAATTCAATTAAGAGAGAAGACATATGCAACAGACTCACTTCAATGTGTTTTCTGCTAGGTCAAGCGGATAGCTCTGTTATTTGCTGCCTGTGTTAGGATTTCACACTACGCAATCTGCGCCTGCGAATTTGCCCCTCTATGCATTTCAATTTTTATTATAATAACGGCATTTAGCAAGCCTTCGTCATGGGGGGGGGGGGGTGATTGCGGATTTAGTGAAACCACTGATGACGCACTAAATAAAGTTTGCGTTCGGGAGACGCCTGTTCTGGCACTGTTTCCAAATATAACATGTGTTACCCCGAGCTACAAAACGCGTGCTGTCGGGAGGAATGAATTGGTAAACAACTTGTGGATCCCAACAATACTTCAAGGGCGAAGTAATGGCATGTCATTGAAGAGAACTGCGAAAATTCCTTTTGCAGACACAAAGGGAATATCTAGAACATTTTCTTGGTTGTATCACTTCGTACGTCAGTCGTTGAACGAAGCACGCATGACTGTAGATTCGCTCCTGCAGATGATGATGTTTATGTTTAGTGTGTATAGTGGTGGTGAAAATTTTTCGGGCCATGGGAGCGCGTTTCGAACAGCCCCGTGGTGCCTTCTGACGGCTGCCTGCGAAGCTCGAGAGCACGCACTGCGCAAGTGCACCCTTTCTTATCTGTTTGCTTGGTCGTTTGTTCTAGTCAACTGCGCGAGCACCGCCACCCAAGATGAAGCGCAAGATGTCACTTCTGTGGTCACCGCAGAAACACCTAGCGATCACATCGAGACTAAAACTTGTGTTTTGTACTAGCATTGCTCGGTGCGCCCTGCACTCTCCCAGATGCACTCCACTGCGTCGAGAACATGCATACGGGGTCAGTTCTTTTTTTTTTCGAAAATCGACCTTTTTGATAAAGCTACTGAGCAGCTTTCATTCGTGGAAGACATGCACGTTGGAATTTCTCGTGCTGTTCTGTAGAAGTGTCTTGCGGAGCTTCTTAGACTAAAGCGCAGAATGCTGCACGCATCGAGCAATTCCAGTACAAATTACTTGTTTTTGTCGCGATACAATCGCTCGGTATGTCCGTGGTGACAGCAGAAGTGAAACCCGATTGATTGATATGTGGGGTTTAACGTCCCAAAACCACCATATGATTATGAGAGACGCCGTAGTGGAGGGCTCCGGAAATTTCGATTTCCTGGTGTTCTTTAACGTGCACCCAAATCTGAGCACACGGGCCTACAACATTTCCGCCTCCATCGGAAATGCAGCCGCTGCAGCTGGGATTCGAACCCGCGACCTGCGGCTCAGCAGCCGAGTACCTTAGCCACTAGACCACCGCGGCGGGGCCAGAAGTGAAACCTGACGCTTTTTCTGGCATTTCGGTGCGCACACTGTTGAAGAGAGTGAACGAGCAGGCTGGCAAGTAAATAAGAACGCTTGTGCGCAGTATACATGTTTTCAAGGTTCGCAGGCAGCCGTTAAAATGCGCCGCGGTGTTTGACACGTGGTCCCATGGTCTGTAAAATTTTGACCGCCACTGTAAATTGTGGCCGAAACTCTCACCAGCTAGAGATCAAGTAATACAGTACTCTGTCGCTTCTTCTCAAGAGCAAGAGTAGTACATACGTTGCATTTGATTGCCTGGTGGAAGGTACGGTATGTAGGAGAATTACAGATTTACTGTATTGTGGCGATTTTCCTATGTTAGAAAAAAAATATTTACAACATGCAAAGGTTATTACCTCATGAACACAGCATGAAATTACTGTTCAGGAAGCAATCACGTTGTCACAATTGTACGTCTCATAAACTAAACATTTTTGCATAGAGCGAACAGCAGATGGCTGGTCTACATAACATATGCACATAACTCACCATTGGCACAATAGGGGAAAGGGTAATCGGGTAGGTGCACGTACTCTTTCATTGTGTACATCAACTTCATGGTAGATTCACCTAGACATGATACATCAAGGTAGCGAACACAGTTCAAAAAGGTAAGAAGACCAGCACATGAACTCCGACCTGAAGGTGCGGCTTATCACAATGTCAGTCTAAAAGTAAGTGTCTGAAATGTTTCCTCAGCATTGCTGAACATAGTGGGAATGCTCAATGCAATATCCTATAGAAGCAGTTTTTACTGCTGTCTTTTTTCTTCCAACATAGCCTCCGGCCTCCTTAGGCATGGCTTATTTCCTGATAATTTCATAGCAAATGGAAATATAACTACTCTCAATGGTTTTTGAGCGTTGGTGTCAAATGTGATCGCATTCCTTAAGATCTTTCATGGCGTCCTTTGTATCATACTAAAAGCCAGTGATTAGCCCATGTTGCGAAGTCAGCAATCAGCACCTCGTATTAGAAAAATGATCTGAAGCAAGGATATTCCTTCGTATGTCATGTATCATTTTATACTTCCAGAGGGCATCGACGAAGTAGACAAGCCACGTTTGCGCGAGCATTCATACTGACTCAGTTGAAGGTACTTCTCGCCATAGTGTTTTGTGCAGATGTTTTTATTTCTAGTGCATATGACTGTCTGGTAATCTGTGATTTGTTCTGAATAGCAAGGCCCTTCTATGAAGTTATTTGACATGTCAGACAGCGCGCATACGATTGCTTCTGAGAATGGCAGCGATTGATTGACATGTGGTGTTTTACGTCCCAAAACCACCATATGATTGATTGACGCCGAAGTGGAGGGCATGGAAATTTCGACCACTGGAGTTCTATAACGTGCACCCAAATATGAGCACATGGGCCTACAACATTTTCGCCTGCATCGGAAATGCAGCCGCGCAGCTGGGATTCGATCCCGCGACCTGCGAGTGAGCAGCAAGGTACCTTTGTCACTAGACCACCATGGCGGGGCTGAGAGAATGTCAACAAGAAGGAGCTGGCTATTGACCTTATTTCGAAGCTTTTGGAAGCTTGATGGAATAAAAATATTATTTTAGAGTGGTTGGGAGCAAAGCATACAATTGTAATGCGTCTTAGAACCTCTGAGTTTCCAGAGAAAGCAGTGATTAAGCTTTTGCCTTCATTTCGTTCTTAATATTACCCTCACCATAAACTTTTGGTGGCCCGTGGCCAGCGTCAATACACACCATGTCGCTGTTTGAAGGTTATACAAACCTACCATAGCTTTTTTGCAGTCCATGTAAAAGACATGCTGTAGTTTTCAAGATGTGTACAGAATATCCGTTACCTATACTAACACTGTGAGTGAAGTCCCATCACCTTGCAATCACTAACACCGCAGTACATAGGTTCTCTTTCTAGTAATACCGGAGAGATCACTTAATCATTCTTTTGGGATAATAAGGGGTTTCAATGTGCTTCTTAAAGTTTTGAATTTCTGTAGCTGTCGCAGACTATATAGTACTGGCTACGTGACGTTCACCCTTATTTCGAGAGGTTTTGAATCACTGCTGTACGTGTGGTTTGTCTAAAGAAACGTCCACACGAGTTTCACGCCGTGTTTGGAATGCGTGTTGCCACCAAAGGCAGCGCAGATGAAGCAAAACTCGGAAAAGAGCTCCTCTTCAGACACACTTACTCTGGTCGTCGACTTCCTTCCCAGTTCTCTTCCAGTTGATATAAGGAGCTGCAGATCATTGCAGCTCCACACAACGTTCTTGCGTTTTCTTTGTCTGGAGACTCTCTCTGCAGTTAGGATAAGATGGGCAAATCTGAAAATGGCTGCAGATTGCTAGGATAGCGTTCCAACAATAAGTGAAGAAATGAGCTCGCGAGAATAAATTGGAGAGACTAGAGAAGAATTGAGAGGCCGCTAAGCAGCTGGGGTTTCCTTTCTACGGGGTCTCTCGAGTCCTCTATATTAAAACCGTAGTTTGCCGGCACGTTATTTGGCCTACAAACAAAGCGAGAACACGAGGGTGGTGGTGTGCACGCACGCACGCATGCACGCACGCATACATATACACACATACACGCACACACACAGTCTACACTGAACCTGCAATAGAGCTGAATTACGCCCTCGGCTCACGCGAGAAAGACGTCGTTGCTGGGTGCTGAAGAAATGCCATTTAAGCGGACGTGCAATGTCAAGGTTTGAATTTGGGAATATGGCGAATGAAGGTCACAAACGAGCAGCCGCGCACGTGGTCCGAAATCATCACCCGGTTTCACGTGAAGAATAACATTAACGTCTCCTCTGAAGTAATTGAGGAAAAAAAGTCACTGAAAAAGCCGCGTCTTAGTCATTTGTGTGACTTTAATTGTTGCCAGGAGAAAAATACAAATAGAGTGCGAGCGACTTAGTATAAAAAATAAAACTGGCCACGTATTTACGTACTTCACTGCAAATGTCAAAAGACGAGAGTCTTCTGTCTCCCATTCAAGATAAGCCTTGGTCTCATCTGCAGCCACACGTGACGCTGTTCTCTTGCCGTTTCTGTACTGCCATGTGGCAGTATCCATATCGTTGGCACGTGGCTTTTTCGTGCATAGCGGCGCATTTTCATCACAGCGTAAAAAACACTAAATCCTTTAAAATTATATATATGTGTACTTTCTAGTAAAGTAACAACATTTAAAACTTACGAAATGATGCTGCGCCTCAAACATGTGTGATGTTTCCTTCATGAACGAAAGTTTTCACAAGTATGAACGCAGCCAGCACTCAAGATTGGTGGACGTTCAGTGAGTGCTTAAGCTATGGCCGGGTAACTCAATCGAGTAACAGTTAAGACAGAAAGACAGACAGACCGCAAGTTCCACGTTCAAGTATATCCCCCCCCCCCCAAAAAAAAAAACTATCGTCCTTAAAAGTTTGGGTAACTAAACACAAGTGGTGCGAATTCAGACTCAGATAGAAGTGGGCTTGTAGCGTTCTCCTTCCCCTCACCCTCACCTCCCAATTTCTTTCAGCCTCTATGCCCTTCTCTTTTCGCCCTTCATAATTTGCCTTCTCTGCCTTCCAGTCCCCCCCTCTCTCTCTCGATCTCTGTGTGACTCGCTTCCTCCTTACGTCTCGTTCTCTGGCTGTGTATGTCCATTCTTCTCTGCAACTCCTCCTTCTCTGCCTGTTTTTCACCATACCTTTTCTTTTCTCTCTTTCTTACTTTTTTATCTTTATTTGGGACGTGAGACATCTTCTTTTCCTTTGGTACTAATTACCCTCACACATGTCTAGCTTTCCCCTACTTCCTTTTCTCACATCCATCTGATTTCTTCTCTGCCAGCCACTTGTCTTTGAATGGCGTCTTACATCCCAAGAATTGTCCCTTTCTCTATCTTCATTTGTTTTTCTTTCTCTCTGTCTGTAATCGTCATATAGCCCATCCATGTTATTACATTGTGCCTTGGAAGCGCAGCTGAGCACAAAGATGACAATCAAAAAGGGGACAAAGAGTGCTTGTGCCAGTGAATTGTTGCGTTTTTCTGGACACACCGCAGAAAGTACGGCGAGCCGCAACCGCTTGGTTGCTGAGAATAAATTACTCCAGGAAGCATGTGAGCATGGGCGTCAACAGATTTTTTTTTATTTAGGGGATGTTGGTGGGGAAGGCACCTCCTATGACCATTTCGCGTCCTACGGAGAAACGGCAGTGACGTAGGGGTAATAACTGAACGCAAAAACTGGATGTCACAAACGATGCAATAATTAGACGGCACGAGTGCAGTAAACTCCTGGATCCTATGTCAGGGCTGGGTGGGCAAATTTGGCCACGCAGTCTCAATTTGGACTCTGTATGCCGCGGCAAAAGATTCATTTCGGGAGTGAGAGGGATGGGGGTACGGGGCCCGTGTGCGACCCCGCGTGGCTATGCTACTGCGTGCGACATGTTTTCTTGTTCATTGCGGGAAACACCACATCCCACGCATTGTGGCGTTCGATGTAATGTGAAGAAGAGAGCCAGAATAAAATTTCGCTCTGTATAACGTGCATGCTATGTTTACATTTAGGACCTGACATTTATGTTTTTTACAACCACGTGACGCAATACCCGTTTTGGTGCGTACAAAGCCACCAAAACAGCCACGTGCTCGCTATGAGCATGACACATGTCTTGCAGGTCAAAAATATCCTGCACCTCATCTAATTTTGGCCTACAGGAACATCACACAATACAAACTATGGCGTACATCAATCTAGTGAAATAGCCGCGAGCGTACCACGAGATTGGCGTGTAAATCATGTTGTAAATGACAAGAATCGCATGATTTACATGCCAGGACTTCTAGTTTTTGCCCGCCATACAGACCAGTCACTCAATACGTGATTTAGTGTATATGGTCATGGTCAGACTAGAAATGCGCGTTCTGCGTTATGGCCTTCGCAATGGAGTTCAGAGTAATGTAGCGTTTCTCCGCAGTTAGAGCCCCTGCTCAACGCGAGGGGCGCTGTGGTCCTGTCATAGGTAAAAGAGTACTTGCCTAGAGAGAATAAACTATTAATAATAACAAATGCACACTGAGCCTTCTTTGGGGGAGGGGGGGCTCAGTCCAGGGTTCCATTGCCTTGCGCGACCCTGCGAGCCCGCTGGACCAGCTGCTGCTGTTCCTGCCGGCGTAAGCTGAGCAGTGCAGACTCCCAAGAGGAAGGGGTGGGGTTGGGAATGAGATGAACGCCCTGTGGGGCACAGCGTTCCCACGTGGAGTGGTACACTGTCTGTACGGATCCACAGAAGGGGCAGTAGGAGGGGTAGAGAGTCGGATGAAAGCGATTTAGCATATAAAGGCAAGGAAATGTACTGGTCTGTATTTGCCAGCAAGCGACAGCATCTGCTCTGTGAAGGGAAGGATGAGGGGGAGGATACGTATAACGGCTCCATCGGTAGTACTCCAGCGTAGCGTTGTAGTTAAGTGGTTTTGTCGTTGCGTCGTCTGGATTGGACAGCTCTTCCAATGGAGCCTGGTCGGTCAGCTCTCGGGCAACTGCATGAACGCGTTCAATACCATGGGGAGAGGTGTGTCCAGGAGTCCAGGCGATACGCACAGAACGTAATGCGAATGGTGAGACAGAAGAGAGATTATTGTGTGTATGTGCAGCCACAAGTCCTTGAGCGAAAGCACGGCAAGGAGCTAGTGAATCTGTTACAATAGGGAGAGGGGAGTCATGTGACAGTGTCGTAGCGTGAACAATTGTCAGAGCAAGAGCTCCCTACTCTGCCAGACCACTGTCTGTAGTGTGAAGTGTGGCACACGCTACAAGGGCGTCTGTGTCATCTGTCACGGCTAAACACATGGCTGACATCTCTGGGTAGCGTGCTGCATCAGTGTAAAGTACTTGTAAGTCTGAGGTACCATCAGCAAAGGCGCGTGTCATAGCCTGAACTCGGGGACGTCGACGACCGGCGTGGCGGGAGGGATTCATATTGCTTGGAATCGGAGGCACTTTGATGAGTGCGCGGACAGTAGAAGAATGTTTAGGTCGCTGTACTTGTGTTGGTTTTTTGGGGAATCGGGTAGCCAAGACGAGACAGGATGGCGCAGCCCTGACGGGTCTGCCTGAGCCGTTGGAGCTGACTGCTGTGCTGGGCCTCGATGAGTTTGGTTATCGTGTTGTGGACTCCTAGTTAAAGGAGGCATTGTGTAGATGTGTCTGGAGGCAAGCCGAGAGCCGCCTTCACAGCCGTCCGTAGAAGGATGTCCATCTTTTTGTTTTAAGCTAGCGTGAGATTGTGAAAGGGAAGATGATAGGTGAGCCGACTAACTATGAGGGCTTGTACTAAGTGGAGGACATCCTTCTCACGGAGGCCTCTCCTGCGATTGGTGATGCGTTGGATCGTGTGTGTATTTTGAGTTATCTGCTGAGCCAGAAGGTGTGTAGTGTGCGAGGCCTTGCCGTCGGACTGAAGGTAGAGGCCTAAATGCGAATTCGTGGTACCAGAGGAATAGAACGGCCATCAAGAAACAGCGAAATGTCAAAAGAATCAGTGGTTTCGCGGCGCCGCTTGTATACAAATAACAACTCCAATTTATCCACAAAGCACGTAAGGCTGCCGGCAGCAGCATAGTCTGGTACCACAGACACAGTTTCCTGTAGGGCGTCCTGAATGGCTCAGTCTGATCCTTTGTTACCCAAATTGTAATGT